>NC_142092.1:17692020-18330908 GCF_054644295.1 Miniopterus natalensis | reverse complement strand
TGTTGGACAATTAAGAACATCCCAGACGTCCATATTATGTGAAATTGCGGGTATCTGAGTGGACACCATGACCCTCCCCCAAGGTGGCTGTGAGTTGTAAGGACACAGCAGGTGCCCACAGTCACCTCTATTGAAGCCCCAAATTCACAGGGTCTATGCCATGCTCACTTGTGCTTCACTCCTCCTCCTAATTCTTGTTTCTCTAGAACACGGGTCATAGATCTGCACCACAGGGGCAGTTCAAACCCCAGGCCCTCCTCTCCCAAGGGTTTCCAGTTGGAGTAGCATCTAAACACCCAGTGCAGACACCTGGGCAGCTGGGCCTTCATGGGGGGACAGCAGCAGCACATCAGAGCTGAGCCAGGCCTGGGGGAGAGGGGAGACCACAGCTCTTCCACCCCCCGGCCCCGCCTTCCTCCTCTCTGTGAAGAGGGGGGAAACAATGGCTCCCCATCTATTCTGTGCTCAAATCTCACCCTGTTCCTTACCAGCTGTGGCCTTCGGGTAAGTCTGTTCTCTGAAACTCCCGCCCTCTATTGCCTTTTGAGACACAATTTAGGAAATAAGATCTTTAAGGGTATGTGTGAAAGCCTCTGAAAAATGTGATGTAGAGGTCAGTGGTCATGCTCCATAAACCAAGTTGTCGTGAATCAAACTGTTTTCCGACTGTCATCTTCTCCACAGCATTGCGTATTGGTTAAAGAATGACTGAGGCTGTGGCCTGTTCGGCTCAGAGGATAGCGCGGGGTCCCCTGCATCCCGAGTTCCACTGTGAGAAAAGGGCAGGTACCTGGCCCTCAAGTTCAATCCCAGGTGGGGAAGCAACAAATCATGTTCCTCTCACATGGAATTTCTCTCCTCTCTTTGTCTCCCTCCCTCCCTCCCTCTTTCCTCCTTTCTACTCTCTCTAAAAAAGTCAATGGAAAAATATCCATTGTTAATCAGGGGGTGATTAACAACAACAGAAGAATGTGATTCTGCACCCAGAGCTGGGGCTTGGCACCAACTCTATTGAACAGCAGTGGGACCTTGACAAATAAGGTACACACTTGTGCTCCTGGCTTTCCTCCTCTTCGCTGTGGGGACAATTATAGTATTTTTTCATAGGACTTTTGTCAGGGTTGAAGCAGTAAATACACACACAGAGCATGTCAGTGTGCCTGGCGGAAACAATCGCCACAGAGGGCACTCCGCAGAGAGGAGCCAGGAGAGCTGGTTGAGGTGGTGACTAGAAGGCAACCCCAGGGAGGCTGCTAGGTCCCGGGCAAACCATTTTTGCTTGTTTATGGTTTTGGGTTCTACATGGCTATTAGGTTCACGTACATTCAGTGAATGCATATTCCTTGTGCTGTTTGCTGGGGATACTTGCAGTATCTGTGTATTATACTTCTAAGACACGTGGCATCATTCATTTGGCACCTACCACACGCTAGTTCACACTGTGCCCAGATATTTCAAGTTCAAGTCATACATGACAGAGGTGAAATTGCCATGTACACTTACTCTCAACCCCTTCCTAGGAAGGAAGACCTGCTACCTGTGCTCACAGGACAAATCACACATGCAGAATCACAGACAAGGGGAGTCACGGCCCCATCTGCAGGCATCGCGTATTCATGAGAGAAAGGAATCTGCAAGAAGCAGGATGAGGCTATGGGAAAGACATGCTTGTGTTTGGTTCCCCCCAGATTAGAATCCTGATAAAATGTGTAAAGCAATTTTTATTCTTTAGTTGGAAAGAATTTAGAGGCCACTTAACCAATTGTTCCCTAAGCAGCACCTGCTCTAAAGATTTGTATCAATCCATCCTTTCACAGTGATCAGTCAGAAAGGGGCAGTGAAATAAGCCCTTTGCTAGACTTCATGTACCAACGTCAGTGAATTTTAGCAAATTTCAGCATCACAAGAGTCAAAATATTTTTCCTTAATTCCTGACTTTTCCTGTCATCTTATTAATGAAGAGAAACAGCCCGCTTTTTTTTCCTGGTCCGAAACTATTTTATTTATTTTCCTATCACCCCTGAGTAGGCCAGGCAGAGAACGTTTTTGTTTTGCAACTTAACATGCCCAGCAAAAGATATTCTTAAGGCAGTAGGACATACTTTCTGCTTTCTTAGTACACCTACATACTCTCTCATATAAAAGCTTCACTTTCTGACAAAATCGGTCTGTGGCTCCTGAATTGAAATAACATTACACTTTCATTTCCTCTTCAAAACAATGGAGACAGCTTTCCTAGTGATCACACAGGAAATGTACAGATTACATAAAATGATAACTGCAAATTACAAGTTGAGAATCAGAACACAGGGAATGAGAGTTGGCTCTCGGATTTACCTAACATGCAATAATCTGAATGGTGCCCATTCCACCTGCCGTAGTCGGGCCCAGCGGGGCTCTGACTGCACCTTCTTTAACACTCTGGGGTGAGCCTGTTGAGCTTCCCCGGCCAATGGCAACTCTAGGAGGGGGACTGTCTGTAGGACTGTGTAGGAACAGAGTCCCAGTTTCAACCCTTAGATCCCTCCCTGCCACATAATTGAGAGAAATCTTAGACTACATTTTGCAGAGAACCAACAAGGAAGAAAGTTTCCTGACAAAACACTGCTGTTTTGTGAATGGCAGAAAGGAGCTAAACAATCCCTCTTTCCTCACATTCAGAATATCTCTGGGGATATTATTTGAAGGCAATGATTACATAAAAAAGTGGTAAAGAACAGGAAAATGGTTACACACACCAAAAAAGAGTTGGGTGGTGATGATGATAAGAAATGAGACATAACTAGGTTTATACCTGTCGAAGATCAAAACACTAATTCAAAAGCTAACTCCTGGGCCACTCACACAGAATTGAAGATAGCATCACACCTACGCAATGAAGACAAAAGTCGCTCGCATGCCATACTAAGAAATGAAAATCAGCAGACAAGTATCTATGATGAACAAAATATAAAATTTTAAACATATGAAATGACGTTCCCCTATTTTTAGAGAGAGTGGACGGGAGGAAAGGAAGGGGCAGGAGAACGGGAGAAAGAGAGAGAGAAACATTGTTGTGAGAGCGACACATGGACTGGCTGCCTCCCGCAAGCCAAAACCCACCCCGCAACCCGTGGATGCGCCCCGACCTGCAGTCAAAGCCCAGGCCCTTCGGTGCGTGGGCTCACGCTCTCCCCGCTGAACCCCAACGACCAGGGGGCTAATTTTCATTTTGCACACAGCACTCACCGCGGGGTAATGTGAAAGACGTTTAAGCAACGGGAAACTGAATGAAAAGTGTTCAAGATTCCCGGCCCCGGCCCGGTGGCTGCGTTGGTGGGAGCGTCATCTGTACAGCAAATGCTGCGGGTTAGATTCTTGGTCAAGGACCGCACCCAGGCTGCAGGGTCAGCTGGGATGGGACAGGGGGCAACACATCCCTGCTTCTCCCTCACATCACCCTCTCCTCCCCCCCTCCTCTCTCTCTCTCCAATCCAAACACAAATATTCTCAGGGGAAGATCCAAAACAAAAGACAAGAAAGGACCTTCTGGGGAGGGCTGTGCACAGGCTGACGGAGACTCAGTCTTCACACTGAGGATGAGTGGGGTCTGTGTGTTGTTGGGAAGGGGGGCTCCCTGATTCTCTGGCAGAGCAGCTACAGGACGCCTGGCCCCTGCCCCCTGCTCCTCTGCACCCCACTCTTCCCATTCCATGTCCCAACTGTTTCCTGGCCGCCGGGTGGAGGCGCCCAGCCCGCTGACCCCCCGCCGCCTCCTCCACCTGCGCCCCGGGTGCGCTGCTCCCTGGTCCTTTGTGGTCTCCAGCCACCGATTTCCCTTCAAGGGGAGAAAGTGGCACTTCAGAGCGAAGCTCAGGGGCAGTTCTAGGTTTTGCAGAAACTCCTAAGAGGCTGTGTTTTCTGCTGAGGAGCGCTTTCTGAACCGAGGAATGCCCCTGCTACACTGCTGTCACCATGGCTGTGAGGGACTGAAAGCAGGTCCATTTGATTTTGAACCATTAACACATTTACACAGGAACACAGCCACCTATCGGCCAACGCAGCAAAGACATCCACCCAGGCTGCAGAGGGCAGGCTTCTTTCTGTTCCAGGCAAAGAAGTCTGGTGCCTTCCACCTACTTCTTCAAGCAGCAAAGAGGCCCTGTCCTGGAAAGAACTGGCCCCAGGACTTGACTAAGCCCACTTCCTTAGCTTTTGTGTCTTAGAGAAGGAAATGACGCCCCACTTCAGGCGGGGCATCCACTCTTGGGGCAGTGTGCTGCTGCAGGGAGACAAGCAGTCAGAATGTTTCTCTTTTCTTTTTTTAAAAGAAATTATTACTTATTGATTTTACAGAGAGGAAAGGGGAAAGAGAGAGAAATATCAACTGTTGTTCCACTGATTTATGCATTCATTGGTTGAGCCCTGTGTGTGTCCTACTGGGGTTCAAACCCACAACCTTGGGGTGTGGGATCGGCATTCTAACCAACTGGACTGCGCGGAAGGTTTATGGTCCGTGTTGCCAGGTGGGCACCTAACCGGCTATGTCAGACGGTAGAAAACGAAAAATTCGATTTATTGAGGGAAAGGGGTGGGGGGTGGGATATCCAAAGGGAAGGGCTACACCGCCCTGAGCCAAAGGCTATTGGGTCCATGATGTCAGCAAAAACATACCTGGGACAGTTAAACAAGAGAGAAGTGGGCCTTGGAGACAGGCAGGTTCGGGGACCTTGGGCAACAGGTTCTGGGGGTAAGGCTGAGAGTAGCTGCGACTACCCATTGCTCCCTTAGTTGCATGTCTCCTAGGGTCCCCTCAGAGGGATGGAGATGGTGCTGGGGGGGAAAAGACCTGGGTCCTTTGTCCTGAGCATATTTCTCTTTCTTGCAGGCACAGGCATGTTACTGGAGGCCTCAGGGAAGCATCTCAATACAATATATTCATCAACTTCCCAGGTGTGCTCTTGCAGGGTCCGTTCTCCACTGACTGGTCCCTGTCAGGGCGGGGGTCTTAGTCAGTGTATCTACTCCTGAGGTTTTGCTCTTCATATGGGCCTGGCCTGAAATGCAACTGAGGCCTAGATGTTATCTTTCGGGAAGAATGCTCAGGGGGGTCTTAAACTGAGTGACCAGCAATATGCTAGGCGGGAGAGATTACCCTGGGGACAAGGTTCTTGTTTTCCCAGTTTACCCTTACTAGGCACCAGGGATTACTGCCCTGCCCTGCCCTGCCCTGCCCTGCCCTGGTGAGTCTCGGTAGCCACATTCTCTGTACCTGGCCCAGCTAACAATGTGTTTCTTGCTTGCAGGCTGCGCAGCTCGCAGAGCCCTCAACATCCTCATTTCCTTTACAGTCCTGTAGGCCACTTGCAGGTTCCCAAGTGGCCTTTGTGGGTGTGGGGAAGCAAGGGGAATCCGGAAAGACCTCCCGTTTGAAGGTCCATTAGCTCTTTCTCAAAAGTAAGTTGGCAGCTTTTCAAATTCATTCCCCTATTTAGATGTTGTTTGACCTTAGAATGAGGAGAAAATTCTTACTGTCACTTTGGGTAATGACTCCGCTTGCATGCCTTCCACCTTGACTGAGTGGTAGGAGAGATGACACCCTAAAGGACTTTCAGAGAATAGAACTGCTGGGAACTGAGAGCCTGAGGAGTATCTGTCTGGCCCCAACTGAGAAGTGCCTGTGAGTTGCTCAGGCAGCTCTCTCAAAGCTCTGCCTCGGGGTGCAGGCCCCATCTTTACATTGCTTCTTCCCAGGTGATGGCTTAAAGGGCTCTGGTTGACATGGCACAGGATTTGTGTGCCTTGCATTTGCTCCTTCCCCTAGTACTTGTGGGGACGACGCAGGAGCAGCAGTAAAAGGACTATTCTGGATTCACATGGCTCTGCCTTTGGGATTGCCCAACAGCTTTCCAATGTTATGATTCCTTCCATTCTTTGGTTTCTGGCTGTTGTTTTTACACTGAAACTTTGTGGTTTCGGGTTGGTGGGTTGTTGGCTTTTTTTCATGATACTTCCCGGGTGAAAAAATTTAAAGTTGTGTTCCGTTCTGCCACCTTGCCCTGAAAATCTCTGTAGCCATACATGGATTCATATTCAGAGTTCTTAAATATTGGAAGTTGTTGGGAGATCCAGCAGCAAGGCGGGAGGGCTGGGCGAGTGACAGTGAGCCCTGAGCCAACTGCAGGCCTCACACAGGTCCTGCACTGGAGCCTGACCTATCTCAGGCGTGAGAAGGTAGAGCTGGTGCCCAGATTTGGGCTGTGAGGGAAATCGGTGTAGCACCCGCTTGAAGTGTTCCCCAAGAGATGAGGAGACCTTGTTCTTGTCCCCTTGAGGGAAAGATTTCAATCGAGAGACAAAGCGTAAAAAAAAAGTGAGAATTTATTGACAATACACTCCAGCTAAGGAGCAGGTCAACCAGTGAGACAGTGACTGCAACTCCTGGGTTATAGGGGTTAAATGAGGGATTTTCTGGGAGGACACTTTCATTGGCATCTCAGATGATTGACTAACAGGAAAGGGTTAAGCACCGGGGGGTGGGGGTTGTCAAAATCACAGTGCCAATTTTATTATAATTAGTGGCACTGAGGCCATGCCAGCTTCTTCTGAGCTTGTGGGCCAGGAACTCTCTGACTCTGAGCATGCCCACAGGCAGTGGGCAGGCTGCTGGGCCGCCCATAGAGGGGCATCTGAAAGCCAGGTTGGCAGGGCCCCTGTGCGGGCCCCAGGGCAGGACCCGCCCTAGCCGCTCCTGTCTAACTCCCTGCTACCAGAAGCAGCAGCACATTTCCAGTGTCCAGGGCCAGAGTGTGAAGGTGGCCGCTCCTCCACCCTCCCTGCCAGCTGATCCCTGGGCTGCAGCTGTGAAGACCCCCTGATGCCCAGCGCCTCACACAGACTCAGCAAAGACAGGGAGCGGGGTCCACACTTGAACGGGAAGAACCCAGGAGCTCACCCTGCCCCTTTAGGCAGCTCCACCTCCGAATCCAACAGGCGGGAGCTGCACCCCTGCGGGACTCACTCTGGCTCAAAAACAAGACAGAGCACGTGGAGGAGCAGACAGAGGCTGAAAGTCAGCAGCAGCTGAGACCAGGGAAGAAGGGAGACAGTTAGAGCCTGGACAGGCACCAGCGGCTTTCCAGTGGCTGCTCCAGTCTGCACTCCACCAGCAGGGTGCTAAAGTTCCCTTTTCTCCACATCCTGGCCAGCACTTGTCACTTGAAGAATTGTGGATGATCGTCATTATGACAGGTGCCAGGTGACATCTCATTGTTGTTTTAAATTGCATCTCTCTGAGGATTAGTGACTCTGAACATTTTTCCACATGCCTCTTGGCCATCTGTATGTCCACTTTGGAGACGCATCTATTTAGGTGCTTGGCTCATTTTTTAATTGGATTGTTTGTCTCCTTTTTGTGAAGATGTCTGAGCTCCTGATACATTTTGGAAACTCACCCCTTATCAGATCTATCACTGGCAAACATGTTCTCCCATACAGCGGGCTCCCTTTTCCTTTTGTTGATGGTTTCTTTCGCTCTGCAGAAGCTTTTTACATTTTTATGCACCCCTATGTTCTCAGCAGCACAGTTTACAACAGATAAGATCTGGAAACAGCCCAAGTGCCCATCAGTAGGTGAGTGGATAAAGAAGCTGTGGCACAGAAGGATCTGTTACCCTTTGGGACAGCATGGATGGAACTGCAGACTCTCATGCTAGGTGAAATACGCCAGGCAGAGAAAGACAAGTATCACATGAACTCACTCATATGTGGAATCTAATGAACAAAATAAACTGAAGAACAAAATAGATACAGAGACATAGAACCATGGAGCAGTCTGATGAATTTCTGAGGAAAGGCTGGCTGGGGGAGTGGAGGGGAGACAGATTAAGAAAAGAACTTAGATGCATATACGCAAAAGCCATGGACACACACAACACTGCGGGGAAGGCCTGGGGGGGCAGGATGCTGGGTGGAGGGGTGCAGTGAGGGAAAAAGTCGGACTACTGTAACACTTTCAACAGTAAAGATAAATTTAAAATGAATAAAGAAAGAAATAACATAGCTCCATCCTTATTATTTAGATTAAGAACCGTTCATTTTAGGATCATCCAACTCTCTTTCTCTTAATTCTGGATTCCTCAAGGAAATCTTTTCATTGCCTGAGGGGATTTATCAACTAGATGAAGCCCTCAGGCCAGGGTTAATATCCACCTTGAGGGTCGGGGTTGCCAGTGCCTCGAGAGTTGGTGGCTGGGACTCTTCCCTTCTGTCCTCAGAGCTGGTGCCATGAGGATTAAATGAAAGGGAAATGAGGGGCTGGTCACTGACCAGGGGGCCTCTTGGAGCCTCTGGCCCAGACAGCCAGTTCCTGCCTTTGGGGGCTCAGCACTGGCCTCCGTCCTTCCCTCTGCCATGGCACCAGGGCCTCAAGTGGGCTACAGAGAATTTTGCCAACTTACACTTGGTCATTTTGTCAGCACAAAGGTCCCTTCCCTTCTTTCACTTCTGTGACATCCAGGATTATATTTGTTTTATTTCCCCCCACAAACAACTGCCAGTTTTGCTTCCTGGGAAAGTTGAACTGAAAAATCTGAAATCTTGAAAACTTAGAGAAAAACAGTGAAGCGCCTCTGCCTTTCTTTTCCGTCCCTTCGTATGAGCCTCAGGATGAAGGAGGAAGTAATGCCAGAGGAGCAAGACAGACCACAACCAGAAGACCTCTCTGAGGAACTATGCTGTCACTGAAATTAAAATGAAACACAGCGAGTCAGGAGGGGAAAGGAGGCTCTTTCTCCCTGACCTAGCAGCCTGGGCCTCACTGCCCTCCACTCTGAGCATGGGGCAGAGATGGACCAACAGAGAAGCCCCAGGAAACTCACAGACTCGATGAACAGCTGGAGTTCACCACTTTCTGTTCTACAATTTTCCATTGAGGGACGGCACTGAATGTCCTGTGCTCAGCTAACAAACTTTGAGCATGTTTTCAATAATTTAACTGAAGAATTTAACAATGATACCTGTACTGGGCAAATAAAAATGATTGGCCTTCTAAAGTTAAAATACATGCAATTGGATCACTAATTCCTCTACCTAAAAAGACAAAATAAACTTTTGCTCACAGCGTTTAGGTCTATAGATTTCCTGCTATCTGGGTAATGGCTCTGAGAGCAGGAGGCCACCACTGAGAACCAGGGTCCTTCACACAAACACTTCAGGGAGCAGGGCTAGGAGCCTGACAGACTGTTTTGCAGCAAAGACACAAGCCTCTCCACTTCGAGGGAAGCATAAAGACCTCACAATGGGGTCAGTCTGCCCTCCGGGAGTGAGTCCAGGAGTGTTTGCGTTGAGGACACTCTGTGATTTGAGAGGGAAGCGGTTACTAGAGCTCGTATCAAACTTGTGAATGAGGTGGTGCTGGGAAAACCTATCTTGATATTAGAATCTCCCCAAGGGCATCACCAGCCAAGAAAGAAGATTCCTGCTGTGGAGACTGGCACAGTCTGAGGAACCTGAAGGACCAGTTACAAAACGCTGGAAAGAAGTGGCACTGTGGATAGAAGTCCTGACCTAGTGGCCCCCTGACACATAAACACATAGACCTGCATGAATGAGAGCCAGAGGGAACAGAAACATCCCAGACACTGGTTCACTTCAAATCTCAGCCTCTGCTGTGAATGAAACAGTAAACAAAACCCAGTCCTTGGTTCTAAGGAGCTTATTTACCATACATGGTCCGATAAGTTCCTGACAAAATACACACCCAGGGCTGAGGGAGCCTGGCTCCATATGTAAAGGAAGGAGGCCACAAATGTTGCCCACATTCAAGCCAACTGCCTCTATTATATTCTTTTATTGATTTCAGAGAGAAGAAGGGGAGTGAGAGACAGAGAGAAACTTCAATGATAAGAGGATCCTTGATCTGCTGCCTCCTGCAGGCCCCTTGCTGGGACGGAGCCCACAGCCAGGGCATGTGCCATACCAAGAACTGAACGAGGACCTGCTGCTTTATAAGTGGACACTCAACCACTCAGACAACCCAGCTGGGCTCAAGGCCACATCTTGTTGCTAATAGAGAAGAGCAATATATGTAATAAAGTATATACATGAGAATGTTCACATGTGGGAGTATTTACACACCTACATACACTTCTGCTTTTAGGACTAAGAATTTTCTCATTTGACCGATATGTATCCTCTTGGATGGACACATCTGAAATCTAGTGTGAAAATTACAACGGCAAAACCAATAGTGTAGAGTGATGACATCCTCTTAGACCACAAGGAGAACTCAAATGAAAGTAAAAAAAAGGAAGGGAAAACAGAAAGAAGAGTCTAGAAAGGGAAAACATGCTTCCTATTTAAAGGCCATGCTTAGAAAGAAGGTCACTGGAGGACCTGAGGTCCCAGACTGTTCAGCAGGCGCCCAGCTCAGCAGGCCAGCAGCGCCCTCGCTCGCCCATGGCCCTCCTGCTCTCTCTCCTCTCGGCCCTGCTGCTGCTCAGCTGTGGCCCCGGGGGGTCTCTGGGCTGTCACCTGCCTCAGCACCACGTCCTGCTCAGCGGGGACAACTTAGTGCTTCTGAGCCAAATGAGCACAATGTCCCCTTTCTTGTGTCTCAAGGACAGAAAAGACTTCCGATTCCCCAGGCAAACGGTGGAGGGCCGTGAGGTGCAGGGGGCCCAGGCCGCCACTGTCCTCCACGAGCTGCTCCAGCAGGTCTTCAACCTCTTGCTCACAGCGCCCCCCCCTGCCGCCTGGAACACGACCCTCCTGGGCCAGCTGGGCGCGGGGCTCCACCGGCAGCTGGGGGACCTGCACGCCTGCCTGGGGCAGGGGACGGCCGAGGAGGGCTCGGCCCTGGCGACGCGGGGCCCTGCGCGGGCCTTGAAGAGCTACTTCCAGGGCATCCGGCTCTACCTCAAAGGGAAGGGACACAGCGACTGCGCCTGGGAAGTGGTCAGAGTGGAAGTCATGAGGGCCTTCTCTTCAGCAAGGACCCTGCAGGAAAGGCTGAGCGACAAGGACCGAGACCTGCCTCCTCCTGGAAATGATCCTCGGTGACAAAAGGGCCAGATCACCTTTGCACATGAGTGTTGGGTCATGTCAAAGGCTCTGATTTCTGCTTTAATCAGAGAATGGATTGAACTTTATTCAACAAATGTCTTGTCAGATTAAGCAAGAAAACGTTCGAAAATTCAGTTCCTGGGATATCAGTTCCTAAGAGGTGTCTGCACTAATGTTATTTATTTATTGTTGTTTATTCATTTATGTATTTATTTATTATTAATTTATTTTTTCAATGTACTCATAGTGATATATTCTTATGATCAATATCTGCCTTACCCTGTACTATAATTTCCAAAATTAGTTTACATTTTTATGTTACTGACTTTGCATTTTGCTTTATTTATTAAATTTTTATCAGAGGCATCTTGAGTTCATTAATTCTGAAAAACAAAATGCACATTTTGTTTTATAGAAATCTGTCTCAGAATACTACTTGTCTTTATTATAAATATAAAATTTTTTATATTTAGAGACACAGGAAGGGAGGGGGATAGAGAGATAGAAACATCAATGAGAGAAACATCATCCATTGGCTGCTTCCCGCACACTCCCTAGTGGGGATCGAACCCACAACCTGGGCATATTTTCCTCTATAGAAAGCCTTCTCACAATAGGACTTGTCTTTATTTTAAAAGTAGGTTTTTATTTTTATTTGTAGAGAGAGAGGAGGGAGAGGGATAGAGAGATAGAAACATCAATGAGAGAAACATCATCCATTGGCTGCCTCCTGCACACTCCCTACTGGGGATCGAACCCGCAACCTGGGCATGTGCCCTCACCCAAAATTGAACCGCTGACCTCTTGCTTTATGGGTCAATGCTCAACCGCTGAGACACCCCAGCCAGGCAACAGTGCTTGTCCTTTAAAGTCATTAGGACAGCACTAGTCAGAAAGTGCCTATCAAAAGCTGGAAATTCCAAGGAATTGAGAAGAGTCCTGGAAAACATGGAAGACATTCAGTACTTATGTCAGGGTTGTACTGAGTTCTATTCCATCAGCAAGGAGCAGTGGCAGAAATATCCGAGAGAGGTCGTGTAGGGAGAAGCCGGGAAGATACAGGGCATTTGGTGGCGGATGCTGGCACCCGCTCCTCTTCCTCCCTCCCTGTCCCCAGTCCTGCTTAGTGACTGCATTCACCCCTCATACCATCCCCTCCTGCAGCCTCCTTAGTGCCCGCCCCACGCACGGGTGCTCTGGCTCTGTTGTCGTTTCAGCTTCAAGGTTTCTACTTAAGAGCACAGAGTAAAAGGGAGAGACAAAAACTTGAGTGGCATCTCTATGAATTTAGGTAAATGATACATTTTTTCAGCTTCTTATTGGGAGATCATCCTTTTTGTTCTATGAAGGCATCCAACTGGTTACTTCAGGGTTACTCATATTAGAGAGCACAGTAGCTTTACTCAGTTCAGCTACTTAAATGTCAATCTCACCCCAAAACACCATCCCAGGCACACTCAGAACGTTTGACCAATTATCCCAAACCTCATGGGTCAATCCAACTGACACATACAATTAACAAACACAAGCATCTAAGATAAAGTATTGCTACACCTAGTGGATTGCTAACCAGTACAGCTATAGCCACAGGGACTGTGTGTGAATTATGTCATTTCAACCTGACATGAAGCCCCCCCACGCCCACCGCGGAACATGCTCTGGAAAACCATATGAGTGATTAAGGGTTTAAAGTAAGTTTTCTTTTAGTCAAAATGGTCTTTCCTATATACAAGGAGGAACACCACAGGGTTTATATACAATGTTGGACAATTAAGAACATCCCAGACGTCCATATTATGTGAAATTGCGGGTATCTGAGTGGACACCATGACCCTCCCCCAAGGTGGCTGTGAGTTGTAAGGACACAGCAGGTGCCCACAGTCACCTCTATTGAAGCCCCAAATTCACAGGGTCTATGCCATGCTCACTTGTGCTTCACTCCTCCTCCTAATTCTTGTTTCTCTAGAACACGGGTCATAGATCTGCACCACAGGGGCAGTTCAAACCCCAGGCCCTCCTCTCCCAAGGGTTTCCAGTTGGAGTAGCATCTAAACACCCAGTGCAGACACCTGGGCAGCTGGGCCTTCATGGGGGGACAGCAGCAGCACATCAGAGCTGAGCCAGGCCTGGGGGAGAGGGGAGACCACAGCTCTTCCACCCCCCGGCCCCGCCTTCCTCCTCTCTGTGAAGAGGGGGGAAACAATGGCTCCCCATCTATTCTGTGCTCAAATCTCACCCTGTTCCTTACCAGCTGTGGCCTTCGGGCAAGTCTGTTCTCTGAAACTCCCGCCCTCTATTGCCTTTTGAGACACAATTTAGGAAATAAGATCTTTAAGGGTATGTGTGAAAGCCTCTGAAAAATGTGATGTAGAGGTCAGTGGTCATGCTCCATAAACCAAGTTGTCGTGAATCAAACTGTTTTCCGACTGTCATCTTCTCCACAGCATTGCGTATTGGTTAAAGAATGACTGAGGCTGTGGCCTGTTCGGCTCAGAGGATAGCGCGGGGTCCCCTGCATCCCGAGTTCCACTGTGAGAAAAGGGCAGGTACCTGGCCCTCAAGTTCAATCCCAGGTGGGGAAGCAACAAATCATGTTCCTCTCACATGGAATTTCTCTCCTCTCTTTGTCTCCCTCCCTCCCTCCCTCTTTCCTCCTTTCTACTCTCTCTAAAAAAGTCAATGGAAAAATATCCATTGTTAATCAGGGGGTGATTAACAACAACAGAAGAATGTGATTCTGCACCCAGAGCTGGGGCTTGGCACCAACTCTATTGAACAGCAGTGGGACCTTGACAAATAAGGTACACACTTGTGCTCCTGGCTTTCCTCCTCTTCGCTGTGGGGACAATTATAGTATTTTTTCATAGGACTTTTGTCAGGGTTGAAGCAGTAAATACACACACAGAGCATGTCAGTGTGCCTGGCGGAAACAATCGCCACAGAGGGCACTCCGCAGAGAGGAGCCAGGAGAGCTGGTTGAGGTGGTGACTAGAAGGCAACCCCAGGGAGGCTGCTAGGTCCCGGGCAAACCATTTTTGCTTGTTTATGGTTTTGGGTTCTACATGGCTATTAGGTTCACGTACATTCAGTGAATGCATATTCCTTGTGCTGTTTGCTGGGGATACTTGCAGTATCTGTGTATTATACTTCTAAGACACGTGGCATCATTCATTTGGCACCTACCACACGCTAGTTCACACTGTGCCCAGATATTTCAAGTTCGAGTCATACATGACAGAGGTGAAATTGCCATGTACACTTACTCTCAACCCCTTCCTAGGAAGGAAGACCTGCTACCTGTGCTCACAGGACAAATCACACATGCAGAATCACAGACAAGGGGAGTCACGGCCCCATCTGCAGGCATCGCGTATTCATGAGAGAAAGGAATCTGCAAGAAGCAGGATGAGGCTATGGGAAAGACATGCTTGTGTTTGGTTCCCCCCAGATTAGAATCCTGATAAAATGTGTAAAGCAATTTTTATTCTTTAGTTGGAAAGAATTTAGAGGCCACTTAACCAATTGTTCCCTAAGCAGCACCTGCTCTAAAGATTTGTATCAATCCATCCTTTCACAGTGATCAGTCAGAAAGGGGCAGTGAAATAAGCCCTTTGCTAGACTTCATGTACCAACGTCAGTGAATTTTAGCAAATTTCAGCATCACAAGAGTCAAAATATTTTTCCTTAATTCCTGACTTTTCCTGTCATCTTATTAATGAAGAGAAACAGCCCGCTTTTTTTTCCTGGTCCGAAACTATTTTATTTATTTTCCTATCACCCCTGAGTAGGCCAGGCAGAGAACGTTTTTGTTTTGCAACTTAACATGCCCAGCAAAAGATATTCTTAAGGCAGTAGGACATACTTTCTGCTTTCTTAGTACACCTACATACTCTCTCATATAAAAGCTTCACTTTCTGACAAAATCGGTCTGTGGCTCCTGAATTGAAATAACATTACACTTTCATTTCCTCTTCAAAACAATGGAGACAGCTTTCCTAGTGATCACACAGGAAATGTACAGATTACATAAAATGATAACTGCAAATTACAAGTTGAGAATCAGAACACAGGGAATGAGAGTTGGCTCTCGGATTTACCTAACATGCAATAATCTGAATGGTGCCCATTCCACCTGCCGTAGTCGGGCCCAGCGGGGCTCTGACTGCACCTTCTTTAACACTCTGGGGTGAGCCTGTTGAGCTTCCCCGGCCAATCGCAACTCTAGGAGGGGGACTGTCTGTAGGACTGTGTAGGAACAGAGTCCCAGTTTCAACCCTTAGATCCCTCCCTGCCACATAATTGAGAGAAATCTTAGACTACATTTTGCAGAGAACCAACAAGGAAGAAAGTTTCCTGACAAAACACTGCTGTTTTGTGAATGGCAGAAAGGAGCTAAACAATCCCTCTTTCCTCACATTCAGAATATCTCTGGGGATATTATTTGAAGGCAATGATTACATAAAAAAGTGGTAAAGAACAGGAAAATGGTTACACACACCAAAAAAGAGTTGGGTGGTGATGATGATAAGAAATGAGACATAACTAGGTTTATACCTGTCGAAGATCAAAACACTAATTCAAAAGCTAACTCCTGGGCCACTCACACAGAATTGAAGATAGCATCACACCTACGCAATGAAGACAAAAGTCGCTCGCATGCCATACTAAGAAATGAAAATCAGCAGACAAGTATCTATGATGAACAAAATATAAAATTTTAAACATATGAAATGACGTTCCCCTATTTTTAGAGAGAGTGGACGGGAGGAAAGGAAGGGGCAGGAGAACGGGAGAAAGAGAGAGAGAAACATTGTTGTGAGAGCGACACATGGACTGGCTGCCTCCCGCAAGCCAAAACCCACCCCGCAACCCGTGGATGCGCCCCGACCTGCAGTCAAAGCCCAGGCCCTTCGGTGCGTGGGCTCACGCTCTCCCCGCTGAACCCCAACGACCAGGGGGCTAATTTTCATTTTGCACACAGCACTCACCGCGGGGTAATGTGAAAGACGTTTAAGCAACGGGAAACTGAATGAAAAGCGTTCAAGATTCCCGGCCCCGGCCCGGTGGCTGCGTTGGTGGGAGCGTCATCTGTACAGCAAATGCTGCGGGTTAGATTCTTGGTCAAGGACCGCACCCAGGCTGCAGGGTCAGCTGGGATGGGACAGGGGGCAACACATCCCTGCTTCTCCCTCACATCACCCTCTCCTCCCCCCCTCCTCTCTCTCTCTCCAATCCAAACACAAATATTCTCAGGGGAAGATCCAAAACAAAAGACAAGAAAGGACCTTCTGGGGAGGGCTGTGCACAGGCTGACGGAGACTCAGTCTTCACACTGAGGATGAGTGGGGTCTGTGTGTTGTTGGGAAGGGGGGCTCCCTGATTCTCTGGCAGAGCAGCTACAGGACGCCTGGCCCCTGCCCCCTGCTCCTCTGCACCCCACTCTTCCCATTCCATGTCCCAACTGTTTCCTGGCCGCCGGGTGGAGGCGCCCAGCCCGCTGACCCCCCGCCGCCTCCTCCACCTGCGCCCCGGGTGCGCTGCTCCCTGGTCCTTTGTGGTCTCCAGCCACCGATTTCCCTTCAAGGGGAGAAAGTGGCACTTCAGAGCGAAGCTCAGGGGCAGTTCTAGGTTTTGCAGAAACTCCTAAGAGGCTGTGTTTTCTGCTGAGGAGCGCTTTCTGAACCGAGGAATGCCCCTGCTACACTGCTGTCACCATGGCTGTGAGGGACTGAAAGCAGGTCCATTTGATTTTGAACCATTAACACATTTACACAGGAACACAGCCACCTATCGGCCAACGCAGCAAAGACATCCACCCAGGCTGCAGAGGGCAGGCTTCTTTCTGTTCCAGGCAAAGAAGTCTGGTGCCTTCCACCTACTTCTTCAAGCAGCAAAGAGGCCCTGTCCTGGAAAGAACTGGCCCCAGGACTTGACTAAGCCCACTTCCTTAGCTTTTGTGTCTTAGAGAAGGAAATGACGCCCCACTTCAGGCGGGGCATCCACTCTTGGGGCAGTGTGCTGCTGCAGGGAGACAAGCAGTCAGAATGTTTCTCTTTTCTTTTTTTAAAAGAAATTATTACTTATTGATTTTACAGAGAGGAAAGGGGAAAGAGAGAGAAATATCAACTGTTGTTCCACTGATTTATGCATTCATTGGTTGAGCCCTGTGTGTGTCCTACTGGGGTTCAAACCCACAACCTTGGGGTGTGGGATCGGCATTCTAACCAACTGGACTGCGCGGAAGGTTTATGGTCCGTGTTGCCAGGTGGGCACCTAACCGGCTATGTCAGACGGTAGAAAACGAAAAATTCGATTTATTGAGGGAAAGGGGTGGGGGGTGGGATATCCAAAGGGAAGGGCTACACCGCCCTGAGCCAAAGGCTATTGGGTCCATGATGTCAGCAAAAACATACCTGGGACAGTTAAACAAGAGAGAAGTGGGCCTTGGAGACAGGCAGGTTCGGGGACCTTGGGCAACAGGTTCTGGGGGTAAGGCTGAGAGTAGCTGCGACTACCCATTGCTCCCTTAGTTGCATGTCTCCTAGGGTCCCCTCAGAGGGATGGAGATGGTGCTGGGGGGGAAAAGACCTGGGTCCTTTGTCCTGAGCATATTTCTCTTTCTTGCAGGCACAGGCATGTTACTGGAGGCCTCAGGGAAGCATCTCAATACAATATATTCATCAACTTCCCAGGTGTGCTCTTGCAGGGTCCGTTCTCCACTGACTGGTCCCTGTCAGGGCGGGGGTCTTAGTCAGTGTATCTACTCCTGAGGTTTTGCTCTTCATATGGGCCTGGCCTGAAATGCAACTGAGGCCTAGATGTTATCTTTCGGGAAGAATGCTCAGGGGGGTCTTAAACTGAGTGACCAGCAATATGCTAGGCGGGAGAGATTACCCTGGGGACAAGGTTCTTGTTTTCCCAGTTTACCCTTACTAGGCACCAGGGATTACTGCCCTGCCCTGCCCTGCCCTGCCCTGCCCTGGTGAGTCTCGGTAGCCACATTCTCTGTACCTGGCCCAGCTAACAATGTGTTTCTTGCTTGCAGGCTGCGCAGCTCGCAGAGCCCTCAACATCCTCATTTCCTTTACAGTCCTGTAGGCCACTTGCAGGTTCCCAAGTGGCCTTTGTGGGTGTGGGGAAGCAAGGGGAATCCGGAAAGACCTCCCGTTTGAAGGTCCATTAGCTCTTTCTCAAAAGTAAGTTGGCAGCTTTTCAAATTCATTCCCCTATTTAGATGTTGTTTGACCTTAGAATGAGGAGAAAATTCTTACTGTCACTTTGGGTAATGACTCCGCTTGCATGCCTTCCACCTTGACTGAGTGGTAGGAGAGATGACACCCTAAAGGACTTTCAGAGAATAGAACTGCTGGGAACTGAGAGCCTGAGGAGTATCTGTCTGGCCCCAACTGAGAAGTGCCTGTGAGTTGCTCAGGCAGCTCTCTCAAAGCTCTGCCTCGGGGTGCAGGCCCCATCTTTACATTGCTTCTTCCCAGGTGATGGCTTAAAGGGCTCTGGTTGACATGGCACAGGATTTGTGTGCCTTGCATTTGCTCCTTCCCCTAGTACTTGTGGGGACGACGCAGGAGCAGCAGTAAAAGGACTATTCTGGATTCACATGGCTCTGCCTTTGGGATTGCCCAACAGCTTTCCAATGTTATGATTCCTTCCATTCTTTGGTTTCTGGCTGTTGTTTTTACACTGAAACTTTGTGGTTTCGGGTTGGTGGGTTGTTGGCTTTTTTTCATGATACTTCCCGGGTGAAAAAATTTAAAGTTGTGTTCCGTTCTGCCACCTTGCCCTGAAAATCTCTGTAGCCATACATGGATTCATATTCAGAGTTCTTAAATATTGGAAGTTGTTGGGAGATCCAGCAGCAAGGCGGGAGGGCTGGGCGAGTGACAGTGAGCCCTGAGCCAACTGCAGGCCTCACACAGGTCCTGCACTGGAGCCTGACCTATCTCAGGCGTGAGAAGGTAGAGCTGGTGCCCAGATTTGGGCTGTGAGGGAAATCGGTGTAGCACCCGCTTGAAGTGTTCCCCAAGAGATGAGGAGACCTTGTTCTTGTCCCCTTGAGGGAAAGATTTCAATCGAGAGACAAAGCGTAAAAAAAAAGTGAGAATTTATTGACAATACACTCCAGCTAAGGAGCAGGTCAACCAGTGAGACAGTGACTGCAACTCCTGGGTTATAGGGGTTAAATGAGGGATTTTCTGGGAGGACACTTTCTTTGGCATCTCAGATGATTGACTAACAGGAAAGGGTTAAGCACCGGGGGGTGGGGGTTGTCAAAATCACAGTGCCAATTTTATTATAATTAGTGGCACTGAGGCCATGCCAGCTTCTTCTGAGCTTGTGGGCCAGGAACTCTCTGACTCTGAGCATGCCCACAGGCAGTGGGCAGGCTGCTGGGCCGCCCATAGAGGGGCATCTGAAAGCCAGGTTGGCAGGGCCCCTGTCCGGGCCCCAGGGCAGGACCCGCCCTAGCCGCTCCTGTCTAACTCCCTGCTACCAGAAGCAGCAGCACATTTCCAGTGTCCAGGGCCAGAGTGTGAAGGTGGCCGCTCCTCCACCCTCCCTGCCAGCTGATCCCTGGGCTGCAGCTGGGAAGACCCCCTGATGCCCAGCGCCTCACACAGACTCAGCAAAGACAGGGAGCGGGGTCCACACTTGAACGGGAAGAACCCAGGAGCTCACCCTGCCCCTTTAGGCAGCTCCACCTCCGAATCCAACAGGCGGGAGCTGCACCCCTGCGGGACTCACTCTGGCTCAAAAACAAGACAGAGCACGTGGAGGAGCAGACAGAGGCTGAAAGTCAGCAGCAGCTGAGACCAGGGAAGAAGGGAGACAGTTAGAGCCTGGACAGGCACCAGCGGCTTTCCAGTGGCTGCTCCAGTCTGCACTCCACCAGCAGGGTGCTAAAGTTCCCTTTTCTCCACATCCTGGCCAGCACTTGTCACTTGAAGAATTGTGGATGATCGTCATTATGACAGGTGCCAGGTGACATCTCATTGTTGTTTTAAATTGCATCTCTCTGAGGATTAGTGACTCTGAACATTTTTCCACATGCCTCTTGGCCATCTGTATGTCCACTTTGGAGACGCATCTATTTAGGTGCTTGGCTCATTTTTTAATTGGATTGTTTGTCTCCTTTTTGTGAAGATGTCTGAGCTCCTGATACATTTTGGAAACTCACCCCTTATCAGATCTATCACTGGCAAACATGTTCTCCCATACAGCGGGCTCCCTTTTCCTTTTGTTGATGGTTTCTTTCGCTCTGCAGAAGCTTTTTACATTTTTATGCACCCCTATGTTCTCAGCAGCACAGTTTACAACAGATAAGATCTGGAAACAGCCCAAGTGCCCATCAGTAGGTTTGTGGATAAAGAAGCTGTGGCACAGAAGGATCTCTTACCCTTTGGGACAGCATGGATGGAACTGCAGACTCTCATGCTACGTGAAATACGCCAGGCAGAGAAAGACAAGTATCACATGAACTCACTCATATGTGGAATCTAATGAACAAAATAAACTGAAGAACAAAATAGATACAGAGACATAGAACCATGGAGCAGTTTGATGAATTTCTGAGGAAAGGCTGGCTGAGGGAGTGGAGGGGAGACAGATTAAGAAAAGAACTTCGATGCATATATGCATAAGCCATGGACACACACAACTAGCGGGGAAGGCCTGGGGGAGCAGGATGCTGGGTGGAGGGGTGCAGTGAGGGAAAAAGCGGGACTACTGCAACACTTTCAACAATAAGGATAAATTTAAAATGAATAAAGAGATAATAACATAGCTCCATCCTTATTATTTAGATTAAGAACAGTACATTTTAGGATCATCCAACTCTCTTTCTCTTAATTCTGGATTCCTCAAGGAAATCTTTTCATTGCCTGAGGGGATTTATCAACTAGATGAAGCCCTCAGGCCAGGGTTAATATCCACCTTGAGGGTTGGGGTTGCCAGTGCCTCGAGAGTTGGTGGCTGGGACTCTTCCCTTCTGTCCTCAGAACTGGTGCCATGAGGATGAAATGAAAGGGAAATGAGGGGCTGGTCACTGACCAGGGGGCCTCTTGGAGCCTCTGGCCCAGACAGCCGGTTCTTGCCTTTGGGGGCTCAGCACTGGCCTCCGTCCTTCCCTCTGCCATGGCACCGGGGCCTCAAGTGGGCTAATGAGAATTTTGCCAACTTACACTTGGTCATTTTGCCAGCACACAGGTCCCTTCCCTTCTTTCACTTCTGTGACATCCAGGATTATATTTGTTTTATTTCCCCCCACAAACAACTGCCAGTTTTGCTTCCTGGGAAAGTTGAACTGAAAAATCTGAAATCTTGAAAACTTAGAGAAAAACAGTGAAGCGCCTCTGCCTTTCTTTTCCGTCCCTTCGTATGAGCCTCAGGATGAAGGAGGAAGTAATGCCAGAGGAGCAAGACAGACCACAACCAGAAGACCTCTCTGAGGAACTATGCTGTCACTGAAATTAAAATGAAACAGAGCGAGTCAGGAGAGGAAAGGAGGCTCTTTCTCCCTGACCTAGCAGCCTGGGCCTCACTGCCCTCCACTCTGAGCATGGGGCAGAGATGGACCAACAGAGAAGCCCCAGGAAACTCACAGACTCGATGAACAGCTGGAGTTCACCACTTTCTGTTCTACAATTTTCCATTGAGGGACGGCACTGAATGTCCTGTGCTCAGCTGACAAACTTTGAGCATGTTTTCAATAATTTAACTGAAGAATTGAACAATGATACCTGTACTGGGCAAATAAAAATGATTGGCCTTCTAAAGTTAAAATACATGCAATTGGATCACTAATTCCTCTACCTACAAAGACAAAATAAACTTTTGCTCACAGCGTTTAGGTCTATAGATTTCCTGCTACCTGGGTAATGGCTCCGAGAGCAGGAGGCCACCACTGAGAACCAGGGTCCTTCACACAAACACTTCAGGGAGCAGGGCTAGGAGCCTGACAGACTGTTTTGCAGCAAAGACACAAGCCTCTCCACTTCGAGGGAAGCATAAAGACCTCACAATGGGGTCAGCCTGCCCTCCGGGAGTGAGTCCAGGAGTGTTTGCGTTGAGGACACTCTGTGATTTGAGAGGAAAACGGTTACTAGAGCTCGTATCAAACTTGTGAATGAGGTGGTGCTGGGAAAACCTATCTTGATATTAGAATCTCCCCAAGGGCATCACCAGCCAAGAAAGAAGATTCCTGCTGTGGAGACTGGCACAGTCTGAGGAACCTGAAGGACCAGTTACAAAACGCTGGAAAGAAGTGGCACTGTGGATAGAAGTCCTGACCTAGTGGCCCCCTGACACATAAACACATAGACCTGCATGAATGAGATCCAGAGGGAACAGAAACATCCCAGACACTGGTTCACTTCAAATCTCAGCCTGTGCTGTGAATAAAACAGTAAACAAAACCCAGTCCTTGGTTCTAAGGAGCTTATTTACCATACATGGTCCGATAAGTTCCTGACAAAATACACACCCAGGGCTGAGGGAGCCTGGCTCCATATGTAAAGGAAGGAGGCCACAAATGTTGCCCACATTCAAGCCAACTGCCTCTATTATATTCTTTTATTGATTTCAGAGAGAAGAAGGGGAGTGAGAGACAGAGAGAAACTTCAATGATAAGAGAATCCTTGATCTGCTGCCTCCTGCAGGCCCCTTGCTGGGACGGAGCCCACAGCCAGGGCATGTGCCATACCAAGAACTGAAGGAGGACCTGCTGCTTTATAAGTGGACACTCAACCACTCAGACAACCCAGCTGGGCTCAAGGCCACATCTTGTTGCTAATAGAGAAGAGCAATATATGTAATAAAGTATATACATGAGAATGTTCACGTGTGGGAGTATTTACACACCTACATACACTTCTGCTTTTAGGACTAAGAATTTTCTCATTTGACCGATATGTATCCTCTTGGATGGACACATCTGAAATCTAGTGTGAAAATTACAACGGCAAAACCGATAGTGTAGAGTGATGACATCCTCCTAGACCACAAGGAGAACTCAAATGAAAGTAAAAAAAGGAAGGGAAAACAGAAAGAAGAGTCTAGAAAGGGAAAACATGCTTCCTATTTAAAGGCCATGCTTAGAAAGAAGGTCACTGGAGGACCTGAGGTCCCAGACTGTTCAGCAGGCGCCCAGCTCAGCAGGCCAGCAGCGCCCTCGCTCGCCCATGGCCCTCCTGCTCTCTCTCCTCTCGGCCCTGCTGCTGCTCAGCTGTGGCCCCGGGGGGTCTCTGGGTTGTCACCTGCCTCAGCACCACGTCCTGCTCAGCGGGGACAACTTGGTGCTTCTGAGCCAAATGAGCACAATGTCCCCTTTCTTGTGTCTCAAGGACAGAAAAGACTTCCGATTCCCCAGGCAAACGGTGGAGGGCCGTGAGGTGCAGGGGGCCCAGGCCGCCACTGTCCTCCACGAGCTGCTCCAGCAGGTCTTCAACCTCTTGCTCACAGCGCCCCCCCCTGCCGCCTGGAACACGACCCTCCTGGGCCAGCTGGGCGCGGGGCTCCACCGGCAGCTGGGGGACCTGCACGCCTGCCTGGGGCAGGGGACGGCCGAGGAGGGCTCGGCCCTGGCGACGCGGGGCCCTGCGCGGGCCTTGAAGAGCTACTTCCAGGGCATCCGGCTCTACCTCAAAGGGAAGGGACACAGCGACTGCGCCTGGGAAGTGGTCAGAGTGGAAGTCATGAGGGCCTTCTCTTCAGCAAGGACCCTGCAGGAAAGGCTGAGCGACAAGGACCGAGACCTGCCTCCTCCTGGAAATGATCCTCGGTGACAAAAGGGCCAGATCACCTTTGCACATGAGTGTTGGGTCATGTCAAAGGCTCTGATTTCTGCTTTAATCAGAGAATGGATTGAACTTTATTCAACAAATGTCTTGTCAGATTAAGCAAGAAAACGTTCGAAAATTCAGTTCCTGGGATATCAGTTCCTAAGAGGTGTCTGCACTAATGTTATTTATTTATTGTTGTTTATTCATTTATGTATTTATTTATTATTAATTTATTTTTTCAATGTACTCATAGTGATATATTCTTATGATCAATATCTGCCTTACCCTGTACTATAATTTCCAAAATTAGTTTACATTTTTATGTTACTGACTTTGCATTTTGCTTTATTTATTAAATTTTTATCAGAGGCATCTTGAGTTCATTAATTCTGAAAAACAAAATGCACATTTTGTTTTATAGAAATCTGTCTCAGAATACTACTTGTCTTTATTATAAATATAAAATTTTTTATATTTAGAGACACAGGAAGGGAGGGGGATAGAGAGATAGAAACATCAATGAGAGAAACATCATCCATTGGCTGCTTCCCGCACACTCCCTAGTGGGGATCGAACCCACAACCTGGGCATATTTTCCTCTATAGAAAGCCTTCTCACAATAGGACTTGTCTTTATTTTAAAAGTAGGTTTTTATTTTTATTTGTAGAGAGAGAGGAGGGAGAGGGATAGAGAGATAGAAACATCAATGAGAGAAACATCATCCATTGGCTGCCTCCTGCACGCTCCCTACTGGGGATCGAACCCGCAACCTGGGCATGTGCCCTCACCCAAAATTGAACCGCTGACCTCTTGCTTTATGGGTCAATGCTCAACCGCTGAGACACCCCAGCCCGGCAATAGTGCTTGTCCTTTAAAGTTCATAGAACAGCACTAGTCAGAAAGTGCCTATCAAAAGCTGGAAATTCCAAGGAATTGAGAAGAGTCCCGGAAAACATGGAAGACATTCAGTACTTATGTCAGGGTTGTACTGAGTTCTATTCCATCAGCAAGGAGCAGTGGCAGAAATATCCGAGACAGGTCGTGTAGGGAGAAGCAGGGAAGATACAGGGCATTTGGTGGCGGATGCTGGCACCCGCTCCTCTTCCTCCCTCCCTGTCCCCAGTCCTGCTTCGTGACTGCATTCACCCCTCATACCATCCCCTCCTGCACCCTCCTTAGTGCCCGCCCCACGCACGGGTGCTCTGGCTCTGTTGTCGTTTCAGCTTCAAGGTTTCTACTTAAGAGCACAAAGTAAAAGGGAGAGACAAAAACTTGAGTGGCATCTCTATGAATTTAGCTAAATGATACATTTTTTCAGCTTCTTATTGGGAGATCATCCTTTTTGTTCTATGAAGGCATCCAACTGGTTACTTGAGGGCTACTCATATTAGAGAGCACAGTAGCTTTACTCAGTTCAGCTACTTAAATGTCAATCTCACCCCAAAACACCATCCCAGGCACACTCAGAACGTTTGACCAATTATCCCGAACCTCATGGGTCAATCCAACTGACACATACAATTAACAAACACAAGCATCTAAGATAAAGTATTGCTACACCTAGTGGATTGCTAACCAGTACAGCTATAGCCACAGGGACCGTGTGTGAATTGAGTTATGTCATTTCAACCTGACATGAAGCGCCCCCCCCCACCCCGGAACATCCTCTGGAAAACCATATGAGTGATTAAGGGTTTAAAGTAAGTTTTCTTTTAGTCAAAATGATCTTTCCTATATACAAGGAGGAACACCACAGGGTTTATATACAATGTTGGACAATTAAGAACATCCCAGACGTCCATATTATGTGAAATTGCGGGTATCTGAGTGGACACCATGACCCTCCCCCAAGGTGGCTGTGAGTTGTAAGGACACAGCAGGTGCCCACAGTCACCTCTATTGAAGCCCCGAATTCATAGGGTCTCTGCCATGCTCACTTCCGCTTCACTCCTCCTACTAATTCTTGTTTCTCTAGAACACGGGTCACAGATCTGCACCACACGGGCAGTTCAAACCCCAGGCCCTCCTCTCCCAAGGGTTTCCAGTTGGAGTAGCATCTAAACACCCAGTGCAGACACCTGGGCAGCTGGGCCTTCATGGGGGGACAGCAGCAGCACATCAGAGCTGAGCCAGGCCTGACGGGGAGGGAAGACCACAGCTCTTCCACCCCCCGGCCCCGCCTTCCTCCTCTCTGTGAAGAGGGGGGAAACAATGGCTCCCCATCTATTCTGTGCTCAAATCTCACCCTGTTCCTTACCAGCTGTGGCCTTCGGGCAAGTCTCTTCTCTGAAACTCCCGCCCTCTATTGCCTTTTGAGACACAATTTAGGAAATAAGATCTTTAAGGGTATGTGTGAAAGCCTCTGAAAAATGTGATGTAGAGGTCAGTGGTCATCCTCCACAAACCAAGGTGTCGTGAATCAAACTGTGTTTTCCGACTGTCATCTTCTCCACAGCATTGCGTATTGGTTAAAGAATGACTGAGGCTGTGGCCTGTTCGGCTCAGAGGATAGCGCGGGGTCCCCTGCATCCCGAGTTCCACTGTGAGGAAAGGGCAGGTACCTGGCCCTCAAGTTCAATCCCAGGTGGGGAAGCAACAAATCATGTTCCTCTCACATGGAATTTCTCTCCTCTCTTTGTCTCCCTCCCTCCCTCCCTCCCTCTTTCCTCCTTTCCACTCTCTCTAAAAAAGTCAATGGAAAAATATCCATTGTTAATCAGGGGGTGATTAACAACAACAGAAGAATGTGATTCTGCACCCAGAGCTGGGGCTTGGCACCAACTCTACTGAACAGCAGGGGGACCTTGACAAATAATGTACACACTTGTGCTCCTGGCTTTCCTCCTCTTCGCTGTGGGGACAATTATAGTATTTTTTCATAGGACTTTTGTCAGGGTTGAAGCAGTAAATACACACACAGAGCATGTCAGTGTGCCTGGTGGAAACAATCACCACAGAGGGCACTCCGCAGAGAGGAGCCAGGAGAGCTGGTTGAGGTGGTGACTAGAAGGCAACCCCAGGGAGGCTGCTAGGTCCCGGGCAAACCATTTTTGCTTGTTTATGGTTTTGGGTTCTACATGGCTATTAGGTTCACGTACATTCAGTGAATGCATATTCCTTGTGCTGTTTGCTGGGGATACTTGCAGTATCTGTGTATTATACTTCTAAGACACGTGGCATCATTCATTTGGCACCTACGACACGCTAGTTCACACTGTGCCCAGATATTTCAAGTTCGAGTCATACATGACAGAGGTGAAATTGCCATGTACACTAACTCTCAACCCCTTCCTAGGAAGGAAGACCTGCTACCTGTGCTCACAGGACAAATCACACATGCAGAATCACAGACACGGTGAGTCACGGCCCCATCTGCAGGCATCGCGTATTCATGAGAGAAAGGAATCTGCAAGAAGCAGGATGAGGCTATGGGAAAGACATGCTTGTGTTTGGTTCCCCCCAGATTAGAATCCTGATAAAACGTGTAAAGCAATTTTTATTCTTTAGTTTTTGAAAGAATTTAGAGGCCACTTAACCAATTGTTCCCTAAGCAGCACCTGAACTAAAGATTTGCATCAATCCATCCTTTCACAGTGATCAGTCAGAAAGGGGCAGTGAAATAAGCCCTTTGCTAGACTTCATGTACCAAAGGCAGTGAATTTTAGCAAATTTCAGCATCACAAGAGTCAAAATATTTTTCCTTAATTCCTGACTTTTCCTGTCATCTTATTAATGAAGAGAAACAGCCCGCTTTTTTTTCCTGGTCCGAAACTATTTTATTTATTTTCCTATCACCCCTGTGTAGGCCAGGCAGAGAACGTTTTTGTTTTGCAACTTAACATGCCCAGCAAAAGATATTCTTAAGGCAGTAGGACATACTTTCTGCTTTCTTAGTACACCTACATACTCTCTCATATAAAAGCTTCACTTTCTGACAAAATCGGTCTGTGGCTCCTGAATTGAAATAACATTACACTTTCATTTCCTCTTCAAAACAATGGAGACAGCTTTCCTAGTGATCACACAGGAAATGTACAGATTACATAAAATGATAACTGCAAATTACAAGTTGAGAATCAGAACACAGGGAATGAGAGTTGGCTCTCGGATTTACCTAACATGCAATAATCTGAATGGTGCCCATTCCACCTGCCGTAGTCGGGCCCAGCGGGGCTCTGACTGCACCTTCTTTAACACTCTGGGGTGAGCCTGTTGAGCTTCCCCGGCCAATGGCAACTCTAGGAGGGGGACTGTCTGTAGGACTGTGTAGGAACAGAGTCCCAGTTTCAACCCTTAGATCCCTGCCTGCCACGTCATTGAGAGAAATCTTAGACTACACTTTGCAGAGAACCAACAAGGAGGAAAGTTTCCTGACAAAACGCTGCTGTTTTGTGAATGGCAGAAAGGAGCTAAACAATCCCTCTTTCCTCACATTCAGAATATCTCTGGGGATATTATTTGAAGGCAATGATGACATAAAAAAGTGGTAAAGAACAGGAAAATGGTTACACACACCAAAAAAGAGTTGGGTGGTGATGATGATAAGAAATGAGACATAACTAGGTTTATACCTGTCGAAGATCAAAACACTAATTCAAAAGCTAACTCCTGGGCCACTCACACTGAATTGAAGATAGCATCACACCTACCTAATGAAGACAAAAGTCGCTCTCATGCCATACTAAGAAATGAAAATCAGCAGACAAGTATCAATGATGAACAAAATATAAAATTTTAAACATATGAAATGACGTTCCCCTATTTTTAGAGAGAGTGGGCGGGAGGAAGGGAAGGGGCAAGAGAATGGGAGAAAGAGAGAGAGAAACATTGTTGTGAGAGCGACACATGGACTGGCTGCCTCCCCCAAGCAAAAACCCACCCCGCAACCCGTGGATGCGCCCCGACCTGCAGTCAAAGCCCAGGCCCTTCGGTGCGTGGGCTCACGCTCTCCCCGCTGAACCCCAACGACCAGGGGGCTAATTTTCATTTTGCACACAGCACTCACCGCGGGGTAATGTGAAAGACGTTTAAGCAACGGGAAACTGAATGAAAAGTGTTCAAGATTCCCGGCCCCAGCCCGGTGGCTGCGTTGGTGGGAGCGTCATCTGTACAGCAAATGCTGCGGGTTAGATTCTTGATCAAGGACCGCACCCAGGCTGCAGGGTCAGCTGGGATGGGACAGGGGGCAACACATCCCTGCTTCTCCCTCACATCACCCTCTCCTCCCCCCCTCCTCTCTCTCTCTCTCCAATCCAAACACATATATTCTCAGGGGAAGATCCAAAACAAAAGACAAGAAAGGACCTTCTGGGGAGGGCTGTGCACAGGCTGACGGAGACTCAGTCTTCACACTGAGGATGAGTGGGGTCTGTGTGTTGTTGGGAAGGGGGGCTCCCTGATTCTCTGGCAGAGCAGCTACAGGACGCCTGGCCCCTGCCCCCTGCTCCTCTGCACCCCACTCTTCCCATTCCATGTCCCAACTGTTTCCTGGCCGCCGGGTGGAGGCGCCCAGCCCGCTGACCCCCCGCCGCCTCCTCCACCTGCGCCCCGGGTGCGCTGCTCCCTGGTCCTTTGTGGTCTCCAGCCACCGATTTCCCTTCAAGGGGAGAAAGCGGCACTTGAGAGCGAAGCTGAGGGGCAGTTCTAGGTTTTGCAGAAACTCCTAAGAGGCTGTGTTTTCTGCTGATGAGCGCTTTCTGAACCGAGGAATGTCCCTGCTACACTGCTGTCGCCATGGCTGTGAGGAACTGAAAGCAGGTCCATTTGATTTTGAACCATTAACACATTTACACAGGAACACAGCCACCTATTGGCCAACGCAGCAAAGACATCCACCCAGGCTGCAGAGGGCAGGCTTCTTTCTGTTCCAGGCAAAGAAGTCTGGTGCCTTCCACCTACTTCTTCAAGCAGCAAAGAGGCCCTGTCCTGGAAAGAACTGGCCCCAGGACTTGACTAAGCCCACTTCCTTAGCTTTTGTGTCTTAGAGAAGGAAATGACGCCCCGCTTCAGGCGGGGCATCCACTCTTGGGGCAGTGTGCTGCTGCAGGGAGACAAGCAGTCAGAATGTTTCTCTTTTCTTTTTTTAAAAGAAATTATTACTTATTGATTTTACAGAGAGGAAAGGGGAAAGAGAGAGAAATATCAACTGTTGTTCCACTGATTTATGCATTCATTGGTTGAGCCCTGTGTGTGTCCTGACTGGGGTTCAAACCCACAACCTTGGGGTGTGGGATCGGCATTCTAACCAACTGGACTGCGCGGAAGGTTTATGGTCCGTGTTGCCGGGTGGGCACCTAACCGGCTATGTCAGACGGTAGAAAACGAAAAATTCGATTTATTGAGGGAAAGGGGTGGGGGGGTGGGATATCCAAAGGGAAGGGCTACACCGCCCTGAGCCAAAGGCTATTGGGTCCATGATGTCAGCAAAAACATACCTGGGACAGCGAAACAAGAGAGAAGTGGGCCTTGGAGACAGGCAGGTTCGGGGACCTTGGGCAACAGGTTCTGGGGGTAAGGCTGAGAGTAGCTGCCACTACCCATTGCTCCCTTAGTTGCATGTCTCCTGGGGTCCCCTCAGAGGGATGGAGATGGCGCTGGGGGGGAAAAGAGCTGGGTCCTTTGTCCTGAGCATATTTCTCTTTCTTGCAGGCACAGGCATGTTACTGGAGGCCTCAGGGAAGCATCTCAATACAATATATTCATCAACTTTCCAGGTGTGCTCTTGCAGGGTCCGTTCTCCACTGACTGGTCCCTGTCAGGGCGGGGGTCTTAGTCAGTGTATCTACTCCTGAGGTTTTGCTCTTCATATGGGCCTGGCCTGAAATGCAACTGAGGCCTAGATGTTATCTTTCGGGAAGAATGCTCAGGGGGGTCTTAAACTGAGTGACCAGCAATATGCTAGGCGGGAGAGATTACCCTGGGGACAAGGTTCTTGTTTTCCCAGTTTACCCTTACTAGGCACCAGGGATTCCTGCCCTGCCCTGCCCTGCCCTGCCCTGGTGAGTCTCGGTAGCCACATTCTCTGTACCTGGCCCAGCTAACAATGTGTTTCTTGCTTGCAGGCTGCGCAGCTCGCAGAGCCCTCAACATCCTCATTTCCTTTACAGTCCTGTAGGCCACTTGCAGGTTCCCAAGTGGCCTTTGTGGGTGTGGGGAAGCAAGGGGAATCCGGAAAGACCTCCCGTTTGAAGGTCCATTAGCTCTTTCTCAAAAGTAAGTTGGCAGCTTTGCAAATTCATTCCCCTATTTAGATGTTGTTTGACCTTAGAATGAGGAGAAAATTCTTACTGTCACTTTGGGTAATGACTCCGCTTGCATGCCTTCCACCTTGACTGAGTGGTAGGAGAGATGACACCCTAAAGGACTTTCAGAGAATAGAACTGCTGGGAACTGAGAGCCTGAGGAGTATCTGTCTGGCCCCAACTGAGAAGTGCCTGTGAGTTGCTCAGGCAGCTCTCTCAAAGCTCTGCCTCGGGGTGCAGGCCCCATCTTTACATTGCTTCTTCCCAGGTGATGGCTTAAAGGGCTCTGGTTGACATGGCACAGGATTTGTGTGCCTTGCATTTGCTCCTTCCCCTAGTACTTGTGGGGACGACGCAGGAGCAGCAGTAAAAGGACTATTCTGGATTCACATGGCTCTGCCTTTGGGATTGCCCAACAGCTTTCCAATGTTATGATTCCTTCCATTCTTTGGTTTCTGGCTGTTGTTTTTACACTGAAACTTTGTGGTTTCGGGTTGGTGGGTTGTTGGCTTTTTTTCATGATACTTCCCGGGTGAAAAAATTTAAAGTTGTGTTCCGTTCTGCCACCTTGCCCTGAAAATCTCTGTAGCCATACATGGATTCATATTCAGAGTTCTTAAATATTGGAAGTTGTTGGGAGATCCAGCAGCAAGGCGGGAGGGCTGGGCGAGTGACAGTGAGCCCTGAGCCAACTGCAGGCCTCACACAGGTCCTGCACTGGAGCCTGACCTATCTCAGGCGAGAGAAGGTAGAGCTGGTGCCCAGATTTGGGCTGTGAGGGAAATCGGTGTAGCACCCGCTTGAAGTGTTCCCCAAGAGATGAGGAGACCTTGTTCTTGTCCCCTTGAGGGAAAGATTTCAATCGAGAGACAAAGCGTAAAAAAAAGTAAGAATTTATTGACAATACACTCCAGGTAAGGAGCAGGTCAACCAGTGAGACAGTGACTGCAACTCCTGGGTTATAGGGGTTAAATGAGGGATTTTCTGGGAGGACACTTTCTTTGGCATCTCAGATGATTGACTAACAGGAAAGGGTTAAGCACCGGGGGGGGGGAGAGGGGGTTGTCAAAATCACAGTGCCAATTTTATTATAATTAGTGGCACTGAGGCCATGCCAGCTTCCTCTGAGCTTGTGGGCCAGGAACTCTCTGACTCTGAGCATGCCCACAGGCAGTGGGCAGGCTGCTGGGCCGCCCATAGAGGGGCATCTGAAAGCCAGGTTGGCGGGGACCCTGTGCGGGCCCCAGGGCAGGACCCGCCCTAGCCGCTCCTGTCTAACTCCCTGCTACCAGAAGCAGCAGCACATTTCCAGTGTCCAGGGCCAGAGTGTGAAGGTGGCCGCTCCTCCACCCTCCCTGCCAGCTGATCCCTGGGCTGCAGCTGTGAAGACCCCCTGATGCCCAGCGCCTCACACAGACTCAGTAAAGACAGGGAGCGGGGTCCACACTTGAACGGGAAGAACCCAGGAGCTCACCCTGCCCCTTTAGGCAGCTCCACCTCCGAATCCAACAGGCGGGAGCTGCACCCCTGCGGGACTCACTCTGGCTCAAAAACAAGACAGAGCACGTGGAGGAGCAGACAGAGGCTGAAAGTCAGCAGCAGCTGAGACCAGGGAAGAAGGGAGACAGTTAGAGCCTGGACAGGCACCAGCGGCTTTCCAGTGGCTGCTCCAGTCTGCACTCCACCAGCAGGGTGCTAAAGTTCCCTTTTCTCCACATCCTGGCCAGCACTTGTCACTTGAAGAATTGTGGATGATCGTCATTATGACAGGTGCCAGGTGACATCTCATTGTTGTTTTAAATTGCATCTCTCTGAGGATTAGTGACTCTGAACATTTTTCCACATGCCTCTTGGCTATCTGTATGTCCACTTTGGAGAAGCATCATCTATTTAGGTGCTTGGCTCATTTTTTAATTGGATTGTTTGTCTCCTTTTTGTGAAGATATTTCAGCTCCTGATACATTTTGGAAACTCACCCCTTATCAGATCTATCACTGGCAAACATGTTCTCCCATACAGTGGGCTCCCTTTTCCTTTTGTTGATGGTTTCTTTCGCTCTGCAGAAGCTTTTTACATTTTTATGCACCCCTATGTTCATAGCAGCACAGTTTACAACAGATAAGATCTGGAAACAGCCCAAGTGCCCATCAGTAGGTGAGTGGATAAAGAAGCTGTGGCACAGAAGGATCTCTTACCCTTTGGGACAGCATGGATGGAACTGCAGACTCTCATGCTACGTGAAATAAGCCAAGCACAGAAAGACAAGTATCACATGAACTCACTCATATGTGGAATCTAATGAACAAAATAAACTGAAAAACAGAATAGATAGAGAGACATAGAACCATGGAGCAGTCTGATGAATTTCTGAGGAAAGGCTGGCTGAGGGAGTGGAGGGGAGACAGATTAAGAAAAGAACTTCGATGCATATACGCATAAGCCATGGACACACACAACACTGCGGGGAAGGCCTGGGGGGGCAGGATGCTGGGTGGAGGGGTGCAGTGAGGGAAAAAGTCGGACTACTGTAACACTTTCAACAGTAAAGATAAATTTAAAATGAATAAAGAAAGAAATAACATAGCTCCATCCTTATTATTTAGATTAAGAACCGTTCATTTTAGGATCATCCAACTCTCTTTCTCTTAATTCTGGATTCCTCAAGGAAATCTTTTCATTGCCTGAGGGGATTTATCAACTAGATGAAGCCCTCAGGCCAGGGTTAATATCCACCTTGAGGGTCGGGGTTGCCAGTGCCTCGAGAGTTGGTGGCTGGGACTCTTCCCTTCTGTCCTCAGAACTGGTGCCATGAGGATTAAATGAAAGGGAAATGAGGGGCTGGTCACTGACCAGGGGGCCTCTTGGAGCCTCTGGCCCAGACAGCCAGTTCCTGCCTTTGGGGGCTCAGCACTGGCCTCCGTCCTTCCCTCTGCCATGGCACCGGGGCCTCAAGTGGGCCACAGTGAATTTTGCCAACTTACACTTGGTCATTTTGTCAGCACAAAGGTCCCTTCCCTCTTTCATTTCTGTGACATCCAGGATTATATTTGTTTTATTTCCCCCCACAAACAACTGCCAGTTTTGCTTCCTGGGAAAGTTGAACTGAAAAATCTGAAATCTTGAAAACTTAGAGAAAAACAGTGAAGCGCCTCTGCCTTTCTTTTCCGTCCTTTCGTATGAGCCTCAGGATGAAGGAGGAAGTAATGCCAGAGGAGCAAGACAGACCACAACCAGAAGACCTCTCTGAGGAACTATGCTGTCACTGAAATTAAAATGAAACAGAGCGAGTCAGGAGGGGAAAGGAGGCTCTTTCTCCCTGACCTAGCAGCCTGGGCCTCACTGCCCTCCACTCTGAGCATGGGGCAGAGATGGACCAACAGAGAAGCCCCAGGAAACTCACAGACTCGATGAACAGCTGGAGTTCACCACTTTCTGTTCTACAATTTTCCATTGAGGGACGGCACTGAATGTCCTGTGCTCAGCTGACAAACTTTGAGCATGTTTTCAATAATTTAACTGAAGAATTGAACAATGATACCTGTACTGGGCAAATAAAAATGATTGGCCTTCTAAAGTTAAAATACATGCAATTGGATCACTAATTCCTCTACCTACAAAGACAAAATAAACTTTTGTTCACAGCGTTTAGGTCTATAGATTTCCTGCTACCTGGGTAATGGCTCCGAGACAGGAGGCCACCATTGAGAACCAGGGTCCTTCACACAAACACTTCAGGGAACAGGGCTTGGAGCCTGACAGACTGTTTTGCCAGCAAAGACACAAGCCTCTCCACTTCCAGGGAAGCATAAAGACCTCACAATGGGGTCAGCCTGCCCTCCGGGAGTGAGTCCAGGAGTGTTTGCGTTGAGAACACTCTGTGATTTGAGAGGAAAACGGTTACTAGAGCTCGTATCAAACTTGTGAATGAGGTGGTGCTGGGAAAACTTATCTTGGTATTAGAGTCTCCCCAAGGGCATCACCAACCGAGAAAGAAGATTCCTGCTGTGGAGACTGGCACAGTCTGAGGAACCTGAAGGACCAGTTACAAAACGCTGGAAAGAAGTGGCACTGTGGATAGAAGTCCTGACCTAGTGGCCCCCTGACACATAAACACATAGACCTGCATGAATGAGAGCCAGAGGGAACAGAAACATCCCAGACACTGGTTCACTTCAAATCTCAGCCTCTGCTGTGAATGAAACAGTAAACAAAACCCAGTCCTTGGTTCTAAGGAGCTTATTTACCATACATGGTCCGATAAGTTCCTGACAAAATACACACCCAGGGCTGAGGGAGCCTGGCTCCATATGTAAAGGAAGGAGGCCACAAATGTTGCCCACATTCAAGCCAACTGCCTCTATTATATTCTTTTATTGATTTCAGAGAGAAGAAGGGGAGTGAGAGACAGAGAGAAACTTCAATGATAAGAGGATCCTTGATCTGCTGCCTCCTGCAGGCCCCTTGCTGGGACGGAGCCCACAGCCAGGGCATGTGCCATACCAAGAACTGAACGAGGACCTGCTGCTTTATAAGTGGACACTCAACCACTCAGACAACCCAGCTGGGCTCAAGGCCACATCTTGTTGCTAATAGAGAAGAGCAATATATGTAATAAAGTATATACATGAGAATGTTCACATGTGGGAGTATTTACACACCTACATACACTTCTGCTTTTAGGACTAAGAATTTTCTCATTTGACCGATATGTATCCTCTTGGATGGACACATCTGAAATCTAGTGTGAAAATTACAACGGCAAAACCAATAGTGTAGAGTGATGACATCCTCTTAGACCACAAGGAGAACTCAAATGAAAGTAAAAAAAAGGAAGGGAAAACAGAAAGAAGAGTCTAGAAAGGGAAAACATGCTTCCTATTTAAAGGCCATGCTTAGAAAGAAGGTCACTGGAGGACCTGAGGTCCCAGACTGTTCAGCAGGCGCCCAGCTCAGCAGGCCAGCAGCGCCCTCGCTCGCCCATGGCCCTCCTGCTCTCTCTCCTCTCGGCCCTGCTGCTGCTCAGCTGTGGCCCCGGGGGGTCTCTGGGCTGTCACCTGCCTCAGCACCACGTCCTGCTCAGCGGGGACAACTTAGTGCTTCTGAGCCAAATGAGCACAATGTCCCCTTTCTTGTGTCTCAAGGACAGAAAAGACTTCCGATTCCCCAGGCAAACGGTGGAGGGCCGTGAGGTGCAGGGGGCCCAGGCCGCCACTGTCCTCCACGAGCTGCTCCAGCAGGTCTTCAACCTCTTGCTCACAGCGCCCCCCCCTGCCGCCTGGAACACGACCCTCCTGGGCCAGCTGGGCGCGGGGCTCCACCGGCAGCTGGGGGACCTGCACGCCTGCCTGGGGCAGGGGACGGCCGAGGAGGGCTCGGCCCTGGCGACGCGGGGCCCTGCGCGGGCCTTGAAGAGGTACTTCCAGGGCATCCGGCTCTACCTCAAAGGGAAGGGACACAGCGACTGCGCCTGGGAAGTGGTCAGAGTGGAAGTCATGAGGGCCTTCTCTTCAGCAAGGACCCTGCAGGAAAGGCTGAGCGACAAGGACCGAGACCTGCCTCCTCCTGGAAATGATCCTCGGTGACAAAAGGGCCAGATCACCTTTGCACATGAGTGTTGGGTCATGTCAAAGGCTCTGATTTCTGCTTTAATCAGAGAATGGATTGAACTTTATTCAACAAATGTCTTGTCAGATTAAGCAAGAAAACGTTCGAAAATTCAGTTCCTGGGATATCAGTTCCTAAGAGGTGTCTGCACTAATGTTATTTATTTATTGTTGTTTATTCATTTATGTATTTATTTATTATTAATTTATTTTTTCAATGTACTCATAGTGATATATTCTTATGATCAATATCTGCCTTACCCTGTACTATAATTTCCAAAATTAGTTTACATTTTTATGTTACTGACTTTGCATTTTGCTTTATTTATTAAATTTTTATCAGAGGCATCTTGAGTTCATTAATTCTGAAAAACAAAATGCACATTTTGTTTTATAGAAATCTGTCTCAGAATACTACTTGTCTTTATTATAAATATAAAATTTTTTATATTTAGAGACACAGGAAGGGAGGGGGATAGAGAGATAGAAACATCAATGAGAGAAACATCATCCATTGGCTGCTTCCCGCACACTCCCTAGTGGGGATCGAACCCACAACCTGGGCATATTTTCCTCTATAGAAAGCCTTCTCACAATAGGACTTGTCTTTATTTTAAAAGTAGGTTTTTATTTTTATTTGTAGAGAGAGAGGAGGGAGAGGGATAGAGAGATAGAAACATCAATGAGAGAAACATCATCCATTGGCTGCCTCCTGCACACTCCCTACTGGGGATCGAACCCGCAACCTGGGCATGTGCCCTCACCCAAAATTGAACCGCTGACCTCTTGCTTTATGGGTCAATGCTCAACCGCTGAGACACCCCAGCCAGGCAATAGTGCTTGTCCTTTAAAGTCATTAGGACAGCACTAGTCAGAAAGTGCCTATCAAAAGCTGGAAATTCCAAGGAATTGAGAAGAGTCCCGGAAAACATGGAAGACATTCAGTACTTATGTCAGGGTTGTACTGAGTTCTATTCCATCAGCAAGGAGCAGTGGCAGAAATATCCGAGAGGGGTCGTGTAGGGAGAAGCCGGGAAGATACAGGGCATTTGGTGGCGGATGCTGGCACCCGCTCCTCTTCCTCCCTCCCTGTCCCCAGTCCTGCTTAGTGACTGCATTCACCCCTCATACCATCCCCTCCTGCAGCCTCCTTAGTGCCCGCCCCACGCACGGGCGCTCTGGCTCTGTTGTCGTTTCAGCTTCAAGGTTTCTACTTAAGAGCACAGAGTAAAAGGGAGAGACAAAAACTTGAGTGGCATCTCTATGAATTTAGCTAAATGATACATTTTTTCAGCTTCTTATTGGGAGATCATCCTTTTTGTTCTATGAAGGCATCCAACTGGTTACTTGAGGGCTACTCATATTAGAGAGCACAGTAGCTTTACTCAGTTCAGCTACTTAAATGTCAATCTCACCCCAAAACACCATCCCAGGCACACTCAGAACGTTTGACCAATTATCCCAAACCTCATGGGTCAATCCAACTGACACATACAATTAACAAACACAAGGATCTAAGATAAAGTATTGCTACACCTAGTGGATTGCTAACCAGTACAGCTATAGCCACAGGGACCGTGTGTGAATTCAGTTATGTCATTTCAACCTGACATGAAGCGCCCCCCCCCCGCCCCGGAACATCCTCTGGAAAACCATATGAGTGATTAAGGGTTTAAAGTAAGTTTTCTTTTAGTCAAAATGATCTTTCCTATATACAAGGAGGAACACCACAGGGTTTATATACAATGTTGGACAATTAAGAACACCCCAGACGTCCATATTATGTGAAATTGCGGGTATCTGAGTGGACACCATGACCCTCCCCCAAGGTGGCTGTGTGTTGTAAGGACACAGCAGGTGCCCACAGTCACCTCTATTGAAGCTCCGAATTCATAGGGTCTCTGCCATGCTCACTTGTGCTTCACTCCTCCTACTAATCCTTGTTTCTCTAGAACACGGGTCACAGATCTGCACCACACGGGCAGTTCAAACCCCAGGCCCTCCTCTCCCAAGGGTTTCCAGTTGGAGTAGCATCTAAACACCCAGTGCAGACACCTGGGCAGCTGGGCCTTCATGGGGGGACAGCAGCAGCACATCAGAGCTGAGCCAGGCCTGGGGGAGAGGGGAGACCACAGCTCTTCCACCCCCCGGCCCCGCCTTCCTCCTCTCTGTGAAGAGGGGGGAAACAATGGCTCCCCATCTATTCTGTGCTCAAATCTCACCCTGTTCCTTACCAGCTGTGGCCTTCGGGCAAGTCTCTTCTCTGAAACTCCCGCCCTCTATTGCCTTTTGAGACACAATTTAGGAAATAAGATCTTTAAGGGTATGTGTGAAAGCCTCTGAAAAATGCGATGTAGAGGTCAGTGGTCATCCTCCACAAACCAAGGTGTGTTGAATCAAACTGTGTTTACAGACTGTGTCATCTTTTCCACAGCATTGCGTATTGGTTAAAGAATGATTGCGGCTGTGGCCTGTACGGGCTCAGTCGTTAGAGCACCGGCCCGTGAACTCTCTTTATTGGCTTTTCAGCAGCCATGAAGAAGCAGCAGGGAAAAGGGGAGCTGGAAAAAGTCAGATTCTGCTCTTCAAGTTGGGGATCTCCCGGGTATAATCTCATTTCTCTTTTCCAGAAGGTCTCAGCTCCAGAGCTGCTGATGGTCTCATCTCCTAGAGCAGGTCCTTCTCAGGAGAGCTGTCAAAGGACAGACTCACAGCAGGAAAGCAAAGGAATCAGAGCCTGGGACACCTACCTCCTAATCCATGCTCTGGTCCTTGCTCTTCCTTGTGAAAGAAACAAGGACAGAGCTGGGACCTGAGTCTGACCCTCTAGGTGACCATAGGGATGTAGTGGAACAATGATTATTTGGGGGGCAAAACTATGACATAATATTTTTGGAGAAGTCAAATTCTCTAAGTTTCAATCTCCTTGACAGAGGACCTGACCCACAAACCTCCTGCAGTTGTTGCCATGGTCACCTTGGTCAATGTGTCTGAAAACACTTTAAAAAAAAACAGGAGAAAATTATGCTAAGTGAAATAAGCCAGGCAGAGAAAGACAGACATCACATGATCTTGTTTATACGTGGAATCTAAAGAACTTAATAAACTGATGAACAGAATAGATTCAATGACATGGAAGCATAGATGAGACTGACGAATGTCAGAGGGATGGAGGAGGGCGGGTGGGTGGAGGGGGAGACAGTAACCAAAGGATTTATACGTATATATGCACAACCCAAGGACACGGACAATGGTGTGGAGAGGGACTGGGGGGGGAGGGGTCATTGGGGAGAAAAAGGGACATCTGTAATATTTTAAACAAAAATAAAATTAAGAAAAAAGAAAAAAAAGTGAAAGTTTTATGCACATGTGGACCTCATATTATTGTCACGCATCCTTTGTCCTTGAATTTTATTTCCTGAGCATTAGTTTTGAAAGAGTCTATTCCCACTGAAACATTTCACTAAGTCTCCTACATAGTCCCTGCTCCTCGTGTCACTTGACACACCCGGGCTCCTCTTTTGCCAGTTTGGAGAGCTCACCCAGATGCCACTTCTTACAAATAGGTTACAAATATTTATGCTAGTTATCCCTATGAGATGACACTTAGAAAAAGTCAGTACAACTCTCCAAAGAAAAATCATGTCTATATACATGTAGCTGAATGCCTAAGAGAAAATCCTGGCTTAAAACAAATGAAGGGAAAAAGGTGTTGTAAGGGGACATTCACTAGGTCATAAGGTATTGCCAAATACAGCAATACTTTCAGTTGAGAAAGAGGTAAGTGGAGAGTAATTTTGATAATATTACTGACGAGTTTCCTTCCCTTAAGGCCAAGAAATCATAACAGTCTGGTTTCGGCATAAATAAAATATTTCAAATTAATGTGAATTTTAATACTTACTTTAAAACTTGAACATATTTTTTTCACCACTTTAACATTGTAGGAGAAATTAACCATTAATATTGAATGCAACTATATACTACACAGACACACACACACATTTTTCCTTATGTCCACAGCTCTTTCAAGTCTCAGCCATGCCCCCAAGTCATTCCACGGTAGGTTCCTAATATTTCATGGGATCCTGTCCAGGTTGTATATATTTCCCCTTTCCCTGAATTCCTGTCTTTCCCCCCAGAACCATTCCTGAATCTGGACACATAGTAAGCAGCAGGCTCTGATTTTATGACATCAACTCCTGAATGAATGGGCACTTTTGTAAAATGGTCTGGCGAAAATATCCTGAGGAAGGAAAGGTCCTTCAGCAGGAACAGATCCAGCTGAAGGAGAAAACCTGGTTCTCCCTGTGGGCCCTGTGTCCAAGTCCAGGGCTCTGGGCCACCAGGCAGGTCCCACTGGTTTGGTACCACCCACTGATCTTTATGGCGAGTTTAGGCGCCCCCGTCTGGCTTCTGGGGCGCAGACAAGGGAGCATTAACCTCTGAAGAGTGGCGGCTGCTCTGTCATTGTCAGAGGTCCAGCTGAAGTCTGAATTTCCAAATTCCCTACTCTCTTCACTGATGGCAAGGCTGCTGCTCTGCCCCATCCCTCACGTTTCACCCATTCCCAAATGCCATCTTATGTCTCCAATCATGGCCCACATTCATGTACGTTGGTAACATATGTATTTACTCCTTTTAATCCACAAGAGCCACTAGCTCAGAGTTTTCTAAGAGGAGTCACTGAAATGTTTATCATTCAAATCACTCTGTGGCGCAGAGGCTTAACTCTCATGGGTCTTGTCTCCCAGGCATCTCATCCATTTATGGTGAGAGTTAACTCAGCAATACATGGGAATCACCCGGGATATAGTAAATATGGTTATTGTATATTTCTTACTAAAGTTTGTTGACTACAGTTAAGTAGTCAACATTGTAGTTTAGTCACACTGCTCTAAGAAATAATTGCCAGTGGACACTTTCATTTTGTTTATCATGTAATCAAAATGCTTTTTGTCAACGAATCTACAGATTTGGAGGTGAAAGACCAATGGGAAGAGAATTTGCAATCAGGGAGGTAGGAGTCTATAAAAGGACATCAATGTGCTAGAAGTAGGGCTTCCCAGGAAAAGCAGCGATGGTCTAGTACATGCAGTGACGTATTAGGAGGAGGGGTCTTTGGGAAGAAACTCAGATTAGACGAAGTTAGGAAGGTGGAGCCCCCACCATGGGGTTAATGCCTTTATGAGACTCACCGCTGGCTTCCCCTCTGCTCTCCACCATGTGAAGTTAAAAGAGAAGTCAGCCAGCCGCAGCCCTGAGGGGGGCTCTCCACCCAACTCAGCCAGCCGCAGCCCTGAGGGGGGCTCTCCACCCAACTCAGCCAGCCGCAGCCCTGAGGGGGGCTCTCCACCCAACTCAGCCAGCCGCAGCCCTGAGGGGGGCTCTCCACCCAACTCAGCCAGCCGCAGCCCTGAGGGGGGCTCTCCACCCAACTCAGCCAGCCGCAGCCCTGCTCTCAGCCTTCAAGCCCCCAGACCTGGGACAAGTAAATTGTTGTTTATGAGCCTCCTGGTCCATGGGACTTTTCTACAGCAGCCTGAACTATGACACGTGGCATCATTCATTTGGCACCTACGACACGCTAGTTCACACTGTGCCCAGATATTTCAAGCTCAAGTCATACATGACAGAGGTGAAATTGCCATGTACACTTACTCTCAACCCCTTCCTAGGAAGGAAGACCTGCTACCTGTGCTCACAGGACAAATCACACATGCAGAATCACAGACAAGGGGAGTCACGGCCCCATCTGCAGGCATCGCGTATTCATGAGAGAAAGGAATCTGCAAGAAGCAGGATGAGGCTATGGGAAAGACATGCTTGTGTTTGGTCCCCCCCAGATTAGAATCTTGATAAAACGTGTAAAGCAATTTTTATTCTTTACTTTTTGAAAGAATTTGGAGGCCATTTAACCAATTGTTCCCTAAGTAGCACCTGGTCTAAAGATTTGCATCAATCCTTCATTTCATAGGGATCAGTCAGAAAGGGGCAGTGAAATAAGCCCTTTGCTAGACCACATGTACCAAAGTCAGTGAATTTCAGCATCACAAGAGTCAAAATATTTCCTTAATTCCTGAGTTTACCTGTCATCTTGTTAATGAAGACAAACAGCCCACTTGATTCCAGGGCCTAAAGTATTTTTATTTATTTTCCTATCACCCCCACGTAGGCCAGGCAGAGAACATTTTTGTTTTGCTATTTAACATGCCCAGGGAAACATATACTTAAGGCAATAGGCCATGCTGTCTGGTTTCTTAGTGGACCTACATACTCTTTCATACAAAAGCTTTACTTTCTGACAAAATCAGTCTGTGGCTCCTGAACTGAAATAACATTACATTTTCATTTCCTCTTCTGAAACACTAAGACAACTTTCCTAGTGATCACACAGGAAATGTAAAGATTACATAAAATAATATTTGCAAATTACAGGTTGAGAATCAGAACACAGGGAATGAGAGTTGGCTCTCGGATTCACATAACACACAATAACCTGAATGGTGCCCATTCCGCCCAGCGTAGCCAGGCCAAGCGGGGCTCTGGCTGCATCTTCTTTAACACTCTGGGGTACCTCTTGAGCTCCCCCAGCCAATGGCTACTGGAGCAGAGGGGTTGTCCGTAGGGCTGTGAAGGAACAGAGCCCCCGTTTCCACCCTTAGATCCCTGCCAGGCACATTAATGAGAGAGGTCTCAGAGTACACATTGCAGAGAACCAGCACGGAGGAAAGTTTCCTGAGAAAACATTGCTTTCTGTGAATGGGAGAAAGGAGCTGAACAATCCCTGTTTCATCCTCAGATTCAGGCTACCCCTGGTGATATTATTTGAAGGCGCAGAAAACAAAAACAAACAAACGAAAAAGAGTTTTGGGTGGTGATGGTGATAAGAAACAGGACATACCTCGATTTTCAGCCACTGAAGATCCAAACACTAATTCAAAGCTATTTCCCTGGGCCCCGGTCCGGGTGGCTCAGTGGTTAGAGCGTGGGTACAGGCACCTAAGGGTCATGGGATCCCACCCATGGTGGTAGGTGGGAGCCTGGCCCCCGGGGGCCGAGGGCAGGAGGCAACCAATTCATGTCTCTTTTCTCCCTCCCCCCCGGAAAAATCAGTGGAAAAAATATCATCCAGTGATGATCAGCCAAATACAGAGAATAAAACAAAGCTTGTCCCAGGGTCAGTAACAGGGTAGAGTACTTCCCTCAGGCACAGCAGTTAACAAGGCACCGCAGCTAAGTAATCACAATAAACAATACTTTCATGCAATAGTAAATCTAAATATTAATGCCAAAACATCCGTGATCAACAAAGTGCCAAAATCCTAAACACATGCAATGACCTTCCCCTTGGGAGTCCCTGAGAGGCTGGGAAGGAAGAGGCGCGGCGCAGAGGTGATGCTGGCAGAGCCCATTCCGTCTACAAAATTCTAAGCAGAGAAAGAGAGAAGATCCGACGGCTAAAGACCCTCAAGCGCTCGCACGCAGCACGAATCTGTTTCTCACAATACGCTCCGGGTGGGCTCCGTGACGACGCTTCAGCAACGTGAGGCTAAAAATGATTCCATGTTGTCACGGAGCCACAAGAAAACGTCCAACCGGGCGATGCTCTCACTTGGAAAGAAGCCATTTCCCCGGGGCTGTGGCTCAGCGGCTGCGCACCCCGCAGGCCCCGAGGCCCCTGCTCCTGCGGGTCAGGGCGCATAAGGCCCAGGGGGGCTGCGGGCTCCATGCCCGGCAGGGGCTGTGCGGGGCAGGCAGGGGATGTGTCTAGCTCTCCCTCTCCCACTCTCTAAAAAAATAAGGAAATAAAGAAAAAAGAAAATGCTAATGTGTTTGCTTCTTTAAAAGCCAAGAAAAAGTACAATTATATTAACTTCTTGTTTTGGTATAAATAAAATGGAGTTTAAGTAAAGGTGAAGTTTCATAAATGCTGCTTTCATGGTCTGAATGTAAAAAATTTTAAAAATTAAACTTTTACATTGATATTTCTTTAATATTAAAATGTAAGCATTTTTTAAAATCTAATAGAAGGATGCTTTAATGTTAAAAATTCTGAAATTTTGCATTGATGTTTATTTAATGTTTAAAAAACATATAGTGTGGCTCAGTCGTTAGAGCATACGCCGCATTCCCTGTCAAGGGCACATCCTCAGGTTGCGGGACTGCGAGGTGCTGAATGCAACCAATCCATGTTTCTCTCTGTCTCTGTCTCTGTCTCTTTCTCTCTCCTGCTCCCTCCCTCCCTTCCACTCTCCCTAAAAACCAATGAAAAAAAATCTTCCAGTGAGGGTTAACAAAAAAATAATAATAATTTAAGATTTCAATGATGTTTAACAGTTTTGAATGATTTTAAATTTTAACTATACATTCATATTATTCTGAAGTGTTATATACATTTATTTGAATACATAATTGGATACATAACATTTATATAAGCAATATATGATACATTAAATGTTGCTCTGAGTGAAAGCAGCTTGAATTAAAATTATTGAGCCCAGCAAGTGTGGCTCTGTGGTTGCGAGTCTACCCATAAACCAAGGGGTCAGTGGTTTGATTCCTGACCCAGACATATGCTCGGGAATTATCCCCAGTAGGGGGCATGCAAGAGGCAGCCTCTCTCGTCCACGTTTCTCTATCTATCCCTCTCCCTTCCTCTCTCTGAAATCAATAAAGATAGATTTTTAAAAAAGTAATAACATCAGTTATGTTAAATGCTATATTGAGAAGAAGGAAAACCAAATGAATTCTCTCACCAGCAGCTACAGTGAAGGAAGCCAGGGAATGCGATGGAAAGCAGCAGACAGAGGCTACAAGTGACTGGTAGACGTCTAAGTGCCAGGTCCGTTGGCAGTTGGATACTGAGTTTGCCAGTTACAAGAAATGAGAAATGGGTGGAGGTCCGTCTGTGTCCTTTGTAAGCCAGGAACATAGGTGGCCATGTGGGGAGGCAGTGTAGAGTCACAAAGACGCATAAACTTGATTGTGAGGCCCTTAAACATTGAATGGGAAGGGAGAGAAGAGCTACAAGGGAAACCGAGGCAGAACGGCCATACATTAGAAAAACAACCAGAGAGAAAGGTGGTAGGAGTGTCCTTAAGACAATAAATGTGCTTCCAAGAGCATCAGTGCGTTCATGCTGGGAGTGGATCGAAACGACCCACTAGATGGGAAAACAAGGGGCCTTGGGGCCTCCACAGTTGGTGGAGGTAACAGGCAGCCTCACATTAAAGCAGATGGCAGCGGGAGTGAGAGAAGTTAGTGGCTCTGAAGCGGAGAAGGACTCTGCGGGATCTGGGAAAGAATGGGGGTTAGCTTTTCTCGGAGGATTTTTCCCTCTTATGCAGCCTATATTTTTAATAGATGATTTCATGTAATCGATGTACTAGCAAATCATATTAATGCATTTCATTGTATTTATTTTAAATCATGACTTCCTCAATTATCTGCAATGATAATTTATCATGTCTTAGTAATACTACTCTGTATATAAGTCTGCGGCTCAGTTTTTGTGAATTTCTTAGGGGGGAATACGTAACGAATTCAATCCATCAATGTGATTCCTGGAATGACTGCCTTTATTAGGTAAGCTCCTTAACTGACATCATTGTGACACTGGTTTACTACAGCAGCTTTATAACACACGCCCTGTTCTGGCCGAGCTGGATGTGACAGGGGTTTCTTCATAGGATGCTTTGGCCATTTTTCTAATGTTACGAGTATCACAAGCGCAGGTGACTCTCAAGTGAACCAAAATACTATGGGCATAAACACTGACAACTTCCTTCAAAAATGAACGTGGGAAACGGACCATGCACTCTCTTTCTCAACACTTAAAAGAAATAATGCTGAAAATATCAAACACACAATGTAAACCCAGAGCAAGAGAAAGCTGTGCGTCATTCAGGAGTAACAACAGACTTAGCAATTAGAGCAGGAGTCCAGAAACCAGAACTCACAAAAAGGCACCAGCCGTAACTCACCGGGAAGAAATTTTGTTGCAGTTCCATTCGGCTTGAACATTGGTGCGGTGCTGAGCAACCTACTTAGGTTTCTAAGCCTCAGTTTTCCCATCAATCGAACAGGTTCAAAACATATTTAGTTACTGTGACTATTAGACGAACGCATGCATTTCGAGGCACTTAGCATCATATCTTCCATAGAGGAAGAACTTTCACTGTGGTAGGTATTTCCCTGTTTTCCTTGGACCAGCTACATAGGAGAACATTATTTGTTCCTTCTAAGAAATCCTTCGCACCTGTTTCAGTTCAGTAACTGGCCTCTAAAAGGAGGCAGCTACACACACACACACACACCCCAGAATTCCGTCCTGAACTCCAGAGAAGCCTGAAAAACTGCTCATTGCAAACAGGTGTCTGATTTTTTCCATGATGAAATGGTGGTTTCGATGTCCTTGCCGCCCGCCCACGAGCATACCCGTGTCCGTGTCCCAACGCCACTGACCGCCCACGAGCAAACTCGCGTCTGCGCTTAGAGGACCGTAAGGAACTTCAAGCACCTTGCGGGCCAAAGCAGCCGGCCGCTCGGGCGCGCTGCGGCTTGAAAAGCCGGTGGGCAGGGGGCGTTCACATCCGAGAGCCCGCAGTAAATGCCTCCGCAAAGGCAGGACAGCGGGGTCTGCCGCGAAGCCCGTCCCCGCGCGCCCCTCCCCGCCGCCAGCCCCCGCGCCCCCGCGCGCCGGTTTCTTCCTCCGGGCGCAAAGCGCACGGCACCGGCCGGTCCCTCTCCTTACCTCTGCGCCCCGTCGCGCAGCGGCTTTCTGTTCCACTGCGGTTCCCGGGCCCGTGCAGGGGCCGCTCCAGCGGCCTCGGGGCCCCGTCCGGCGGCGCCCGACTGCCGTCCGCGGTCCCCAGCACCCTGCCGTCGCGCCCCATCGTTTCCGCGAGCCCGGCTCAGAATCTCTGGGCATCTCGCGCAGAAACCACCCCGAGTCTGTAAACACCACCCAACACGCTCCGGGTCCCGTTCTCCAGTCCCCTCGGCACGCGGATTCTTGGTAAAAAATGTCCTCGCTGCGGTTTCTGGGCGAAAGGAAAGCCCCAGAGTCCGGGGAAGGCAAAGCCAAGGCGAGGTCCCGCGCTCCGTTCCCGAGGCTCAGGGCTCCGGCCAGGCGCAGGCCGGGCTCCGTTCTCCGCAGTCGGAGCGGAGGAACGGCCGGTGCTCGGCTCGCTATTAAAGCCGCGCGAAGCTGCTGCGCGCGCGGCCCGGGCCTTTGCGCGCCGCCACCCGACCGCCCCGCGCGCTCCCGCGTCTGCGTTTCCCAGCGGCAGCCTCACTCAAGGCCGCCTGCGCGCCCTCTGGCGGCCAGTCGGAGAACCGCGCGCTCCGGGGCACCGGCCAAGACAGTTGGCGCCCCTCGTGCCCACGCGCCCCCTGGCGGCCGTGCCCTGACTCACGGGAATTCCCCTTGGCCGAGATGTATTTGTGGCTGGTGGCTGGAGCGATGCTCTGCTCGGTCCCCGCTTGCGCTCTGGACGGGGACCAACTTTGGATCCGTGGCCTAGACAACTGGGGAATCGTCAGTGCTTTGAGACAGATGAAAAATATCGCTCCCCACCAATGCCTGAATGACAGAAGGGACTTCAAGTTTCCTTGGGAAAAGCGGATTATCACCGAAATGTCGAAGACACAATACACCTGTTTGACCCAACTGATGCTGCAGCAGACCTTCAACCTCTTCGTCTCAGAGCAGAGCCACGCTCCCTGGAACAGCACCCTCCTCTCCGACCTCTTCCTCAGCCTCCATCACCACCTGGACCGCCTCTCCGAGACGCAGGAAGACCGGGTTTGTTCCGATTTTCAGCTGCCTGTCCAGGATTACTTCCGAAGAATCCGTAAATACCTGAAGGAAAAGAAATACAGTGGCTGTGCCTGGGAGATCGTTAGGATCGAGATTAAAATACGCATTATCATCCTAGAATATTACTTTGAGAAAGTTCAATAAATGAGGAAGAAAGCTATACTGGTGACTCTCTCTATTCAGTTGCATTGTTTGCTAGGTCCCCAAACAATCAGCTGGCATTTGGGCACCAGCTGAGACACAGCTGAAACCAAAAGCGTGGGGTTCTTTTAAAACCATCTTGTACATCACCAACTTACAAAATTGTATTTAGAGAGGAGTTCATGAGCTACAACCTTCAGGAAACACTTTTAGGATGTAATTTCTTTAGGGGTTTAAATTTGGTGGGGGCTATTTGCTTTTTCCAAAGGGTGAGGTCCCATTTTTTTTTTTTTTTTTAGTGGATTCTTCAGTTTAGTGTTTTCTTAAAGACATTTGTCAGTTAAGTTGCTGCTGGCTGTTCTGATAAAAAGAAAACTATCCAGACTTCAATCATTATAGACTTTAGGTGTCCTTTGTATGGGAGCACTAGGCAAGCATTCCTGAGCAGGTGACTCTTCCGTTTGGCTCTTGTGCAGGCAGCGATTGACGGTCATGGGTTCGTTTACTTTTGAAACCTTTCCATATTCGTAGTGGGACATCCAATTTCTCTGAGACCCTGAGTCTATTCCACTCGGTTGTAAAGAAAGAAATTATGGTAGAACACATGGGATGTGTTGGAGGCCAGGAGTGAGCAGGGCAATATCACGTATGCTCCTGTAAGCTGGTCTGAAACTATTCTCATGAAATGCGTTAAGTGCAAAGAAGCTGAGAAATAGACCCTGATCTGGTGCTCAGTGGATCAGGAGACACCCTTAGTGAATGAACCCACTCTTCATCTTCACCCTGTTTGCACTAAAGGACTTTTGGTGAAAACAACCAACCAATGTGTTTGATATCATAGGTACCACAATGGTTCTTGGTGCCCCAGAACTCAACCCTATGTAACAAAATCAAATTCCTTAGCGTTCATTTTTCTCTTTGGATTTTCTTGCCTATCATATTGGAAGGCTTAGCACTGAGTTCAGGGAAGACACACAAAATATATGCAAGATCAGTGCTACAAACCTATGGAGACCTGATAGCTCATTGGAGGACTTTCTCTCCACTGCAAATAATTTTATTATTTAGTTCTACTAAAGTCATTCAACACAGCAATAATAGTGGCAAATGGTAAGCAGAAAAGTTGTTGACAATATCCAGATGAATATCTGGCAGCTGGTGAAGTTAAAGATTATTTTCTTGTACGAAGTAAAATTAAAAGTGAATTAGGGGAAATAAGTGATGGAAAAAATATAATAAATAAATAATTAAACAAACAAACATATAAATAATGAATAAAGAAAATGTTTAAAAAATAATGAAACACAAGTGAAGTACTTAAAAACAAATGTTAAAAAACAATTTAAGTTTTCCCCTGGCTGGTGTCCCTCAGTGGTTAGAGCACTGGCAGGGTTCCCTGTCGGAAGCAGGTGCCCGGGCTGCAGGCCTGAGCCAAGGCTCAGGTCAGGGTGTGTGGGGGAGCCAACAAATCGGCGCTTCTCTCTCACATAGATGTTTCACTCTCTCCTCTCTCTCTCTGTCTCTTCCTCTCTGTTTTTCTCTTCCCCTCACACTCTCCCTTCCTCCCTCCCTTCCCCTCTCCCCTATAGATCCATGGAAAAAAATACCCTCAGGTGAGAGTTAACAAAAAAGTGATAATAATAATCTAAGTTTTCAATGGTGTTTAACAGTGCAAGTGATTTTAAATTTTTTCTATACACTTGTATTATTATGAAGTGTTATAAAATTTTTTATTTGAATACATAATTGGATACATTACCATTTCTATAAGCAATATATATGACATTAAAAGTTGCTCTTCAAAATTATGTAGAAAGTTAAAGTAACTTGAATTAAAATGATCGAGCCCAGCCAGTGTGGCTCAGTGGTTGAGCATTGAGCCGTAAACCAAGAGGCCTCTGGCTCGATTTTCCGCCGGGACACATGCCCGGGTTGTGGGATTGACCCCCAGTAGGGGGCGTGCCAGAGGCAGCCTCTCTCATCCATGGTCCTCTCTCTATCCCTGTCCCTTCCTCTCTCCCTCAAGTCAAGAAAAACATATTTTAAAAGAATTAAATCCAATGTCAATTAAATTGACATTTTAATGATATTAAATTAACTGACAGTAACTTTTAAATGTAATTGTAGCTTAACATTTAATTTATCCATTCTTAATCCTTTACTGAATAAAATGACTAAATTTTACTTACACTTTCTTCTTGTAGGCATAAAACACAGATATAAATAAAGGCCAGATAGATCAATTTGTTACATTTTCAGGAATATTATTTCACATCAGGTTCAACTCTGCAGGCCCTAGTGACTCACAGAGGCCCATGCTGATGTGTGTTCATACCTCCATTATTTCTTTCCTTATTACTTACTTATGTATTTATTTATTCATGAGATTTCCATTGGTTTTGCTCATATAATATCAGGCACGGGTACCTTTATATTGTGTTATTTTAAAAAACATGTTCTTTATGCTTAGCCATGTAGCCTTCTTTGTGTATATTCTATTTTGTCCCCCGTAAACTGTTAGTGTTTATTGACAGAGGAACGCCAAGCTGGATGGCGCACCTTGGTTCATGAGCGGCGGCAGCCGGGCCTGCGTGGCCCCGTGGTCAAGCGTCCCCCGTGATGCAGCAGATCTCAGTTGGATTCCTGCTCAGGCCCATGCCCTTGTTTCTGGCTCACAGATACCATGCCGGAGGCAGCTGAGCAATGACCCTCTCTCATCACTGACATTTCTCTCTCCTTCTCTTCCTTCCTCTCGGAGAGATCCATAAAAACAGAGTACTTAAAAAACCCCAGAATAGATGGCACTATTCATTTACCCATTATAAAAAATTCTTAGGACCTGTTTCAGGTCAGTAACGGACCTCTCAAAGGAGGCAGCCAAACACACACACACACACACACACACAGAAATTGGTCATGAATTCTAGAGAAGACTGAAAAATTGTAGTTCATTTCAGAGGTGTCTTATTTTTTCCACGTTGAATTGGTGGCTTGTATTAATATCCAAGAGAGGGAAATAAATACCTAGATAAAGGGCAGAAGAACATGACTTTTGATGATTCTGTCCCTGGGACAACCCCTCGGTCCCTCTCCCTCGCAGCAATCCAGACCACTTGCCCCGTCACACCGGCTTCCTTCCTCTCCGGGTTCAAATCCCCACACACCCTGTCATTTACTCTCTTCCCCTCTGCGCCTCCTCGCACAACCGCTTTCTGTTCCGGTGTGGTCTCCGCTTCAAGGTTTCCATAAAAAGCAGAACATCTCAAGCAGAAAGCAAAAGTTAAAGAACATTTCCAGGTTTTGCAGAAACATCTGCAAGAGAAACCTTCCTTAGTGTCGGTGGGATATGATGTAATTCAACCTGCAGCCAAAGGAAACGGGAAGCCAGATCCAGTTTGTGGAGGGCAAATGCAATTCCCCCCAGGGAAAGACGGCCCCCTGGTGGCCACGCGCAGCAAGGGGCACCAACCCAGTGGAGGGGAGGCTTCTGCTCTCGACAGAAACCCTACTGCTTCCTGGGGGTGTCCCCTCGCGCTACAAAAAGCCTGCTTCTCCGCAACAGTAGATTCTAATGGCGTCGGGAGCCTGTTTCCTTACCCTTTGTCTACACAAAGAGAAAGAGTTCCTGGCACTGGGCAGTTAAAGGGACAGGGAAACGTGTTCTCTACCTAACACCCGCTCTGCAGCCCGGAGCATCCCCGTGAACCCCCCTCCACACACTATGGCCCTCTAGGGGCCGGCAGAGCGGCCTGCAGATCCAGGAATGGAACTCCGTGGTAAGCAGGAAAATGTCATGAAATATTAAACAACTCTCCATACTGCAGTTTTAGTTCCACAGATTTATTCCTCATATCGGACATCAGCTATTATCAAATAGAACAATACTCTCATTGAATATTGCTGAACAATGATCCTGACATTTTTTTCACTCAGTAGTAAAAACTCTGCCTTGGTAGCAGAAGAGCAAAATTTGATTTAAGCTAAGGAATGTGAATGCATAGTATCGTCATTACTTGAGAGCTAGTGACATTTTATTTAGTCTAATGTATCAATTTTGGCATAATTTGAAAGGAATTTCTATAACCAGCACAATATTTTCATTGAGGTGTTTCACCAGGAAGGATGTGTGAACTGCTAAGGTGGCAGGGAGGGCCTGCACGTGGGCAGGGGTCTCACATCTCTCCTTTGGGTTCATGGTCAACATTTGGATTTGCTGCTCTGCACTTGGGGCTTGCCCAGGCCCTCAGTTAAATTTGCACAGGTTTTGGTCTTTGCTGCCTTGTCTTTCCCTCAGGCTGCGGGGAGAGGGGAGGAATGATTTAGGAGATGGACAATGCTTGGCATCACTTGGCAAGACTATATTAGTTGGCAATTTCCAAAACCAGGGCCAAGAGCTTGGAAACCCTCCAAAGAATTAGAGTTGCATTTCAAGTTCATAGTCAGTAGGTTGGCAGAACTTCTTATCTTGTGTGGTCAGTCTTTTTCTACTAAGCTCATCTACTAGGATGAGGCCCACCGCTTTAGGGAGGGTAATGTGCTTTATGCAAAGTCTACTGATTAAATGTTAAATGCCGGAAATCTCAGGTGAGGATTAACAGAAAAGTTTCAAAACTCTAATCTGGCTGTCAACTCTTCATGCCATCAAGATTTTATTATGGCCTGTGCTATGAGATGAGATTTGACATTGATTTCTTCTTTGATGTGGAACTAGCCATCCTAGAACTGTTTGTGAAAAACTTCTTTCCACCATATTCCTGTCAGACAGATCCTTTATCTTAAATCTAATTAATATCGATTATAGCATTTCAGAGAGGTGGGCTTTAATCATTTGTTTGCCTAATTTCTCCTTTTATCACACTGTTTCTAGAATCATTACTATAATCTTCATTTTCCAGATTAGAGAGATCTGGCAAGCATTCTTCTGTTTTTAACCTGATTTGTCTTCTTCCTGGGTAAACACATACTTCACAGTGTAGACAGCATCAAGGTCATGAACATCACAACCTCTTTAGGATGCACAGACAACGAAATTGCAATGAGAATACTAGTCTGCGACAATTCCTTCATAAGGCTGAAAAATATAACTAAATCAAAATATTTCCCTTCCACACAATTTTTGGGAGGAAAATGTTTCCCAAGATATTCTAATTTCACTTGATATATTTGGTACCTTCACAATACTTGAGCTTCCAGATTTATAGTGCCCTCCAAACAGTGGCATAAATGAACACAATCCAAATAGGGTTATTGAGAAGGTTCATTTCATCATTTCAATGATCTTAGGAAGGTCGCTAGTTCATAGTTAGCATTCAATAAATTTTGGTTTTGTTATTTCAAATACTTTCATCATTATTATTTAGATGAAGAACAGAACACTTTAGCATCATCAAGCTCCATTTTCCTTAATTCTGGATTCCTCGAGGTAATCTTTTCATTGCCTGAGGGGATTTATCAACTAGATGAAGCCCTCAGGCCAGGGTTAATATCCGCCTTGAGGGTCGGGGTTGCCAGTGCCTTGAGAGTTGGTGGCTGGGACTCTTCCCTTCTGTCCTCAGAACTGGTGCCATGAGGATTAAATGAAAGGGAAATGAGGGGCTGGTCGCTGACCAGGGGGCCTCTTGGAGCCTCTGGCCCAGGCAGCCGGTTCCTGCCTTTGGGGGCTCAGCACTGGCCTCCGTCCTTCCCTCTGCCATGGCACCGGGGCCTCAAGTGGGCCACAGTGAATTTTGCCAACTTACACTTGGTCATTTTGCCAGCACACAGGTCCCTTCCCTTCTTTCACTTCTGTGACATCCAGGATTATATTTGTTTTATTTCCCCCCACAAACAACTGCCAGTTTTGCTTCCTGGGAAAGTTGAACTGAAAAATCTGAAATCTTGAAAACTTAGAGAAAAACAGTGAAGCGCCTCTGCCTTTCTTTTCCGTCCCTTCGTATGAGCCTCAGGATGAAGGAGGAAGTAATGCCAGAGGAGCAAGACAGACCACAACCAGAAGACCTCTCTGAGGAACTATGCTGTCACTGAAATTAAAATGAAACACAGCGAGTCAGGAGGGGAAAGGAGGCTCTTTCTCCCTGACCTAGCAGCCTGGGCCTCACTGCCCTCCACTCTGAGCATGGGGCAGAGATGGACCAACAGAGAAGCCCCAGGAAACTCACAGACTCGATGAACAGCTGGAGTTCACCACTTTCTCTACTAAAAGTTTCCACTGAGGGATGTCACTGAATCTCCTGTGACCAGCTGAGAAACTTTGAGCATGTTTTCAATAATTTAGGTAAAGAATTGAACAATGAAACTTGTACTGGCCAAATAAAAATGATTGGCCTACTAAAGGTAAAATACATGCAATTGGATCACTAATTCCTCTACCTACAAAGACAAAATAAACTTTTTCTCTCAGCGTTTAGGTCTATAGATTTCCTGCTACCTGGGTAATGGCTCCGAGAGCAGGAGGCCACCACTGAGAACCAGGGTCCTTCACACAAACACTTCAGGGAGCAGGGCTAGGAGCCTGACAGACTGTTTTGCAGCAAAGACACAAGCCTCTCCACTTCGAGGGAAGCATAAAGACCTCACAATGGGGTCAGCTTGCCCTCTGGGAGTGAGTCCAGGAGTGTTTCCATTGCGGACACTCTGTGATTTGAGAGGAAAGCGGTTACTAGAGCTCGTATCAAACTTGTGAATGAGGTGGTGCTGGGAAAACTTATCTTGATATTAGAATCTCCCCAAGGGCATCACCAGCCAAGAAAGAAGATTCCTGCTGTGGAGACTGGCACAGTCTGAGGAACCTGAAGGACCAGTTACAAAACGCTGGAAAGAAGTGGCACTGTGGATAGAAGTCCTGACCTAGTGGCCCCCTGACACATAAACACATAGACCTGCATGAATGAGATCCAGAGGGGACAGAAACATCCCAGACACTGGTTCACTTCAAATCTCAGCCTCTGCTGTGAATGAAACAGTAAACAAAACCCAGTCCTTGGTTCTAAGGAGCTTATTTACCATACATGGTCCGATAAGTTCCTGACAAAATACACACCCAGGGCTGAGGGAGCCTGGCTCCATATGTAAAGGAAGCAGGCCACAAATGTTGCCCACATTCAAGCCAACTGCCTTTATTATAGATAGATAGATAGATAGATAGATAGATAGATAGATAGATAGATAGATAGATAGATAGATAGATGATAGATAGATAGATAGATAGATAGATAGATAGATAGATAGATAGATAGATAGATGATAGATTTCAGAGTGGAAGGGAGAGTGAGAGAGAGAGAGAAACTTCAATGATAAGAGGATCCTTGATCTGCTGCCTCCTGCAGGCCCCTTGCTGGGACGGAGCCCACAGCCAGGGCATGTGCCATACCAAGAACTGAAGGAGGACCTGCTGCTTTATAAGTGGACACTCAACCACTCAGACAACCCAGCTGGGCTCAAGGCCACATCTTGTTGCTAATAGAGAAGAGCAATATATGTAATAAAGTATATACATGAGAATGTTCACGTGTGGGAGTATTTACACACCTACATACACTTCTGCTTTTAGGACTAAGAACTTTCTCATTTGACCGATATGTATCCTCTTGGATGGACACATCTGAAATCTAGTGTGAAAATTACAACGGCAAAACCAATAGTGTAGAGTGATGACATCCTCTTAGACCACAAGGAGAACTCAAATGAAAGTAAAAAAAGGAACGGAAAACAGAAAGAAGAGTCTAGAAAGGGAAACATGCTTCCTATTTAAAGGCCATGCTTAGAAAGAAGGCCACTGGAGGACCTGAGGTCCCAGACTGTTCAGCAGGCGCCCAGCTCAGCAGGCCAGCAGCGCCCTCGCTCGCCCATGGCCCTCCTGCTCTCTCTCCTCTCGGCCCTGCTGCTGCTCAGCTGTGGCCTCGGGGGGTCTCTGGGCTGTCACCTGCCTCAGCTCCAGGTCCTGCTCAGCGGGGACAACTTAGTGCTTCTGAGCCAAATGAGCACAATGTCCCCTTTCTTGTGTCTCAAGGACAGAAAAGACTTCCGATTCCCCAGGCAAACGGTGGAGGGCCGTGAGGTGCAGGGGGCCCAGGCCGCCACTGTCCTCCACGAGCTGCTCCAGCAGGTCTTCAACCTCTTGCTCACAGCGCCCCCCCCTGCCGCCTGGAACACGACCCTCCTGGGCCAGCTGGGCGCGGGGCTCCACCGGCAGCTGGGGGACCTGCACGCCTGCCTGGGGCAGGGGACGGCCGAGGAGGGCTCGGCCCTGGCGACGCGGGGCCCTGCGCGGGCCTTGAAGAGCTACTTCCAGGGCATCCGGCTCTACCTCAAAGGGAAGGGACACAGCGACTGCGCCTGGGAAGTGGTCAGAGTGGAAGTCATGAAGGCCTTCTCTTCAGCAAGGACCCTGCAGGAAAGGCTGAGCGACAAGGACCAAGACCTGCCTCCTCCTGGAAATGATCCTCGTTGACCAAAGGGCCAGATCACCTTTGCACATGAGTGTTGCGTCATGTCAAAGGCTCTTATTTCTGCTTTAGTCACAGAGTATTAAGCAAGAAGATTTTATGAAACTTAGCTCCTGGGAGGGACATTAGTCCCTAAACAATACCTGCCCTGATGTTATTTATTTATCTATTGTTTATTATTTATTATTCCATATTATCATATTTATGTATTTATATGACCAATATTTCCCCTTACCTCATATTATAATTTACAAATCATGCTTACTTTTTTATGTTATTAAAATTGCATTTTTCTGTATTTATTAAATTCTAATCAAAGTAAACTTCGTGAGTTCTTTTGTTCTGAAAACCTAAATCCTTATTTTGTTCTATATAAATCTATCTCAGAATAGTACCTGTCTATTAAATCCTATAGAACAGTTCCACCACTAGTCAGAAAGTGCCTATCAAAAGCTGGAAATTCCAAGGAATTGAGAAGAGTCCTGGAAAACATGGAAGACATTCAGTACTTATGTCAGGGTTGTACTGAGTTCTATTCCATCAGCAAGGAGCAGTGGCAGAAATATCCGAGAGAGGTCGTGTAGGGAGAAGCAGGGAAGATACAGGGCATTTGGTGGCTGATGTGGGCACCCGCTCCTCTTCCTCCCTCCCTGTCCCCAGTCCTGCTTAGTGACTGCATTCACCCCTCATACCATCCCCTCCTGCACCCTCCTTCGTGCCCGGCCCCAAGCACAGGTGCTCTGGCTCTGTTGTGGTTTCAGCTTCAAGGCTTCTATTCTGAATAGAAAGCCAAAGTGAGAGAGCAAAGTTGAGTGGAAGCTCTATGTTCTTCAAAACTGTTGTATGCAGGTTTGTTTCTGTGAGTGTCCTGATGTATATTTGGGGGCCCTGAGCAAACGTCATTGTTAAAATGATGAAATAGGTGGTGAAGTTAAAGGAATCAGTTGAATTATTTGTGTGGTGTGTGAATTTCTCATGTAGCACAGAGAGAAATATCAATTTGAGAGGATTTCTTGAATCTTTGCCTCAGATGGCCCAGCCAATGCTTTAGTTTGCTTGTCCATAAGTTGTAAGACATTAATCTTTTGTTCCTTGTATTTCTCTCCTCTACTACTTCTTTATGAACCAGTTTAGCCAAAGGAGAAAAACTTGTCAATTCTGGACCTTTTTTTAAAAAATATATATATCTTTATTGATTTCAGACAGAGGAAAAAAGAGGGAGGGAGAAAGAGAGAGAGAGAGAAACATCAATGATGAGAGAGTCATTGAACGGCTGCCTCCTACATTCCCCCAACTGGGGATCGAGCCCACCACCCGGGCAAATGCCCTGACCGGGAATCAAACCCCGATCGCCTGGATCTTAGGTCCATGCTCAACCGCTGAGCCACGCTCAGCCAGGCAATTCTGGACTTCTTCTGTTTCTTTCAATTGTTAACACCTTTCAAATATTACACTTTCTAAAGAAGGATTATAATACATATCTATACATACATTCACGCCTATAATTTTTACTTTTGTTCATTCTGTTATGATATATTGTGTGAAAAATCTCTTAGCCAGCCTTGTTCTGTCACTTTCTCCAAGACTGTTCACCAGACACCCAGCTCAGCAGGCCAGCAGCGCCCTCGCTCGCCCATGGCCCTCCTGCTCTCTCTCCTCTCGGCCCTGCTGCTGCTCAGCTGTGGCCCCGGGGGGTCTCTGGGCTGTCACCTGCCTCAGCACCACGTCCTGCTCAGCGGGGACAACTTAGTGCTTCTGAGCCAAATGAGCACAATGTCCCCTTTCTTGTGTCTCAAGGACAGAAAAGACTTCCGATTCCCCAGGCAAATGGTGGAGGGCCGTGAGGTGCAGGGGGCCCAGGCCGCCACTGTCCTCCACGAGCTGCTCCAGCAGGTCTTCAACCTCTTGCTCACAGCGCCCCCCCCTGCCGCCTGGAACACGACCCTCCTGGGCCAGCTGGGCGCGGGGCTCCACCGGCAGCTGGGGGACCTGCACGCCTGCCTGGGGCAGGGGACGGCCGAGGAGGGCTCGGCCCTGGCGACGCGGGGCCCTGCGCGGGCCTTGAAGAGCTACTTCCAGGGCATCCGGCTCTACCTCAAAGGGAAGGGACACAGCGACTGCGCCTGGGAAGTGGTCAGAGTGGAAGTCATGAGGGCCTTCTCTTCAGCAAGGACCCTGCAGGAAAGGCTGAGCGACAAGGACCGAGACCTGCCTCCTCCTGGAAATGATCCTCGTTGACGAAAGAGCCAGATCACCTTTGCACATGAGTGTTGCGTCATGTCAAAGGCTCTTATTTCTGCTTTAGTCACAGAATTTACTGAATTTTATTCAGCAGATATATCATCAGTACTTTTGAATAAGAGTATTTTAAAAATTTCAGTTCCAGGTTTATCAGTCCCTAAGAGGTTTCTGCCCTACTGCTTGTCTATCATCTGTCTACCATCTATCTATCTATCTATCATCTATCTATCATCCATCTATCTATCTATCATCTATCTATCATCTATCTATCTATCATCTATCTATCTATCATCATCTTTCATCTATCTATCATCTATCTAGCTATCTACATCATCTATCATCCATCTATTATCTATCTGTATTTGTTTATTTCATCTGTCCTTTCTTGCATCTATCATGTCTATAATATTAAAAAATCATGTAATTACATGTTCACCTTTACATTATATTTAAACTTACAAAACATGTTTACCTTTCCATGTTATTAATTTTCATTTTTTAAATAAATTTTTATCAAAGAAAACTTCTTAAATTTGTTTATTATAAAATCAAAATCAAAACCTTCATTGTGTAAATGATATTGAAGAATGAATAGTAAAATTTATTTATTCATTTCTATTCAGATTATATGTATAAGTTGCATATCTAAGTGACATATGGTGTAATTTCCATCAAGAAATACAAGTTAACAAAATAAATATGTATAGTTGTTGAAAATTTGTCTTACAGGAAAGGAGACATAAAAACAGTACTGCCCTGGCAGGTGTAGCTTAGTGGTTAGAGCCCCGGCCTTCACATCCAAATGTTTGCTGGTTTGATTCCCAGTCTAGGGCATGTACCTGGGTTGTGGGTTCACTCCCTGCTCCCTGGTCATGTATGTCTCACATTGATGTTTCTCTCTTTCTCTCTCTCTCCTCTTCCCCCCATCCTTCTGACTTTCTTTCTGAAAAGCAATGGAAAAAATATCCTTGGGTGATGATTAGCAAAAAAATAAAAAATAGTCTAATATTTATTTTATTTCTATTGTATTAAACACTACAGAGGAAAGGAAAATGGTGTGCTCACACCAGAAATTTTACATACAAATGAGGTTAAAAAGGAGAAACAATATTAGATGCCCTTTCTAAAGAGCCTAGGAGGGGTCAGAGGAATGCCAGCATGAGAGATCACCTTGGCTCCCCCCCTGAAATTTCAAAAGTTAACCAACTATAATTCAACAAAGAATTCCATACTCAATACAGAGGCATGCCTGAAAGACCCACCCATCAAAACATCTAAAGGTGGGCAACTGGGAATAAGTCAGGAGGAGAAAAGGGAGGAAAGCTGGGATGGCCCTCAGGCGCAGCCCTACAGACAGGAGCTCTAAGTGTGCTGAAACAGGAGAGGACGTTGACAGTAGCAGGCGCTTCTTCAGCTGGGAGGAACAGAGAACTATAGGGGCAGTCCAGTAGGGCAACCAGAGAGCACAGCAATTAAGCCTGTAGATGTCTGACAGAGCTCGGAGTTCTGCTGTGCAGCTACCCACTGCTGGGTGGGGGTGTTTCTGACAAAGAAATGGAACCATAGAGCCCCGGCATCCCTTGGACTCCCAAAACTTGCCTCCCATTGCTTCAGTGTCGGGTCGAGGAACATTTTTATCTGTAAACCAAGAGCTATTGCAGTGGAATTGCTGCTTCCCTCTGTGACTGATCTCTGGGTTTGGTGTTCGGGGCTGGACTCCATGGAGGTCTGGGTCGTCATTAAGGTGAGGGTAAAACAAACCCCACCCCCAACTCGTGCTGCTGTGCTATCTTACATAAGCCAGCGGAGGTCAAGTCTGGGAAATCATAGAGGTAAAAACTCCCTGTGATGCAGCGCCATCTACTGAAAAATAGTGGAAAGACCTCTTCAGAGAACGTTGCTATAGAAAGGATATTTATGCCTAGAAAAAGGAGAGTAGCAAATACCATGAACAACCATGATAATGAGGATCATTAGAAAGAAAATGAAAAATCCCCAGAAAGCAAGCTGGAATACATGGAAATATGTGATATAAATGAAAGAGATTTCAAGATTGCAATTCTGAAAATACTCAATGAGATGTGAGAAAATACAGACAGGCAATTCAGTACACTCAGAAAACAAATCAATGAACTTTACCAAAGAGATTGAAACTTTAAAAAAGAACCAATCAGAAATCCTGGAAATGAAGCATGCAATTTAGGAGATTAGGAATGAGCTACTGAGCATAGAAAACAGAGCCAACCAGATGAAGGAAAGAATGAGTGATATTGAAGATAGGAACCTAGAAATGATGCAGAGGGGAGAAGAGAGAGACCTGAGCATAAAGAAAAATGAAAGAGCTCCCCCGAGAACTATCTGCCTTCATCAGAAAAAGCAATATTAGAATAATAGGCATCCTGGAAGAAGAGAGGGAAAAGGGAATTGAGAGTCTATTCAAACATATAGTGGATGAGAACTTCCCAAACCTATGGGAAGAACTAGATCCTTGAATCCAAGAAGCAAACAGAACACCTAGTTACCTCAATCCAAAGAGACCCTCTCCAAGGCATATTGTATTAAAACTGCCAAAAATTACTGATACAGAAAAAATTCTCAAAGCAGGCAGGGAAAAGGAAGAAGTGACCTACAAAGGAAAACCCACCAGAATTTCATCTGACTTCTCAACAGAAACTCTACAAGCCAGAAGAGAGTGAAACCATATATTCAAATGTCTGAAAGAGAGAAATTACGAGCCATGAATAATATATACAGCAAAATTATCCTATAAATAGGAAGGAGAAATAAAGACATTCCCAGACATACAGAAGCTGAAGGATTTTATCACCAGAAAACCTCCATTGCAGGAAGTACTCAAGGGAGTGATTCTATTTGAAACAAAGAACATAAGGTCACAACACTATGAATAAGATCACCAAAAAACTTACAGCATAAACAGGGATAACTTGTGACTACAAAAACATAAAAAGGGAGGGGTAAAGGTCTTAACTGGCAAAGGAGGAGGAACTCAGAAGACAAAATACTATTGTATAGATGCAACTTCAATTTTTATAAACCTAATGGTAACCACACACAAAAATCCCCAAACCAGGAACACATAGCTTAATAAAAGAGGGCACAGAGGAAAGAAGTATGAAAAACCACCAAACAAAAACAACAGACAGAAATACAAAGGAAGAGAACCAATGGAGGCACAGAGCTACCAGAAAACAAAAGGTAAAATGGCTATAGGAAATCCTCACACATCAGTAATTACCCTAAATATAAACGGTTGGAACTCACCAAGAGGCACAGAGTAGCAGAGTGGATCAAGAAACAATACCTAACCATATGCTGCCTATAAGAGACACATCTAAGCTGCAAAGGCAAAGATAGATTCAAAGTAAAAAGGTGGAAAATGATGCTCCAAGCAAATAACATCCACCAAAAAGTAGGTGTAGCCATACTTACATCTGACAACATAGACTTCAAGACAACAAAGATAACAAGAGAAAAAGATGGACACTTTATAATGATAAAGGAGACATTACATCAAGAAAACATAATGCTGCCTGGCCAGGCATGGCTCAGAGGTTGAGTGTCGACCTAGGATCCAGGCGATCGGGATTTATTCCCGGTCAGGGCAGTTGCAGGCTCGATTCCCCAGTCAGGGGCGTGCAGGAGGCAGCCGATCAGTGACTCTCTCATCATTGATGTTTCTAGCTCTCTCTCTCCCCCTCTCCTTTCCTCTCTCTGAAATCAATAAAGATATATTTAAAAAAACAAGAAAAAAACATAATGCTTCTTAATATATAGAGACCCAACCAGGGAGCACCACAATATATAAAGCAACTACTCACAGAACTAAAGGAAGAAACAGATCAAAACACAATCATAGTTGGGAACCTTAATACTCCATTGACAGCTGTAGACAGATCAACCAAACAGAAAACCAATTAAGAAATATCGGCCTTAAATGAAACGCTAGACTAAATGGCCATTGTAATTGACATTTACAGAGTCTTTCATCCTAGAACATCAGGTTACACATTCTTCTCCAGTGCACATGGAACATTCTCAAGGAGAGACAATATGCTGAGTCACAGAACTAGCATCAACAAATTCAAGATTGAAATGGTACCAACCATATTGTCTGACCACAATGCCTTGAAACTAGAAATCAACTGAAAAAAGGAAGTAAAGAAACCTACAACATACTACTCAAAATGACTGGGTCAAAGAAAAATTAAAAATGAGATCAAAAGATATATAGAGGCAAATGAGAATGACAATACAACATATCAAAATTCTGGGATGCAGCAAAAGTAGTAATAAGAGGGAAGTTCATATCATTACAGGCCTATCTCAAGAAAGAGGAGAAATCCCAAGTAAACAACCTAACATCACATCTTAAAGAACTAGAAAAAGAACAAAAGCAACCCAAAGTCAGCAGAAGAAAGGAAATCATAAAAATTAGAGCAGAATTGAATGAAATAGAGAACAAAAAGACTATACAAAAAATTAATACAACAAAGAACTGGTTCTTTGAAAAGATAAATAAAATTGACAACCCCCCTGGCTAGATTCTCACTAAGAAAAAAAGGGAAATCATATATTTCTTTATTGATTTTCTGTTTGGTTAATCTGTCTAGAGCTGTCAATGGAGTATTAAGGTCCCTAACTATGATTGTGTTTTGATTTGTTTCTTCCTCTAGTTCTGTGAGTAGTTGCTTTATATATGCGGTGCTCCCTGTTTGGGTGTATATATATTAAGAAGCATTATGTTTTCTTGATGTAGTGTCCCCTTTATCATATAAACAAAATCAGAAATGAGAGAGAAGTCACCACAGACATTACATATACACAAAGGATCATACTAGAATATTATGAAAGACTATATGCCACCAAATTCAATAACCTAGAAGAATGGATAAGTTCCTAGAAATATATTACATGCCTAGACTAAATCATGAAGAACTGGAAAATCTAAATAGACCAATTAGCAGTGAGGACATTGAAACAACTATCAAAAACCTCCCCAAAAGTAAAAGTCCAGGACCAAATGGCTTTACCAGTGAATTCTATCAAATGTTCAAAGGAGAATTAAAACCTATCCTCAAACTCTTCCAAAAAGTTGAAGAAGAGGCAATATTTCCTAACACATTTTATGAGGCCAATATAACCCTGATACCAGAGCCTGACAAGGATAACGCAAAAAGAGAAAACTACAGACCAATATCTCTGATGAATACATATGCAAAAATCCTAAACAAAATACTAGCAAATTGAATACAGGAGTACATCAAAAAAATAATACATCAATGATCAAATGGGGTTCATTCCAGGGGCACAAGGATGTTTCAACATATGTAAATCAATCAACGTAATACATCACATTAACAAAAGAAAAAGATAAAAATTATATGATCTTGTTAATAGATGCAGAAAAAGCATTTGACAAGATACAACATATATTTATGATGAAAACACTCAATAGAATAGGACTATAAGGAAAGTATCTTAACATAATAAAGGCCATACATGATAAACCCTCAGCCAATATCATCATACTCAATGATGAAAAACTGAAAGCTTTTCCTCTAAGATCAGGAACAAGACAAAGATGTCCACTCTCACCACTCTTATTCAACATAGTCCTGGAAGTCCTAGCCAGAGCAATAAGGCAAGTGAAAGAAATAAAAGACATCCAGATAGGGAAGGAAGAAATAAAACTCACTTTTTGCAGATGACATGATCCTGTATACAGAAAACCCTAAAGACTCCACCAAAAAACTATTAGAAACAATGAACAAATACAGTAAAGTTGCAGGATACAAAACCAATGTACAAAAATACATTGCCTTCCTGTATACTGACAACAAAACTTCAGAAAAAGAAAAGAAAAAAAAAATTCCTTTTGCAATTGCAACCAAAAGAATAAAATACCTAGGAATAAACTTAACAAAGAACGTGAAAGACCTATATACTAAAATTACAAAGCATTATTAAAAGAGATTGAAAAAGACACAACAAAATGGAAAAATATTCCATGTTCAGGATTGGAAGAATCAACATAGTCAAACTGGCCATATTACCCAAAGCAATATACAGATTTAATGCAATCCCTGTCAAAATACCAATGTCATTTTTTTAAAGAAATAGAATGAGAAATCATCAGATTTGTATGGAACCACAAAAGACCCAGAATAGCCAAATCAATTCTGAGAAAAAGAACAAAGCTTGAGGTATCAACTCTACCTGACTTCAAATTATACTACAGAGCTACGATAATTAAAACAGCGTGGTATTGGCACAGAAACAGACACACAGATCAGTGGAACAGAATAGAGCGCCCAGATATAAAACCACATGTATATGGGCAAATAATTTTTGACAAAGGAGCCAGAAACACACAATAGAGTAAAGATAGTCTCTTGTATCTGTATTTACAAATATTTTATTGGAAAAACTGGAAAGCCACATGCAAAAGAATGAAACTGGATTACAGTTTGTCCCCATGTACAAAAATTAACTGAAAATGGATCAAAGACCTAAATATGAGACCCAAAACGGTAAGTTAAATAGAAAAAAACATAGGCGCCGAAGTTATGGACCTTGGTCATAGAGAACATTTATGAACTTGACCCCAAAGGCAAAGGAAGTAAAGGCAACAATAAATGAACGGGACTATATCAAACTAAAAAGCTTCGGCACCGCAAAAGAAACTGACAACAAAACACAGAGGCAGCCAGCCAGAGGGGAGGTGATAATTGCAAACAGTAGCTCCCACAAAGGTTTAATTTCCAAAATAGATAAAGAACTCATAAAACTCAACCCCAAACAAACCACCCAATCAAGAAGAGGGCAGAGGACCTGAACAGACACCTCTCCCAAGAAGACATACGAACAGCTAACAGATAGATGAAAAGATGCTCAACCTCACTAGCAATTAGGGAAATGCAAATCAAAACTGCAATGAGATGCCACCTCACACCTGTTAGGGTGGCTGTTATCAACAAGACAAGAAATAACAAGTGTTGGAGAGGGTGTGGAGACAAGGGAGCCCTCGTTCACTGCTGCTGGGAATGTGGACTGGTACAGCCACTGTGGACAGCAGTCTGGCGATTCCTCAAGAAATTAAGACTAGAGCTACCATACGACCCAGCAATCCCTCTCCTGGGTATATACCAGAAAAACTCAAAAACATGTATTCACAAAGATATATGCACCCCCCGTGTTCATTGCAGCATTATTCACAGTGGCCAAGACATGGAAACCAAAGTGTCCCTGTGTTAGAGGACTGGATAAAGAAGGTGTGGGACGTGTACACAATGGAACAGCACTCAGCCATGAGAAAGGATGGAATACTGCCATTTGCAACAACATGGGTGGACCTTGAGAATATTATGCTAAGTGAAGTAAGTCAGCCAGAAAAAGCTAAGAACCCTATGGTTTCACTCACGTGTGGGATATAAAACTGAAACTCGTGGACACAAACAGCAGTGTGGTGGTTGCCAGAGGGAAGGGGGTGGGGGGTGAAGGGGGTCTTAATATACAGTGACGGTGACGGGAGAAGATACAACTTTAGGTGATAGGCACACAGAGCAATATATAGATCTTGCAACATAGAAACATACAACTGAAACCTATATGTTCATATTAACCCTTGTCACCCCAATAAATTTAATAAAGTGTTAAAAAAAATAAAGAGCCTGGGAGACATATAAGTGTAGAAGTCTTATTGGCAGTTGAAAATATGTCTTATTGGCAGTTGAAAATATGGGTCTAGAGTTTACAAAAATGCCACGAGGAGGGATTAAGCTGGGATTCCTTATTGCATATCTGGTAACTAGAGCATCGGAATGGATGCGGTAACTTATGGCGTGGACAATGAGGAGAGCTAAACCGAGGCCTGAAGACCCTCCACATTTAACAGTCAAGATTCATTTTCTTTTATTTGTTACTTCATTTACTCTAGTTTTATGTTGGTCATTTACATTATTTATAATTTTAAAATTTCTAACCTTTGACATAAACATTTTCCGTAAATTATAGCCATATTCTTTTGATGTACACTTGTTTTTAATTTCACCTGTATATAAAGAGTTGGACATTTCCTTGTACATTTCTCCAAGGCCTTAGAACATAGAGCCAAGCCTCCTCCTAGTCACAGTCCTCTTTTGATTTTACACATATTCAGATCCCTTTTTTGTTAATCCATTTTTACATTAAATTCAGTATTCCATCTAAATTGCTTTCTGTTAGAGCGTCAATTTTCCTAGAAAGTTATACTGAAATGTTCATTCTTTTCCTATTGACAACACATGCACCTTTACCCTAAATCTATTAATTCTGATAATACAACTATTTTTTTAGCTTGTTTGCTTTTTTAATATGATTACTGAACTTTATGTATTGCTCTACTTCTTTTACTAAGGATACGTTAAAACTCATTTAAAGCTAAGGTAGCTAAGGTCAAGAATTCCTTCCCATTTTTAATATTATTGTTTGAATTATTTCCTGTTTAACTTTAGAGTTGTTCTAAGGTCCAGAGCATGGGCTTCATAAAAATCATAAACATTTGTGGAACCCGAAATGGCTATTTATAACAAAGAATGAGATAACCAATAAAAATGAATGCAAGAAACTGGATCAGAGACTCTTTCTCCCAACACCAAAGGCGAAGAAGAAATATTAAGTTAAATGCAGGAAAAATTACATTAGCCACAAAGAAGAACTTGGAACAAGAGAGAGTTTAGTGATTGCATAAATTTAAATTTTAAAATGTTGACAGACATCCATAATATGAAATTTAAGGAGTCATCTATACCTCATAATATAGCATTCGGGCCTGATCGACCTATTGGGCAGTTGCTATGCAAATACATGTATAATTTTACTTTTTGTTCATTTTGCTATTAACTTGTATGTTCCAAAGTATTGGAGAAGCAAGACGTGGGGCTGGCCAAACGAGGCTGGGGATGAGTGAGCCGCTGACGACCTGAGCTGTTGGCTGGCCCTGCACAGGTCCTGCCCAGGCTCTGGACTTTAGCCACCTAAGACACGCGGGGCCCCCTGGGGGGGAGAACGAGGGGAGACGGGGTGGTGGCTCTGGTGGCCATGAGCTTGTGCAGGGGGTCACGATGCGGTGTCAGCGAGAAGCAGCTGAGTTTTGCTGGCTGCAGGAGTGACTGTATGGACGTGGCCACGCCTGGAACCTCTCCACCTGCCATCCCCCTCTGCAGAGGCCACGGCGCCCCGATACCCAGCCAGGCACAGAAACACAGTAAATAAAGGCAGCTGAGGGACCGACGCCGCCCACACATCGACACGACACAAGCTGACAAAGACTCCAGATGCTTTTAAGTTCTGATTCCACTAGGACGCTGCACCAGGCAGGTGACGCTCATTTGCTCAATAAACAAAGAAACAAAGACAATGAAAATATTGTAAGAGCCAGCAGCAGCTCGAGAATTTGAAATGTCAGAAATGCAGCTCATTCTGGAATATCGGGCTCTGGGCTGCAGATTAAAATAGAAGATGTCAAGTTTGTTTCATTTAAGTTACAAGTGTGTTGGTTTGCCAAGTTGGAGGTCTGCTGGTCTATCCTGTGGAAGATCTGGATGTACCTCCAGCTACATTTTAGGCAATTGCAGGCAGGCTGGCTGGCTGGAGGAGGCAATCGGAGCCTGAGATTGGAAATTCAATAAAGGCTGAAAATAAACACTTCATACAACACAACATGTATATGCCCCCAAATTCCATTTTTAGAAAACTCTGCTAGTCAAACTTAGAAGGAAACCTCCTCAGGATGAGTATGAGGAAAGTGATGACTAAATTAATTGTATCAGAAATTGTCTGTCACAAGGGAATGGTGCCTGTCATGACTGGGACAAATGGGAAGTGAGGAGGAAGAACTTATTATTTAAGACTGTCCTGCAGAGAGGATGCTCAGATTCTTAGCAATCTCTCTGGTTCTTGTGGACAGAAATATCCACAGAAATGGTACAGGATGTGGAGTCAGAGGGTCTGGATTCCAAATGAGGCCATGATCTTGGGAAAGTTACTTAATCTCTCTGTGGCTCTGTTTTCTTCTCTATAAAATGAGGATAATGAAAGAACCCACATCAGCCTGTTCTGTTACTAGATCAAAGATATGAGAAGGTAGAGATCCAAAAAACATAGAAGAATAGAACAACACATTTTAACACATTAATTTTTAGAAAGCCTGTCCAACAAAAATAAAATAAAATTTAAATTACATGAGGTTACAAAACCATATAACATATAATAGGGTATCAACATTTTCAATATAGAAAGAGCTCAAGAAAGTTTAAGAATTCAATAAAAATCTGAGCAAAAGAATATGAAGAGACCATTTAAAGAAGCAGAAATAACTGAGTGGATAATATACTTATACCAAATAATCAGCCCTCCTACTGATTATGAATTTTGCAGACAAATGAAATTGCAAATGAAAAAGCTGATAAACAAAAAAGATTAACTATTAAGAAAAACTATGATTGATTTATGTTCTATTATGTAGCCACATTAAGTTGAATGACACAGATCAACACTCATCAGCATTCAAGGGTGTTTATGTAATTATGAGGAAGGATCACATTGGTGAAAATTGATATCTAGTTATACCTAAATATAAGGATTTGAGGAAATAAAAGGGTAGATATAGGATCATTTGACTTTTTGTTTTACTGGAACCTAGATATCTCTCCTGTGTACTTTAAAAAATTAGCTATATGTTTAAAATTGATTTTTTAATGTTGTTTCCAACACTTCTGTTAGATTGAAGTAAGGGATGTTCCTCTTTGCTCAGTACTGCACGCATTTGCAACTGGAAAAAGAGCACTGTGTTTGCATCACCAGGAGAAAACTTGGGGGAGAATGCTTTGCTGGACTTTTTAAAAGCTAGAGGTAGAACAGAGAGCATCGATCACTTAAAACTTCAGTTTTCAGTTTTAGAGAGAGAGGGGAAGTGGGGGGAGAGAAAGAAAGAGAGAAACATTGATTTGTTGTTCCACATACTCATGCATTCATTGGTTGATTCTTGTATGTGTCCTGACTGGGGATCAAACCTGAAACCTTGGAGTGTAGGGATGACACTCTAACCAAGTGAGCTACCTGGCCAGGGCAGATCACTTAAAACTTTTGGTAACAGTTCTGACCAATACAGAAATAAGAAATTTTCTACCAATACAGAAATAAGAAAATGCTAATGAACAGTTCTCATTTAACAAATAAAAATGTTAAGATAATTTTATATAAAATTAATGTTTTGAATCTTGGAAGTTTATTTCTTTTGTAATATATGAGTTTTAGTAGTAGTATGAATGAATAGCAGCATTATTTACAACAGCTAAGATCTGGAAACAGCCCAAATGCCCATCAGTAGATGAGTGGATAAAAAAGCTGTGGCACAGTCACACCATGGAATACTACTCAGCCATAAAAAAGAAGGATCTCTTACCCTTTGGGACAGCAAGGATGGAACTGGAGAGTATTATGCTAAGTGAAATAAGCCAGGCAGAGAAAGAGAAGTAACACATGATCTCACTTATATCTGGAATCTAAAGAACATAATAAACTGATGAACAAAACAGATTCAGTGACAGAAGCATGGAACATACTGATGAATCTCAGATGGAAGGCAGGGGTGGGTGGGGGGGTGGGTGGGGAGAGATTAACCGAAGAATCTATATGCACATATGCATAACCTGTGGACACAGACAATAGTGTGATGAAGGCCTGGGGCAGGGGGTGGGTGTGGGGTAGAAGGGGTCAATGGGGAAAAAAGGGGACATCTGTAATACTTCCAACAATAAAGATAAATTTTTTAAAGCACAATTTTAATTATTTTTTTCTTTTTATTGAATTTATTGGGGTGACATTGGTTAACAAAATTATACAGGTTTCAGATGCACAATTCCACAACACATCACCTGTACAGTGTATTTTGTGTTCATCACCCCAAGTCAAGTCTCCTTCCATCACCATTTATCCCCTTTACTTTCCTCCACCTCCATGAGTTCTTTTTTTTTTTCTTTTTGGCTCAATCCCTCTATGCCTCCCCACCCAGACCCCTCCCCACCCCACCCCCCGACAGCTGTCTACCTGCTGTCTATCTATGAGTCTGTCTCTATTTTGCTTGTTATTTCATTTTGTTCATTGGATTCCACATAGGAGTGAAATCATACGGTGCTTGTCTTTCTCTGAGTGGCTAATTTCATTTTATTTTTTTCTCCAGACTCTTCTAGGCCTTGGAGCTATGTTTCTCCTCTTCTTGGTAGTGATTTGTTTCCTTTGAAAGAGCCTGAGTTTATACCAAACAGGACTCCCCTGATTCAATATCCTGCTCCAAATTTACCCTTGGCTGTTTCATCAGCGAAGAAATCCCCCATGGTCTCTCCCCCACTTAGGAAGGACACTCCTGGATGAACTGCAACGAGCCTACAGCAGGCACTGGACAAGGGCTTCTGGTACAGGCGCAGCAGAGATCTACCACTTGCAGAGAACATAAACCTAAATCATAAGTTTTGACATGCACACATAAATACCCATAAAACATCCCAACAATCAAGACAATGAAGGTAACTGCCACCCTGAGTTTCTTCATGGCCCTTTGTAATGCCCTTTTCCATGCCTCTCTACCCTCCCATCCCCACCCCCAGCCATCCCTCTCGGTCCCTACAGATGAATTTGCATTTCCTAGGGCTTTATGTGAGTGGGAAAACACAGTATGTATTCTTTTTCTTCTTCCATTCAGTTTCAAAGTGTTAAGATTCATCCATATTTTATCATGTTTCAAAAGGTGATTCCTTGTATTGCTGAATAATATTCCATTTTATGGACACTATTAGACACTGGAGAGGAACATGCCTTTGATTCTAGAGAACATCTGAAGGACTGCAGTTGCTTTTTTCAGTTTCAAGGAAGTTTTTCAATTCTCACACTGTTTAAAAATATTTTCCATTATTTTTACTTCTAACTAATATATTATTTCTAACTAATATATGGGACTCTGCCCAGAAAATGGCATGGGAAGCCATTGGCGAACTCTCCCAGTGGCTCTGAATGCTTAAGGTGAAATGCTGCAGTTTTGAAAGCTTTTGAACGATGTAATGGGCTAAACAATGCAAACCTGGAAAATAATGGGATGAAAATAATTCTGATTTAATGATGTATATACATCAAGTTTTCCATGCTATTTTATTTTTTCCCTCTTCTTTTTAAGGGGAACATTTCATAAAGATTATGCCCTAAAGCTATTTTCCTGGGATTTATTAAAATAGGGGATTTCAATTTGAACCAGTAGATGGCAGAATAACATTAGTTACTAGAATGCGTTTGCTCAGTGTTTCAACCGTAAGCAAATAAAATCATGAACACAACTAAGGCTTTTTTTTTTTTCCTTTTTTACCATCACTCAGCCACTCAGATATGCTTCTCAGCAGAGAACCAGAGGACAAAGCTAAGTTACTAAAATCCGAATGCAAAAAATTTCCAATAATTCCTTTAAAAATGATTATATTGAATGGCCTGATGCATTCGGATGAGATAAAAATGACATCACAATTTTGAAGCTACCCTTTTGCCCTTTATTTTGCATTATTTCTTATTCTAGATTTCCATAAATATATTTGCTGTTTAAATATAATGACACTTGGAAAATTTTTGTACAAATTGTTTCTAAGCTAGTTACCACAATGCATAATGTGATCAATAACATGGACTTTTGATCCAACTACTGGAAACAATTCGAAACAATCTATTCATCTGTATTTAATGTGAAGAAAAGAAACTGTCATTGCAAATATTTTGATGTGATATTTGTAAAATATATATATATATATATATACACACACACACAACTTTTATGACTCCAAACTAAGAATAAATAAACATATGAATAATATCATCAAACATGTTTCTTTTTAAACAAAAAAAATTTATAAAACAGAATATTCTTCTTAAAAATTAGGTAAAAGTTGGGAGGGGGGCAGGAAGAGATTAACCAAAGAACTTACATGTATATATTCATAACCCATGGACACAGATAATAGTGCAGTAGGCCTGGGGTGGGGGCGTGCAGGGTGGAGGGGGTCAGTGGGGGGAAAAGTGGGGACATCTGTAATACTTTCCACAATAAAGATAAATTTTTTAAAAGTAGGTAAAGCGTAGCAATATTTATTCCCACTCAAATTTTTAATACTGTGGTGGGATAACAGCAAATTAATAAGCTATAAAACAAACAAGAGGAATCAAAGTTATAATATGTAGATAATATGGCTCCTTAAGGTAAAAGTTAGGCTCCTTTTGTGCCCTCTTAACACCTGTCCCCTCTCTAAATCTAAAACCTCTTGGGTCCTCTACCACTCTAGATTGGTTTCTAGCCAGTTTCTGAACTTTCTATAAATGAAAACACTCTTCAGGTACATTTTACATCAAGTTTTTTCACTCAGTGTCGTGTCTATGAAACTGTGCATATTGTTTCGTGTATCAATAGTTCATTATTTTCATTGCTATGTACTATTACAGTTTGAATAGACGTGTCAATTCTAGTATTAATGTACTTTTGTTTCTTTGGCATGTGTGGGGGTTACTATGATTAAAGCTTCTGTGACTATACCTGGACATTTCTTTGGTGGACCTAAGCAATAATTTCTGCTGGACATACCCCAAGGAGTGAACTGACTTTGTCACAGGGTATGTTTACATGTTTGTCTTTATAAGTACTGCCAAATAATTTTCAAAGTTTTAAACATTTACAGTCCCATTATCAACAATTGTATGTCCGTCATTTCAATTTCTCAATTATATCTCTTTGGTTTTAACCATTCTGGTGTGTGTTGTACTACAACATTTTGGTTTTAATTTGCAACCCATGAGCAGTAATGACATTGAACACGTTTTTCTTGGTTTATAGATCATTTGGCTACCCTCTTTTGTGAATTGCTTGTTCACATTGGATACTTCCTCACTGATAGTGAAGTATATGTTTTAAAAGATAAGAAAGCTATAGTTTCTCCCAAGGAGTAAGAATAGATTAGAAGCTGTTACTAAAAAAAAAAAAAAAAAAAAAGTCTGCTATACTGAATAATACACCAAGAATTTAATTCTTAATTCTCTCAAATTAACATTTTGATCAGATTGATAACCACCTTGTTCATCTGACATGAATTTCTACCTGAAATAATTAAATTTCTTCCCAGAGACCTCTATCTTATTTAGTATAAGGCTTATATTGAACCTTAACTTGGACTACATTCACTAAAACAATGTGTACCTAGCTCTCTTACCCAGAAAAGGTTACATGATTTATGGGTCAAGAGAACCTTGCCCTTTGTTCAGTCAAACCTTGCTCCACCCTTCCCAGGAGGTACACATGTCCACGTTCAGTGATGACAAACTTGGTTGAACAGGTTTCCACGCTTCTGAGGAGCTGCATTCTTCTTGCACTGAAGGTAAATCCACAGGACTGTCTTGTATTATGATCCCTTCCCTGCACACCTACAATGAGACTCTGACCGCTAAACACTCGCTACACACTGGCTACCTTCTGCCTCCCCTAATGTTTCAAGTGCGCAATCCAAAGAAACCAGGGAGATTGTCATCGTTTTACCAATAGCTGGTAGAAAAACGAATCCAGTGGCCACGCATTTTGGACAGTGACAAGGCAAGTGGTCTTTTGAACGAACAATGGGAAGTGTTGCACTCTGTACAACTGAACCACTTACACTGTCTGCATGTATCGTTTTCATAATTTCCCCAACATATTAAGTTTTAAATAAACTGAACCAAAAGTAGATCCCATTGGTATCACTCAGGTTGGTGCCAGTGGTTTCTAGATTACTTGGCCTTTGAAAGCATGACCGAACCATCACCAGGCTGACAGGGACCAAAGGCCCACAAGAAGAGCATTTTTTAAGATGACCAGAGTAGTCCGAAGAAAGGCCCCCGCCTGGACTTCTGCTCTACATATCATGTCCTAGTTACACTGTGCCCATCCCATACAAGAACCAAAACCACCTTCCGTCAGAGAAAGACACTTTATTTTTTACTCCACGAAGACAGTGTGTGAAGGTCAGAAAAGGCAGGCGCAAAGTGTTATGGCTAGTGTCGTCGCAGCTTTGCAGTGACACTGTACGATGTCGTTGAGGTCTGTGGGGTCGCGAACACGGGGCTGGCTTTCGGGTCAGCGGACCTGGGAGGCAGTCTTGGCTCTGGCGCTTGCTAGCTCTGTGGTTTGCTCTGTTACTCTGAGCAAGTTACTTAATCTTTAAAGTCTTCAACTCCTCACCTGAGAAGAAAGGAAAATAATGTAACCACCTTGCAAGGTTAACTCGAGAACTGAATAACATGTTATATAATAAATGAATCACTTAGTTTTAAAATTTTCTGGCTTTAAAGAAAACTACAACAAAAGCAAACGCCCTGTGCCTGCAGTTGAGCGCTGTAAAATCTCCCTCCGTGTGAACTTGAGGGTAAAGAGGTCAACCTTGGGCCCAAATGGGAGGTTGGCAGACCTCCCGACGGCAGCCTCGCCTCCCGCCCCCTGGCCCGTGCAGGGCACCCGCCTCCCTCTCAGGACCCATTGGGTTCCTCCTTCCTTTTAGCCAAATCTGGAGGCGTCGGTCAGGAGCTTTTACACTTACTCAGTTACACTCATTAAACTGACATGGAATAGGTTTTGTTTCTCAGCAGGTTTTACATGCGGTGATAACTTTTCTCTCGAGTTATACAATGAACCTGAAGCAGAACATGACAAAGTAGTTGAACTAGCTGCAGACTTGGGGGCCATGGCTCTGCTTCTTACATCGGGCAAAAGCCATGTGACTGTGGGGAGGTCCCCAAGGCTCTGCGAACTTCAGTTTCTCTGGCCTCCCGTTTGCTTCATAATGATTTCTGGGAGCTGCTAGCTGGAAGGGCTGGATTCCTTCATCACGGGCCCCTCCCAGGGGCAGGAACCCTCTCCACTTGGCATGGGTGTCCGTCTGTCTGTCCAGCCCTCCTCCTTCTGGCCACCCTAACCAAGGGTAGGCTGGCTCGGTCCTGCTTCTTCTAACCTGCACCTAGCACGTCCTTTCACCAGCAAGACTCCATCCATATTTCTGATAAGTGCGACTTGTTGGATACATTTCGATTTATTATTTTAGTTGCTAAATTTCACATAATTAAAAATTAAAATATAGAAATATGCTGCAAATCCTCTCCCACACTGTCTTCCTCCCCCACAGTCTCTCCACCTTCCCCACCACCACCCCCCATACAAAGAATCACTGTAATTTATTTCTTATATATTCTTTATTTATTCATACACAAGTAAGGCCAACCAGAAAATTTATTTTACACTGTAATCTCAAATATAGCATTTTATACACACTTCTGCATCTTGCCTGGTTTTTTACTCTTTTACTTTACTTTTGACTTTTTTACAGAAAGAGCAACCCTCATGCTTTACTCCAGCTTAGTGCTCCTTTGTTTGACTACACCTTACCAGTCTCTAATTAGAAGAAATTGGGTGGTTTCCTTTCATTTAATACTATAAATAATGTTTCAATGAATAATATTGTAAGTCATCTCACACATGTGCAATTATTTTTACAGATATATTTCCAGACCTGGAATTGATGGGTCACAGACTATATGAAAAATACGTATCACTAACTCCCGGTGCTCTGGAAAAATTTAAGAGCATCCCTCCCCAAAGTCTCTGCAAGAATTTTTTTTAAAAAAATCAAACTTTGGGCTTTTACCTATCTTGATAGGTTATGAATGTCACATTCACTTTTAATTTGTATTTTCATTATTATGAATGAGGTTGAACTTCTTTTCATGTTTTTTTTTTCTCTGCAAACTGTTGGTTCATATATTTTGGTTTCATTTCTATTGTGTCCCCTGTAACAAATATTCAGTGTGATGGTATTTTTGAATCTTGTAATGTAAGTTATTCCTAGTATTTCCCATCATTTCTATCAATTTCTAGCAAATAAGAAAATCATTGGAATGATGTCCTATGCCTAGAAAAGAATGATTACAGTGGAAACATATTTCATTATATCTACCAGCCAACTTTTAGGAAAATATACCCATTTAAAGAACCAATTATGAAACACTAGTGAATCCATTTCAACTCATAAAAATTTAAGACGGATAGAAAATAGAAAGTGACATTACCAAATACATACAGTTGTCAATATCTGTAGTATTAAAGTGCAGATAAATACATATGTATACACACACCAAACCAAAACAATATCACCATTTCACAACAAAAAGAATAATGTCTGGAGAAGCCCTCCCACCCCTCCACTTACCCTACGCTTTTAAAGCCTGCAGTTGCCTCTTGCTCCATATGGTTCAAACGTCCACTTCTTGTTTGCTCAGCTTGCCCGTGAGCGGGAACACAGAGAACAAACAGTGGTTGATCTCCACCTGGACGATAGTCCAGGCGCAGCTGCTGTAGTCCTGCCTTTCCAGGTAATCCCGGATCCTTCGGAAGTACATTTTCACCTGTAACCTAAGGTTCTCACTATCTGCGGTGCCACTTTTCTGATCTGCTTGCAGGCCCATGAACTTTTCTAGGTATTCTAGCTGTTGATGAAGTTCAGTGAGGAACTTCTCCATACGGCTTTCCTCCCAACCATCCAGAGAAACATTTGCCCCGAAGAGGTTGAAGATCTGCAGAAGCATCTCGTGAAGAATGGTCAGTGCATATCCGTTCTCGTCCTGGGGAGGTTTCACAGCCTTCTGGGGAAGCAGGAAGTTTTTCCTGTGTGGTAGACACTGCTGAATTGATGAGGATTGCAATTTATTCAAGAGTTTGAGGCTTTCTCGGTTCACTCTTCTTTGCTGGAGAACAAGTTTCATTTCTAGGGAGAAGACAGTGGAGCAGGCCAACAGCACCAACACAATTGCAAAGAAGTGCTTGTGAACCATGGTGAAGGTCAAATATGCCACTTAGCTCTCTGCAGACTTAGTAAAACTCTAATTCTAGTGAATGTTTGCCTTTCTTGCATCTCAGATTGTTCTGGCAGGTGTTTTCTTTTGTTGGTTTTGTTTTCTAAAGCTGTCATTTCTCCAAGCTTACACCTCGAGCTTTTTGGTTCCCTATTTATAGTGTTCCTGGGACATTTCCTCTTTTTTCCCCATTGTGCTGGCTGTTTGAGGAAGTAATCAAAACAATTTGTTTCACTGTATGCTTTCCTTGAGACAATTACAGGTTAGTCATCCAGTAAGATCTATTACTCTCATTATTTATTACATACAAAGTTTCACTCAACACAATACACTTTCTAAATATTTAGTTAAGCTTATTAAAATTCTTTTACTGAAATATTTTCTTAAGGGGTAGTTTTTCATAGAGTAGTATTTATCAGATAGATGCTTAGCAGCATCTATACGGTACTTAGGAGCAAAAATTAAAATCTACACAGACTACTAAATTTGAAATCTCAAGGAGAACTAAAAATTTGCACAAATGCTTGAGCAAATTAACCTTAAAATATGATCTGGCCATTTAAAGTTGTTTTATATCTTAACCAAGCAGTTTAATATCTAAGATGCTAGTCTATGGAAGTAACAAATGAGACACTTTCATTTTTTATGAAAGATAAAAAATGAGCAAAAGAAGGTCATTAAAAAGCTATTGCAGTTGCAGAATATCAGAGACAGCCTATAGGTCCAACAATAGGGGAATGCTTAAAAACTGTTGGTAAACCCATATACCAAAATGCTATGTAAGCATTACAAACGTTAAAATTATGTATGTGAATTATGTATTGGGGGCACTTGGTTAGTCCATATTCGCTAGGGTACCAACAACTATGGTAAATCAATGTGGCTATCTTTAAATCAACGGTGGTCCTTGAATTACAAATACCCAGTTCCATATCCTAATCCTCCTAAATATTAAGACCCCAATCTGCCTTCCCAACCTCATCTCCTACTGTTGCTCCCAATGTAGCGTAAGAGAACCTGAACTCCAGGTAAAGTTAATGACTCACTATTTCCTTAATACAGCTAGTCCTTGTATGTGTTTATTGACGATTTTTCCCCCTCTGAAGCATCGCCTGCTGCCTCCTTCACCCCCAGTACCTGTCTGTCTAAAGGCTAAGCACTAATTCTCCTTAAGGGCCTGTATCTCCCCTCAAGGAGTTAAAATATCTCCCGCAGGTCCTCACAGCCCTTTGTATCTCCTTGAAGAGGTCCTTCTTGTTCTGTCTTATATACGGCTATTAATTTACCTGTCTTACAACCTTCTAACATTAAAACCTCTTAAGACTGTGGAATAAATAGTTCTCTTTTCTACTATCTACGCAACTATAGTAGGAGCTTAATACACATGTGTTGCCTTGGAGTGAATCACTGCGCTCTACCACGAAGTAATACAACACGTAACATCGTATCTTTGACCAATTCTCTGCAGGCAACCGGTGGGTGAAATCCTTTATTGAAAAGAGACACTCTGAAAACATGTAAGGTCTCAGTATCTACAAGCTCAGCTCTATGTTCCTGTTACTTAGTCTGGTATTAATAAGTTGCAATACACTGAACCGGCATGCTCCATGAAGGAGTCTTTTCTTATACAAAAGTTCAATTGCATTCATCAAAAGGATCGAACACTTCGGGGGTTGTGCAATTTGAGCTTTCAGAGATCCAGGACAGTCAAGTACAGAAATCTCTTATTTTAAGCTAACAAGGTAAACAGTCTTTAAGCTCATGTCAAGGAGTGGTAATTGGAAAGAAAACAAAACTTCACACCTAATTGAACAGAGTGATAACTCTGTCGAAAAAGTAGGTTATATCATGTGCCCATGACTTCAGACTTAATATCTAAGCCATGCATTCTTTGCACTGGATATTGTTCTGTAAAGCATATCCTCTTTGAGAGGTTTTTAAACTTCTCACTTGATCAAAAAGTACCTAATAATTCTATCAGAGTTACTGGTTATTTGACATCTGCATATTGTGTTCCTTTGCTTGGGACACTGGTGTCTGTCAGGTTCACAAATGTCTAAATACCTCATTCATGTTTTTACACCACCTAGGGAACCAGTAACTTTACAAAGTCATTAAGATTAAAGGGCTCTGTTCATTTCCACTGGCTGCTAGAGAAGCTAAAATGTTTAAGGAATGAATGGAGACAAAGAAGGGAATCTCTTTTATCATCTAAATTATGGAATTTGGGTATTGAAGTCACGAAGACCTGGATTGAACTATTCTCTCTACCATTTACTGGTTGTGTGACTTTGTGCAAGCTACTTAATTTCTTTCTGCCTCACTTTTTTCATCTCTAAATTCTAACTTATAAAACACTTTAGAGGATGAGCAGATAAAAAGATTATAAAATCTATTCTGGTGCTTTAACTAATCCATAGCAAATGTATATTATTCACTGCCACTTAACAAATGAATAAATCAGTCACATTATTCCTGGGGATTCATAGATAAAGTATTTTTACAGGTAATTTTCATTCAATTTGCAATAATCATGTAAAATTGTGTTAATTTCCAAATACTTGGAGATTTCCCAGATATCTTTGTTATTGTTCTCTAATTTGATCTGTTGTGTCGAAGAATATAAATGTATTGAGACATTTTATGGCTGAGAATATGGTCTACCTTGGTTAATGTTTCATGTAAACTCAGAAGAATTATATTGTTTTTGTGGATTGGGCTATTTTATAAATAGTAACTAGGTCAAGTTGGTTGACCGTGCTGTTGACATTTTCTATATTCTTTCTGGGTTTCTATTTTATCAACCACCAAGAGAGAAGTACTGAAATCGCCGACTATAATTTTGGATTTGTCCATCCCCCTTTTCAGTTCTATAAGCTTTTGCTTCATGTATTTTAAAATTGTTACTAGGTGTGCCACATTTACAATTATTCTTTCCTCTTAATTAATGGACCCCTTTATTTTAAAATGTCCCTCTTTATCTCCGGTAATATTCCTTAGTCTGAAATCAGCTTGTCTGGTGCTATATACTCATGCTTCCTTTTGATTAGTATTTGCGTGTTATATCTTGTTACATCCTTTTACTTTACTTTTTTGTTTTTGTTGTTAATCTTCACCCAAGGATATTTTTTCCGTTGATTTTTAGAGAGAGTGGAAGGGAGGGAACTGGAGGGAGGGGGAGACAGAGAGAGACACAGATGTGAGAGAGGCACATCGATCAGTTGCCTCCGGCGTGCACCCCGACCAGGGCGAAGGACTGAACCTGCAACCCAGGTACGTGCCCTTGACGGGGAATCAAACCCAGGACCGTCTGGTGCACGGGCCAGTGCTCTAACCACTGATTCCCACTGGCCAGGGACATCCTTTTACTTTTAACCTATACATGTCTTTTTTTGTTTTTTAATATGTCTTTGTTGATTTGAGAGAGAGAGATATAGAAATATCAATGATGAGAGAGTCGTTGATCGGCTGCGTCCTGCACGCCCCTCGCTGGGGATCGAGCCCGCAGCCTGGGCATGTGCCCTGACCAGGAATCAAACCACGATCTCCTGGATCCTAGGTTGATGTTCAACCGCTGCTGCATGTCTTTTATATTGAAAGTGAGTTTCTTGAATATGGCATATAGTTGGATCTTGTTTTTTTCTCCAATCTGAAAATCTCTGCTTTGTATTGAAGTGGTTAGACCATTTACATTTAATGTGATTATCAAGAAGGCTCAGTTTACATTTACCGTTTTGCTGTTTGTTTTCTAATTGCCCATATGTTCTTTTCCCTTCTTTTGGATTGATTTTTAAAGTTATTACACTTTATCTCCATTATTGATTTATTAGCATACTGCTGTGTTTTATTTTTACAGTAGTTTCTCTAGGGTTTAAAACATATCTTTATTTAACATTTTACAGTTTAGTTTCAAATAATATTATATACCACATATAGTGTAAGGATATTTCAAAACATACTTTATTTCCACTTCCCTTAATGTTTCTTGTATCTCAGGTCTGCTGACAATGAACTCTCTTGGCTTTTGTTTCTCTCAAAAAGTATTTTACCTTCATCTTTAAAATATATTTTTACTGGGTATAGAATTCTAAGTTGATAAATTTCTTTTCTTTCAGTACTGTAAAGATGTTACTCCACTGTCTTGCATTATTTCTGAAGAGAAGACTGCTGTCATTATTAATTTTATTCCTCTGTGCATATATATGTGTCTTCTTTAGCTCTGCCTGCTTTTAGGATTTTCTATCATTTTTCAGTGACTTGATGATGATATGCCTTCATGTGATTTTCTTCTTGTATCTTCTACTAGGAGTTTCTTGAATCTGTGCTTTTATAATTTTCATCAAATTTGGAAAAGTTTTAGACCTTATTTTTTAAGTATTTTTCATTTAAACCTATCAGACCATTCAGTATTATCACACAGGCCACTGATGCAAATGACACTTTTCTTCTGCAATGTCTCATCTAATGTTAATCCTATCCAGTACAGTTATCACTTCAGGTATTGTATTTTTCATCTTCTAGAAGTTGATTTTGCTCCTTTTTGACATCTTTCATTTCTTTCTTCATCATTTCATCTTTTCTTCTACCACACTGAGCTTATTGGGTATATTTATAATGTGTTTTAATCTCCCTGTCTGCTAATTCTATCATTTGTATAATTTCTGGGTCTGGTTTCTTGATGATTTTTACTACTGCTTATGGGTTCTATTTTCCTACTTTTTTGCATGCTTACTAGCATTTGGTTGTATTCTGAACATTGTAAGCTTTATTTTACTGGGTATTAGATTTGTTACGTCCTTTGTATATGTTTGGGTTTTGTTTTAGGACATAGTTAAGTTACCTGGAATCTGTTTGGTCCCATTGGTTCTGGCTTTTAAGCTTTGTTAGAACGGATGGAGCAGACTTTCTAGTCTAGGATAATGTCATCCCTCTGCCAAGTCCTTATAAGGACTCTCTTCAGTGCTCCCTATATTAGAAAGCTTTTGCACTTTGGGGTGGTGGAAAATGAAATCTTTTCAGCCCTGTGTCAGCTCTGGGGATAGCTGGCCTGTTTTGGGGGTACTCCTTCCCTGTCTTGGGTAATTTACAGACCACAAATCAGCTACTGACTCTAGCAGTCCCTTCTACAGATCTCTTCCCTCTCCTCCTCTCTTCCTCTTCTCTCCTGTCCTCTCTAATATTTTGCCTTGAGATATCCATCTCTGAACTCCAGCCTCTGACGTTTTCAGAGAGACCCCTGGTCTGCTCGGGTTTCCTCCCCTTCCTTGTGCTATAGCCTAACAGCTCTCCCCACACAGTTTGCTGGAGCAACTGCAGGGCTCACGATATTTATTTCCCTTTTCTCAAGGATTATTATCCTATGCTACGTGTTGTCCAGTGTCTGAAAAAGATTGTTTCACATATTTTATTCCATTTTCCTGATGGTTTAAAGTGGGAGGATGATGGTCATCCATCATGGCTGGAAGCAGAAGTTCTCTCAACATTAATGGTCTAAAGTCGGGGTTTGTAAACTACAGCCTCTAGGCCAAACCCAGTCCACTGCCTGTTTTTGTAAATAAAGGTTTATTGGAACACAGCTCTATCCATTGGTTTATGTATTATAGATAAAACGTTCATGCTACAATAGGGGAGCTGAGTAGTTGTGACAAAAATGGGCTTTGCCAGTGACTTTTAAATTTATTGCATAAATGTACGTTCTGTTTATTCACTTCTCCACAAATTGCTTATCAACTGTCAATCTAAAAAATGTAACGCTGTAATTAAAATCCTGATTGCATTTCTGTGTTAAAAATATACCAAAATAGTTCATGAGTAAGGAAGGCATTTTAAATTCAACCACAAGAGGGCAGCAGCATGACATCAATTAGTGAGAGCCTGGTGTCAACTTGAACCGTTGGCGAGAGAAATCGGAAAGTTCACGGCATCTAGAGGTCTAATAACGTGTGCTCAGCAGTATATTATTGTTTTGATCAAATGACTTGTTCCCATAATGCCTAAGATTACTAATCACTGTAACTCATATTATGCTACGTGCTGGTTTGTGTTTTTGAATATTTTCTTTTTTTTCTTGTGTCCTCTAACGAACATTTGCTGCTTTCTGACTATCCACTATGATCACCGCTCTCTTTTCTGGGGGCTGCGGGTAAACATACAATGACTTCTCCGCCTACTCTTGGGTCTTGTGCTTCTGGCTCGACTCCCCAGAGTGATACACTCAGCCCTGGTCCAAGGACTCAGGGCCTCACCTGGCCCTGGTCCCCGTGATTATTCAGACACGGTCATTTCCCCAATGAGCTCAACACACCTCGACCCCCATTTTCTGAACATAAACTTGCAATATTTAACCATATTAATTTATCTATCATAAAATGTTGGGAGTGATTTTTAATGGTATTTAATCTCTGCTTCCCCTTTTCTTCCTGAAATATTTAGTTCTAAAGCCAACAGGTGGACAGAAAAAAGTTAAGTATTGTGCTGGGAGAAGCAGGGACCCATGGTGGTTCAAGGAGAATTAAGAAGTGTCCGTACAGAGAGAGAACCTGGCATGGGATGCTGGAGCCTGAGAATGGGCAGACGATCTTGGGGGCTGAGGGGAGGTTGAGCAGCTGCTATGATGAGTCATAACCTGAGTGGATAAGAAGAGTAGTTTCCTGTGGATAAAGTTTCAGAGTCCTGCTCTATAAAATACTTGAAAATCTTATTATTTAATTATACAAGTTGTAATATATTGAAGGTATACAATGTGATGTTTTGAAATATACATGTACATTGTGAAATAATTACTACATCAAGCTAATTAACATCTCCATTACCTCAGAGAGTTTCTTAGATACTTATTAGTTTTAAAGAGTAACTTTACCATGAATAAGTCCATCAGCTACAGTCTCATTCAAGGGAAAAAAATGGACCTCATCAATAATGGGACAAATTTTAATAAGCTGCAACTCAAAAACCACAACATTCCTTCTGTGCTATTCCTGGAAAATGTAAATACATTGAATCTAGTCACGAGGAACCATTACCTAAACCCAAATTGAGCAACATTCTACAAAACAATTGCCTTATAATGTTAAAGGTTGTGAAAGTTAAAGGAAGACCGAGGAACTCTTCCAGATTGAAAGAGACTAAAGGGAGTTCCGGACTCTGGTTCTGCATGGAGGTCGTTTGGAAGCTGCCACTCTGTTCTAACAAGTAAAAAGTTGAACAGACTGAAAGATCAACGTGTCTTTTTGGGTCAACGAGAGAGGAAGACATAGGGCAATCCATTGCCCCCCAAACTGGAGACAGATGGGAGTACAAGGAGTGACAGCTTACCAGAGCAGAGATTCGTGAGAGCAAACCACTGGAAACTGGTGCTAGTGTAGGAAAATCTTCATTGGCGAACTGCTGGAGATTAAAGGACATGCCAACTGAATACAGAGTGTGATTCTAAAGTGTCCATTTGCTATTAAGCATATTATTTGCACAACTGGACAAATCCAAATATGAAAGCTGAATATTATATGGTACTAATGTAACAACATTAACTTCTCAGTTTTGATGATGGTGTTGTGTGGGAGAAATGTCTGCTTGTAGGAAACACATATTCACGTATTTGAGAATTAGAGCATCCAATTGGCAATTTACTCTGAAATGGTTTTAAAACAAGGTTCTCTTTCCTATATTGGCACCTTTTGTGATTATTTCAAAAGGAGAAAAAGTGTGTCTAAATTTTTAGAAGTTCAGTAACCCATTTTTGAGATGTGTTGACTGAGGTCTCATAGGGCAGAGAGTCCTTCTTCTTACAAATTATCACGACTTATGCTGTTCTTTCTTCCCATCTTCATGGTTTAATTCAAGCCAAGAATAATAAAAATGCAGGAAGAAAAGTCCAGCACTCCCTATTATGAGTATAACATGGTGCTAAACCCATGGCCTCTAAAGTGTGACAGATTAGATCTAAATCCTAACTCTACCATTTGTTTGCTGTGTGGTCTTGGGCAAACTATTAATGTCTCTGTGCCTCAGTTACACTAATGTAAAGACAAGGGTGATAATGGTATATCATGGAGCTGTTGAGAGATCTAATTGAGACAATCCAGTTAATGTGCTTATCACAGAGTATGGCACATGGTCCATGCTCAAGAAATGATTTTATTGCGTTATTTGTATCAGGCACGCAGGTGTTCATGGACTACAGCACTCTTTTCCACTGATCCCTGGGTAAGTACTTGCAACACTGCTCTCCAGCCAGACCCCTATTAATCAATCATAGCTGGAAATAAGATGAGGCCTATCTTCCATCAATGGCTTTTCAGTCGATGTCCACGAATCCAAAGGAAGGAAGAGAAAGTGGTGCATGCTCTAGAGGCGCTTGCGCAACAGGGACCGGTCCTCATGAGATTAATTCAGTCAACAAATTTTTATTGATTGCTCATTACCTTCCAAGCACTGCTCTAGGCCTGTTCAGTGAGCCAGAGATAAACATGTCTGGAAGGGAGTTTAACTGGATTAGGGAGGGTGAGAAGGGAGACATATAAGATATAAGCAAATTACATAGCGTAATATAAAAGTAGATCAGAGTAAGAGCAGTTGGGAGCATCTTTCCTTACTCTTTACTGGCCCCTGGCTGCAGAACTTCCATATACAGAGAGAGAAGAGCCAGCAGCCTGGGGTCCACCCCGGAGGAACACCAGTATTTAGGGGATGAGTAGAAGAGCATATCACAAAGGGAAAGAAGGAGTGTTTAGGTGAGCAAAAGGAAAACCAGGGCTCAGGAAAAAGAAGGGCCATCTCACAGCGTCCAGCGCTTTCAGTGGATAAGCTAAATGGGCCAGGTGACGGGCGTGAACATTTCTCCCGGAACAGTATACAGAGTCTTAGTGGATACTACTTTTTTGACCTAAAATGTTCCCAGGAATTCTAGATGGAAATCATTACGGAAACAATCTGCCAAAATATATATTTTAGGAAACGCGCCAGCCAACTTCACATTGTAATGAATGCTGCCTTTTACCCTTGACACAAAATGATGAATTTGAGTCTGTTTTGCACTGAGACAGTACTGGCTGTGAAGCCCAGCGTGCGAGGTGTGCAGTCCTCGGGGAGCCAGTTAACCCTGGTAAGGTGCCTGCTTTGTAACACAGACGTGTTAACCCTTTGCGGTCGTATGTCTGCTCTCAGCCACCACAGCAAGGAACCGTACGAATCTTAACTCCATTCATGTATCAGTTCATAATTTCTCTTGTTTATCCTTCATAATCTTGCATGTTATGTATCACTGCTCTTTCAATGGAAATTAATTCCAACCAGTACGACACCCATGTCCAAATTTAATACGACCGCAAAGGGTTAATAATAACCTTGCAGAATAGTTACAAGGATTAAATAAAGAAACGTATGTAAATTGCCCAGTATTAGTGGTCTAGTATTTGCGTCCTGCCCTTTCAGAGCCCTTTTCTCCTCCAACTTGTATTTATTTTATTTGATATGATGACCCCCTCCTCCTATGGGAACTGAATTAAGAGTCTATACTAGTGGCCTCTGATGTCAACTCTCTCAGTGTAGCTTTGTCACTTCTTCCTTTCCTGAAGAAACATTTGAGGGATTAAAAGAGACAAACACCAGAGAAGTCACTGTCACCTCACAGGGCTTTGTCAAAACTGGGATTCGGTCATCTCTGAATTTTGAGAAGAACTCCGGTGGCTTCACTTCTTGGCAGGGCAAAGACGGATAATAAATTGGAAGGCTCTAAAATATTAAAGAGGGTAAACCATTGCCCTTTGCCTTCTTAATCTGGCCTACATTTTTTAAGGCTCTAAGCAATTATCAAGTGACAGAGCTGTCTACAATCAATACGGCTACCTTGTGTAACCACCAGAAAGCCGATATGAAGACTAGTGCCTGCCTGGCCCAGAGATTAATGAGTTTGCTGAGTAACGTAGTCTGGCTACCTGGTCACACATTTCTCTTGGCACAGTCAACAATCAGGACTGGAAGGAAAAGGAGCCTCTGGTCTAAAGTGGTTCCAGGAAATGCTCACAGTGGTGCGAATATTATCAAAAGACCGGTGAGGTGGGGGAATATCCAAATGACCCACGGCTGCAGTGCTGGGAGCCCAAGTTCACCCGAATCCCTGGTAAAAATGCTCTTGTGGGCTAAGGTGTGTTGTCTCAAATAAATAAGCTGCCCTTCTAAATAAACTAAAAAGTAAGACAAGACATCGCTACTTAAAACTTATTAAAAGTACAGATTTGTAAAAATTTTTATAAAGACTGAAAATCTCTGCCTGGAGCACAAAAAGGGACTGTTGAACAGATTTACTTAATTTCAATTTTTCTGGGCTTACTTACACTTATTAACATTGGGTCCATTTATCTTCATGATCAACTTTCTGAGGGCAACTTAGTTTGACCCCATGTATCAGCGTCAAACTTCAATCTGACGACCCTAGGCGGCCGGGAAACCCAAGCTGCGCTGCCTAGGGTCACATGTGAACGCAAGATGAGGGCGGTCATTCCAAAGACGTAAAACGGGAGGCTGCTGCCCAGTGACCCCGCTTGAGATTCAACAGGAGATGGCTTGGAAATGGTAACACACACCCAACAACAGGTAGCAACTGGGGCATGGGTGGAGCAAGCTGGAACGATGACAGTGTCTTTGATAAGCATCCTGTGTGGAGACGGTTCTCCTCTTTGGGGCAGGAATAAAGGGTGTGTGTTTTTTAAATCTTTAGACACAGAAACAAATGTCCTCTTTGTCACTGTGACTGTGCAGCAGATACAGTCAGGTCATATAATGAAACCATTCATTAGCCTTGGGAATATAAACTGAGCCTCTTCCTACTCATCTCTCCCATCCTGAAGGTCAGAACAGATTAAGATCGCCCTGAAATGAATGGACTCCCTGGCTGGTGGTGTGCTTACTGATACTTTCAAGATGGGTTGGTTACATCAGTTCTGAAAGCCCTCAGAATTGTTCTTCTTTTTGAACCATCGGCATGCATATTTATGTACAAAGCAAAAAATATCACTTTTAAAGCATATAATTTATACCATAGAAGGGGGAAAACAGACAAGATACAATATTGCCAGGCAGGTGTTGTTTGAGATTGAATGCTGAATACAAAGTATTGTAGTACTACGAAACTTTGAGGTTATTTGCTGGAATTTCAGAGATCAAGGAGATAAATCAATTTATATTCATCATGTGGACTTTTAAAAAACTGTATAATTTTAAATCACAGCTCATGGCCACATCCTTTGTATTTTCACATGACCAGCCCAGACAGTTTAAGGACAGTGATTTTTTTAAGAGGAGAGTATGAGCCTGAACACTATAGTGCTTAATTTTATTTTGTTATTATTTTTAAATGTATCTTTATTGCTGAAAGTATTACAAATGTCTGCTTTTCCCCTCCATTATCCCCTTCCCCCTGTACCCGTCCCCCCAGCCTTTACCACACTATTGTCTGTGGCCCTGGCGTATGCATATATGCATGTAAGTTCTTAGGTTAATTTCTCCCCACCCACCCCCACCTTCCCTCTGAGATTCGTCAGTCTGCTCCATGCTGCTATGTCTCTGGATTTATTTTGTTCATTAGATTCCACATATGAGGAAGATCATGTGATACTTGTCTTTCTAGTATCTTCATTTTAGATTTTAGCAAAATCGAACTTTTCCATCTCGAATTCATGTTTATTTAGCTATAATTATAAAATTGCCCACTGATGTAAAAAGGAAAAATATATATCTGTATGGTCAGGTAGAAGGGTGGTAGAAAGCGGAGGTTATTAAAGGACAGGGAATGGGGACAAGGGGCACTTTGGAACTTATCAAGATATAAGTACAGTCACAACCAAGTTTTAAAATAAATTTTCTAAAAGTCTGAAAATTTTAAATTAGACTTTATATTAGACTGATCTATTATTTTTTAAACTACCAAGAGGGAAATACCTAAGACCACTGGTTCTCGGATTCAATGGAATAAAGATTTTGCAAGTTGAAGCCAGATGACCTACCGCGAAAATAAAATACTAGCAAGCATTTCCCAGTGCATACACAAATAAGTTAATAGAGCTTTCTCCATTGTGTTTTCCTCATAAATTGGTCTTAAACTATTAGAGTGGGCAGTAATTTATCCTGACTTCTCAAGGTGGTATTTGATTTGCCCAGAACATATAATTAAGGTTGTCATGACAATAATTTATGGTGTTTCTTTTAATAACACTATGACTCCTAGATGTTCTTTCCCTTAAAGATGTTAAAAAACAATAGGCCAAGACCATTGATCTACTGGCAGATAAGCGAACTGAAGCTTAAACAAATAAAGAGAAAGGAGTCTAGGCGTGCTTGGGGCCCCAAACAAAAATGAGGACGCTGGATGTGGTCTGCGGAGAAGGCCCACGTAAGGCCCTGTGGAATTCTCTGGCAGTCTTTTCAAAGGATGAAGTTTCAGCAAGTGCTACACAGTTAATTCTAAGACTTTTCTGGAAGGCGGTCCTGTCATTAATTACTTTTTATGTTCCACCCAAAGGAAATTTGTAACTCCTTTAAAATCTAGGTAGCTGAAGAGTTTGAAATGACCATACACTTTATTTAAACAACAAAAATTCTGTCCGTCATTTTAACAAATATTTACTAAGTGCCTAGCAATGATAGCAGTGAAATCTAGATATGCCTCATTTGAATCTTTAGAGATTGGTTTTGAATGTTACATTATACTGTTTTTCTACATTATCACTCATCTTGGCCTTCCGGAGAGAAAGAATATGTTGTTAGCTTTCAGATTCTCTTGTAATTTTGCCATCTCCTAAGAAGAGCTAGAGAACAAGCCCACTTCCCAAAGACGCTAGCAAGGAATTACAAGTATTAGCTAAAGGCAAGAGGAATGCCATGAAAGACCGCATATCAGCACACTGCCTGATTACGATTTTTAAAAACAGTCCATTAATGCTTAAAAACTAAAGAAGGCCGAAGAAAAAGAATGCTTACCCCTGATTCTGGCTACAACCATAAAAGGATGCTTTCAGGGAGATTAAGTTAGAAACCCGGGCTATTTATGCTATAGGCTTAACATCATTTCATGAGATATTTGGTATTACATAACTTTGGAATGAAATCAAAGTGAGAAAGATCTTGGAAATTTCACAAGATATTAAACTTGATTCCTTTAATCTAGAAAGGCTTTTTTTTTTTCTCTCATGACTTCTCTAACTCATTCACTCAACATATCACTGAACATCAAATTCATTTGTGGGGGAAGGTTTAAAAGAACCTGCCTCAAAAGAGAACATGAAATGAAGAGACCCAGGCTCATGTGGTCTCCAAACAGAATTTATCCAAAATTCTTGGAAACAATATGATAAGGGGTAGTATAAGAGGGCAAACAGCAGACACTGGGAAGCTATGTGGGCTCTGTTATGAAAAGCTGAGACAAGGAGAGACAAGGGATCTCTAAGGTCTAAGACTTTTCTGGAACATCATCATATTTAAGTCTTACGAGTATGTGAGAAAGTCCTGTAAATAAATGGTTTGAAGGACATAGCACATTACAAAAATGAGGAAAAACAGAAAGAAGGGGAAAACGAGGACTGGGGTTATGATTTTTTTTAGTCAATAAAATTATTTTAGTGTTTGTGGAAGTTTGGTTAAGATATATGACAGGAAAATAATTATAAATTTGTAAGTGTATGTGGATGTATAAGTAATATTGACTGATGGCATCTGGTGAGTGTAGGCAGAGACTGCTCACACCACTGAGAAAGGGGGACCCCTGTCCACAATTCCTATGACCCAGGCAGCGATGTTCTGTAGCAGGTGAGAGGCGATTGGACCAGAGGTGTTACATGACCCAAGGACCTTATGACATGGTTTGGAGCAAAAGGAGAGATGGGCCCATCGGGTTCTCATTCTTGGGAATTAAAATTGGGACACATGGTGCAGGTGATAGCTGGAGGTGAAGCTGAAAGGTAGTGATGCAGAGACAGTCCATTAAAGCGGGTGGGTGGTACCCATAAGAGCCCTTTGTAAGCCAAGGCTCTGAGTGAGAGAGAAAAAAGTAAGAACAGAAGAGTGAACTAAAGAAAATGAAGTGGGCCCTTTGAGGAGAGTAGGGAGCCATAAGGAACACATACATGGGAAATGCCCAGCGGGGAGAGGGCTTAGCTGTCAGGCTGCTCTGGCTGTGAACATCTTCCAGTCGTGAATTCTTACACTATGCCCCTCTCCTTGAGGTAACCTGAGGGAGTCTCGGATCCTTCAAATCAACAGCAACAGCGCACGCACACACACACACACACACACACACACACACACACCCCCCTGGAAAGCCCGAGCAGGAAAATGAGTCCTCACTTAGCAAAAGGGACCATGGCAACTGGAGCATTTCATCTCTGTGTATCTCAGTATATTTACAACTTAATTGAAGCCGACCCCCTGGAAGTTGGCTGTACATAAAACAGAACACTAATAACCATCACGACAAATATTCACCAAACGCACTGTATGTGCAAGGCTTTGTACCAGGTACCATAGAGATACACGCAGAAGGGAGACACGCATCCTCCCAAAGCACTCGCAGGAGGATCGGGCTAAGTGTAAAACACCTCTCCCTTGGAATGGTTTTGTGTCACCATTCTGTCTAAATAGGTCCCCCTGTTACATGGCCACACACAAAAATGTTCTTCCCTATCATAATCAAACTTGCAACGGCCTATCTTCTTCAACTGCAAGCTGCGGGACAGTGCTATGTACCCAGTGCATGGTAAGTACTTACTAAGTATCGGATGAGGCAATAAATAACTGGAAAAAATCTAGGCCATGACATGGAGAGATGAGTAAAGGATTTCTCTAACTCTCAAAAGACCGACAGAGCTTTTATATTTAGTGAAACTAATGATGCAAAGAAGTCATATAATTAAAAATAATTATAAGTGCTATATAATTATTTTGAATGCATTAAATTTAGGAAAATATTCATCTAAATACTCTCATCATTTTAATTTTAAAAGGTAGGTTTTGTCTTATTTTTGTTTGTGGCCTTGCCACCAATTACATTCGCTTCCTTCATTTCCTCTCTTTCATTCTCAAGCGCTGATACTTCTTTCAAGTAGATTAGACCTTGATCTCCTTCCCAAGGGAACCCTCCCTTTCCCTCTCTCCCCGCCCCCGCCCCGCCACACACACACAATCCAGAAATAGATCCAACCTAGTTTTCTATGACTAGTCTCCAAAGTCCAGTATATGGGTCCCTCATACAGCTTTAGAAATAAGAAAGGTCTGCAAGTGGAAAGGCAGGTGAGAAGACCTGGGCAGAGATGATTCACGGCCACACAAATTCCATGAGCGCCCTTCCGTAAATTCTTTCACCAGTCAGGTAATTAACTTGGGATCAGCAAGTTAAATCACTAATATTTCTGGGAAGTTAAGCAATTAGAAAGAACATATTTCCAAAGTATGCAAACTATGAAGGCGGCCACGTCCCAGCAGCTGCGTCACCCGGCTGTTTCCTGCAACGCCGTTCCAGTTTGGTTTCCGCATGCACGCTTGAGCCTTCTCCTCAGGACAGAGCTCTGTGCGCTTCTAGCTTTTCAATTCCACCTTTGGCAAATTATCTTGGCTGACATTTTTCTAATCTGCTTTACTCATGGTGTTACATAGGCATTGTAACCGCTCCCGCTGTTATTTTGATATAAGCTGAGACTTTGAAAGTTCTTTAGACTAGTTAAGAAAGAGTATCTGCTTTTGCTGTGTATGTCCAGATTGTGTGCCTGCTCTGTCAATGGAAACTCCAGAGTGGCACGGAGGACCCTCTTAGCTCCAAAAATGGGACACACGTCTATCCTCAAATACTTGCTCAGCTGGCAAATCAGCTTATAAATGGGCTTCATTTACCAACTGAGATTTGCTTTCAAAGACATAAGATTGTAAAGACATTGAGAAATATAAGTAATTCTTGACAGCAATGAAATATATGACAATATAGGCAATGCATGGATAAAGTCCATTAATTCTCACTTAAAACTAAAACTTTCTTCATCCAAGTGTAATATATTGTACAGACTTCTCAATTTGAACAATACATGAAAGAAACTTTAGGAAACATCTAACATATTCCACACAGCTTTCCCCTGCTGCTCTATAGCAGGAGCTTACCCAAACTTCTGTTTCCTAAAGTGTGGCTATTTAGGCAGCACTTTCTAATTTTTATCATACTCAATTACCATAAATTTGTTAACATTTTATTTGAATTAATTGACTTTTCAAACACTAAAACAAATTTACTTTGAGAAGAAAACCCTAATGCGCATTTTTCGAATACTTGTTCAATAAATACATAAAATATTTACATGGGAATAAAAACATCACCAAAGTTTCAGTGAAACTAAAAGTAGTCCTTTGGTTTAAATGTGGTTTCGAGACAAGTGTTGGTGGAATGCCAATATCATCCATTGCAGTGGATGCTCCAGGCTTCCCACCTTTCTGCTTCTGCACTCCTGGATGCGCTCAACTGAGCAAAGACGGGCCCACCATACAATGTCCCATCAGTCTAGCTGCTACAAATATAATGGCAAATAATTAGAACCTACGAATTTAAACTTTATAGCCAGGTTTAGAATAAAACATTTTAATTTTATTAAATCATTTCAAAAGCAAACTTGGATGAAGGGAAAAAGAGAGGGCTGGAAGGGATTTAGAAGCAATATCTTAGGACTACACATAACTTCTTGCCATTTTCAAAACAGCTTCATATATCTTATCTAATTTGAATCTCAGAATAAGCCAGTGAGCTAGAAAGAAGGTATCTGAGTCACAGAATCATTATCATTATTATTTGAAGGCCTATAATCTATTTCTAACCTTCTAAACAGCAAAAGAGAAGCTGGAACTTTTATCAAGATAAAATTAACTAAAATACCAAATTTCTTCTCCTTTGACTGGAATTAGTTAGCAAATAAATGGTTCGGGCTGGATGAGAACGAAGTTCTGCCTTTACCCAGAACTCATTTTTTTGGGTCACATTTAAATTATACAATAACTACACAAAGCAGAAAAACATTGAAAAAATTTTAAATAAAATTACTACTAAAAATCTCCAACTATTTTCTTTTTGTGGATTACTTTCCTGTTTGCCTACATGCTTAGTTTCCACAGCTGCATTAGAAAGAAAATGTCTTTTCTTTCTAATATATCATATAGTCTCCCTTACTATTACCCCCAACTTACCAGTAAGGGAACAGATTAAATGATCTGCCCAAAGTCATGTACAGAGTTAGAAAATGACAGGACTGGGACTAGAGCCTAGATGATTCCTGCATTTCACCCTGAAGCTCTTTCTATTACACCACACTGTCTCACAAAGGAAAAGATGTCCCAATTTTTAAAAAATCCACAAAAATCTAAACTTAAGAAATAGATCAATTAAAATGTGATGTTAGTTTACAGAACAATTTATCACCATAGGAGTCCCATAAATGTTGAAAATTCCTCTTCTGCATAATTAGAACTAGTCTCTAGCCTCAAGGAGCTCATATATAATTTACAATTTGACAGAAATCCTAGAGAAGAATGTATATTTAGAAGTAAAGGATTTGGGTCAATATCAAGTTAATCAGAAAAGAAAATAAAACATCTTGGGAACTGTAATGTGAACCAGTGGAGAGCAGATGACTGAAGTGAAAACCAACTCTGCAGAAGCACATGGGTAGCCCGTGTGCTCCTGTGTGTAGTTATAGGGGCTGTTTATGTAAGAAACCTCAGAGTATAAAGCACAATTACACAACACTGCTCCAGTTTTCCATCAGCACAGATGCAGTGGGAAGGCAGGCTGCTTTCAAGACCATGCCCAAGTTCCGTATCAGGAACTGCTTAAGATTTTTAAAAACCTGCCCTCTGACTTAGCTAACGCAAGTGTTGTCAGAGTGCAGCCCATTGTCAAACTGTATCAAAATAGGTGCTTGTTAAAGTGAAGATTCTTGAGTCTCAATCAAGAGCTATTAAATCACAATATCTAAAAGATGGTTTGGGATCTGCATTTTTAAAAACAAGCTCTGCAGGTGATTGATAATACAAGTTAAAAACCATTGACTTAGAGAAGTTATTGGATACTTTAGAATATCAATTTCTTAGCCTCTCATTTTGATGTTCCTGTGTCCTAAGTTTAATTTTTTAATTCCCCATGATCACCTGGAATCAAAAAAGAAGGTTCAGGTACTTCACAAATTACAGCAAAACATATTAAGACATGGGGGACTGATCTAAGTGAGCCCAGCATTCATTTCATTATGGATCCAGTTCATCAATGTACTGAAGTCAAAGGGCAGTGGATATACCCATCAATTAATGTTGATAAGGGTAAATGAAACTCTGAAAAAGGCAAAAGAAGCCCCCCAAAAACTCATGAAACAAGTTTTTAGAAGAAAGTTATAGGTTAAAAGAAGTATTAAGTAACAGCAGTTCTTATAATAAAGTCTATTATCCTGGCCTATTGATTCAGCACCAGTTATTTTTCCTAGGAGGTAGAGAACTATTAAGACAACATGGATTCCAATTTTTAGCTATAGCTATAAGTGGATCCTTCGAAGTCTTCTCGAGCAATACTAGCTTACATAATAATCCTCCAGGGCTGGTGCTCTGTGTATTTATTTCTGGCTGATAACTCTGAGAATTAAGAGAGCCGAAGTGATGAATACATAAGCCATCAAGATTGAGACGACAAATCTGTAGACACTTCAGATTAAAAGAGTAGCATAATATTCCTTAAGGTACTTAACTATCATATTGAGTTTTAAATGATGCCTCCAAACCAAGCATTCTCAGGTATAAACAGAACGTTTATAAAACTGGTAGGCTAAAATTGCCATACTTTTGTACTACATATTTTTGTTAAATTAACAGCTCAAATTAACATACCCTCAAGGGCATAATATAAAGTATAATGAACACTTTCTGGATGTTACAGTTATAATACCATGAGTAACAATAAATAATGAATCAAGAGTAGTGACTGTTTTGTTTCTCAGAAAAGCATCAAAATAAAATCTAAATTTAGTTTATTAGAGTAAACTTTTCCCTAAAGCTTCAATGCTTTTGTGAACATCAAGTAGTAGCTATTAAATATTCTTACTCTCTAAAGTGAATCTGTAAAAGTTGCTTTTAAAATAGATCTACAGACAATGATTAATGCCAGAAAGAAAAGGAAAAAAATGGAAGGTGGAGGAGTGAGAACCAACCAGGAGATGAGAAGAATTTGAGATGATGGATAATTAACTCCTCGGCCTCTCAAGATCTCTGAACACAGAATTCCTCATGCACTATGGTTCTGACAGAGCGCTTCCACACATTCATGTCAGGTTACTTGTTTCTAACTAAAGAGAAATTCACTTTTTTCCATGGTAGTAAAATAATTGTAAGTTGGGTACCTACTATTAGACATACATCAGGTATTTTATAGACACTAACATTTTAGACATGAAGTAAGAATCATCTGGCTAAAACAACTTATTTCTTTGTCTCAAGAATCCTGATGGGTTAGTATTATCCTCATTTTATGATTGAGAAAGCCATGGCTGAAACATTGACTTGTACAAGAACACAGGCAGCACCAGTGGTGAGTTTTGAACATAAGCTTTATTTTGAAGCCCATGCTTTTCCCACTATATGCTGACTTCCATGAATCTGTGGGCCCAATGGTATATATTTGGTGAAGGCTTTAAGGAGTTAGTTTGCAGACCTGGAGCTAAACATCTGTTTATTTCTTTATGGATTACATATGAGTTAGAGCTTCACCAAAGCTATTTGTAAGGGGGAAAACATAATTACTTGACATCTCTCTTGCATGATAAAAGACATGGTGAAGTTTCAAAAATACATATTGAGGCCCTTCTATGTGTCAGGCTCTGGTGATACAGTGGCTGAACAAGACAAATAAGGTCCCTAACTCTCAAGGAGCTTACATTCTAATGCAGGACATAAAGACACTGAACAAGTCAACAAATGTGTTTCAGGTAGTGACCAATGTTTTGAAAAAATAAAGGAGGGCACAAGTGTGAAGGGTGACTGGGGTGACAGCTATTTTAGATAGTGTGGTCAAGGAAGGCTTCTCTGGGGAGGTGATGTCCTCACTGAGACCCAAATGAGAAGAAAGGGGCAGGCAAGCTAAGAGGCAGAAACCCTGTGGGTGTTTTCAAGGACTAGCCAGAAAGGCCAGCGTGGCTAAAATGGAGTGACTCAGGGCACGGTGGGAGAGAGGTCAGGGAGGTAAGCAGGGCAAAAATGTCACGGAAACCCACATCCAAGGAAGGGCACATGTCCATAGTGCCACTTGGAAGAGCGGCATGCAGGTGGCCATGGTTGCTGTTAGACAAGAGAGATGGCAATATGTTGGCATAGCAGGTTCTCAGTTCAACAGCTATGCCAGCATCTTGCCTCCTCTCCAGTTCCAAGTTACAGGAGCAATTCCATGCCTCTTCGGTGTTATACTTTTCCAAATCTTCCCTTCCACCTGAGGGAGGGAAAACACATTCATTAATTGAAAATGCAAGCTTGTTTCTGATTATCACAAAACACCATTCTTAGAGCATCCAATTTGGAAGATGTAGTTAAGCACAGGAAGGTTGTGGCTAGTTTCCTTTTTTTCACAGTCTTTGATCTAAAATGAACCTCGAGAATGTTTACTGACTGTTTGTGAAACGGGAAAAATTCTGACAAAAATTTTAAGTCAGTAAAGTCTTAAGTTGATGACAGTTAATTATAGGCTATTACCACCGTATTTACAGCCCACCACACATCCCAGAGAACCTAAGTAGTTTTATTTTTACTGTAATAACACTATTGGTCAATTTCTGCCACTCAGAGGTACTTAAACAGTAACAAACTGTCGCCCTGTAGTGTGTAGTTCATTGCTTTACATGCTCTGAAAAGTAGTGCTCTTTTGAGCCAACAATTCCCAGCTAGGATCTTACTCCATGAGTATATGTGTAAAAGCACCACAAGGTTACATGTCCAAGGATGTTTATTGCAAAACTTTTTAAATAGCCAAGAACTGGAAACCACCTGAATGTCCATCAGTATGATTGATATTGGCTAAATTATGACTATAAATTATGATATAGCCTTACAATAAAGTATTTTGCCATCCTTACAAAAGATTAAGGCACAAGAATAATGACACTATGTGTAAGAACTTTTGTGTAAGTGAAAAAGTGTGCATGTACACACACATCCTGGGGTATACAGGTACATTTTTTTCTTTTTTTTAGACTTAAGGTCTTTTTTTAACTTTTTATTAAACTTATTGGGGTGACATTGGTTAACAAAATTATACAGGTTTCAGGTGCACAGCTCTACAACACATCATCTGTACACTGTAATGTGCATTCACCACCCCAAGTCCAGTCTCCTTCCATCCCTATTTATCCCCCTCACACCCTCCTCGCCCTCCCCCTGGCAATCACCACACTGTTGTCCATGTCCATGAGTTGTTTTTTTGTTGTTCAATCCCTCCACTCCCTCCCGCCCACCTGGACAGCTGTCCACTTGCTCTCTTTTATGAGTCTGACTCCATTTTGCTTCTTAGTTCATTTTGTTCATTAGATTCAACATATGAGTGAAATCATATGGTACTTGTCTTCCTCTCACAGGCTTATTTTACTTAGCATACTACTCCCCAGGTCCACCCATGCTGTCCCAAAGGGTAAGATTTCCTTCTTTTTTATGGCTGAGTAGTATTCCATTGTATAAAAGTTCTACAGCTTTTTTTGTCCACTCCTCTACTGATGGGCACTTGGGCTGCATCCAAATCTTGGCTATTGTAAATAATGCTGCCATGAACACAGGGATGCATATAGTCTTTCGAATTGGTGTTTCTGGCTTCTTCGGATAAATTTGCAGAGGTGGAATCATTGGGCATATACATTTTTTCTTGAAGGATACATGAGTGACTTGTTATTTTAAATAATGGTGTATTATTTTTAAAATAATTGGAAGATAAGATTATAAATTACTTCTGATTTCCTCTTTACATGTTTCTAATAAAAATACTAATAAATATAACTCACAAAAAATGAACTAAAAACAAAAGATTTATTTACTTAATGCTACTAAGGTACAGATAAGAAAGAAGCACACACACTTAAATATGACTAATATCAATTGCATTTGCCAGAAACAAGAGTTCAGTGTTTCCTAAGTCTGGAACTCATCATTCACTTACACACATGCAATATGTGATATATGTTTCTTGTGGGAGAGCAGGAGATTATGAAGGTTCTATTGCACAAGACCCTGTAAAATCTTTTCCTGGGGTGAGGTGACTGGTGGAAGAGGTACTACGCTGACTTCTTAGAATACAATTCAACTTGATAACATGATCTATTAACGTCAAAATATTTAGGAATTTTTGGCTCACCACGTACAGAACATCAGGTCAAAATTAACAGCATATTCAATACAGATTAAATAACAAAATACATCATTGAAGATTTAACTGAATCAAATTTTCACCAAAAGTTCATTTTTAGATATTCCTAATATTTATAATTGAGAGGCAGATGTATATAGTACAGGTTGTATCGTTTTAGAAGGTATACATATTTAAAAAATAATTTCTTGTGATTTTGTTCAGATTCATTTGCACATACAAAAGAACACAGTGCTAACAGTGATCTGATTGACCAGCCAGATGCAGCCGACACCTTGAGAAGTCATCTGGGCTATTTTGTAAGAGAATCACTTAAAGGGAAAAGGCTGGGTAATACAATTAATTCATGCACTACTTCCCTCTTCAAATATACTTGCATATTTTAAAAGTGAAACATTTTTTAAGTTCTCAAATAACTTCTGAATTTATTATTTAGAAGTGCAGAAGAAGACCATACTCCCCCCCCCCCTTATTAAAGAAGCTATTGTTGAAACTTGGGGCTTTTTTTCGAATTTTTGTGATATATCCAGTGAACCATGACTTCTATCAGGTCTCTGGTAAAACACACCTCCTCACCACATACACTTCAAGCAAATACAGCCTAACCATGAATTATGTTACAACTGGAAAATAGAAAAAATATTATCATAGCCTTTAGCAGTAAATGATAAATTTTCAAAAATACTGTCAAAATGCCTTGAAGAAAATGCAGGACCTGTTTATAATTTTTTTTATAAAAGAAAAATGAAAAGGAAAAATTTTTATACCCCAAATCTTTAGTAGTGTAATTATTAAAATTTCAAAGTCTAGAATTTTTCAAATTATTTAACTAACTTGAAATTCATGTTAAATGAATAATGTAAGTTCATTTTGTGAATAATTGATTTAGAATTACTCTGGCAGCAAACCCAGCATGTCCCAGACATGTGGGGGAGAGGAGGTAGTTAGCTGTACCAGCCCAATTAGTACACAGACATAAAAAATGAGAGAACTCAATCACAGCAACTAAAAAAATGGTGTAACTAATCCTCACTGTGCTTTTCCAAAGCTGGAATACAATCTACTTAACGCTTCATTAAAAAAAAAAGTTTTCTAAAAGAGCCTGGAGGTAGGGGGCTGATTATGTATAAAGAGCCAGAATGTCCTATTTTTCAAATACAGTATTATGGAAAAATTTGTGGTCCAATCAAGAACATAACTGTGGGGAAAAAATAACATTCACTGAATGTGTTGGTATTGCTTTTGGGAACAGACAATTTGACAGGATGTGCTTAAAGCTACTCCCTAACTGATAGAAGCCAGATGTGTGTCTGCCCTACGTCTGGGGGGCGGGGGGCTGCAAGAAAGAGAGTAAAATTATATATATAATTATATGTATACTCATATAAAAAACTAAGTATAATAAATCTATATATAAACTAAATATAATGAAACTATATATAAAATATACATATAACTAAATAAAAATTATATATTTTAGTTTAGGAATATTAATAAAGTACTAAATATCTATACCAGGCACCAGGAATTGTCCCAAGGCTGTAATCACTAAAGCAAAGAGGAACTGGACTAAAGGGTTAAGTGTTTATTCCTTGCCTTCCCCAGTAGTCCCTGTCCTTCCTGCTGGAAGACCTTATACTCCCTGCCTGTCCAACTTCCCTCCCCCATACACTGTGGTACCTATAAGCTTGTTCTCCCTCAGAGGGCTCCATTTCCCCAAAGCACACACCCCTACTCATTCTAAATGCCCTTTTCCTCTTTGCCTATGTTCCCTATAGAAATGAGAAAGAAGAAATACAGCCATTTGTTAAAGGGATTTAAGACAAAGTGCAAATGGATAAAATAAACTTAAGCCTTCAAGGGGACCTACATTTGTTTAGAAGATGAATATTATACAAAATTCATTTTTAGTTATATTTTTCCATTGATTTTTTAAAGACTGTGGGAGTGGGAGGAGTGAGAGAAAAACACTGATGTGTGAGAGACACATCAATTGGTTGCCACCCACATGCACCCCAACCAGGGCCAGGGATCCAACCTGCAACCCAGGTACATGCCCTTGACCAGGAATCGAACCCAAAACCCTTTGGTATGTGGGCTGATGCTCTAACCACTGAGACACACCAGCCAGGGCAAGACAGGTAAGATATTTTTACTAAGGGTATCTCTACCCTACCACTTGTTGCCTAAAATAGGCCAAGATCAAACCATTTACTATTTTCTCAAATTCATATAAACCCAGTGAGAAAAGAAGGTGGGGAAGAGGGGAGAATCAACCCTCTTTTTTGAGCAAACAGTATGTACTTTTACACCCCTCCCATTTAACCCTCAGGAAAGTCATAGGTATTATTATCCCCTATTTATAAATGATTAAGCTGAGGCTTACCTGAAGTAAACAGCCCAAGGTTACCAATCTACTAGTAATTTTGTTAGTTTAACATGTGTTGGGCATCTTTATGTGCCAAGCATTGTGAAGACAGAGTCTCTATCCATACTGGGTTTCCCAAATTGGGCACTGGGGCAGGGGGTAAACCCTTACTACATTATATATTGCAACTTAATTTGGTAAGTCCTATAGATCAAGTTATGCATAAACTATTATAAGAAAACATAGCACAGTGATGGATTAAAATTATGGCTTCAATTCTCCCTGTATCCATGTTCTGGTCATGTAACTGCAGTATCCATTCTGACTCTGGAGACTTTAAAAAGCACTGTGAGACTAGGCTTGCCTGCTCTCTCTTGAGCCTTAGCCATCATGATGAGAACATACTCAAGCTACTCTACTGAAAAATAAGATACATATAGCAGAGCAAAATCTCCCTGGTCATCCCAAGCCAAGGCAGCCTGGATCAGCCAACACCCAGCCATTCCTGACACAGGAGCAAGTTCAACCAAAATGAATAGAGCTACTTAGCTGACCACCTCACTGTGCAAGCAAATAAACACTTACTGCTGAACTCCTCTGGGTTAAAAAAAATTTGTTTGCTATGCATTATTATTATAGAAAGATAACTGACATAGTATAATGATGAATGCTAGGTGCTCTGGATTTAGGCCGACCAGATCATTATGGCAGTGAGTAGGCCATGTTTGTTCCAGCCACCCATTTCACTAAAGGCACAACAAAGTCAGATGGCACCGAAGTTCATTCTGGTATGTGTGTTGCAAGTAAAATTACAGGATTTCAGTGAATATTAATTAATGAATAAGTAAACTTTGATTAACCACTGTTTGGCCAGACTGGAGGGCTCCTTGAAGATAGGAGGCAAGGTAAAAATATCTTACCTGTCTCATTTATTTCTGTATCCCCAGGACACAACATGATAAAAGGTTTAGAGCAAAAAGGTCAATCAGGATTTGCTGAATGAGAGAATTGTAAGGATTTGGGTATTTTTACCAAGATCAATGGGAAGCTGCCAAAGTGCTGTAAGGAAGCAACAATGCAGGACTTGGGTTTGACCAGACCATTCTGGCTGTTCTTTAGTGGTAAAGGGACAGGAGCCCAGAAAGAATGCAGAGACCAGCTAGGAGCCACCAAGGATGTCCAGGAAGAGATGGTAGCAGCTTGGATTAGAAAAGTACACAGATTCAATATAAATTTGGGCAGGCAGAGAAAACTTGAGGACCTGAGGGCCTAAGGAAATGAAGGAACCAATTAAAAACCTAGCATGCTCCTGGATGGGCAGAGGTAACTTTACTTTCATTGAGACGAGGAATTTTGGAAGAAGACAAGTACCTTAAAAATGCAGACTCTGGATTAGAAAGATCTTGAGCTAATCCTGGTCTACAGCCACCATCTGGAACTTCAGTTTAAAGAATCTGCGGTGTCGATTTCCTTGAAGACTGATGTTCCTTGAATACTAAACTGTGCCTTGTTGCACTGGTAAAGCTCATTTGCCCGATATGGTCAAAGTGTTCTGTGCTGAATCTTTGTTAGAGAGCAAAACACTGCCCCACTGTGAAACTTCTTGAACTATATTAAACCTTCAAAGGAAATTAAGCTTAAGGAGGAAAATCATTTAAAATCAGTTTGAGAGACTGAAGATGAGTCCTTTCCTGCTTAACATATTTTCCATAGGCCTAAAAATTAACCTCAACTTTAGAACATTCCATGCAAAGTAGGAACACTTACTCTGCTCCCTCACACTCATTTTAAACTCCATATCCCTAGAATTTCATCTAAAGCAATTATTTTTTTAAAAACCAATTGTTTAAGGTCATGATTCAATTATCCTTTTGAAGATCGCCACAGCTTCCCCACTGTAGTCTGTATGAGGATGAAAGAATTGGCTTGGACTGATAACTGGCCCTTTTTCCTAAAGATTTTAGCCCTTAATCAAGCCCTTAAAATATGTCCTGTATTAAATTAAAATGTTTATTTTATAATCGGATCATTATTTTATTTGAGAATGAGTCATTCTACTTTCTCCAGACTTCATGGCCATGGAATGCCCCCATTCCCCTAACCCCAATCCTAGCTAGTCACCTAAAAAATGTGTGCTCTTGGCTTCAGAGAGTCCAGAGCTGTGAGAGACTGGGGATAGATCTGTGCAAACCCATAAAAATGCTTCTGCAAAGAGACCAAAGCATTCTGATGGGGGGTGAGCGATATCTTCATGTGCACAAATGTAAAGAATGTGGGGCTATTATGAGTCATAGGAGGATCTGAGTGACTTATCATTAATATATAGTGCCTCCTAAAGCCCAGCCAAACACAAGGAGATCCCTTTCATCACTGGAGAACCACCACCCTTAAAGATCTGGCACAGTGCATTTCTTAAAAAAATCAAATCTTTATAACGGCTGAGTTTCCCATTGAATTCATATTCTAGATCTTCCAAAGCCTAAACCAAAGGGAGGGTGAATTTAGAATCTATTAAGTGTTAAGCACTTGACATGTATTCTTTTATTAAATCCTAACTCCAAACTGAAGAGTTGTTGAGGGTAATTCCAGTTTACACATGAAGAAACTAAACCTCGGAAAGGTTGGGTGATTAATTACAATCACACTGCTAGCATGTTAGAGTTCAGCGTGTCTTCCTTTGGAGTCTGTACTCTGAGCCCCATGCTAACTTCCAACCCCGCCAACTTTATCTTCTACTCACCAACATGGCCCTCCTTTTGAGGCTAGATTCATCTCCTCACCATCTTCTTCACATGCCAGATACATCCCCAGTTCTACTTTATTCCTACCATTCCTCCTGCCTCTGAAATATTCCTTTAAATGATCATTCTGCTTTATGATTCCAAAAGGATCCATCTAAGAGGAAGCAGTCTGAACTCAAAGGAATGATCCAATATGTTGCTCCACAGCAAGACTTTAAATGACTCGGTTTTCCTATTTGTCAGTAACCTTTGGAATGCTGCCTAAACATATAATAAAAATGTAAAATATTTTCACTGTCAGACTAGATGGTTCCCTGTGAGCCCAACTACCACCAAAGTCAGACAGACAGTATACACTGCAGGGGAACCTCCAAAATAATCCAAAAACTAAGGGCTCCCAAATATTCCCATCACCTCTAAGTGGCATTCCCTTAGAATGCTGTCTCTAGCTGTTTCCAAGTGTTGTTTTCTACATCTATAATACCCTCCCTAACATGCCCCTTGATCTACCTGGCAAACTGGAATTCATCTTCAACACTGCTCAAGTAGAGCCCTGATGATGATGATGGTGGTGATAATAATAAATGCCCTATTCTAACAAAGGAACAAACTAAGGAATGCTAAGGTATATTTGCTGGAGGTTGTGATTTTTTTTTCCCTTGCAGGTAATTTTGGTACTGCTGCTGAAGGCACATCTGACAACTGGGCCCACTCCCTGTATGTTTCTGCCAAGGCTTTTGTGCTAATTAAAATCTAATGGTCTGAGCCACTAAGATGACAGGGCCGTTTGCAGATCCAGACAGTACCAAGGCTCCAGGAAGAGCTAAATTCCAGAGGGGGCTTCAAGAAGGAATATGGCCTGACCACATCAAGGAGACTGGAGCTGAAGGTCACAGTGCACACAATACAAGTAACCTGGGGCTGGGGTAGAGAGGCGGATGGTCTGCAGGAGAGAAGAGCAGTGATGAAAACAGCAACAACAATGGCTATACGTGCTATTGGCTTATTTCCAATCCTCCCAAAAGCCCTGCAAGGTAAGAATCTTTATTCCAATTTTATTCATAAAAAAGGAATTCAGCTTTACTTAAAAACAAATAGCATGTTTTTCCGCTGCAGCTTTTTCAGTTGTGATACCCTTTCACTAAATGTATCTCTGAAGTCTCATCTAGGGCTAAAAGTCTTTAATTTTAATACTTACCAAGGAAAGATAAATATTAATAGATGTTATACAAGAGTGAGAGTAAAGGTGTATATTTTTAAATGTTTCATTTAAACAATCGAGGTACTCTGGATATACTTCTTAAAGTGTATAAATAATTTTCCCTGTAAAGGTCCACAGGCATCTCAAATAAAATTCAAGAAACAGAAGAGCAGAAATAAGGAGACAAAAGAGAGTCTGGAGAACCAAAGACAGAAGCCCAACTTCAGAGAAGAGGTGGCAAGTGCAGAGAGTAATGAACTTGGTGGTGTAGTGAAGGGACTGCTCTCTGGACCACAGCAGCAACACCACACTCCCATTGTCATCACTAGCCTTTTATACTACTCTTTCTGCCAGCGTTTGGTAATCTGATATACCCACAAGGCAAAAGTGCTTATCCCCCCAGATGGTAAGGAAGCCCCTGCCCTTGGGATTTTTCGTTTTTCACAGAACTAGGAAATATTACTAGAAATAGGTTTATTTTCTAGTATAGTGATAATCTATTTACATATGCCTAATTATGTTTCTGCTTATATTGACAGGAGTTATCTTTTACTGAAAAGCCCTGTGTCTTGATTACTGATGTCAGCCTGAGAATGTTCACTCTGAAATGCAAGAAGCCCCTAATCAAAATAACTTCATTTCCTCATGACAGCCATGAATGGGTTTAATTAGTCCATGGCATTCTAAGGCAAATAAACACATTCCACTTCTAAGCCAGAAGTATACGAAGAATCTTTTCCTTACTCATTTATAAATAGTTCTCTCTTCTCTAGACATAACTTGTGTTGGACGTTTAGCAAGAAAAAGTACTTAAAAATGAATGGCGAATGTTCTAACTAGGCAATTTCAACTTTGGTTCTGTCATGTTTGATATCTAGAAGAAAATGCCAACTGTTTCATATACTGCCTTGTAAAGTACCTGCTACGATAGGACAACAGTTTTCTAAGAAATGGCTGGACTGTACCTGGAAGAAGCAAAGAGGCGATAAGGTACATTTTGGACACAAGGGAAAGATTAGAATACAACCCAGCAAGCACAGATTTCATAAAATGTCAGTAAAAAGAAAATGTAAAATAGACAACTCTGCGTTTTTCATTTAAAACATTAGGTAACAAATAACGGAAACGTCTTCATATAATAAATTATAGAGTTTTTCACTTAAACCTTCGCACTATTTATTTATGCCAAGGGAAAAATGTATATATATGTTTTTACAAATACTATTCTCTTTAAATTATGCCTAGAATTCCTATTAAAAATTTACTCTGTAACTTAAGATAATTTGCCTGAGCCATTTCAAAAACATTAAAAAATGACCAACTCTAGTTCAATGTATATTTCTCCCAATAAATTTAAATGTTAAGAACTACATTTATTTTTCATATATGCAAAAAATATAGATAGTAACCACTTACAGTGTATGATGGCATATCAACAGATGAATCTTGGGACATGCAACTCTGTCTCCAATGACATTTTGTAAGCACAGATACTTGTTTCTCATTCGTTTTATTACTCAATTTATTTTTGATTTACAAAATGTCTTAAAAGCAGCATAATTATGAGCAATTTAGTCCCAATTCCCATGTCATGAAATCAGACTCCAGCCTTCTTCCAGATAAGCTTACTTTCATTTTCTCCAAATTTCATGATCTGTGAGGGGAATAACTGGAAAATGATCAGTACAAGCTGCTATCTGGGGTTGGAGCTAAGTGAACCCTTCTCTGGGGATTCTAGTGCTTGCTGAGCGTCAGGCAGAACACGAGTTCTCAGCCCTTGCTGCTCACTAGAATCCTTTGAACTTTTAAAACTACTGATGTCTGGACCCCCACAGTACAGTGAATAAATCAGAATCTCTACAGATTGGGCCTGAGTATTGTTATGTTTATAAAAGCTCCCCAGACGATTATAATGTGCAGCCAGTGTAGAAAACCACAGATATGAAAGACAGATGGATGTTATATCATGGTCAGCTTATTATTGCTAACAATCTGGTGAACCAGTAATGTTGAATAGAGAAAAAATGAGGGGAGCTTGCATGGCAAATTGACAGACTGGAGAAGGCTCTATCTGTAGATACAAGAGGAGAGAGGCAATAGTCATAAGTCCCTCCCACCACTGTTCCAGACTGTACTCCCTTATGAGTCAATTCAGATTATCTGCAAAGTAAATGTAATCAACCCAAACCCAGAGCACAGCCTACATGTGAGGCCTCAAAACATTTTTCTGGAGACCAGTTTTCAATATGTGCGCCAGCTTTCTTCTGGGTTTGCCTTCCTCCACTCTGGGAAGCTGACCCACTGAAAAATGAAGTACTGTAAAAAGAAAACTTGTTACATTACAGTTTAAATTGAATCTTAAAGACCTTTTAGTGATTATGATGCGCATTTTTCACTTTATTTCATTCCAACAAAGATTTATTGCTTAACTTTTATATACCAGGGAATAAAGAACAGAAATGAACCTGAAGCAGCTCAGCACCGATGAGCTAAACCAAATGGAGAAGGTGGACAGATTAAAAACTAACACATCATTATGATACAGGCAAGGGCAGAAATATATGAAGTTTCAAAAATACAGGGAAAGGATAGATGGATTTTGTCTGGAAGGAGGTCATGGGCAGCTTCACAAAGGAACTAATGACTGAGCAGGATTTTGAAGACTAAACACAAGTCCAAAAACCTGATAAGGCAGGGTAAAACTTTTCTAGGAGAGAAACAGTCCATGCAAATGATCTCAGGCATGAAACAGCCAGGAGCTAAACAGAATTAGCTCTGTTCTCTATCTCCTAAAATAAAAAATGGCAAGGATCCTGACTTTCAGGGCAGGGAGTAAGCATTTATGAAAAACATACTATGTGACAAGAATTCAGCTAGTTTTTGTTTTGTTTTTTTAAACTGAGATATCATATTAAAAATAAGAAAATTGAGGCTCAGGTAAGTAAGGGCTACTTTAGACATGCCTGGCATTACCCTCTCATGAGTAGTTAATTACTTTGTTCATATCATTCTTATGTTTATATGAATTGTTTTTAATAATGTATTCTATCAGTTGCCCTCATTACATGGAAAGGATTAAGATGAATTACTGGTGTCCAGGGTTTTGGAATTACCCACCAGAGTACTTCCTCATCTCAATAGTTAAATGTTAACTCTCTGTTGATACGTGTGTGTGCGTGTGTGTGTGTGGGGGGGGGGGAGCAGGTAGAAATGGAACACATCATAAATTTAAGCAGTTTGGGGAGCAAGTAATCAGGAACTAATGTGTGCCATTTTGGAATAATCACCTTCAACATGAAACCTTCAATAAAAGCAAATCTTTAATAAGTTCAATACAGGAATTAAATTATTTTAAAATAACAGGATGTTCTAACTCTGAATCTGGCAGAATTTATCATAACTACTGATAAATAGCTGTATTAACTGTTTTGAAAATATTTTTAATGCTAACAGCTTTAGGGCACTTATTTTTATTAGAATGGGTTAGTATTGGCTTTTGTTTTCTCTACATCTCTTGTATGAAAAGGTAACTCTTTAATATGTCTAAGTGAGCCAAAATCTACATACGTTCAATGTAGATATCATGTCAAGTGTCACTCGACAGCCTCCTGAATAGGGCAGAAATCAAATTCAACCCTGTCTATTTCTTGCCATTGAGGAATTTTATTTAGGCATTAATTTATTTGGCCAAGACAATAAATTTAGTTTTTCTTTATCATGAACCAAATTGCTTTCTTAGATGTACACTGCCTTACTCTCCTTAGATCTCTGTTCTTTGAAGGTCAGGCATCCTACTAAGAATCTTTTAATAATTCTATTATAGCCCAATTATAGCTCTATCTTACACCACCTGACTTCAATGGGATATTCTCTCTGAAAAAGCAAGCTGATTTGAGTTCCTTTAAAGTTCTAAAAAGTTAATTAATATTTGCCAAACCCTTTGAAGATAGCACATGTAAGTGTCAAGAGTAATAATTATTTTTAAAAATAACATCACAGAAGCTACCATTCTATAATTTTTTTCTGCATCTTTATTATTATTTTTAATCCATGCTTCAATATCCCCCAAAGTCAGGAGGCATGCAGATATAAGCATGTAGTTTGCGTTTTCTTTCAAGTAAATGCAAAGTCAGGCAAAAATAAAGCAGCACTTTTCACACCACATTATGCTCTCCACAACTTTTAGGCACTAAGCACATTTAAAAAGCAGTATTTTGAACATGAATGAAGCTCTGCATCAAAAAGCAGCTAGAAGGAAACTGACCAGTTTTAAGTCCCAACTCTGACTCTCAAAGCCCTGTGATCTAGGCCATGCTTCCCATAACTGCCTAAGCAGGAGCGGAGGATTACATCCGCTATGCAGACACCCTCCACTCAGCCTGAGCACTGCAGTGCTATCCCAAATAACCAAGCCTTGGCAATCAGCCTATTTAGCTGTGTATCAAATTGCCAAACACCATGATTCAGACTGGCGGTGAAAATTTAACCAATTATATAATTAATTTATTAACACTTTAAAATACATTTTAAAAGATGATCTCTCAAATTACAAACTCCTGGTAGATCTAATAGTGAGAACCTAAGGCTAAGAATCCAGAAGAATACAGTGATTTCCCTGTAGGAAATTATAAACTGTGGTGAGGCTGAGTTTGGATGTCCTCCCACCAGCCAGTACTTTGGCGTTAAGTCTTCGCACTGTGTGGCCTTCCATACAGCACATATGCTACATTTATCAAGTTGAGTACACAGTGGTTGTTTATGGAGGTCAGGATACTTGCAGAAGAAGTGAGAAGCACTGATTGAGAATGTGTTTATCAGAAAACCCTTGTCTCTAGAAAATTACTTGGGAGGCTTGGCTTCTGGAGAAAATGGCTCACTGCCTTCAGCTTGTTGAATCCTTGATAGTGTCTCAACTCACTGACTTGATTAGCATAAAATGCCTACCAGAAAAGCAGAGCCAAATTGTTTAAATTTTCTCTCTTTGATGATGAATGTCAACATTTTTTTAAAAATTTTTTTATTGATTTTTAGGGAGGGAGAGGGAAAGAGAGAGAGAGAGAAACACTGATAGGCTGCCTCCTGCACACCTCCTACCGGGGATCGAGCCCTAAACCTGGGCATGTGCCCTGATAAGGAATCAAACTGGCAACCTTTCTGTGCACAGGATGACACCCAACCAACTGAGCCATACTGGCGAGGGCTTTTAAAAAGATTTTAAAGGATATCAACTGCTTTAAAGTAAATGAAAACATTTTATATTCTTAAGTATATTTTTAAAAACGTTCATTTTTGCATATTAGCATTTATTTAGCTTTTGTCTGTAACGATCAGGCATTTCCTAAAACTATAACCAACTGTCCAAAACTTCAGTGAAAAGCACACTGCCTATAATGATCTGAGAGAAATGATACTAAAAGTAGAAAGGCAGAACAGAGCTGGCTAAGTGAATAAAATTTTAAAAAGCATTACTCCTTTAGGACTCATAAAGATCATTCTTCTGAATCAGTAAATTTTAAAAGATAAAATTAAATTAATTCATATATTTCAATAATTTAAAATACTGATTGGAAATTAATAAAAATATCCCCCAATCCAGGAAAATGATAAGATAGTTCTCTTTTGTGTTATTGGAATAATATTTGCTTTCTTCCTCAATTAGTTGCTATGAGAATTTTAAGTGTGTTAATAAAGTGTTCTACAACAGGCAGGGTGGCGATTTTAAAACCTTCCCATAAAGTCCCTATTCCCACGTCTTTTAAATTCCTAACTAACCAATCAGAACATTTTCATATAAAATGTCCAGCAAAGCTACAAATGGTTGGACATGTTAATGCCAATCTACAGAGGAGCCAGCAGAAAAGAAAATATGCATCAAAGTCATTCATGGATAGAGGGCAGAAAATCGATGGAATGGTGAGAGGAGTCATGGCGTAGCATATTTTGTCTGGACGAGCAAGGTCAGCTCTGGGTTGGTCCTTCCCAGTAAGCCAAGTGAATACTCACTTTTTAAAGGGCCCATTCACCTAGGTGCATTTTTCCAGAAGTTTTTATAAAGTGCATGCATAACAGGTAACTGTTTTGACAAATATACCATCTCCTGGGCTCATGTGAAAGTATGGCTTGTCATTTGGCACTTTCTGGATTACTTTTTAAAAAGGAAGTCCTGTTTTCATCAATTATTGAGAACCAGTAGTCCCCCCCCTTATCTGCAGTTTCACTTTCCATGGTTTCGGCAGTCTAAAAAATATTACGTAGAAAATTCTAGAAGTAATTCATATATTTAAAATTGCACGCATTCTGAGGAGCATGATAAAATCTCTTGCCATCCACTCTGTCCCACCTGGGATGTGAATCATCTCTCTCTCCAGAGGATGTACTCTGCATATGCTACCTGCCCACTAGTAGCATCTTAGTTATCAGACCCACCGTTGTGGTATCGTAGTGTTTGTGTTCAAGTAACCCTTATTTTACTTAATAATGGCCCCAAAGCGCAAGAGTAGTGATGCTGGCAATTCAGGTAAGCCAGGGAAGCCACTCTATTTTATTATTAGTTATTGCTGTTAATCCCTTACTGTGCCTAATTTATAAATCAAACTCTATCATAGGTATGCATGTACAGGAAAAAAACATAGTATATAAGGGTTTGGCACTATCCACGGTTTCAGGCATCCACTAGGGGTCCTGGAACATATCCCCCATGGATAAGGGGATACTGCTGTACATAGACAAGGGCTTTTAGGAGGTGAAGACTGGAAGAGTTGGGGATGAATAGCTATTTTTGTTAATGTTCTAATCACAGGTAGATAGAGTTACCATCCGAGCCATCAGAAAGCTCAAAAGTCTTCAAGATAATAAACTAGAGGAAAAGTTAATAGGGATACTGGAGATCACAATTTAGTTGAAGGGAAGGATCATAGTATCTTAGGGTGTGAAAGCTGGGACGGAATCTTTATTGGACTAGGCTGGATAGTCTAATTGCCTTATGTGACTATTCAGAGAAGTAAAAGCAAGTAGTTTGTGAGACCTCTTAACCTACAATACCACACTCACTTTATATGTGCATGATAAACCATTTAGTTATCTGGTTTGTTGTATGAGATTCAATGAAGAGTAAGCCAGGCTGTGGAAGAGGCCTTGGTGCACTTTTCCCTCTGTTCCTGGCACCAAGGCAAAACAAGTAGCCACAGGTACACAGATAAGGAATGAGAGACATACTTGGTAATTAAAAGTCTTTTTGGAAAGTTTTGCTTTATGGTCTCAAACATTGTTCTTGTCCATAATGTTTCCACATGAGAATTGCTTATGTTTTAAAAATACACTCTAAACTGACCTTCTCCAATAGGGTTGGAGGTTGGAGAGAATTTGGGGGGCACTCATTACGTGCTAGGGATTTTACATACAAGCTCTCAGTTCATCCTGATCTTCATCCTGTGAAATATATCACATCTGTTTCACATGACAGAGAATCGAGGTTCCAGGAGGTGAAGGGATCTGCTGGGGGCCACAGAGCTGGAAAATGGCAGAACCGGGGACTCCACCCCAGGCTGTCTGACTCTAAACTCAAGGTGCTTTCAATTTATCAAGTCTTAAAATCCTGTTTAAACTATCTAATACTTATCCAAGAAACAGTCAGGCAAGCTATACAGCAAGGTTTTCCCTAATTATAAAGTGACAGTTTCGTGTCTGAAACCAGTATTGGAATAGAGGTAAAGTGTTTTCGTTCTCATGATTCTGATTCTTACCCTCTTGTTCCCAGTCCTCTTTCCTCATGGTTTCCAAATACTCTCCTCCTTTCATGGGCACTTCTCCTTCCCTTATTACAGAGTTTCACTTCTTTCCCTACACTTTTAGAACTGAACAGAACCAAGAGATGCTGAGTCAAGTACTAAAATAGTATCAGTTCCTAGTCATTCATGGTGGTCATGCTCCCAACATGTGATATGTAGCAGCATATTTACTTCCCATGTTTAACTCTGAGGCTGTTTCTACAAATTCTTGCCATGTGATATGATGATCTGGCCATGCATAGGAGAGCATGTATCTATGTGGCCTGAAGTAGTAAGGAAAGAACTCTGAAGCAAGATGTTCTGCAACTGTATGTAAAAATAAATATGATGTGTGATGGTCACAAAATTCAAGTTTTCAGTAGCTTCCCCAGGTCACACAGTTCTAAAGCAACATGGTCTATATCATAAAGCAGGCTTCATGTTAGTGCCTAGGCTTCCAGCTACCTGACTACTTTGCCTTCCACCAGAACTGACTATAAATAAAATGATTAATCACCTCAGACAAAATATGAAGACTAATGAAAGAAGACAAAGGATATACACATCACCTATTAAAGAATGACTCCTAAAATGTGTGAGTTGTTCTACGTTTTTGATTAATTGGGTACAAATTATCAAACATATTGTATAATTTCAGGGGGAAAAATCAGTATGAATATGAACTACAAGTAATTATTAGAATCACATATTTTATGAGACCCACTGGAGAAAGTGCATTTTACACCATGACCTGTCACAAAAACATACATAACTAAGAAGTTTCCCAAAGTGCAATACTTAGCATTGCTATGTGCAACGTACTCTGTTATTTCTCTATTTCCTTTCTTTTTTTTTTTTAAATCCTCACCTGAGGATATTTTTTCCATTGTTTTGCAGAGAGAGTGGAAGGGGGGAGGGGGAGAAAGGGGGAGGGAGGAAGGGAGAGGGAGGGAGAGAGAGAGAGAGAGAGACATCAATATGAGAGAGACACACTGGTTGCCTCCCCCACTCGCCCTGACTGGGGGCCGGGGATCGAGGCTGCAACCAAGGTATGTGCCGATGACTAGAACTGAACCAAAGACCCTTCATTCTGCAGGCGGATGCTCTAACCACTGCCAAACAGGGTAGGGCTTTATTTCCTTTCTTTAATAATGCTTATGGGGATCAACAAAATTGATTTCATGATACACTAATGGGTCAGGCCCACACCCTAGAACCCCTGTGACAGAGTACTGTCAAATCCTGCACTGTCATTGCCTGCATCTGTTGTTCAAGGTAGACAATACTAATGGTTCATGGCATTCCTTCTGATGAGGTCAGCCAAGCCCCAGGACCCTTCACACTAGCATTCTAGGCAGCAAATATCCATTGGAATTGGGGCAAAGACAAGACACAGTCACTATCTAAGTTTCACGACGACAGGGTGCAGAGGTAGAATAGCTATTTTTGCTATTTGCTCTTTGCATCGCTAGTGCTTGCTTAGTGTCTGGCACGCAGAAGCACTCAAATATCCATTGAAAAGCTGAATCATGAAATGTCCACTAAGATTAGAGGGTAAAGGTGGGCTCCTAAAGTTCCTCTGTGAATCCTTTCTCTCCTCTTGGCTACCCTGCTGTCTTTCAATGCAAAGCTTTCAAGATTCAGTGATTTTGAGTACCGTATATACCCTCCCTTCTTTCCAAATCCCATCTTGTAATAAGTTTTCTGCACCAGGCTACCTGATGAAAGCATCTCTGCCACTTTCAAACACAAAAAGAATTACTGAAAAGGGTTATAAAGTGGAAAACCACGGTGGATGGAGGTCCTTGATAAACTGGTCCTGGAAGGAAGGAGGAAAACTGACATGCCAGGACTTGGGCTGGATGCTGGTGCATCTATCCTCTCACTTCAACCTTTCAGCAACATGCCTGGTTTCATGTCATTATCCCATCTTACTGGTGGGGAAGCGAACCTCTAGAAAAAGAAAATGAGGTCACACAGCACGGGTTTGGCAGAGCCAGGACTGAAACCTAGGTATTTCAATGTTCTTTTCAGTATTCCTCAGCTGCTCCTGAAAACGGCATATTAAGTTACAAAACAACAATGAACAGAAGCCTTGACTCCGTTCAAAGTGTGTGAATTTAACGGGTTATCACCCTGGAAAAATAAAATCCAATACCTTAGTAATATATTTCATCATATAACTTTATTTTTTCTTTGCCAAATCTCTGTGAGTTATTCATTGCTGGGTATGTTTTCCTTGGCAGCTGTTAATCTTGGCTCAGGCATAAGTTTTACTGTATAGTAATCCAAATGTGTTAAGTCCTCTATCACACAGAAAAAAAACAAGGCTGTGTGTGCGTGTGCGTGTGTGTGTGTGTGTGTGTATGTGGGTCAAGTCCAAGGGGAAGTATAAAATGGAAACAATATATGAACTGGGGGTGTGTGTTGGGCAGTTAAAATTTTTTTGGCCTCTTGGTTCTCACCAGAAGCAGTGTAAGGAAATGGAGTGGAAGAGAGCAGCAGGGGTCAGGTTTAACTCACATCCGCCCCCACACAAGTATACATAGCTTGATACAGTCACAGAACCTACAATGTGTAATTTGCCCAATCATGATCATGAGTCACTGTAAAGTTACTACGAAGGTTGTTCGAGAAAGTTTATTTCTGCTATAAGTTTACAACAGAGGTTCTCAACCAGGAGCAATTTAGGGGACATTTTTCAATGTCTGTAGACATTTTTGTTTGACACAACTGGGTAAAGGCCAAGGACGCTGCTAAACATTCTACAATACATAGGACAGCCTTCCACAAGAAGACATTAGAGAGCCAAAATGTCAATAGTGCCAAGGTTGAAAAACCCTGATCTACAGGGTGATGTTGTTACCTGAGCAACACAACTATTACACTCTAGCTGCCTCTCTGGCCTCGGTCTCCTCATCTGTGAAACGGAGATAACAGTACCTGCCTCACTGTTTGTTGTGAAGATTACATGAGTCTTACCATATAAAGCATTTAGAACAGTACCTTTGACAATGTAAGTGCTCAGTAAACGTTCTTGTTATCACTGCTGCCACCCTTATCATCATCAATCATCAAAGCTCGCCACTGTGTAGGGCAGTATTTCCCAAAGTATGACTCCTTATTAGTGGATTCGGGGGTGGGGGTGGGGGTGGGTTCTGTGGTCAAATAAACTTGGAAAATGGTAAACTAAAATCAGACCAATTTCTATATTGCAGAACTTTTCAGAATCTTTAACAAGCAAAAATATATGGTATGTAGAATTTTCACAACTGACCTGACTAAAGAATCCTATGCAGAATTTTCTAGGATTGAACATTCTTTAGGAGAGGCTGGTAGGATTCAGCTCTTAAGTCTACCACTTACCTGCTCTGAAGCCTAGTTAAGTCCCTTGACCTTTCTTGACCTCCATGATCACCGGTGCAAAACAGAATTTGGGCCCTTCCAGTTACGCAAGGCTCTGATTCTCTGATACCCCTGTATGTTGAATACCACTAGCAAACCTCAAAGTCATGAATTATCAGATAACAGTGATGCCATGGTCAAGCCAAATCAAGAGCTGTGAAAAAACCCAGGCCAATCATGCCTGCCAAATTCCTGCTGTTGAAGCTCAAACATCCGATGCTGGGAAATCAAAATGAATACAACGTACACAATCAATGCTGGCTTGTTTGTTGCTGTTGTTTCTGCAAATACAGCCACATTTTCCAAGCAGAAAGTAGCGCTAGCAGAGAATAATGTGGAGACGATAAAAAATAGGTCTCAACTACTCAAACTGCACACAGGTATAATCTACTCAGTTACCTCATTAGGTACTTAATAAACTCTGCAGAGAACACGGCAAGACAGGATTGCTATCTTAAGTAACTAAAACTCTATCTGGAGAGAAAGATGCACATATTTAAGGTGAGTGCTCTGACAGAAGTTTTAATGAAGACCCACAGGTGCAGAGTTATGGCCATTTTTATACGTCAAAAGCACTGGCAAAAACACAAAATAGAATTTAAAAATTAAATGCAGACATTTATTTTCTTGTTTGGGTTTCCAGATGAACATCCAATTGCCTACTGTATGGACATCATCTACGGGTGTCAAGAAGATACCTCAACAGGAGGATATGTATGCAGCTTGTCAATCACTGTGATCTTCACCACTCTGAGTGCATTTGTACAGTCCGGCCCCAATCAACCACGAATGACAGAAGTGGCACTGGGTGAAGAGATTTGTGCTTCTATTGTCCAGGGCACTGTTTCATTATATTATAACTGGGAGCCATTTTAATTTGCATAACTGGAATTTCTCACTCCGGGGTGTACTATCAGCCATGGCTATCTGAGTAGCCAGTGTACAGGCAATTCCTCTTTGAATACCAGTCTCTGGTGAATCCCATAGGCTCTCTGTCAGATTAATAACCTAAAAACAACAACAATAATAACAACACTGTTTTTGCATCTATAGATCCCTTTTCAGATGAAATGCATAAAATAAAGTATACCAGATTACAAAAGAAACCAATTATACTGAATTATCTAAGTATTAACATATATTTAGTAATACGTGTGATTCTTTAACATTAAATAAAAATACCTAGCACTGTATAACTACCATTATGTCAAAGCTGTATCATACATAAATATTTCTAGACTGACATCTAGACTGACAATAACCGCACCATGATATGAAAGTATGCATGATTTCTCTCAGTGTCAAAGTCACAGGTCCTGATAAAATACTACTGCAACTTGTTGCCTCCATTTATAATTTTAAACAAATGCTAAAATTCCATTAGAGGTTAGTTTAAATAAAATGCAAACCAAAAAATGTATTTCTTCCCATCCAAGCTCACAACCCCCTGAATTCTACCCACCAGCCCTCTTGGGACCCATGGACTCCAGGTTGTTAGGAAGTCCTACATTTAGATGACGTCCTAAAGCCTCAAAAGAACAAAAAATTAACTCATCACATTGTTTAATTTCTTCTTCTCTTTGGAAATAAAGATCCTCTGTTACCATAAAAACAGCCAGGCAAACTTACACAATACTCTTGCATACATGAGCTCATCTGATTCTCAGAACATTCTTGTGAGGAAGGTACTAGATTAGCATTAACCCCATTTAACAAATGGGAAAAGTGAGGCCGAGGGCTTTTAAGAGATCTGTCCAAGTCACACAGCCAGAAGTGCTGAGCTGAGACTCAGGCACAGGGCTCCCTACTTTGAAGTCCATACCCGGTCCCTAACTCCTGTGTGGGATCTGTAACATTGGGGTGGGAGAGGGAGACAACGAAAGTGAGTGTTAAGACTCGTCTATGCACGGCAATCTACTCAACTAAGTTACTGCTAGATTGAGAGGCCCTGGTAACTGACAAGCAACACTGGCTCATTCTGTTCTTGTTCCCTCTCACACATGATTGTCCATAAACTAGTGTCATTTTCTAGAATTCCAAAGGTCCCAGCAACTATATCTGGTCCCTCTGACCCAAACAGAATTCAGCATTTGCTGTTATTTCTGGAAGTTTGTCATATTGTTTCTGTGTTTTTTAGCTTTTTTGGATTCCTATGATTTTTTTTTTTTTTTACACGTTTCTGATAACTAACTTGTCTGTTTTGGCTTTTAAAAAAATGCTTTAAATTTCAGACAACTTTCGATCTGTGTAGTCCCTATTTTCCATTTCAGACACATAAGAGAGAATGGCTTCCTATTTTAAACTACTTTAGAATACTCTCTTGTCAAAAATCTCTTTCGAAATGCTTGCCTTTTGATGTTGTCCCAGAATATTGATTTATATCATCCCCCTCTTAACCTTTCTTTCTCCAGACACATAAAAGTTTTGCTTTCTGGGTATATAACCAGTTTGCTCCAATGGGCGTCAAAAGAGGAATTCTGAGGAAAAAGAACCTAAAGCTTTGTTATTACTATTTAAAAGTCATTTTTCCATTATGAAATTTGTTTTTTACAGTTTTACTTTCCTCTCAAGTAAACTTAATTTGTCTAATTTTGTCTTAAACATTTTTGTTTTGACGTTTGAATTCATTTTGGGGTGTGTGTGTGTGTGTGTGTGTGTGTGTATATATATATATATATATATATATATATATATATTAAAGTTTCTTTTGTATCTCTGTTTTAATCCTTATTTTGTCCAGCCTGGGAAATGACTCAGTCCACTCACTGGGCCCCTTCTTTTGCTCTTTTACTGAGTCCCTGTGCTGAATTTCAGACACTGCAAAATGTTCACCCTAAAAGGGGCCTTTGCAACTATCTTGCACAGGAGCGCAGGGTCTTTAACCGCTAAACAATAAAAAACAATTCCCTTTGCTGTCAAGAGAGAGCAGTGAAAGAGGCTGGGGCGTGAGGTGTGGGGAGTGCTAAAGGGAAAGATTAGGTCCAAGAAGTACTAACCTGGAAAGAGAAATGGGAAGGAGGGAAGAAAGGGAGGAAGGGACGGAGGAAGAGAGGGAGATAGAAATGGAGATAGTGTGCATATGGGATGGCAGTGCCCTCCCAGGGGTAGTTCCCTTAAGTCCCCTGGAAGAGGTACAGTGACAGGAGGCACTTGAAAGTTTGCAGGCAGAGCTTTAAGATGGACCACACTTGAGAGAATGTGCCCTGAATGTGCCCTACACACATCAACAACAGCCCAGACCACTTGTCTAAAGCCATGAGTCAACACTAGAGATTCAGCACTGGAAGATAGGTCTCTGCCTGGGCTTACGCCCTCACTCCAGAACCAGCAAAGCACCATTTTCACCCTATTTCTCGGCCTTGACTCTCTCTGGTGGGCTCAGTTACACAAACTGCTGTCTCAACTCCCACATTCATTGTGGCTGGCTCTGACAGGTCTCCTTCAATCTTCACACACCAAGGGAAGGCTTTATAACCACACAAAAGGTCAGGTGTGATAATAAAGGAAAGGGAATGATCATTTACTTAACCTTCACAACTGAGGAGGATATAATTATTTCCATTTCACAAAGGAGGAAACCGAGGTTCAAGATGGTGCAGTAACTTGCCCAAGGTTGCAATTAGTGGTATGCTACCCACACTTCAACACACAAACATGTATCAGAACTTTCATAAGCCAAGAAATGTTATTTCTCTTATTCCCTCATTCATTGTTTTAAAAAATATTCATTGACCACCTATTATGGGTTAGGTGTCCAATTCCAGTGCCATGGTTCCAAAACACACAAAAATTTGTCTATATGATTCTTTTGGAATGATCTGCAGAAAAAATTTACAACCCATCTGGAATACCAGGCTTAATACTTTAAAACACTACCTATTTCTTTTACTCACAAATATTACGACCTATATCACCTATGTCTTTTGCCACACTTGGACATGCAAAACTGAACTAGCTCTAAAAGTCCAAGAAAAAACTGTGGTCTCACTGAGGACATTCAAATGCTATACAAGTGACTCCCAGTTTTTTGTGTGTATACAAGAGTTCCACAAATATTCTGCTTAATTACTGTAAAGTATAGCAAAGTAATTAAGAGTAGAGACCTGGGAATAGGAAAGACTCAGGTTTGAATTCGGGAGCCACACCATTTACTGGTTGTTAGAGCCCTTTAATCTCGCCAGGCCACAGTTTTCTTGTTTGCAAAACAAGAACAATCATGACACCTAGATTATAAGGTTGCTGTGAAGATTACTGGAGGTAATACAGATAAAGCATATGGAACAAAGCACGGCACACAGAAAAGGATCAATAGAAAGAGCTATAACTGTCATTGTTTTTATTACTCTGGCAATTAGAAGAGTTGAACACATTCTATTTTAACATTTGCTTTTGAAAAAAGATCTAGATGAAGCTGACACCCTACCAGTTTTGGAACACAGTTTTGTGTTAGTTCTTGATAATAATTTCAACATGTGTTCTGAAATAAAAGTGGGGAATAATAAATTATGCTGTTCCATTTATATTTTAGTATTCCCTGTATAAATTACGTTTTTAGGTTAGCTACTAGAGCTAACACACAGTAACTTGTCTATTATTCTGAAATATGTAGTTGTCTTATATCTACTTTAATAAATTCTGCAAAAAAATTCTACCAACACTTATGATTAGTATAATGAACTCCACCTTCAGAAGGAAGCTGTACTTTTCAAACAAATCTGTTTTTTAGATTATTCTTAACTGATTTATAATTAGCATTTTATTTTCATTAGTCTCTTTGTGACAATGTGTTAATTTACAAAAGGAAATACAGAACATTATCTTTTACCAATTACTAAATACACTTATTTTAAAAGGAAACTAAATTTTGTCAAAGCTTTTGGTCATTTTGTCATTCCATATGCTTTACTGTCATTTCTCCAAAATTTGAAAAACTATAGGCATCAATGATAAAATTATATTAAGAATTAGTTCTTTTAAAAAATCTAGTTGGTTAGTCGTCTATATTTTCTTTTATTATCTTTCTATATAGATTTCTTTTGTCTATAAAGATATTTTCGGCACTTCTGGTTAAAAAAACCACAAGTCAGTAATAAAAAAATATTTTGGCTAATTTGATTTAATATTCAATAAGACTAAGGTGTATTACTGTATTTTTCCTTTTACATGAAACTAGAAATTTGTTTCCAGATATTAAAAAGCTATGATAAAATTTCAACTGCTTGATTATTGAAAGTAATTAGAATGCTACTTACCACACCTCAGTCCAGGTACTAACTTGTAATACTTTTACATTTAAAATAAAATTAAAGAACACACAACCATTCTAATCGCAATTCCTAAACCAAAAATAAATAATAAAGCAGAGTAGAATCTTATCATTATTAGGGTGCTGGCAAACATGCCGCAGCATCAGAAAACTATTAAAGACAGGCTCTAAGATGTAAGTTGTTTGTTTTGTTTTTTAATTTCACATAGTTCCACTCTTACTCATAAAAAAGAAATGAGTTTTGAGTCACGGCACAGAATACAAAAAGGAAATGTCAAGTGACAATATTACCAGTCAGTTTACTAGGAAATCCACTCTAGTTAAAGGCCAGTTAAGTCCTAATTTAAAAGACTTCATTCACTATATGTAGATTATACCACAGAGAGCGCACACTTTTATTACTCTAATCTATTGTTTCTCCTGTGAGGTTTTCTTTTATTAAGTTAATAAAGTTGAGATAGTAGGTAAAAGCTCAGGTTTAAAGAAGGAAAAAATTACCAGAACCCCACAGGGTTATTTACTAATGACTTTATGACTTGAATTTCGACTTGAGCATACACTGTAACTAAAAAATCTCAGCTGATCTTCGTAAGATCTTCTTAGTTTGACTTTTGGGGGTCCAATCTTTGCTTGCATCAAACTTTGGACTCCAAAATAGTTTCACCTCAAACGTATACTACTACTGGTGTTGACTGGTCATTACAAGCCACATTTAGATCAGTTAGAAAAGCAAGCTTACCACAGGTGTCTGGAGCAGGCCCTTCTGAGTTGATTTCTTTATCATACTTTATACATACCCGATTTACTAATGTGGCCAAAGTCCACCGGATTTGACAGAGATAACTTACAAAGTCAGCTGTCAGGTAGCACTATTTTTAGACGTAGTTCTTTTCTTTTTCAGCTAGTCTACTCAGAATCAGGATTACTTCTAAGCAAAGAACTTCGATTTACAATACAGGGGAGAAAATCCAACAGAGAAAATGCAACTACTGCCCCCTCGGCGGTAATAGAATCACTTCTACATGACCAATGCTATACCATCTTGATCACCTTAAAATTTATCCTTCTACTGTACTTTTTGCCCCTTCCAAATTGCAGAGGCTGAACACACACACACACACACACACACACACACACACACACACACGGGTGCGCAGGAGCCAGAGAACAATGCAAATTCTAAGTAATTCAAAGTAAGTGAAAAACCTAAATGCCTTTTTGAGCCACAGTCTCTTAAATGCTACCCACCCTGGAGGAATTATAATCAAATCATATACTATCTTTTTTTTCCAATTAGGTTGAAAGCAGTTTGAGCAAGGCTACTGCCTATATACAAATGGCACTAATTTTCCCATTTGGGTATAAGTCTTTTAACTTCAGCTGTTATGCCCCTGGCAAGGAAGTGGAGCTGAATTGGACAAGACTAAAAGATTTCATGGGTTTGATTTGCTGCGGATCATGAAGTCGCCTTTGCAAATGGCAGAGACACTACGCCCTTCTCTGCCAGGGCTAACTGTAAAAGGGCTGGGGGACTCCGACTCTCAGAATTTCTCTTCTGGTTCTGAATCCATGTGGACACAGGCTTACTGGGAAAACTATAATCAACTCACGGAGCTTGTTTTATTAGTTTTCTCCTCAGTCTTTCATCTCAGTACCGGATCCTTTTCAGGAGCACAGATACAGAAATGGAAACTGGGCCCCCAACTACTTAGCATAAATGTCCCCAAGGCCAATAAAACATGCATTTTCCCTTTGCTAGAAGTATAATTTGTAATTAATACAACCATTCTTATTTTACTCAAAGGATTGGTACAATTTGTGATGTTAAAAAATAGTCCCTCAAAAGAGGCATTTCTCTTAAAATGGAACTTACTTATTCAATTAACTTTAAGATATTTAATTTATAAATTGGTCTCAACTGTTGAACAGCTTAGAAGACAGTATTTAGACAATAAGTTCTATATTTGATAAAGCCATGTTAAGAATTTTCAAATGAGATTTTTTTCTGATGTCTGCTATATTTTAATACACTCAATGACACTACATACTGGCTAAAAGGTCAATTACACAATAAAGTAGAAAGTGCTAGGAAATCTGATTAATGTGCATAAATTCTGATCCCAAACTCTTATTTTTCATTCTTTCCCTGCTACAAACCAAAACACGTATACACCATAATCATGCTTGGATTTTTTTCCCCCTTCATCCCAATCCTCTTCAAAATTATTTTGATAACTTTCTGTACTCCTCACATCAAATATGGGGAGTAGGAAGTCTCAATATCCATTAGTAAAGCAAGCACATTAGGACACTTACCTTGTAACAATAAAATAACTGATTTACTTGCTATACACTTATGTTTTTAAAAAGAGGACAGTCAAAAAGCCTCAGTGAAAATACATTTTACAATACAAAGATCAAATTTCATTGTTTCTTATTTAAGACTGACATATTCTAGATTCAACAAGTTTTTGTTTCCAGTCTATAGAAATATGTTTTAATAGAAAATAAACCTTCTCACTCCTATAAAAATTTTGAAACACCTGGGAGATTACTCCTAAGGAAACAGTCTGTTTAAATCAAGAAACTGTTAAAACATAATTATTGATTCTTTTATTAATTTAATTTAGGATTCCAAAAAACTGGAAAACTATCAAAAACATTCCTCTTTAAGAATCATAGCATTATATGCATTCTAAAATGTCTTCAAAAGACATTTTCACTTAAAGGTAGATTTCATCCCTGAAATGCTAACAATCATGGATTTAATCTATTGCTTTTTTACAGTTTAAATTTAAGAGGCCCTACAATGTTTATATGGTAAAACTACCTAGACACACTAAATAAAGAAAAACTGGCGATTCTATGAAAAACTTAATGACATCTAACATCATTAAATGCCACTGTTTCAAGCAAAAGACATCTTACAAGCCTATTAACAAAGAGAAGAATCGTTAACGTAAATGATATAAAAGTACTTTGAATGATCCCATACAGCTACCAAAAAAATTAACTATAACTTCAATTTTAAGACAAACCAAGATAACTTCTTTTTAATTTGAAATAAAAAATCATATACAAAAATAATTCTTCTATTTCACCCAATTTAACACTGTTCTTGAAGATGTGAGATATACAAGTGTGCATTCTCCTTAAAATTCTAAAAGTAAAGGGTGGGGCAAAAGTAGGTTTACAGTTGAGTACAAGAAACAGTTTATTGTTGTATTGTTATTACTAATTATTGTATTATTTTCGACATGAACTATAAACCTACTTTTGTCCCACCCTGTATAAGACATCATTTTATGCTACCTTTTTATTTTACTTCCTCAAGCATTTTTATAGCTTCTAGTTACTATACTGTACAAACATGATATCCTTAACTTTTCTTCCGCTGCCTTTTAAAAAAGCAATGCTCAAGAATAAATCATTTTATACCTCCTTTCTTAATCATCTATTTAAAATTTCAAAAAGAGCCAACAATCCATATTATCAGTCAAGAGCTTTATCTGTGATATAAACTTTTTCAGAGAAATTTTTCACCCAGAGAAATTTCACTCTGTACTTTTTAAAAGAGCTTCTGGACTCCTCCCCACATCTACCTATCATTTAAGCAATATCCACATTTGGTGAGGTCCAAATACGGCACAAATAAAAAATAAACATCACAAGCTGATAATTCCATAAAATCTGAGAGTTCTATGAAGATAAATACAAATAAAGAGTTTTCCAGTTGAGGGCTTAAAATTTAACTTAAGATGTTTTTTACATCCTAAGATTAAGAAAGTTGCCCCGTTTTCATAAGGCTGTCACAAGTTAAGGACAAAAAGGTGGCTACAGTTCTTATGGGCAGACTTAAACGGCTGTTATTTACATATTTGTCTGTTAAAATCAAGATAAAGGCCTTCACTTAAGGATTAAAGTCTGGAGACAATGAGAAATAACCAGGATTAGATAAGAAAAATAGTTTAAAAGTCAGTCCCTCCTCCAACCAATCACAAAACTCCCTAACAAATAAACCTAAACTTGACTGTCATTTTTAAATCAAAAAAAATTTTTTTTACCAAGTCAAACAAAATTTCTTTAAAACAAAATATAAAACAGAATATTGTTTACCTTTCTGGCCATGAGAGAAACATTTTAACGCAAGGGTAATAATAAACTCCAGAGAAACAAAAGAAGATCATTTTCCTAATTTCACTCCTAAGCTGCCACGGATGCAGTGAAGGAAGGTGAAAGGCCCGATTCCAGGAACCAGGGGTCCGCGAGCCCTGCCGGACCCCCCGCCGCAGTCTCAGCTCCAGCCCAGGTGCAGGTCCCGAGCTGTCTGTCATTCTCCGTCCTAATGCCACGGGCGCAGGGACAAAGACGGTCCCGCAGGAAGCCCGGGAAGGGGCCACTTACGCTTAAGTTTTCCTTAACTTCTCCAATGCCAAAGCGGCGCCCAGCGACCCCCTGGGTCGGGTTTGCAGGCTGCCCCCGTCCCGCTGCGGGATCAGGGGCTCTCCTTCTATGGGAAGCAACGCCAGACAGCCCGGGTTTTCACAGAGCATCGTCGTCCCACCTGCACCAGGCGAAAACAAACTCTCCTCCTACTCCCGGGGGATCCGAAACGCGCCCCAACTTCTCCGCTCTGAGAGGGGGAAGCAGAGGAGAGTGGCAGTCGTGTTGCAACTCCCTCCAACACGGCGCCGGGGAGCGCTCGCCCCCGACCCGCCCCCGCGCACGCACGGTTCCTTCTTCGCCGCTGAGGGGAAGGGAGCGGACCTGTGACTTCGGAGACGGAGCCAGGGAACCGACCAGCGACCCGGGCAGGCGCAGGAGGCGGCTCTGCGCAGGGCCAGGGCCGCCGAGGCCGGGACGCGCCCGCGCGGCCGCAGCATCCCCGCCGCGGCGCCCGCCCGCGGCCCTCCGACCCGCGCGCGGACGGCCGGGCGCCCAGGCCCCGAAGTCACTTCTCAACTCCGCGAGGGACGCGCCCCGCCCCGCTTCCCGCTTCCCGCGCCCCGCCGCTTACCTGCGGGTTGGGTCGCGGAGCCGAGGCGCCGCCCGGCCTCGCTCGGGCGCCGGGGCAGCGGCCGCATCCCGCTCACCTCCCGACCCCGCCGCTCTCCGGCCGCCGCCGCCTCCGGGATCCGGTCAGCGGGCGCCGCGCCGGGGCCGCGCGTCTTCCCCCGCTGCGCGCCGGCCGTGCAACCTGCCGCCCCGGGCCGCGCCCCAAGTTGTGCGCAGGACGAAGCGGCTCACTAAGATCCGGGGGGAAGGCCGTCCGGTCCTCGGACCCCGGCCCCCCGCGGGCGAGGGCGAGCGCGGAGCGCGCCGCACCTCCACCTCATCCACACCTGCCGCCGCCGGCGCGCGGCCGCCGCGGCTCCTCCCCGGCTCCGCCCCGCCCCCGCCCCCGCCCCCGCCCCCGCCCCCGCCCCCGGCCGGGCCTCGGCGGGCAGGAAGGGGAGGGGAGAGGCGCCGGGGTCCGCGCGCGCGGGCGGGGGCGCTGGGCCTCCTCCCCCAGCCCGGCGGGACCCCGCTTTCTCCCCGGCAGCTCCCTTCGCTTCGCAGCGCTGGCATGTGGCGGGGGAAGCAGCAGCCACGGCAGTCCCCGGGGCCACGGCAGCCTTTCGCGGGTGGGAGCCTCTCGCAGAGAGCCGGCGCTGAGGGAGCGAGGGGTGCCCGCGTGCGTGACCCCACCTCCCCGCCGCGCTCCCCGCGTCCAAACTTGGCCAACTGCGCAGCGGAAGTGCCGCCTGTGTGGGACCCCTGCATTTGTAGGGGTCTTCCAAAAACCTGGCCGGTGCGCGGGCCCAAAGGGGGGGTGGGGTGGGGGTGGCCTTCCATCTGGAGTGGCCTCTCCTGGGTCACGGTGCTTCCAGGCCTATCTTAGATGCCAGCTCCACCAGGACGTTTTTCCAGGTGCCCACGGGCGCCCAGATTTTATTTCGCCCTTTTTTGGGCAACCAGGGCGCTCTGAACCTCTCCACCTGCCCTTTGGATGGCTGAAGAGTGCTTTGGGAGAGGCGATAAGCCATCGCACAGCAAGTTAGTTATTTTTATTGCCCGGCGTGGATTCCTATCCAGTACTACAGTATTCAAGCAGAGAGATTGGTGCCTTCCTAATCCTTACCACTTGGGTTTAAGTTCCTCTCAGCCAGAGGATGTAAGTTTTAGCTCATCTCTGGAAGTTTTTAAGTAAATACTGAGTGGTACGTGGCGGATGATGGCCCCTGATGACCTAGCCTGAAATTCTGGCTGTCCTGCTTATCTGCATACTCTTGAAAGCCCAGCATGGCACCTTGCACCGGGATGGGGGGGAGGGGAGTGTGGTGAAATTTGTGCGTGTGAATGTAATTAATTTTTTACAAAGGTCGGTCTAATTCCCACCCCCCCAAAAAAATTTCCAGGGTGGTGTGCTTTGGCAAGGCAAGGTTCGTAGTGGTATTTTTATGGATGGTGGAATATATCCATGATGTGAAAAGACATTTATTCAATCAAAATGAAACATCGTCATCAGATGTTCTCTAATTAGTTGGTACTTCCTAAAGGCTCCATTCCTTACCCAATATATAAGATAAGTCAAATGCGGTTGATGTATCCTGTAAATTAATTTGCATGAGTACAAGGAATGTATGAAATATTCAAGTATAAAATTTTCTGTACAAAGCACAGTTTAATAAAATATGCTTATACACCATTTGTCATTTCCCACACTTAAGTGTATGTTTTGAATTGAGAGGTTTAGTAGTGTTTAATGGTTAATGGTATTAAATAAACAGCTAGGAATCAAAGAAACTCATCTAACTTCAGCTTAAGACAGGTTGAATTCATGAACTCTATTTTGAAGAAACGAGAAATCTCAAGCTATCTTGACTATCTTTTAAAAACCTTTTTATTGCATGTATTGGTCCGTAAAGACATCAAAATACATTTACCTATTTTTTAAAAAGAATTTATTGGGGTGACATTGGTTAGTAAAATTATATAGGTTTTAGGTGTAAAATTCTATAATGCATCATCTGTACAGTGTACTGTGTGTTCACCACCCAAAGTCAAGTCTCCTTCCATCACCATTTATCCCTTTACCCACTTCTACCTTCCCCCAACCCACTTTCCCTCTGGTAATCACCATACTACTGTTTGGGCTAAGAGGTTTTTTCTTAATACCTTCACCTTTCACCCAGCACCCCCAAACCCTCTCCCCTCTGACAGTTTCCGTCTGTTTTCTGTACCTATGAGTCTATTTCTATTCTGTTTGTTTTGTTCATTGGATTCCACATAAGTGAAATCATATGGTATTTCTCTTTCTCTGACTGACTTATTTCACTTAGCATAATGCTCTCCGGGTTGATCCCAGATGCTGCTTCAAAAGGCAAGATTTCCTTTTTTATGACTGAGTAGGATTCCATTGTGTAAATGAAGCACACCTTTTTTATACATTCATCTACTGATGGGCACTTGGGCTGTTTCCAGATCTTGGCTATTGTAAATAATGCTGCAATGAACATAGGGGTGTATATATTCTTTTGAATTAGTGTTTCAGGTTTCTTCGGATATATTCCCAGAAGTAGGGTCATAAGGCAGTTCCATTTTTAATTTTTTGAGGAATCTCCATACTGTTTTCCACAGAGGCTATACCAGTCTGCATTCCCACCAACAGTGCATTCTTTACATTCTTTCCTATGCTTGTTGTTTGTTCAGTTATTGATGATAATCATTCTGACAGGTGGGAGGTAATATCTCATTGTGGTTTTAATTTGCATTTCTCTGATGATTAGTGATGTTAAGCATCTTTTCATATGCCTAATTGCTGTCTGTATATCCTCTTTGGAGAAGTGTCTATTCAGGTCATTTGCCCCACTTTTTTATTAAATTGTTTGTGTTTTTTTTGGTGTTGTGTAAGTTCTTTATAAATTTTGGATATTAACTCTTTGTCAGTTATATCATTGGTAAATATGTTTTCTCATTTAGTGGGTTGTTTTTCATTTTGTTGATGGCTTCCTTTGCTGTGTAAAAACCTTTTAGTTTGATGTAGTCCCATTTGTTTATTTTTTCTTTCGTTTCCCTTGCCTGAGGAGACATATCACACAAATATATTGCTATGAGAAATGCCTGAGATTTTACTGCCTATGTTTTAGTCTAGGATTTTTACGGTTTTGAGTCTTATATTTAAGTCTCTAATCCATTTTGACTTTATTCTTGTGTATGGTGGAAGAAGGTTGTCTAGTTTCTTTTGTGTGTGTGTGCATCTGTTTAATTTTCCCAACACCATTCATTGAATAGACTGTGTTTACCCCATTGTATGTCCTTGCCTCCTTTGTCAAATATTAATTGACCATAAAGGCATGGGCTTATTTCTGGGCTCTCTATTCTGTTTCATTTATCTATATGTCTGTTTTTATGCCAGTACCATGCTTTTTTGATTACTATGGCTTTGTAGTATAGTTTGATAACAGGTAGTGTGATTTCTCCAACTTTGTTCTTCTTTCAGAAGATGGCCATAGTGTATGACCTTTTTCATGTGTTGCTGGATCTGATTTGGTAATATTTTGCTGAGGACTTTAGCATCTATGTTTATTAGGGATATTTGACTATAATTTTCTTCCTTTGTTGTGTCTTTATCTGGTTTTGGAATTAGTATAATGCTGGCCTTGCAAAATGAGCTTGAGAGTTTTCCCTCCTCTTGAATTTTTTGGAATAGTTTGAGAAGGATAGGTGTTATTCTTTGAATGTTTGGTAAAATTCACCTGTGAAGCCATCCGGTCCAGGACTTTTGTTTGTTGGGAATTTTTAAAATTTTCCCACAGATTTGGGGTCCCATAGATTTTGGGTCCCATAGATTTGGGGTTGTTGTATTCCCATTTTCATTTGTTTCAAGGTATCTTTTGATTTCTTCCTTGATCTTCTTGTTACCCCATTCATTGTTTAGTAACATGCTATTGAACTTCCATGTCTTTTTGTGTTTTTCAGTTTTTTTTCTTGTGATCTATTTTTAGTTTCTTATCATTATGGTCAGAGAAGATGCTTGATATGATTTCAAGCTTCTTAAATTTATTGAGACTTGTTTGGTGTCCTAACATGTGGTCTATCCTAGAAAAAGGTTCCATGTTTACTGGAAAAGAATGTATATTCTGCTGCTTTGGGGTGAGATGCTCTGAAGGTATCAATTAAATCCACCTGATACAGTGTATCATTTAAGGCCACTGTTTTCTTGTTGATTTTCTGTATGGAAGATCTATTGATGTCAATGGGGTGTTAAAATCCCGTTAGGACTGTATTAGTGTTGATTTCTCCCTTTATGTCCATTAAAATTTGCGTTATGTATTTAGGTGCTCCTATGTTGGGAGCATAAATGTTTACAAGGGTTATATATTCTTGCTGGATTATTCCCTTTATCATTATGTAGTGTCCTTTGTCTCTTACTATAGCCTTTGTTTTAAAGTCTATTTTGTCAGGTATAAGGATTGCTACCCCAGGTTTTTTTTTCCACTCCCATTTGCATGAAATATCTTTATAACTCAGTCTTTCCGAGATTATGCCAGGAACCTACGCTTCACAACCAGGTCTGTCCAAGATTATGCCCCCGGGGGGGGGGGGGCTGGGAATCTGGAAGGTGGGGCTAGCGGATCTCCTGTGAGGGGAAAGTGCCAGTCAGAGTTGGAGGGAAAAGTGGGAGGAGTGGTCCCCCACCCCAGAGCCACACAACTCAGTCTATCCCAGATGCTGCCCAGACCCTGGCAGGTGGGGCCACCGGGAGTCTGGAGGGTGAGGCTAGAGAATCTCCCATGAGGGAGAAGCACCAGTCAGGTTCACAGGAAAGTGGGGGAAATGGCCCCACCCCATAGCCACACCACTCAGTCACTGACATCCCCTGAGTCTGTCCAGACCTCTACACCTTGGCCCAGGCAGCTGACTCCTCAGCAAGGTGTGATCTCCATAGGTGGGGGTGACAGGGAGTCCAGAGAGTGTGATTACTGCATTCTCCCAGCCTGATGCCATAAGGAGGGGAGTGTTCCACCAAGGAAAGATGGCTTTGTGGTGTGGGAGAGAGAATCAGCATAGGGATCTTAGAGGTGGTTCCTTCAGCTCTCTCCCCAGAGCCACAAAACCCAGTCTCTCTTCACATGACTCTAGTCTGCTGTGCTCTCCTGCCAGAGCTCAGGGTGAGTGGCTGTGAATGAGATTTTGTGCATCAGCCCTTTAGAAGGGTGACTGTGTCTCTAGCACACTCTCGTCTCTCCCTGGCAAACAGAATCCCCGATGATTTTCACAGATGTTATGTGGGCTCCTCTTCCCAGCTCTGGTGCTCTGGGCTAGGGAACTGGGCTTGGCTTTGAGACCCCATGCTCTTCAGGGGGATTCTTTGTACCTGAGATATCCCTTCAGAATTTCAGCCGCTAGGGTGGGAGCGGGACCAGCCCTTTTCATGCCCCCTCCCCCCCATTCCTACCACTCTCGATGTGGCTTCTTCTATAAACCTTTGGTTATAAGACCAAAGCTGGTCCTCAGTTGATTAGTTAGGTTGATTGATCTATATTTTAGTTGTAATTGCAGTTTGGTCCTGGGAGGACATGAGTGTAACATCCCTCTACTCTTCTGCCATCTTGGATCCCCCTATCTTGACTATCTTGACCAAGAAATAATGAACAAATATTAACTAGGTTATTGCTAATATAATATTCCTGATACTTTTGAAAAACGAGTTTTCAAAATTCATAGTCACAATATAAAGGAAAAGTAAATATTTTGCAGATTATGAACAATGTATCTTAAGATATAAAATGCTATAAACCTTAGAAGGAGTTAGGTGCTTTTAAATATGTACATATTTAGCAAACCTGTTTATAGGAAATTGAAAGCATTCTTTGAAGTGAAAAAAATACTACTCTAACTTTATCACGGGCAGCATACTATCATCAAACTTAAGTAGCTATTTTAAATATAATATGTGAAAAGAAAAAAATAGATTTCATTATAAATTAGTTACATAAGGCAAGACTTTATCCAAAGTCCAATAAAAAAAGCTATCAAATAAGCAAGCATAAGTGTTTCATTTGTGAAACACAGTTTTAAACTTATATACAGAAGCCCAGAGTAATGTTATAGAAAATACTGCACAATTGCTAACCAAAATTATATACCCTAAAATGATGAATAGAAAAGAGCCAAAGAAGGGATCATTCACCTCAAATAGTAAATATCAATTCACACAAAAAGTATTTTAAACTCATAGAAAGAGAAGTGTCTTTTAGATTTTGATTTGAGGCAAACAAGCTGTTTGCCTTGAGACAAATACAGATGTCACAATAAACCGAGAGTTAATAGAATAAGCATAAGTGGTGCACACTGCAAATCACATAGGCATCTTCAGCTTAGCTATCAAAACAACTGGCCCAGGGTATTTCACATACAACTCCATTCACATTTTGTTCCATAAATAAGAATGGCATTTTCTGAAATTAGAGAATTTCCTGGTCAATCTTTACAAATATTTTTAATGTTTTATTTGTTGTTATTGTTTTTTAGTGAAAATAAAGGGCAAGGTGAACTATTTACTTTCTATCTATACCTAAAAATAAATAAGCCAAAATTTTCCCCAGCATTAAATAATCTCTAAATATATAACTTACAAAGGTTAATTTATTTGTTCAGTTATTATTAATAGTTTCGGTACCTGAAAACTGTTCTGTGTGACTTACATCTTTACATGTTCTCTGTCAAAGACTTTCAAAGGAGAGCAGAATAGAATTTTTATTTCACTTGAAGTTTATGCACACATATATTTCACGCACACCCACCTTCCACCTCCCCACATATATGAAGTATAGGACAAATGGGAGTAGAAGAATTAAAATGCCTTCTTCAAAGATAAGTATTTACAATAATTATGAAATACGTCATTAACAGAAAGTCTACAAAATTTATTTCTATTCCATTTTTAATTTATTTAGAACATCCCACCCCCCCATAAGCAAATCTGAATTCTGGAGATTATTATTGCTATTTTTAAAAAAATATTGAAGTGGTACAAAACACATGGGAAAGAATTTCTTAGTTAGAGGCCTTTGCCATCCTTTAAAATTCTATGAGCTTTAATATGGAAGTTATCAGATTTACATAATTTCAGTTTAAGTGATAACACTGACAAATATTTTTAATGTTTTATTTGTTGTTATTGTTTTTTAGTGAAAATAAAAATCTTGCAAAAAAGACAGAACAGGTAACTATGCAAAATGTTAGCATCTGTTAAAACTAGATGGTGGGTATCCAACATTATTCTGAAATGTTTCATAATTTAAGGATAACAATGGGAATAAACAATGGTAAGAAAAACGTTGAAGTAATTTAAAAATTATTCGTGATTCCCCATTTGTCCCTCCACAGCCTTTAACGCTAGTTATCTCGCATTTGCAGACTTTTCTGTGGCTGCCATCTCATGCCTGCTACTTTCTGAATAAAAGTTCGAACCATGGAGAGAGGTGGGAAGGAGTCATTTTTGTGCGTGCAGGAAGGGGAAAATGATGATTTCTAAAAGAAACAACACCATGCTTTCCGAAGTACATATTGTAGCTAAAACAGGAACAAGCTGAAACTGCTATATGACATTATATCTTTTATTCCATGCTGAGTTTGGAATGTTATTTTGCATGTCAGTGTTATTTTCTTTAAGTGATTACTGGAAAACACACATTTTGTTTCCTATAACTTAAAGTAGAAATAGTTAAATAAATATATTTCTGAAATAAACTGAATATGAAAAAATAAGCCATATCCAATTTTGTTCCTTACATGGTTTCTTATAAGTACATTTATCGAAAGCCATGGTTTCCATTCACTTAAACGTGAAATGACATATTCTGGGATTGCACAATTGCCGTTAGGTATGCATGCATTTATTAAATGCTAAATCAGTTTCCATAATTTTTCAACTTTGCCTATTCAACCCCCATTTTAGGAACTATCATGAAACTTTTCTTAGTTAAAAATGTAATCAATAACTCCAGCTGCTAAAACAACAACAACAACAACAAAAAACCATAAGTTGCTAACAGACAGAAAGTTAATCTCTGGCTCAGAAGTAAACCCCCCTTTCTGAGCAGTGGCCTTGTCCATCTCTGACTCATCCATCTTTTGAAGAATCAGAGGGTAGCCGCAGCACCTCGATGGGAGAATGGCCGTTCATGTGGATAATTATTAGATTGTGATCATGTAATTCTCGGTACTTGCTATCTCTGATTCTACCTCTTGCTTCTCTTGAGAGCAAGTGGAAGCAATGTTTTTAAAAGGATAATCTTAAATTTGCTCTAACTTAAAGAGATACATCACTCATATACTTTACTTGTAATCCCCTCAGAACTTACAGACACACCAAAATGTTAAGTATCACAGAAGCAGGTAACCACTGCATACAAAACTCACATCAGTGGTAGTCTTTTCGTAAGGCAAACGATCAGTTTACTCTCTCTTACCAAAGACCCTGGTGGCATCTTCCTCTTTGTGTAAGTTTAGGCCCTAGTTGAGTAGTGAGAGGGAGAGAAGCTCAAGGATATATGAGAGACGATGGGAGGGTGTGCTCTAAAGTGCTCTGCAGTCCAGGCATTTGGAATTGGATTCCCTTCTAGAGTCTTCCTGCTCAGCGAGTATGTTCCATAGACTGACAGCATCAGCATCACTTGGGAACTTGTTAGGGATGCAGAGTTCTGGATCCCCCCCCCCCCCCCCCCCCCCGATCTACTGAATCAGATTCTGCACTTTAAGAAGATCCCAGGTGATGTGTGTGTGCATGTTAGCATTTGGGAAATACTGAAAGGACAGAGTTGATAAAACCTCTCCTACCCTATGGTTTTGGTTGCCTGACTTTCCTTGCTGGAGAAAGGCAGGAACCTTCAGGGCACTAACACTCCTGAAATTTTTATTAAGCCTTCAAGATTCTCAGAACAAAGGTTGTTGTTTTCTTAAAGCAACACTTAAAACTGGGGCCACTGGAATCATAGAGACAAGAATTTACAGAGACGTGAAGTTACCTTGAGAAATCATATTGTCTTTGCCCCTTTTCTGGACAATTTTCTATTTTTTTCAAAGGCTTCAGGGCCACATCAAAGCCTCCTAGTGGGGTCTATGAGTGAGTTTCAGGGGGTGACAAACCCACTGAATATAAAATGTGGTTGTATATTGCTATTTTTCTAAAAAGAGAATTAGTTCTTAGTGTTCGTCATATTCTCAAAGGGTCTGCCCCTAACTGGTTAAGAGTCGCTGATATTCTTACTTCCTTCTAAATCTCATTTCCTTGTGTCGTTCCTCTGGTGTCAGGTTTTTATTTTTGTTTTTAGATATATATCCACATGAAAACATAGCTTATTTTCATTTAACTCTCTTTCCTTTTGCTTAATTGCCTACAGCATGTTGTCAGTATCCTGGATCAAATATTTTCAATTATGAAACTATTTCTAAGTGCTAGAAATATTTAAAGATTAACTTAAACTCACTAAGGATTCTGGAAAGCCTGTGCCTGTGTCTCTCCCAACAGTAGCAGGGTAGTCGTTGAAGAGTTCTGAGTACCAACCTAAATTCCAGCCATCCTTTCCTTATTTGAAAGGAACTGGACTGATTCCTTCAAGGAATGCATTGACCAGAGAAAGACAGAGAAGTAAAGAAAATCATGGACTCCGTTTTGAACCATTTTGAATCATGTAGAAGTAAGCTACCTCCATCAGAAAAGGAAAGTGCTAGCACATCCTATCTGTTGTCATTAGGTTAGCACATGAAACTAGAATTATTTTTGAGTGGTACAAAATATGTCTTAGCCATCCCCTTATTCTGGCTTTCCAGCCAATGCAGTGTAAAATATACTTAGGCTTTGGAATAAAGCCGGTCTCCTGTTTTATTTTTCATGCCACCTCTTACCTTGGATTAAACCCCAATATCTTTATTCCTCAGTTTGTACACCATGAAAATGGCGAACATACTGGAGTACCTACCTCATATGGTCACTGTAAAAATTAAACAATAATGTATATTAATTGATTGACAGAGTGGCGGGTATACCATCTCTTTTGAGAGAGAGAGAGAGAAACGAGACCACTTCCATTTCCCTTCCAGGCCTCTGTAACGGTGCTGTGCACATCTAATGTGTTAGGCACTGTATGGACACATCAAAGGCCTTCAGATGTCTTTGGGCTGTTGGTTTTAAGGCTGAAAAAGTCAGTAATGTTTGGAACCACATCAAGGATTCCAATCCATTCCCACTCCCCATGCAATGAATGACTAGCTAATAAAGGTCATGCCAGTATGCATGTTGGATACAAGCAAAAACAAGTTCACAGCCAAGGAAAGCTGGCACATTCCTTAAATCTCTGTCCAGCTATGAGAAGAGAGCTAGGATCTAAGCAGATGCCCAATTGAGGCCCAAATTGTGAGTGTGTGGGTGTGTTAAAGAAAAAAAATTGCAGATTATCTTTACGGCCACTACTGGCCCTCTGTGGAACTATCTGAAATGAGAGCTGGCCGTCTTAGGAGAGACATGTTGACAGAGCCAATGTCCTGAGGTAGGGCGTATTTATGTTCTTAGGATATATATTTTTAAAATATGTTCTTATTGATTGCTTTAAAGAGAGAAGAAGGGAGAGGGAGAGAGAGAGTGAAACATCGATGAGAGAGAAACATCAAGTGGCTCTCCTGCATGTCCCCCAGGCTACACAGGATCGAGCCTGTAACCCTGGCAGGTGCCCTGACCAGGAATAGAGCCATTGGGCACTTTTCAGAGCACAGGATCATGCTCGACCAACTGAGCCACACTGGCCAGGGCAGGATATATTTTTAATGGCTTTAGAAAAGGGTCTATTTTTTCCCTGTTGGCTACTCTGTAAAGCTCTAGTACCTGATGTCTGCATGAATATATTCTTAGAGTGAGACTCTCTCACCAGAGAAGCTTTCCCAGACGTGGTCCTAACCTCCCTTCTTCCTGCTCTGTTGCTTTGTTGCTGGTTTCCCCACAATTAAAAACCAAAACAGCTCTAATATTTGCATGGCACCTCCTCGCTAGCCTTTTAAGGACAAGCACTTGCCTTATTTGTCTTGTTTTGTCAGCCTGGCCCATTGCAAACACTTGGCAGGTTCTCTAGAAATGCAAGAATGAATACCTCGATGCAGCATCTGCATTTGTCAAGCTTGGTATCACATGTTAGGTGTTCCACAGAAAGTTTGAGAAACCCGGAGTTTCAAAAGGTGAACAATTAAAAAAACTTTTTTGTTAATCCTGACCAGGGGATATTTTTTCCATTGCTTTTCAGAGAGTGGAAGGGAGAGAGGGCAGGAGGGAGGGAGAGAGAGAGAGAGAGAGAAAGAGAGAGAGAGAGAGAGAGAGAGAAACGTCAATGTGAGAGAGACACATCCACTGCCCAGACTCAGGCCAGGGAACAAACCTGCAACCCAGATATGTGCTCTTGACCAGAAATTGAACCCACGACCCTTTGGTGCACAGACCCACGCTCTAACCGCTGAACCACACCGGCCAGAGCAAAGAAAGGTAAACAATTAAAAAAAGACATGACTTCTCAGAGCCTTTAAATACTCTAACATACATTGTATTTCTCAAACATTTTAAACTATGGAACCCACTTTCACACTTAGAGTTTAGCAGGGCACAGTTTGCAAAACTCAGCTCTAATGCCAACACAAGCAGTTCAGCAATGGCTCTTTAATGCTTTGTAAATTACAGTGTGTAATCCCCTTTCAACCAAACACCCAAAGATTTACAAGTACCAGATTCTCAACAATATTTAATACAATGGAATCCCAGCACAATAAAACAATTTAGACACCCCCCCCCCCCCCCCCCACCGTAGAGTGCGTTGTAAAAGGATTTCACCTGGGTGGATATGAACCTGACTAATGTTATTTTACCCAGAGTGAGCCAGCACAAAGGGCCAAAGAAGGAAAATGCTTGGCACAATATTTTGTCAGACAATGGTGTCAGCATAGCAGGCAGAGTAATTACAGCTCTGGTTCTAGACACGCAGCGTATAGTTTTCAAAGGGCTTTCGCTCACCATCCTGGGAAGACTGTTTGAATTGCTGGCATGCCCATGAGAAGGGTGACTGTGCGAAACAAACCCCTGCAGGCGGGGATCTTCTCATATGGTGACCTTTCCTCCTGCTGCTTTTCCACCCTCTCTGTCTCTCCTCCCTTCCCTCGGTTGTCACCTCTCCTCCACTTACGCTCCCTTGTGCTCCTCTGAACATGGAACTTTTTTTTTCCTTTTGTTGTATCAGGGCGGGTAGATATCTCCAAATCAACACATAGAATGTTGATTTAATCGAAGATAATATTTAAAATACACCACAACTAGCATGGCATGGGCACTGGCCAGCCAGAGCTGAGGGCTGCCAGGGCTCTGCAGTTAGCTCTAGAAAGCTCTCCCATTAATTAACCCATTAATTGCTGAATCAAAGGGCAGGGGGATGTCTGCAGGTAAGGGGCCAGGGCTGTAGGACGGGCCCTGGGGGTGGGGTGCAGGATAGTAGCTTCTTACCACTTGGACAGAACTATATCGATATTTTGCAAACCTGGTCATAGCAGTGCATGCCAGATGCATGCCGGCCTACCCTCCGTATCTCTCTTCTGAGTGCCTACCATGTACCAGGCATTTTACTAGGTCCTGGAGATAGGGCCAGGAGCAAGGTTTTTATTCCAGTATCAAATCCCCTATCTCATTTTACACAAAGTGATCAAGAGGCACATTAAAATGAAGTCATGATTATTTCTATGTGTCCAATTTAAACACCAACCTCAATCTATAATTAGGTTTCAGGCTAGGGGCAAAAAGAGAAAATAAAGAAAAAAGAGGTTAAACTTGGGCATGGGAGTAAAAAAAGGAGCTCCTGCCCTGGCGAGTGGCTCAGTTGGTTGGGGCGTTGTACCATACGCTGAAAGGTCGAGGGTTCGATTCCCGGGCAGGGCCCATGCCTAGGTTGAGGGTTTGGTCTCCAGTCGGGGTGCGTGCGAGGGGCAACCAATCGATGTTTCTCTCTCTACCTCTCCCTCCCTTTCTCTCTAAAATCAATGAAAACATATCCTTGGGTGAGGATTGAAAAGTAATAATAAACAGCTCCTGAGAGGATGAGCTGTCAGGTTGTGACATCATGGAATACTTTGGCTTCTCTTTGTTTTTTAAAGGTGCCTCCTTACTTTTGGAAGCTCCTTTGCAAAAAGCTTTTCCCAAGCAATTTTTTATTGAATCTTCCATTTATATGACCGTGGAAATTGTGAAATAAATGGTTTTTTAACACCTTTAATTTAAAAAGAAGACAACAATACAGGAGAAGCCCTCTCTCTTCTCCTAATTGATGTACAAAAAATAAATTTGTTTATATCCTGTTTGCTCCAAAGTTATGAAAACATGGTTATTGCTTATATAAAACATGATCCTTTAAATATCTGTTTTTATCATCTGAAATCTATGTTGAAACTTTCTCTCTCTCTTCCAGGCAGTGTTCAAGATTTATCCACATGTGACCCTCACAACAATGCTATCAGAATCACAATTCCCATTTTTGTGGGGAAATTGTGACTCACCTAGGTAGTGTAGCTTGACTAAGATGACAGAGGGGAAGCAGCTAAGTCAGCATTTGAGCTCATAAGGCTTGTTCCAAATTCAAAAAGCTACTAGTCTGTCTTTGCTAAAGAATCAGTCAGGTTTTCTTAAAGTCTCTGAAATCAATACTCAGTATCATCTTACATCACCACTGATCAAACAAATCACCATAAAAATGAGATGCAATCTACACAGAATTCACTATATAAATAATACATTATAAGACACTGTTCTTCTGAGTTGCTTTTAAAGTCAAAATGAGTCCTAATATGTATAAAACAAATGTCATGGCTTCTTTAAAAGGTTAGTACAATTCATTGTATGTTGTATTTCTAAGATCAGAATAAACTGTTATTGTCTAACATGAATTCAAAGTAATTTAGGCCAAAACAGTATACCCCCAAAGGGATGTATATACCACCCCAACACAAGGCTCCACCCTGTTTGTCTGCTTTTACTCCTCTTAAGAACTAGTACTAAATCTATACATGTGCATATAAGCATTCACTCCTAGGTTCAAAAGGCTTGTCCTTCAAGCAGGCCTGTCCTCTGTGCTCCCCAATGAATTGGTTTTTCCCCCTTTCCCCCTACAAATCACTTTAGACTTTTCTTTAAATACAATGGGAAACACGACATGAAACAGAATAGGAAATAAACGCAGGATGTGGAGGAAAAAGAGAAAGTGAAAGCTTTTATGGGAATGGGAAGATATAAAGATAAAAATATGTGTGTGTGTTCGTGCACGTGTGTGTGTGTGTGCATACAGGGTGTGGAACAGGCAGTTCTCACGCTGCTGTGAAAGGATGGATCTAAGAAGATGAGGGGAGGGATGGTGGCCGCAGGATGACTGTTATTTATAGAACAACAAAGGGTATGAACTTGTTCTTCGAATCCCAGAATCCATGAGACTTGAGAAAGGAAAAAAAAAGTTATTTGTGGATTACGTCAGGAATAAATATACAAGTGTGATAATAATTGTAATCTGTAAAACTCACCGGTTTTGAAAGAAATAAAATGATTTATTTATGTTGATCCTAATCTATTATCTCTTCAAATGCTAAATGCCATAGAGGTGTAATTTTGACAATTGAAGATTTGGGTACCACGCATGGCCTTACGTGCCTGTGAATGAATTCCAGTTAACAGAATGCTGAGTAAGTGCACTTTTACTGAATACTGGATAAACCAGCTTTTATGGTAGTTTTTTAAGATAGATGAAAAGATGTTTTTCTTTATACATAGGGTTGTTAATGTTTGAAAACTTAAAAACTTCAGTAGGTGTAGCATGGAAAATGAGAGTTTCAAAAGTGATTTAATTGGATTCATAAATTTGAACTGAGCTATAATAGAACCTAGAGATCCTTGGGGGCGATTTCGAGTTTTAAGAGTAACAATAGGGACCCCAAAAAGAGAGGCAAAACACTGGGCTGAAAGTATCCACTAACTTGTAACATTTTTAAATTTTCTTGGATTTAAACTCTCCAAATTGATATATGCTAATCTGATTATGTATGCACATCCATCATGCTTCCAAAAGAATTTAAGGAGAAAACTGAACATATTGATTAAATTATATGCATTTTCTAAAGGAACAATTTTATGTCTTGGCTTATAGTCAAAAGTTGTGAAGAGAAACGATGAGTTTTTGAAATGAAATCCACCAAACCAAATTAGTTAGAAATTTCTCATTTTAAGGGCAGCTGAACAATGACAAATGAAAAGTAACTGTTGATGTATAATGAATATTAGTGATATTTTGTACTTTTGAAAAATAATCTTGTAATTAATGTTAAAGCTTTGCTCAAACTAGATTAAATCACTGACTTAATATTAGTTAGCCAACTCTTAATACCTTCTGTAACTTGTTAAGATATTGAGTCTTTGGCGTTTAGGAAGAGTTTAGCTTTTAAATTGGTATTACATCATTCTTTTTCTCTGCTGGTGTAGAGAAAACTTCTGGCTTTCCAAGCTAAGTGCCTTCTCAGAAATCTGTTTTTATGTTCTTTTCACACTTTGCCTTGTCGGCTACTTTAAATAATACCTTTTAAGACACATTTACAGTGCCAGTTCAGTGTTAAAGAGCTATAACCCTGTAATCATGCAAAATTGGAGAGGGAATGGGCCCAAACAGGCTGCCTCAAGGCCAAATCCTCACAAATGGGATTTCTCCATATAGAGAATATCACTTGCCTCTATTTGCTCATCTATTTAAATCTTCTAGAAGTTCATCTGAATTCTAAGAGCACTCCCAACTGGGATCTTTTTCCATGCTCTTTTCTGCTGTTCAGGTATAATTTTTATCAAATATAATCATAATATATCCTTCATATTTGTACTGCAGTCTTCTCCTACTGTCCTTTTTGGAGAAATAAACTTTTTGCTGATATGAAATGCGGTCATGTGAGGACTGCCCAGCTTTTCAATGACAAAAGAATAGAATAGAAGTAAATAGAGTAAAAGAATAGAAGAAAACTCAAGCCACGAGTGGGAAATGGGACTTAAAAGTACAGTTGCTTATACAGTATTGCATTTTACATTATGTTGTTCAGTAGTTATCTCTTTACCACCAACAGCACTTAAGCCACCTCTCCCCTGAAAACCTGGAACATAAAATGTTTCTCCTTCAGAAAATCAGAATTAAAAAGGCAGGAACTAGCACAGTGCTGCCACCAACAGAAGTGGGACTATCCCCCAGGGACAGGAGACAGGGTGCTCAGGAGAAGAGCAGCGGACTTTGCTTAGTGCCATATATAAGGTGAAAGCCAAAAGAAAACGAAACAGATGAAACATCATGGAAAGTAGAACAGAGGAGAACGGGAAAGGGTGTGCAAATGGCAGAGCAAAAGGAACCCCAGAGGTGAGAAAAACCCATTAATAATTACTTACGGTCACTGAACGTGAGTTCTGTCCTGCACTGGGCACTGGCTGAGAATATAGAAATATAAGCTAGACCCCTCAATAACCTCATTTCTAGGTGGTGAACACATGTAACCGAGATGTAAGCAATGGCTGACAGTGTTTTATGTTTTTTATGTTAGTCTTATGAGTTAGAGGACTTCAGTGAAGTGAGCAATGAAAGAAGACTGGTGACCTTTGGGAGCAGATTATATTTCCACTTGGCTTTGTCCCCAGACACTTATCTCTGTCACTAGTGATAGTCCTCATTTACAATTTGGGCCTTTGTCATCACAGCCAAACCCACAAAAAGGGATTTCTCTGGAATAACTTAAATTTTAGGGGGTGATTTCTGAGAGAAAAATCAATATAGCTTACAGGACAATTAAATTCCTATTTGTAACAAAATTCTCTTTATAATTTCTTTTATAACTTTCATCTAGGCACTTAGCTTGGAAAGCCAGAAGATTTCTCTATACCAGCAGAGAAAAAGAATGATGTAATACCAATTTAGCAAGCTATAGTTTTCCTAAATGCCAAAGACAATATCTTAACAAGTACAAAATGATTTAAGAGTTGGCTAACTAATATTAAGTCAGTGAGCAAAGGTTTAACATTAATTACAAGATATTTTTTTTAAAATACAAAACATCACTAATACCCATTATATATCAACAATTATTTTTCATTTGGCATTGCTCAGATGCCCTTAAAATGAGAAATTTCTAACTAATTTGGTTGGGCGGATTTTATTCTTTCTAACTTTGAGTTTTGTACTTTGAAAAATCAGGAATTGGCTAAGGTTTCTTTTGTATACTATCAATCAATGTGTTTCACATTTCACTCTCAGATATTTAAAAAGTGCATATTAGGGGTAAAAGGAACGAATTTTCTGAACTGGAAGGTAGGGAAGCTGGATTAAATGTTCAGTGAAAGCATCTGGGACTTGTGGGAACCAATTATATCCAAAGAGCTGGGTTGCTTATATCCAGGGAATCTTCTTTGAGACCTGCACAACAGGTTCAGCTCTCTGTTCCTCTCTTTATAGAGCTTCATCTTGAATTGTCTTCAATTTTGCATTTGCTGAAAATGTGGACAATAGTCCACTTTGGAAAAGTACTTCTGTAACAGAACAACCCATAGGTATTGGGAAGAAAGATAAATCAATAGATTCTTACAGGAATTCTGAAGACTTGGAGGCCACATCTCTAATTGGAAAGCTTCCCTTACTTTGTCGCCGCTAGGCATGGAACAGTTTTAATTTAGAATTATTTATTACTCTTTCAGTTTATCCTAATAGTCTACAACACTGAGCTTGGTTTTCCTCATAATATAAACTGTCAAAAATTATTTTTATGACAGTCATAAATATTAGTGGACTACATGAAAATATTTTTTAAATAGCTGACTGAATATACAATTAAGTATAATGTAACTCCTCTAATGCTGATCAATAATACAGATGCTCATGTCTCATTGTTGGGGATACACCTATAAAGCAAGAATAGACCAGGCAAGTGACTACCCAGAGGGTAGCACACAGGCAGTATATTATGGGAAGCTGGCAGATCATGGATCTATTAGATCTTGAGCTCCTTAGAATAGAAATGTTGTGTTATTTATTTCTGTTTCCCAAATACTGGCCATAGCGCCTATCACAAAGTAGGTTGTTCTGTATGGCTTGTTCAATGACTTGCTTCTGCTGAGACACAGTAAGGAAATAAGACAGTAAAGGAAGGAGGTCCAAGTTCAAAAGTAAGAGAACCAGAGTTGATGGACAAGTGAAAAGGCAAAGCTAAAGGGATAGGAAATGAGACTTGAGGTTCATGGTCTAGACAAGTTAAGAGAGCAGAAGGGGCAAGGTGGGAGTTACCGAGTGCATGAGGACCTTGGCTTAGAAAGGGCTGAAAGTTCCCTTTGCTGCAGAGGCCAGTGGTGGTGGCTGGGTTGGAGGAGGCCCATACAACTAGTGTTTGTTTTTACCAACCTTAAGCAGGTGGATTTCAAAACAAATTTTTATGGAAAGTATCATATGACACCATAAAAAGGGAATTTGGAAAAAGAATTGTATAAGGTCACTGGCATCTAACTATTATCCTAATTCTCAATTCCTATCATTCCTGTATCCTGATCAACAACAGGTTCAATTTTTAACCTGGAGCTAGTTCCCACCAGGATAACTATGTCAATTGATGGTGATGACGACAATGACAGTGGCTAACATTTACAGAGCACTTACTATATGCCTGACACTGCTCAGTGTCATTTAACTCTCATATTATTTCCTTTAATTCTTCCAACAACTCTGTGAGGAAGATACTATTAATATTTTTATTCTACATATAATGAAACTAAGGCACAAAGAAATGAACTTGTTCAAGGCTGTTTACCTAGTAACTAATGAATTTGGACAGTCTGATCCCAGAGCCAATGCTCTTAACCCTTACGCTATGATTTTTCACGTAAGCTCAGATCCAGGTGGGATCTTAGGGTACAGTTCATGGCTTAGGCTGAGTTCTCAGGATGCATGGGGTAGTCCCAGGGCAAGCAGGTACTGATCCCACTTCACTGAACTTCCAAATCCCTCCCACATTTGCTTTGTCTGCAGAAACGAGTTTTCTTACACCCCTTCATCATTCTCAGGGTGAAATTAATTTAACAATTATGAAAAACTAATGATAAAATTGGGGATGATATGGGAAATCTGAATATAGACTGGGTATGAGACGGTAAAACTATTGATAGGTTTTTTAGGAGTGATATTGTATGTAAAAACACACTTTTTTTTTTTTTTTTTAATTTTTAACTTAATTTTTAAAAAATGATTGTTTTTGTTTAAATATATCTTCATTGATTTCAGAGGAAGGGAGAGGGAGAGAGAGAGAGAGAGAAACATCAATGATGAGAGTCATTGATCGGCTGCCTCCTACATGCCTCCGCCTGGGGATCAAGCCCACAACCCGGGCATGTGCCCTGACGGGGAATCGAACCAAGATCTCCTGGATCCTAAGCTGACGCTCAACTGCTGAGCCACACCCGGCTGGGCTAAGGACACACTTTTAAATTTTAGGGATGCATATTGAAACATTTAGAGTCTAAAGGTCATGATATCAGTAGCTAACTTTAAAATAATTGCGCAAAGAAAAAATGGATAAAGGAAATAGAGAAAAATGATAATCAGTAAGGGTAGGTGATTGATTTATAGGACTTTATTATATTTTCTCTACTTTGTAGTATATTAAAATGCTTTACCATGAAGTTAAATTAAACATAGTATTATGTTTCCTAATTCAGATACTATCATACTTTCCCAATTATTATAGTATTGGAGGGCATGCAGTTTCTAGATATAGGGACTATAACTGCATCTACTTCCAGACTGCTGTTAGAATTCACGAAATACTGTGTACAAATCACTCGGCTCATTGCCTAAAACATAGCCAGCACCCAATAAGCATTAAATATTTTTAGCAGTAGTCAAAATAAAAAAGGTGTGTTCTCCTTCGCGAGGTGTCTCCACACTATAGTAGGGTGAAGCCACACACCTTCCACACCTCAAACAGAGACATCCTGTGGGTCTTTCTTTCAAAACAAGTGAAAGCTGTTTTTTTGCACAACAGCATTTATTTCTTTGGTTAGAGAGTAAACAGGCCATTGAGCAATTCTGAGCTGTGCATAAGCAAATACTAAGTGGATGATAAGAGCTGGCTTTTCTGAGTGGGCCTTGCTCATTCCAGAATAATGACATCATTTGGGGTAAGGATAGCGAAGATCCAGAAAGCATTTGCTCCGACACTCCAGCCCATTCCTTCAGCCCTGCTCGTAAATCCCCACCTCTGGCCCAGGGAACTGGCGTCTCTCTAAGGAGGATGTTGGTTTCCGAGGTGCGCCTTTAAGTCCACTGGAAAGGACCCCGAAGCGAAAGCCTGCCTTTCCCCCCTGCCCCGCCCCTCCACCTCGGTGAATCTAAGGCAGGGCTTTCATCTTCTATCTCCCAGCTTAGTTGTGCGATGCCCTGTTGGCTGCTTTGATTTGGTTTCCCTGGGAGGCCTGCCAACCCCATCCTCACAAGGTTCGAAACGATTGAGATCAAACGTTCTGAGACAGTGTTCCATTTCCTTTTCTTCCCCGCGCTTTCCTTTGTGTAGCTCCATGCCCTGTTTTGTTTTAAATCTTCTGTTCCTCATGTGCAGTGCCTCTCCAGCCAGAGACTGCTAGGTCGTGGAATCACATACTTTTAACTGATCCTAAAAGTCATCAAATCTAAACTACCCATTATAGGAATCCCCTTTACAACAACTCCAACCCATGCTAATATTCAAAGGACTGCACACACTTCACAAACGAGAGTTCGTTATCATACAGGGTGCTAATTTAATTTTTAATTTAACTTGTAGAAAGCCTTTCCTTATGATTTTTGGAACTGTAACCAGCCTTAGTTCTAACTAATGGAGTTACACAGAATGTGTATGTGATAGGAAGCTATCATAGTCCCTCCTCTCCTACTTGTCTTCTCTTTCTTCAGATTAAAAATTCCATTTTCTAAGCATTAAGGAGGAATTAAGATGTGAAAGTGGAGGGTAGTCATAAAAATAGGCAGACAGATGGCTTTACGTCGTTCGTTCATTCATTCATTCATTCATTCATTCATTCATTCATTCATGCATTCAATAAATAGCCCAAAGTGTGCTCCAGGCACTGCACTACATTCTTGGCATATGTTATTTTATATACGGAATGTTTGTGTTCCCCCCAGATTCACATTTTGACATTCTGCCCCCAATGGTGATGGTATTAAGAGGTGAGGCCTTGGGGAGGTGATTAGGCCATGAGGGTGGAGCCCTCAAGAATGGAATTAGTGCCTTCATAAAAGAGACCTCAGACAGCTCCCTCATCCCTTCGGCCACGTGAGGATACAGCGAGGAGAGTGGCCATCTGCAACCCAGGAAGAAGGTTCTTATCAGACGACGAATCTGCCAGTCACTTGACCTTGGACTTCCAAACCTCCATAGCCAAAAGAAATACATTTCTATTGTTTATAATCCACTCAGTCTATAGTATTTTCTTACAGCAGTCCAAACAGACTAAGGCACATAATATGACACACAGCACTGTCCTTACAGAGTTTAACATCTAGCAAGAAATACGGATGAAAGGTAACTAACCAAAGACAACTACAGGGTAAAATAAGAGTGTATAACAGGGGTACTGTGTCTAGCTGGGTGGTCAGCGAGTATTCCTGAGGAAAGAAATAATTGATCTGAGACCTAAAAAAAAGGTAGGAATTGGCCAGACAAGAAAGTGTGTTTGTGGCGGAGGCAGGGTGCAGGGAGGGGAGGGGAGAGTAGGGGCACTCTAGGCTGGTGACGCGGTACTTGCAGCAGTTGTGAAGTGGGGGGAAACTTGATACCTTAAAGGGACTGAAATGTGTGCCTAGAACTTAGTGAGCGAAGGGGAGAGTCTTAAAAGGTGCGGCAGGGTCTTATAGGGCTTGGGATTTTGCTCTGAGAATAATAAGAAGGCGGGTGGGGGGAGGATTTTAAGCCGAGAAGTCATAGGATTTCCAGACATTTTACCATTGTGGCCACCCTCTTTTGGACAGACCTTAATTTTTTACCACCGTGCTTCAGATGTGGTGCACAGCATGTGGCCACATGCTCCCGACAGGGTCTGGTGAGTACAGAGTGGGCGGAGCCGCTGCCTTCTTTGTTCTGGACATTGGACTAATGCATCCCAACGGTGCATTTGCTTGGATGGTCACCATGGCCTGGCGTTGTCTAGATCCTGGGGTCAACTGAAACAGCACCTAATTTGGATTGGATGGTTGACCCTAGATGGACTGCAAAGAAAGCTCAGGTAAAATGAGATGGCCAGGATGAAACTCTTCTCTTTCTGTATCTTACTCAGCATATACGATTAGAGAGTTTTCCTTTCATTCTGGATTTCTTCTCCTTTCTTCTATAATTTTCCCTAATTATAACAGTAAACTTGTAAAATACAGAAAAAAGAGCAAAACACGTTGAAATAATGCACATAAACAGAGATAACTGTCATCACTGCTGCTTATGTCTTTCTCTAAGAGCCGTTTTCTATACCTGAGATCATACGGTCACTAGGTCATAGACAGTTAAGATTTCTGGTTTTTACTTTATAAAAGAGTATCTATATATTTAAATATTTGCTTGCATTTCATAATATCTCTTCAGAGTAGAACCTCAGAAGCATATTTAAAGTCTCTTTGATACATTATTACGAATTGCTTTACGAACAGTTGACTAAATTTATACTTCTACCTGCCTCGTACATTCTGAAAAATAAATTAGCCATACTGATTAATAGAGGAAAGTAGAATTGTATTACTGTTTGTTTTCATTTTTAATTACTAGTGATGTTAAAGATTTTTAAATGGTTATTAAGCTACTTATATTTCCTTCTGTGTTAACTGAGTTATCTTTTTCCTGTGCATAGAAATCTTGTTAATTTTCCTATAAATTTGCATAACGTTTTTATACATTAAAATTTTAACCTTTAGGTTGTCATAACTCTTAGAAATATTTATCCCACTCTATTTGAATTTTGTTTATGATTTTAAAAATACATATAAATAAAAACTGCTCCTATATGTGAGTGCTACTGGAGTAAATAGGGGCTTCCTCACCTGACTTACTACTCTCTCAGTTTGACGTGAGCTTTAAAAAAAATTAAAAAGAAGCTTCCATGGGCTTCACCCTAAATAACTCTTATGTAAATCTTTTCAAATGTAGTTAAAAATAAGTCAGGAAAAGTCAGGAAACCTTATTTCTCTAATAAAACATAGGACTTCACAATGTAATTGAGGGTATGCGTTGGGACCTGCAAAGTCTGAATTCCAAGACTTGCCTAAATATTTTATAGTGTATGTTTCATTAAACAGAGTAAACTTATAAGAGTCATATAATTCTTTCTTCTCTGGTCCATGGTAACTTATCAGCCACCATCAAGTGATACCGATTATTTGTTATAACTTTTGTTTAAATTCTAATTTTAACCCAGTTCTCCTTAGAAAGAACCTGGGGATCACAGAGTTCTGAACCTATTTGCTCATCTGTAAAATGGGAATAATAAAAGGTCTCCTTGCACTGCTTCTGTAGGACTGTACACCGCAGCGTATGTGGGGTACAGAGCCCGGAGCCAGCGCCCAGGAGATGCTGGGTTAGGGCCGCCGGCCTCCGCTCCGCCGCTCACCCCTGCCTCAGGCCAGGAGAGATACTGTGGTTCCCGAGAGCCAGCCTGTGCGCCTGAGTGCGGGCGCCCGACGTTGGCATTAACCCCAACAGCAAGTCGGGCTAATGTCTGAACGGAAGAATAAGCGATGCCTGGATTTTGCATATTATTCATTTATTCCACAAACATTTCTGAGAATCAAAGGTGTGACTAGCATTGTGTAAGGCACTGGTCCTATCAAGAGGAACAAAACTCCTTTACTGCATCGATGAAGCAGAATTCGAACCTCCTGAGTAAACTTGTCAGCCTGCCTTTACCACGAGGCCCACCCTGCCTGCTGTGCTGCTCCAACCCTAAACTTCCCTGGAAGCACGCACCGATCACACCAACCACCTGGCACTGAGGTGTGGGTGACATCAACTCTGCAAATATGCGGTGCAATAATAATCCAGGAGAGTCAGAGAAAATAATCTGTTTGTTGAGCCAACTAAGTATGGAGACAGGGCTTGTTGCGGCATACCACGGCACCATCTAATGCCGGTAGAAATGGTTTACGTGTGAGGCTGATGAAATATTCCAAAAAAGAAAATTCAAATAAGAGTGAGCCAATTATTCGCAGAGGAGTTTCTGATTCACCCTTCCTGCACAGGGCCGATTCTGACCACTTCGCTCTCTGTGAAATAGTCAGGTTTCTTGGAACAACACTGCTTTTACTGGTAAGTAAAATGAACTTTTATGAATTTGTTTTAATAGTCTTATGATTCACATTTTTCTTGGGTAATTATTTTTTATTTTCAAGATGGATATTGTTAAACCTGTGCCAAACTGAGAAATTCAGTTTTAACAAAGAATAGCAAAAGAGGAAATGGTCTCTGATCTCTCACCTACCTGATTTGTTTTACTTAACAGATTCGGAGCTCATGTTTTGTGACCTTCAAAACGACAATTGCCAACATGGAAGTCACTTAATCATTTTTTAAAAAGGCAATTATTTTCTTAAACTAGGAGAGATTCTAATTTGAAGAGTACTTGTAAGAGAGAATGAGAGCTGGTCCTCATGTCTTTCAACTTGAGCACTCCTACTCCTTCTCCAGAACCCCAAGATCAAACAAATTTCAGATTACGTTTCTTCGTTATTTCCAAAAGCAGACCTGACTTAGACACAGTAAATAATTTCAACTGGAGCCTCTTTGTTCCTGAAGAAACCATCCTCTTTAATATCAGGTGAGTGTTTGGAGCTTCCAAACGAGATTACTATCCAATCACACACTAGACTAAAGTGAACTGTGGGATGGAACTTCTGTTACCATCATGGTTCACACTCTCAGGTTCTCCCCTCTTCTCACCCAGGTGTGTGCCTGACTTTCTGGGAGCTGTTTGCTCAGTCTACTGGATAGACCATCATTGGTAAAGGTCACTGCCCACTTCACAAATCTTGGATATTTAGAGGTCAGGCAGAATAGGAAAATTAAAAAGAAGAGAAAGAAAGATATAAAAAAGAAAAGAAAAAGGGAAATATTTAGGGTAATACAGATGTGTTTTAATTAATTTGAATATTTTCTGAATCTTCTTCAATGTAGTCCATCACTGCCCCAAAGGCTTATTTTCTCTCAAGGCAGGTGATAGGAAATTTAAAAAAGAAATGTGGAACGTGATAAAAATCTTCTGTCCTGACATCTACTGAGCATTAGGCAATCCACACCCATCAAGAAGCACTTGCTGGATCACTGTTGTTTTATAAGTAAAAGCCAAAGTAAACACTTGCACAAATGATATCACCAACAGCACTGGTTGCATCTTTAAAGCAGAAACCACTCCTGAGATTGTGTATAGAGGTAGGAATTATTATCATTGCCTACCCCAGCTCTTTCTGATTACTCATATGTCTTCCAACATACACACATGCCCAGAGGCACAGATACTTGATTTCACCTTATAATGTGTAAATAAAATTTCTTGATCCAATCAGAATTTAGCTCAGTTGCCATGTCTGAGGAAAAAACTATTCCAAATGATCTAGGAAAAAATGCTATGAAATTTGAAACTGATTTTAACATGTTCTAAAGTGTAGCTGTAATGATTCACATATACATTTCTGCTTGCTATCATTTATTAAATATCTATTTTGACCTTTCTCCCTTTGTTCCCTTCACTTTCAGCTTATTATGAAAAGTATAAAAGGAGTGCCAACTATTCTTCCCTTTAATTCACATCTTCTCTCCCTGAAAATTTGGAATTAATGATATTGACAGATGGTTTTAAGAGTAAATAGTAAAAATAAAGTGAAGACTAAGAGAGATGAAAAATGTTGGGGGAACTAAAATTTAAAAAATTAAAACAGTTCACATTATTTACCTGATGTCATTATGAGGAAACTCCCCATAGTGTTCAGAGCACTGATTTTTGTTTTGTTTTGCAGAAAGTTATAGGAAGAGATATCTAATGATCTAATGATTATATCTTGGTTCTTTCTTATTATGTTATTATAATTTCTATAATTCACCAAGTAAAACAGGAATAGATTTGATTAATTATTTGGGGAGAGAAAGAAGGTATGATTAGAAAAGGGTGCCCTTGGGGTGAAGGAATTAAGATGTACAAATCGGCAGTTATAAAACAGTCACTGGGAATGTCAAGTACAGCATAGGAAATTTAGTCAATAATACTGTAATAACTCTGTATGCCAAGTGGGTACTGGAAATATCAGGGAGAACACTTTGTAAGCATAATGATTGTCTAACCACTATGCTGTACACCTAAAACTAATACAAAATAATACTGAATATAAACTATAACTAAAAAATAAAATTTAAATAAAAGAAATTACTACCTTTATAATGTTGTGATAGCAGAGAGGGTAAAAACTATACTTAGACACCGTTTTGCCATTAAGCTGCTGAAACAGCTTTTTAAGCACAGAAGATTCATAGCAACTTATTAGAAAGCTGGAAACAGGAAGTGAAAGAAAAGTAGGGTCTCCTTTTGATAGAATTATATCAGAACACATGTATTATATACATTTTTCTTTGCTGCCACAATTTAGTTTTCACTGTATTCTCACATTCAATAATTTCTATTGTATTTGCCATGCACTGGACTACATTTCCAACTGCCAAACCAATAACTTGCAGTTTCTTGGAGGACAGTGTAAAATTAAATGTGTTCACATAAACTTAAAAACACACTGATTTCATCTTTATGCTCCAGAATCTGGAGGAAAATGCTTGGTTCACATTTGTCTGTACAACTTTGTCTCTCTTCTGTTGCTCTGACTTTTGATGTGGGGTAGTGTGTGTGTGTGTGTGTGTGTGTGTGTGGTTTCAGTTGCTACTATCTTAAAAGGGGTTTCAACTGTGCATGAGGAATGAGAGAACAGCTTTTAGTTAAAGGTAACTATAGACCAGTCTCCAACAATTTTCAGTGCATTTTCAAAGGTTAGACTTTACTAGAAACATCCTTGAATGCTGGACATTAAAAGCGGCCTATAAATGTAAATAGAACTGTGTCATAAAAGCATAATAAAACCCTTAGAAAATGTTCTTCTGTTTCATTTATTTTCATTCAGATTGAGCGTGGGTCCGTCTTGTTTTATAATCATAAGCCTTCCTTAATCAACCTAGTCTTGCTTTCCTTAGGTTTCCCCTCCCCCTGTTGCCATGGTATGTCTTGGAGCCTGAAGCAGAAAGACACACTCTAGAGATGTGAGATAAAAGGAACAAATTCTTCTGTATACATGCACAAGTACATTTTTAAAAAACTGAACGAGTCCACAAAATCTGAGCCAAAACCAAAAAAAGAAGAATGCATGCAGAACAAAAGAGTAAAAACCCATTACACACAAACACACACATACATACACACACAGTTGGGTCTCCGGAGGTACTTTGGTTACCTGTTTATCATAAAAATCATGTTGGCATTGTTTTTTGTGTGAAAATGACATCATACCACAGATCTGATATTTGTCATGTCAAATGTTAGCATTTGTACATAGGACATTGCATGCATTTTAAACAAAACAGTACGTCATTCTATGCAGAGAACTTATAAATTCCCTTCCTAATTTTATAGACATTGTAACAGAAACAATAATGATTGAGTCAAAAGTTCATTGCAACTGAGAGTTGACTTCTGTGTGAAAGCCATAGATATATCTGTTCTGCAGCTGACAGAATAAAATAGTGGTTAGGAATTCAGACTCTGGCCTGGCCGAGTGTTGCTCAGTGGTTGAGTGTCAACCTAGGATCCAGGCGATCGGGGTTCGATTCCCGGTCAGGGCGCAGGCGCCGGTTGTGGGCTCAATCAATGGCTCTCTCATCATTGATGTTTCTATCTCTCTCTCTCTCCCTCTCCTTTCCTCTCTGAAATCAATAAAGATATACTTAAAAAAAAAAAATTTAGACTCCGGTTCTAGATTGTCAGGGTTCAAATCTTGGCTCTGCCCTTGGGGGCCACATAGCCTTGAACAAGAAGATCAACCCCTTTTTCTCACCTGTAAAACAGCCATGCCAATAGTATCTATTTCACAGGGCTGTTATGAGGGTTAAATGATTAAAACTGCATGTTATGTAGAAATATTTAATAAATGTTAACTATTATTAAGTCAATCAATTCTGTAGTTCTTGGGAAACTCAAACTGGACCTTGATCTTGGGAGGGAATTAAGGGCTGCCTATTACTGTATGTTCTACTGGTTCCTGTTAGTACAGAAAACATGTGAAAGCTGTTGGCCGAGGAAAGGTTAGCCTTGCATAGTTGGATCGGGTATGTTGCGGTCGTCCCAGATCTGGTCTGTCGCTTCCTTGACTCCCCTGGCCCTCTTCGCTTTTTTGCAGATCTCATTTTTAACTTGGACTTTGAACCACGTACATTGATTAGCCCTTTGGTAACCGCACCCTCCTCTTTTTGTCTGGCTGCCACAATGACGTTTCCGGTTGCTTTGTCCCTTTGATTTAGCTCTTAAGATGACTCCAACGGCTCTGCAGCCTTTGACACCTATTTTGTCTCCTTCGGTCTTGCCTCCACTTCCTTCAGCTCCTAGCTCCAGGCCGATAGCAGAAAGAGGCCTCACAAAACGTTCGTTTAGTAGCTTAATCTTCAAGCACAAGAAGGGGCTCTCCTTGGTTCACAGGGGCTGTCAGTGTAGCAGCGATTCACACATTGTAGTGTGCACCAGAATCATTTGTGGGGGTGTTTAAAATGCAGATTTCTGAACCCTTTTCCCAGAGATGACTCTAGATCCTTACAGCAACAAGTTAGGGGACCAATGACAAGTTTTTGTCAATATCTTACCTTTCAGAAGACAGAAAAAGGCAGAGACTTTCCCAAAGTTACTCTTTTCTATTTTTTTTAAACAATGATCTGTTTACCCCTTTAGAATTTCAAGCAATTTCAGAATTATGACTTACCTCTTTAGAAGATTGAGCAGTCAGAAGATTTGGGATAAAAATGAAACTAATTCTCTCCAATTTTCTTTTCCCATTTAGGCATCTTTACACCCCCGTGCTTGAACTCAAGCCTCATGTCACTACCACTAACCTCAAGCCTGAAGCTGGAAGAGGCGAAAAGAGCTTTCTTTGCTGAACAAGGCTGAGTAATGCCACTGTCCTACCTCCCCCGGGGTTCAGTGCCACTGTAGTCCAGCCAACACCGGCCTGCCCTGGAAGCGGTCCAGCAGCAGCCTCCTGCCTACATGACCTCAGTACACTGTTCTTGCCAGATACCCAGGACTTCTGTCTGTGAGGAATTTAAGCCACACAAGCAACATAGAAATTCACTCTTTTTTCCTGGCTTCTCTGGTTTGGTAGATCTTCCTTTCCATAACACAGTCATGCATTGAATGCCTGTAATTTTCTGGAGCCTGGCTATGTACCGGAAAAGAAAGACATCATCTCTGCCCTCCAGGAGTTCATCAGCTAGCCAGGAAGTCAGGAAAATAAGTGGCCAGAATGCAATGTGACTTGGGTCACAACTGAGGATGGACCAAGGGCACAGAAATGGTCTCCCATATCAACCGGTGATTGACAGTGTCCCTGGAGACTTTGAGGTTCCTGTGATCAAAGTAACACAATCACCTAAGCTCGCTTTCCTCTTGATGGATATTCCAGATCACTACTGCATTTCCAGAGCCTGACCAACTGGCAACATCTTCTGAGCTCTTCCTTTACCCTTCACCAAACATACAAAGCTGTTCCAGCTCCCCTCAATGGGAAAGATTTCTTTTTCCTTTGAAATCCCATAATACTCTGCCTCAATATCCCTGTGGCACTTACCAAAGTTTACATTGCATTATGGCTGTGCATAAATACATAGAGCTTTCTCACCCTTCCAGGTTAGAGATTCCATGAGGGCATGGACTGTTCAGCTCAGTGCCTTGCACAAAGCACCGTTCATAATTGATGCTTAACACGTATTTGAACAAATGAATCAGCAAAGGAAACACCTTCTGATAAAAGGTCCTGAACCTGAACTATTAGATATCGGCCTGATCTGAATCATTTCCTGTTGGTTTTATATAATGCAATTTTCTGTTTCTAGCCTTGGGGGAGTGGGGAGGGGGTGGGGAATAACCAACCCAAACCCTCTGCATTCTGGAAAGATTGTAGCAGATCCAAGGCGTTTGTATGTACAGATAACATGTTGAAAGTCAAATATCAAAGATTCTAATTATTTCATGTTTATATTTTAGTAAATGCTAAAATCTGAAGGCTTGTTTTGTAGTTTATTGAGAAATAGACACAATAAAAACAGTAGCAGTAGAACTTTCTCCAAAACTACTGAATTAATGTATTTTACCTTGACCTTGAAGACTAAGTAAAAATACTGGTGAAAAATACCAAATACAGATTATTTACTTAATTGTTAAAACAGCAGGGAAAATAATGAAAGGGAAGAAAATTGAGCATTTACATAGAACTTCACCATTTTCTAGACTGAGAAAATTGCTTTAATGTTGATTATGTATTTAATATCTGCAGCTACGGGGTTACATTGATGTTATTAACTCTATTTTGCAGACCAGAAAATGGGGCTCAGAGAGCCTAAGAAACTTGGACAAGATCATTTGTTTAATATGTGGAGGAGCCAGGCTACAAATCCAGTTCTATCAAACTCCAAGTCCCCTTTTCTTTAATGATGCTGGCTGTGTATCTGAGATGTAGCTGAGCCAAAATTAGGTATCAGGCATTTCTTGTTTTAATACATTTTCAATGTACTATAAGTAAAGTTAATATTTTATTCACTTTGCAGAGATAGTCTTTTAGCAGCTACATTACTGTTCAAAACTCTTACATATTATATATATGTAGGTTTGAAATGGAGGTGCATAATTGCACTAATTGACCTTAGAAATGCAATATAAGACAGATTATATTTAGGACCTGTTACAATCCTCAAATAAGTTATCATCCGATTTTAAAATACTAAGCTTATGATTTGCAACATTCTGGAAGGGGTGTGCCACACTACTGATACCTGGCCTCCTCATAAGGGGTTGGAGTTGATGAAATGGCTTTTAGGCTTTTTACTTAGTGAATTACTTTTTCTTTCTAACATTCAGTTCTTTTACTTATAAATGGGAAAAATAATAGTATCCACTTCATGGAGATGTAAAAATGAGATGCTGCATATAGTGTTTATCAAAATGTCTGAATAAATCTTATTTATATTAATTATTATTCTTAAAGCATGACTATTCAACATTCACTTGCAAATATTGAGCATCTGAAAGTGTCAGGTAGTATTATAGGCACAAATAAAACTGTGAATAAGACAGATAAGATAGTTGACCAATGAAAAGGTAAACAATAACATTTTATTAAAGAATCATTATATTGCCATTAATACTAGCATCTACTGAGTCCACATTTTGCCAAGTGCCTTGCCTATCAAACACACGAATTAGAATTATTATTTCCATGTATGGATGAAGAAACTGAGGCCCAGAAATAATAAATGACTTAGCAAAGGCCAAAGAGCAGCTAATTAAGGGACCTGGTACTTGCCCCATGACTATTGGTTCCACAGTCTTTTTTTTTTTTTTTTGGTTACACCCCAGACATTCTTTTAACCAGGTCCTTAACTCAAATATTTCCAGCTATTATTCCCTGTATTTGCGGAATGAGTTTTTTGGAGCATGGTGATAGTTTCAGAGAGTAAAATCTTAAATAGCCCACTATAAGTAGTTGGAATAAAGGTAAAAATATAGTATGCATGCAATTAATCTCTCATTCATTCATTCACTTATTCAATGAATATTTACTGATTATATTTCATCTTCCAGACTCTATTCCAGGCTCTAGGGATATAATGTTGAACAAGTCCAATATAGTCCCTAATCTTCTGAAACTTATATTCTAGTGGGAAAAAGAGGAAAAAGAGTAAACAAACAAATGCATAAAATAATTACAAGTTGTTATATATTTTATAAGGGACATAAGAGCTAACATCTAGCCTAAGGAGAAAGGGTGATCTACTTGTTAGCATGGTCAGAAGAGCCTCACTGAGCAGTACATGATACCAAAGCCCAGGCCTGAGGTTGAGAAGGAGATAACCATGGGGAGGGTGGAAGAGAGTGAGCTTTGTTACAGGATGTGAGAATGTCATGTTTCAAGGATTCAATAAGACTTTGAATTTCAGGGACCAGAAGAAAGTCACTAGTATGTCCAGAACTGTCAGCGTAATATCCTAAGGGACATTTCTTGATCTTAGTTGATTTATATGCTCAAGTTCATCCCTTTCTTCTTCCAAGATTATTTCCCTGTCATAGAGATTGACTATCCCACTTTTCCCAGATGCTGCCTTTCTTTCTTCCATCTGAGGGTCTCTTCTCTCAAATCTCATGTGGAATGAGGCATAGTAGTTTGACTTTTGGTCATGTCTTCTATTCCCAGATGTGTCAGTCAAAATCCCAGAAGGAAATAGATTTTCTCTCAGATGTTTTCATTGAAGTGATTTTAATGAAAGGATTATTTATAGAGGAGTAGATGTAGCCAAGAATTTCAAGTAATATAGGAAGCCATTTAATCCCTAGAGATGAAATAGTGTTATGGGAGCCTAAGAGAACTAGAGCCATAAAGGCATGACACAGAATCTCTGGACACTGGCCTTTGTTCTGGGCCTGATGAAAACAAGGTTGGACTTTCTCCATGGTGGGATGGATAGAGATGAGACACTGGGAACGCAGGGGCAGTCCTTCAATTTTGCTTCTACAATAAATCTTACCACTACACATATCTTCCCATACGTGGGTCCCTGGAATGCTTTCCTTATGGCTCCATGAAGGGTCCCATTTCCACCGACAATACCTTTATCTTAAATTATTTTTAGAGATACTCATGCCTAATCTATTTCCCTCTCCACAAAAGAGATGAGGCATTCGATCTTCTCAATAGCCCAGTGCCCAGAGATCATGATTGGCATTTAGCTTGAGCCAAGGACTAATTATGGAAACCTGACATCTCAGTGGAAACTGCAGGCTCTATCTGTTGCTCTACTTATAAATGTCTTCATTTACAAAAGGTGGAAGGGCCCATGGGATAGCTATAGGGCAGAGATGCATTTTTCTTATTTCCCAGTTCAAGTTAGTCTTTAGTGGTGCCAAACACCCAATGTGCATGAAAGATGGTCTTAGGTGTTTCCAGTTTCACACCTGAAGGAGTTCCTGATGCCAGATTAAACTGATCACAAAGTAGTGATCAATGTTTAATGAAGAGCTGCTTGGCTCAAACCACATAGACTGCTGTGCCATGCACGTAAGGCCAACTTAAGAGAGGAGTAGAGTTTGGTATCTTTTGAATTTTGATTAAAATACACAAGTTGAAGATTGGATTAATATAGCAAGCACAACCTCTCAGAAAATGACCACTCAAACACTAACTGTAACATTGGATTGGAAAACAATAATCTTGGTTCTAGTCCTGGCTCTACTACTTATTCAAGTCATTGTGGAGACCTTACTCCATTCACCTGAACCTCTAACTTCTTAAGGTAAAGTGAGATGATCTAAGACCCATCTTAGCCCTACCATATCATGTCTGATTATGTATTATTTCTCCAAACAAATAAGGCCAAGAGTGATGATTATAATGCTCAAACAGATGTGGGAATATTATAAGAAAGATGCTGGTTTCTTCCATCCCCAGAAGGGAAAGAAAAGAAGTTGGGATATAAGGGTAGACAACAAATATTTATAAAACACCCATTATGTGTCAGACAATCTGTTGAGCATGGTTCATACATTATTTCATTAATCTTAATCCCAAATGTACATTTTTAAATATTGTTTCTCTTTTCTTCACAGATTAGAAAACTGAGGCTAAGAGAGCTTTGCTATCATTCCTCTCCCTTTCATCACTAATCTTTTTTGAAATATTTCCTTACCTTCTCCTTTCACCACTCAGTCCTTACTTTCAATCTTGAATCTACCCTCACCAAGGCACAAAACTTCTCGTTCAATCTTCTCAGGATTTGTTGGGGCGGGACATGTGCTCTTTCTTGACACCCTCTTCTGCCAGCCCTCTTTGTTACCCTACTTTCCTGCTTTAGCTACTATGGTAGTGGGTATAAATTTTACGTATTGTGTAGCTTAAGCAAGTAAAGATGAAATTTTATTTTATTCCTAGTGATTTTCGTGCTCAATAATGGTGAAAAATTTAACTGTACCAAGTCAGGATCACAGGTTTTTCTGGATTAAAGCACAGATCTCTTGATTCTGACCTTCTGCATTCTCTTTTCCTGCCCCCCAGACTGCTCTACATTCTGAGGGCCTTACCTTTGCTTCCCCTGTGGGAGAGACTCTCTCTGCTGGAATTAGTCTTTGACGACGCTCGTATTCTCTTGCTGTGCGTGGTGACTGCTGCTGGAACCTCAGTGGCCTGCCTCTGGTGACTCATCCCACCCGCACAGTGGTTGGCACTGTGATTTTTTCAGACTTAGTCACACCCTCCTTGCATTCACAGCTTTCACTGGCCACCCTGAAGCTTCTGCAGAAGGCTCTCCTGGCCTCATTTTATTCTTTAGCAACTGGTCATTTTGACCTGTTATATTTTGTGGTAATCCCTTGTAGAAAGACTACTTCTCAATTGTCAGCTATTTCTGATGTTTCCTTAGACACAGAACATTTTGGGATCTCTTACATTTCTCAAGGAAATCGAAAGAGTCTGGGAAGTGGGTGGAGAGAGTGGGGAGAGGCTATCCCAAACCATGCTCTGCCTAAACCTGCCCAGGAAACATTGTCACTTTCCTCTGGCTGCTTCATGTTTGCAGAAGACCCTTGAGGACTCTATCTACTTCCAGAATTTGAAAAGAGAGCACAGGCCCCCTTGTTTTTCAATCTCCAAATGCATCTAGGCATTTCTATCTCTCACACATATTTTGAGCCTGAGACAAGAGCTCACACTAGCATCCAAACTCCCTTGCTCTCCTTTCCTATTCCTCTCTATGTTTCTTTTTCCCTCAGCTCAGGAAGGGCTCCTACTTTTCTCTCTGTGGTACAAAATCTTCTCTTGAATGATCATAAATTCTTACAGATTCTATAGTTGAAACAAGAAAGTGCTCTGAGCCCACTAGACTCTTAGCTCTGTGTGTGTGTGTGTGTGTGTGTGTGTGTGTGTGTGTGTGTGTGTGTGTGTGTGTTGGGAGAGCTAAAAAAAAGCTTTCTCTTTCAAAGCTAGTGTTCTATTACTGCCTTTCAAGAACTTCTTCTGGAACTCAAAAAAAAAAAAAAAAAATCTCATTTACTTGCTGAGATTCCTTCTCCCCCTTTATTCTTTGTCCCCTTAACACAATAAGCCTTAGCCCCAGGGTTTATAGCCAATTATGCTCAAGAAGGAATTGGCAAGAAGAAAAAATATAATATGTTGGGTAATGCTTCAAATCTTCTGTTAAGATTGTCTTTGACTGCGCCTTTTCTGGGTTTCTCTACATTCTCCAACATTGGTATTAATCAAGACATTGTCAAGAAACAGTTTCTGTTCTTTCTATATACTTTCCTTTAATACTTAAATATAGCTTTGTACCTGTAATTTTTCACTTCTTTGGGGTCATGTACCCTTTAGAGATTCTGTTGAAAAGCAGGGACTTTTTACACAGAAAAATACACTTAAGCATACATTTTGCCTTACTCCATTTTAGCTGTAATAATAATAAGTAATAATAATAATAATACCCATAGACTAAGTAGCTTAAACAGCAAACACTTATTTCTCACAGTTCTGGAGGCTAGGAAGTCTACAATCTGTGTCAGATGGGGACCTACTTCCTGGTTCATGGACCACTGTCTTCCCACTGTGTCCTCACACTGCAGAAAAGGCAAAGGAGCTCTTTAGGGCCTCTTTGGCACTAATTCCAATCATGAGGGCTCCACCCCCGTGACCTAATCACCTCCCACCTCTGAATACAATCACATTGGGGGTTAGGATTTCAACATATGAGTTTTGAGAGGACACAAACATTCAGTCCATAACATACATAATTTTTTTCACTATTTGAAGAGGTTCACAGAGTTTCTTACACCTATTATTGAAACTATGGAGGATACAATTACTTGAGTTGAGACCACTTGTCTGTCTTGTTTATTGCTATATTTTCAAGGCCTAAAAGAGTACCTGTCCCCAAAAAAGATACTCAATCAATTCCTCAATTAAATAAATAAGTAATATTTCCACTCTCATCTCTCTCCTGAATTTTAGTCCATTTTAGCCACTGCCATTCATATGTCACCTCAGAATCTTAAACTCCATATATCCAAACAGAATCATTACCTTTCACTTTTGTTCCATATTTAAATCAACGGCCCCTGCTCTCCAAGTTTTTACTCTACCTTCAACATCTTTGACTCCATCTCCTCTCCTTTTATATTCAACTGGCTTCCAAGTCCTGTTTATTCTATCTCCACAATATTTCCCAATTTCCCACAATCTATTGGCACTATGTGAGGAAGGTACTTTTGAGGTATCTGTCCAGCTCAAAATGACCCATGACCTTTAATTCTTCACCCTCAGGATAGGTTTCATGAAGTTATGTTTATCCCTTGCCCGCATGTCTATAGTTCAGTGGACACCTGATCAAAGCTGGGCCAATCAAATTCTATCTTTTAAGAATTTGGAACTGGGACTGAGAAATTCTAATTTACGTTAGATTAATTAAGTCCTCAAATATAATATATGTAAAATCTATAGAGTCCTGAGACATCCACCTTCAATCAGGTGGAGTAAATAGAAGAAAAAGAAGATATGATGAGAGAAACGAATAAAACAGTCATTCATAGAGAAGCAGGAGACAGCAACTCAGAATACAGAGATGGTCTCCCTGGTTCCTGACTTCTCAGCACCAGGTTCTTTTCTGTTCCTGAATTTTGGTTGTATACCTGCTGGTGAGTCTTGTAAGACACCCTTTTTTATTCTTATACCCTTTTAATAATTTTTATAGATTACTTTGTTTGCTTTCTCTAGCTTGAGGCTTTCTGTTATTTGTGGGGTTTTATGTTAGAGTGGAATTTGTCCTGTCTCAGTTTCAGCTAGGTCAAGATAATAGATGCTATATCTCATTGTTAGTTGACAGATGAACCCACAGTGTCTGTAAATATTAACACAACTTTTGAACTCCTCACTTACATGAGGCTATAACAGAACTGAAAGGGTGGAGACAAGAGTGAATTTGTGGGAGGATTTCTTTGCAGGGACTTCAACCTCCCAACATTGGGACTCTAAATTTCTGATGAACTTCAATGGAACTTGACTATATGTTCTTTAAAAAAGGGATCCTGTCCATGAGAGAATGCCTGCAGGGTATTGTAAATGATTGAGGGAAGATCAAGAACATCTAGGAAGAGAAAAGGCACAGTCCTATTGAGACTGTGCAGCCTGGTGGCAGCTCAAGCACAAATCATTGACCTCTGTGCTGTTATTCTTCCCTGTCTTTATCAAATTATGGTCTTTGAAACAGTAGGCTTGGATATGAAGGCACCTCATCTTGCCAATGGGTTGGCCCTCATCATGTGGCTAAGATGTCTTAATGGGAGGTGCTTGAGAAGGACTGGTGTGACACCCCAGTCTTATCTTCCGTTAAAGCAACCTAGAACTTAGTTGCATACTCACACCTCTCTCGAGGAAGGCTGGGAAATATTGACTTTAGCTGGGCTGCTTTTTGATCAGCTAATACTCTGAAGTTTTCATGCTGATAAAAGAAAGGGAGAACAAATACTGAGGGAAACTGGTCATCTCACCAACAGTTCTTTTACTAATTCAGTTGACCTTACATACTACTGGCTGATTATTCTTGCTAAAGCACAAGTTGATCATTTCATGTATCTTCTCAAAAAGTTTCAATGATCTTCAATTTCCTACTGAATGTAGTTCAAACTCAGTTCCTCTTAAGATAATTCTTAGCATTTTATTACACAAATATACTATAAACTTACCCACTTTTCTATTCTTGAATATTTATATATTTTTCTTCCTTTTGCTGTTATGAACGATGTCGCCTTAATGTCCTTATAGGCAATGTGATTGTGTTAGTCACTTCTAAAGGGGTATCTAAACATTTTTATTCATAGTCCTTTATGGCATTTCACTTAACATGTACCAAAAGATACATGTTTAATAAATACTCGCTCTGTGAGTAACAGATGGGCTAACTCTGCCATGGATTAGTGAGCTATGAGCTGCAGAACCTCAGGTTCATGAATTTAGTTCCAATAATTAAGCAAGTTCTAATAGAAAGCATCCAAAGTGAAATAAGAAAGGGAGATAAGCATGAGCATGAAAGAGCCTAGAGAATTTAAAACAACAGTGTTAGTGAGGGTAGTGCCAGCTGCTATAACAAATAAACCCCCCTATTAATGGCTTAACACAAAACAAAACTTTATTTTTTTACTTAAGTAGTAGTTCGATACTGATCTTCCTGTTTGGGGGCAGAAAGAGGTTGGAGATGGTAGTTATTCAGGAGCTAGGCTGACAGAGGCTCTGTTGCCTTCAACAATGTGTCTTCCGAGGGTGCTAATGTCTAGTTGGAAGAGAGGGAAAGAGAAATATAGAATAATCACACCTGATTCTTAACAGCCTTGGTCTGGAATTAACTAGTTACATGGCTCTATTTAGACCCAGCGGGGGCTGGAACAGGCAGTCCCTGGTTGGGCAGCCTCTTCCCAGCAACAACTCTATGCTAAGGGAAGGAGTAGAAAGAAAAAGACAGATGGAGGGCAGCCATCTGTCTTTCCCACATCAACATTAGCTGAATAATCCCAACATATCTTAAAATCAGACCGCATATATGTGGAGGGAAGGGGAATCAAAAGGGGTGTACTTATTGGCCTCCCTCATTTTACTCCACCCAAATGGTACTCATGTATTCTTTGTTTTCTTTAAAATTTACTAAGAATCTTAAGAGTAGCCTCTCTCTTCTATTTAATACTTAGGTTGGAAATAAAGACAAGACTAGATCATTCCTGAACTCACATTTTCTGAATGCAAGTTATCATTGTAAAGTGAAAAGAGCCTGGGTCTTAGAATCACACAGATTTGAGCTCACATCCTGGCTAGCTCACTGCTAAATGTGTGTTTTTGGTGCAATTCACCCATCTGTAAAATAAGGAGGAGCATTTGGCTGGCATGAGACAATAACTATTAAAGGCTTGGTTTCAGCCTATGCTGCTTTTTTAAAGACTTGATGCCACTCATGTTGGATGTGCTACGTGATCTTACACAATGTTGAAAAGTTAACTTTCCTGTCTCAGCCTCCCATATTGATTCTATAACTGGCTCCTTGTTCCAGTCTTTCTCACCCTGGTAAGTAACCTAGTCATTCTTTCTGCTCTTTTCATCATATACCTTTATTCATTGCCAAATCTAACTTATCTCTGCTAATAAAACCTTAGCTTGTTGTCTGAGTTTGTTTTTATCTGTGTTTTAGTCAAATTCACTCATAATGTCTTCTGAGTAATTCTCCTCTCAACTTAATGGGGACCCTGAAATTCTCTTTCTTATACACTCCCTTCATGAGTTTCCACGTTGGATTTGTAAAACAAATTGATATATACTTAATGTCTTCCTCTGATTAAATCCCAAAGCCCCTACTCTTTGCCCCCATCCCATTCTGAGATTTCTCTCAGAGTCTATAGAGAATTGCTTGGTAGACTGCACATATCAGACTCTCATACTCTGCTAAGGATGTCATGCAGGGAACTCACTGAAAGCCCTTCTTGCATGTCACTCTGAAAAATGCTATTTTTACTCAGACCATCCTGTCGAAATCTTGACCTCAAAGAGGGCTAATGTAATACTGACTTACATACCATTATCTTTTCTGATTGTTTTCCACGGATAAACACAGGCATTGCTGTCATGGACTCAGGAGTAAGTCCCAGCCTTCGGCCAGCTTTTCCTTTTTCTCTTTTTTTCATTTACCAACTACAGAGGACAGAGAGTAGGCCTCCAAATATCTGGGGTTTGGCCAGGCTCTCCTCACTTTCATCTCCTAGCTTCCTTGCCTCAAACTATTAAGGTTACAATGAGAATGGTGTGTTTCATCTGTAACTTCAAATAGGTAGGGAAAATGAGGCCTCTGCTAGCAGACACTTGTTGTTATTTCTGGCTAGCTGGCAGTCAAAACCCCATTTCATTCTGGGAAACCTCCCTCCGCAGTCCTGTATGCGCCTTGGTCAGAGGTAGGCACACGAGGCTAGATGTTTCGGTTCTAAACAACCACCTGGAAGCTTGAGCATGTGGCCGAGGCTTAACTAATCCAATGCTCCCACCTGGCAGTATTGTTTTACACTCTTAAGACATGAGGTAGTCATAGCTGGCCGAAACATATGATCTAAGTGTGTTTATTATTAGATGAATGAATAAAGTCCTCACTGAGCAGAGTTCTCTTGTGACAACTCATGGTGAATGAATGAGATTCCACTTTGCAAGACCCAACAGCATGACTTAGAGCATAACTAGAAGTTACGTGACTCAGGTGTCGCCACGTCCCCTGAAGAGTTTGCTGATAGATCCCAGCACTTTGTTTCACTGAGAACACCCTTGACCTCCTGTCATTGCTGGGTTCTATGAAGCCAATGGGCTGCAAAGATCACATTAATCTTTATAATAAAAATTTGTATTTTATTTTAAACAAGAAAGTATTTTTAAGAACACTCTTCGAAAGTGTGCTATAAACTGAAGTGTCATTTGGTTATGTCCAGAATGCAAACTTGTCTTTCTATCAGAATATTTCCATACTGACATTGAGAGCAATGGGGAAATGTACTTGACAGTTACCTTTGCTAGAACATTAACTCATAGTTGAGGGTATTCCTAGGGATGTAATTCACAGGTAAACATGAACAGTGACAAAGGTAAGACTAACAAAGTGCATGACAAATGTCCAAAGGTTTTCCTGTATTGCCAAAATACCCATCTCTCTGGGCTACATCTCTCCTGACTGCTACTCTAACTGAATCACAGAAGACTCCTCTGCAGAGGAAAGAGAGAGTCTTTGGCTGATGAACTTGGATTCCGAGCCCCCATTCCCATGGATATCACTTTAACAAACCTAAACTCTCCACCAGAATTTAGGATGAATCCTGGCTAGATAAACATTTTAATATCTTAATACCATATTCTTGCCATCGGGTCACTTAACGTCTGACTGAGCCTCAGGCTCCTGGCAAAATAGTGCCTGCGCTGTAAATAACCAAGAGGATATAGCTCGCTAACGTCTATGAAAGAGCCTGGCTCAGAACAGGACCCCAGAGTGATCGTTATTGTCAGCTGTCTCCTGCTTGGGTGGAAGCAGATTACAATAGGTCCTCCTGTGGTTCCAGTTTTCTTCCAGGATCAGGCAAACAACTGCTTGAAAGGAAATCCATCTTTAAAGCAATCTGTTTTCTTTTTTTAATTACCTGATGCCAAAGTCAGTGACTGGAGTTTGGGTTGAAGAGGATGGCTGATACAAGAGGGAATTAGCTTTCTGGGCGCAAAAACAATGCCCTGACATTTTCAATGGCATTGGTGCAGTCCTTGAAGGAATTTTGTATCTTCACAGAACACCGGCGAAGGCACTGCTTGCCATGCTGACTGCGCTCCTCTGAGATCTATGCTCCGGCTTGCCTGGTAACTCATCTAGGATGTGCTGCCGGCTGAAAATAGCGTTGGGCCTGCCCTGTTCCTGCCTGGTGGGAGCAGACAGGAACTGAGTCCTGTGCAGGCAAGGCTATGGTGACAGTGGGAGGTCTGTCCCCTTGTTTACAAAACGTTATAAATATGGCCCTGCGAGAATGCCTGGAAGAGAGCTCTAAACTACGGACTGGGCAGCAACAATAGTTAAATGTCCAACACCCACCCAAAGGGCTGCCTCATTTCAAAGGGGCCGCTTCACACAGACATACATGAGACCATCAGCTGAGGGAGAGCTAGTTCATTTATATGTGAATTTGTTGGTTGCAGAACGGTCTAAATGCTCAACATTCATCCTTAAAGTTCCACTTGGGACGCTACTCAGATCATCTCTGACCTTGAGCACACCCCTAACAGTATCCTCTGCTGCGTTTAACCCACAGCGCTGTAGATTATTTACACGGCTGTCTCCTCTGCTGGAATGGGAGCTTCTGGGGAGAACACAATTTCTCTTTGATTATTATGTCTGTATTGCCTTTCATATCTATACTTTTGCATTTTATATTTATATTTGTACATCTAAATAGCACCTAGTAGGTGCTTAATAAATGTGAGTTAATTGAATTAAACCATCTGCTCCCCACAAAGCCCAGCACATGCAGTGTTAGAAATGTTTTAGACACTGGCTACACCTCCCACATTTGCTTACCCGAAGCTTAAATTTAGAGGAGCTTAAAATGGAGGTTAAGAAACACCAAGTCCAACGAACAAACATTACACATAATGGTTTTGAGAGGCAGGGAGGTTAAATAAATTACCTAAGGCCACAGCTCTGACCCATGGCAGGGCAGAACTGGCACCAACTGACTCTTCAGGCAGTATTTTTCAGATGATATGTAAAAAAACATCATTTTAAAACCAGAAAACCCCTTCTTTCAGTGTTAGTGTTTCTTCGGTTGCCCATGGCAACTCGGTTTCAGTGGGATTTTGTCTGGTTCACGGGAACCCACAGTACTGGCTCACTAATCTCCTCACCATCCCACCCCTGCAAAGTCTCCCTGGGATGTTCCAAAGGAAAATAAAAGTTCTCCCCAAGGATCCTTCTCGATTTTCCATTTGAACATTCATCTTCTTTTTGTCAAAATCAATTGAAAACAAAATTTAAAATAATGCTGGTGGGGGTTTTTCTTTCCTTTTTGGATAATTTTCTTGCAATTTGGAGTCCACTCACCCCTGCCTCAAAGTATTAAAACAAAATATTTAAACGTGTTTGTGACAAATCTTATAAGTGAGATGTTTTGTTTTGTTTGGCTTTCTCTAAGCTGAAAATGATTTTATTAACTGTACAATCTGAAGGCATAAACATCATTTAAAGTGCTATATTAGCTATGTGAAGATTTAAATCCTTTTACAAAAGTGGCAAAAAAAATGTCTACTTCTATTGAGTTTTTTTTTTCAGATTTTCAGCCTAGAAAGAATACTCTTAAGAGAAAAAAGTTAAATAGAAGGCCTATCCTATTTAATTAAGGGATTACAGCATACAAATTACAAACTTTAAATAGATTGCCTTCTAAAAAGTAATAATAATGACCAGTATTTATATTTGAGCTTATTATGTGCCAGGCATGTTTCTGATAGCTTTGTTTTTATCTAATTCCATGCTTATAACCACCCTATTAAGTGCACACTACTCCTGTGCCTATTTTACGTAACAATAACATCTAGCACATTAACACCTTCTGAGCAATAGCTATGTGCCAAACGCTAATTTAAGCACTTCATGTACTTTTTAATATTTAAATCTCATGTTGTCCATGAAAGATTAGCAATATCACTAAATAAAAAACTGAGGTTCTCAAGGGTAAGCCCTTTGCCTAAAGCAAAGTGAATGGTGGAGCTTAGAGGCAAACCCACTTCTGTCTAGTCCAAAGGCCATGTTCTGTGCACATGTGGCAGCCCCATGAAGACCGGCAGAGACTTGTGATTCCTTCCCAACCCTTGTTGAGGAAATCACTGAACCTCTGCCCCTACCCTACTACGATCGATAGGTTGGGGTTCATATATTGACTTTGTTATGCTTAGCGTGATAGTCACTATACTTAACAAGCAGAATTACATGGATAATCTTCCATCGTATCGTTGGGTCCATAGACCTGGAGCAGGGGTCAGGGTCACTCCAGGCTTTATTCTTGTGTGCGTGTGTGTGTGTGTGTGTGTGTGTGTGTGTGTGTGTGTGTATTACTCAGGAGTCCCAGGACAGTGCCTACTTACCAAACACCATAGAAATATTTTAATATTTTAAGAAGTGATAATTGTATAAAGCAAATGAATATTGAGTAATAAGTTTCATGAAAAAAGAAAACAAGTCCTGGAAAAATAAACTAAGGACAGGAAGTAATTAAAAATAGTATAACATAGAGACTAGGAGCTTAGTCTCTGGAATCAAATTACTGCTTCCTAGTCATATAATGCTGACAAACTGCTTAGCCTCTGTGCCTCAGTTTTTTCATCTGTGAAATGGGTGCCATAATAATATGGACCTCATATGCTTATAATGAGTATTGAGAGGGCTAATGCAAGTAAACCTCTCAGGAGAATATTTGGCACATAGTGTGTGTCAGCTATTTTTGTAAGACTGTATATGTCTTTAGAGGGTTTTTAATTTTTTTACTTTTAGGTGAGGAATTTTAGAAGATTTTCTTACAGTAGTGTGTAACCACCACCATTTTCCCACTACTGTAATGTTTGTGTTTTTAATATTTTCTCTTGGAGAAGCTGTTTTCCTGCATTCTTTGATCTGAAAGCCTTATGATTAATGACAACTCTTGATTAGCTATGTTAATGAAGAACAGTAATGACACAGACAGTAAATCCAAAACAGCAGTGAATGCTCAAGATCATCCCTATTTAAAAAAGAAAATACCTCCTGGGATTTTCCCCTTGAAGATTAATCCTTACTTCAATTCATCAAATATTTATGGAATGCTCACTTTGGGTCTTGTTCTATGCTACACAGGGGTAGAGAAATTAATAATATGGAATCCTGACACTGAGGAAATCAGTCTACCCTGGCAACAGACCTACAAATAATCCTTCCCAAAAGGGCTTTTATAAGGTGAATGGAGGCATCATCAGGGCTTGGGGAGCCATGGAAAGTTCCACGGATGAGGTAAATGTCCCCTTTGGTGGGCGAGAAGGGAAGGGACTTCCCAGGCAAGAGAAGATGTACAAAGTAAAGACATGGAAAGAGTGTGATGTATTCAGGGAACCGGGAAGGAGGTCAGGTGGCTACAGAGAGTGATGCACGTGGAGGGGGGAGGACCGGGACCAAGAAGGACCTCACTTGCTGTGCTGAGGCACTTGGATCTAATCCCTCCGACAAAGGAGCGCCTCAGCAGTGACATGCTGGAGCGTGTCATGAAGAGATCCCAGGGTCGGTGGCAGCAGGGGCAGGTTGGGTCTGAGGGGATGTCAGGACGAAAGTTAGTTTTCGTTTATGTTTCACTTGTGCTGACACCGGATATGCATTATCCCTTTGCAGTGTGACACCCGAGACGTGCCAGGTGGCAGAGGGCAGCCAGGCGGTAGGTCATACACTGTCGTGTGCTGTGGACAGTGCTCTCAGCAAGCGAGGCCTGTGCTGCAGGAAGGAGGCTCCCAGGCCGGGTTTCTGTGGCCCTAACTGTGTTCCCACAGCGTTTCCTTTTATCTCTGCAATGCTCTTAGTGCAGAATCCTTTCCGAGTCTAGCTGTCGCCCTGGGCTCGGGGCCAAGCCTAATGCCTCTTCCTCCTGCCCCAGGGAGGTTTGCAAGGCACCGGCGAGAAGAGAGGACAGCAGGGTGCCCCAGCGTCTGGCGCAGCCCTCCTGGGTGTTCTGTGGCCCTCTGGATGAAATCCCAGCAAGACTCCTCTTTAGTCCCCTTGGCAGCTTCCCCACCACAATGGCCTCGAGCTCCTGCCCACCTCGGGACGGACCCACGCTGTTCCCTTGGTCCCCTCTTCTCCCCTCCACCTACCTCTGCAGGGCTGCCTCTCTCATCCTTCATCCTGATGTATCGCCCGCTTCCCGATGCCATCCCCATCATCCCCGATCCTCCTGCCACTCTGGGTACAGTTGGTAATTATACCGCCTTCTCTTTAACACACTCTAATTACTTCTTGAAAATTCACAATGTGCAAAGCATATTAAAGGCTCTGAAAAGTCCTGCAGTTTAAAAAAACGTTGTTTTATGCTGTTTATCAAGCTTATTGGAAGGCATAAACCTCCCTTCCTGACTTAGTTTTCCCCTCAGGAAACAAAAGTGGGAGGTCACAGCGATGTGCTGACCAAGGGGTATTTAATGCCATTGCTTAGGGAAGGTCGTGGCTTCATAAAAGGCTACAAACAGAAGACATATATTCAGCTCAGGCTCCATGCAGAAAGAAATTATTCCCTCTGAATATCTGAACAGCTCCTTCCAGGGCCACAGCTCACAGAGCACAGGGTGTGTAGGAGAGGAGCACCGAGCCTCCCCAGGGGCAGCACCGGGGAGAGCTCAGGCTGGACGAGTCCTGTAACATTTGCAGCCTTTCTGGACAGTAACATGAGCCCAGGGCCCGTGAGGCCCGTGCCACCAGCACAGTGTGGTGCGCGGGACAAGCCAGTGTGGGCTGACAAAAAGCCTGTCTCCTTCTGCCGCAGTGGTCATGGGAGCTCCCCTGTGGTGAGGGGAGACTAGAGACCATTTCCTGAGCCCCTAGTATAAACTTTATGCAGGTTACACAAATATTCATGAGAAGCAATGCACATTTGCTCATGGAGCACAGTCTTTTATAGGAATTCTTGTTGCTACCTGCATTTTTCTGAAGTAATACCTCTAGCTGTGGTCACACTGCAAGTTGTCCTAGCTGAGCTCTTCAGAGTCTGCTTGTGAGCAGACTGGGTAGGCTATTTGCATAGATTGATACATCTGAGGGTTTATCTTTTTGTTTGGGGGGTTCAAGTAGGAGGGAGGAATTTATTTTACTCCACTTTCTCTCTTTTGTCTCCTCTCTTTCCTCCTTCAAATGCATAGACTTGGGGAAGAGATGGAAAAGGCAAGGAAGTGAATGGGTGGGTGCCAGGTGCCCAGAACAATGAATTCTGTGCTCCTGCCTGGGACAGAGCAGACGGTTGGGAGGCCCAGGGGCTGGAGGGGTGGGAGGCACAGGACTGGGAGAGAGCTAGTTCCTTGACATGTGGTGTGTGCACACACACATGCACAGACATGCACACGCAGGCACATATATCAACATATTCACGCGCACACATGCTTGCACGTTGCCTCAGACTATATAGCGCCTTTGTAGCCCTGAGAGCTCAGGCGGCTGTGTCCAGCCAAGCAGCACCGTCCCAGAGAGCATGGGCCGCGGGCACCGTGAATGTGTGCGTCCCCCGGAACTCACGGGCGGACACTGAATTCCCAGCGTGATGGCAAAAGGCGCTGTGGCCTTTGGGAAGTGATTAGGCCATGAGAGTGAAGCCCTCATAAATGGATTAGGGTCCTTATAAAAAGAGACCCCAGAGAGTTCCTTTGCCATTTTTGCCATATGAGGGCACAAGAAGACGTCTGTCTTTGAACCAGGAGCAGGCCCTCACCGGACACCAGATCTGTAGGCACCTTGATCCTGGACTCAACAGCCTCTACAACTGTAAGAAATACATTTCATTTCTGTTGTCTATAAGCCTCCCCGTCTATGGGATTCTGGCACAGCAGCCCGAATGGACTAAAACAATAAGGCTGCGGTGGAAGGACAGGAGTAGCCTTGCTCCTGCAGACAGAAGAGATGTAGGACCCCCACTGGTGTTCTTTGCATTTGGACCAGGGTCCTGAGCTGGCAGATGGAGCTACAAGCCACTGTGGCTTGGGTGTCAGTGTTAGCTTGCCCTCATTTGTGTATGTCATTGGAGAAATGGAAGAAATGTAGAAAAATTCAAAAGATACTATAACACATTCTCAGATTCCCACCACCCAGAATTAACAATTGCTAATATTTTGTCATTGTTGCTGCCAGTATTTTTTAAGAAATAAAAATTTACAGATAAATCTAAATATCTCTTAAATATGACCCTCTAAGACTCATTCCTTTCCTTACTATTTTTTTCACTCCTCAATATTATTTTTAGAAATATTCATGATGATTTTAACTGGTTTATACCACCATATAAATTATACTACAATTTATTTATTTTCTTACCAATAGAAATTAGGAAAGTAGTCAATTTTATTTTATTTTTGCTGATTAAAAAAAAGTATGTTGCAATGAACATGTCTAGATTGAGAGGGGACTTTTTGTTTTGTTTTGTTTTATTTTTAAAGAAATATACCCAGGTGGAAGAGCTGAGTCATAGGGAAAACACACTTTCAATTTTTCTGTATATTTATCAAATTGTTCATCAGAGTGGTTTCTGCAACTTACACCCATGCCAGCAATGTGTGAGAGTATAATTTTTCCTAAGTGAGCACCAACATCTGCTATTCTCATGCTCTTTAAGTATTGCAACTAATAGGTGAATATAATATCTCATTGTTGCTTAAATTTATATTTTCCAAATTGTAAGTGAAATTGAATTATATACAGACCCTACCTCATTATTTCAAGACTTGGATGACTAGAGAAGGTTAAATTGGATAGTCAATACTTTGGATAGGAGCTGTGCTTTAAATAGTCTTTATTTTTCTCTCAAGCTATCATAAACATCACAACTGTACAGTTGTTGGCACATAGTGATTGAGTGAATGAATGATGGAAATGTGATAACTAAATGGAAGAAAGACCAGTTAGCAAGCTACATAAGTGACTTTTAGATCTGTTATTTATCATAGATATTTATGATTTACACATGACTAATATTACTGGGGATCCACAGTTTTAAAAAATAAGTTAGTGTGACTTTTCTCCGAACTACTATTAAAAACTTTTGGAATACATTGCTTTGTAAGTAAATGAATTTTTTAAAAGAGCTTGAAAGTAACTGCTTTTTATTTATTTATTATTTTATTTATTTTATTATTTTTTTAAGTTTATCTTTATTGTTGAAAATATTACAGATGTCTCCTTTTTTCCCCCATTGATCCCCTCCATCTCACATCTACCCCACCCCCAGGCCTTCCTCAGACCAGTGTCTATGGCCACGGGTTATGCTTATAAACATATAAGTTCTTTGATAAATCTCTCCCCACCCCCTCCCCCACCTTCCCTCCGAGATCCCTCAGTCTGCTCCATGCTTCAATGTCTCTGGATCCACTTTGTTCATCAGTTTATTTTGTTTATTATATTCCCCATATAAGTGAGATCATGTGGTATTTGTCTTTCTCTGACTAGCTTATTTCAGAAAGTAACTGCTTTTTAATATTGCTTCTCTGATGCACCTGTTTGAGAGCCTTTGTACTTTTGTCATGGGCAGTAATCTTCGGCTGCTTTTCCGCATAATCACAAAGTTTAATTAAGGATGGAGTCCCGATTTAGTCTTGAGATTGAGTTCACAGTGCTGAATTTAGAAGGACATAACCATAATATTTATCTGTTTTCAAAGATGTCTTTATGTTTCTCCCTTTTTCCACATAAAATTACAAACACCTTTTATGTTCATTGTAACAAGTCAAGCAGGATAGATAGAAATTAACAACAGTATTCATTTAACCCAAAAATGCGTATTGAGGGCCCACTGTATTCCAAGCAATGGAATAACGCAGGTGGACATGAGATGAATAGGTAGGAAACTGGACATTCACAGCACTGCTGTTTACCAGGTACTCAATCATGCCCTGAGGATACCAAAATGCGTAAGACACCATGATTGCTTTCTAAGAGCTTTCTGCCTGGTGAAAACATAATGACAGTACAGGATGGTCTCTACCGGAGAATAGAGCCCAGTTTTATGGGATCCCTGGGGAACTGGGGAATTCTGTTGGCTGAGCTGAGGTACACTTATGCCAGTGTGCCAGCCTAGAAAGTCTGATAAAATATGCAGCCCCACAACGGAGTAGGGTAATCATCGCTGATGACACAACCTAACATCAAAGGCCAGAGTCAGATCTAATCTCTTAGCAACTTTGAAGTTTATGATATAGTATCGTTGTTTATAATCGCTATGCTGAGCATTAGATCTCCAGGACTTTTTTATCTCCGAGTTACAAGTCTGTGCCCTTACCATCTCCCTGATTCCTTTGCCCCACCTTGCCCCAGCCCCTGATAACCATCGTTCCACACTCTGCTGTTATGAGTTTAGCTTTTCCAGGCTCTGCGTAGCAGTGATCTCGCACCACATTCGTCTTTCTCTGTCTGACTTACGCCGCTGAGCATAATGCCCTCGAGGTGCACCCATGTTGTGGCAAATGGCACGATTCCCTTCTTTCTTATGGTTGAATAATATTTTATTGTATATATATATCCCACAACTTCTTTATCTTCTCATTTATTGAGGGAAACCTAGGTTGTTTTCATATCTTGGCTATTGTGAAATAATGCCGCAAGAAACGTGGGGCCTCTTAATTGCTCTCACCACACCCCCACAAAAATGATAACTACATACTGTGATGAGGTGCTCATGCCATGGTGGTATGTGAGTGCATCAAACCAGCACACTCCACAACTTCAACTTACACAATGCTGTATGTCAATTATATCGCAATAAAAACGAATTTTTAAAAAATGGGTCAGTTAGAGGCAAACTTCTCTGAGGGATGGCCTGGAGGTTGGAGACGGGGAAGGCGCGGAGTTGGGGGCAGGGAACTTGAGATCCATAATAGTAGTGAATCCAGGCAGAAGCTGTGGCCAGTATAAGGGTGACCCAGACCTGTTTTTATGTGGTGTCAGCTGTGGGCTGTGGGACCAGGACTGGTCAATTAAGGGAGCCCAGTAGGACCACACAGACAGAGTGGCATGGGGTTTGTTTCTTAAAGAACTAGTAGCAGGCAGATGAAGCGGGGAGCATTGCCGAAGGGGAGGCAGGAATCGGCCAAGGCAGTGGACCCTTTAAAGGACCTGAAGGCCCAGCCAGCGGTGGAAGGTGTGGCTCCAGCGGAGAGTAGGGAGGGGTGTGTGGCCCCCAGAGGCGTCGGCAGGGCGTGGCAGGGAGTTCACAGGCCATCGAAAGGCCCGCAGTTATGAAAGGACGTGATTAGGTCTGTGTTTTAGTTGCCAGTGGAGGCTGCACAGGAGAACAGTTAGAACGGTACTGAAACAGCTTAGCAAGGGCAGAAATCGAGGGCGCCCAGGACGGCATCCGACATGTGCATGGAGCGGGTGGGGCTGAGGAGCTGAGAAACAAGTCAGGATTCAGGGAAAACATACGCCAAAGAATTTCCCGCTCTGAAATAACCATGCAGAGGAAACGTAAGAACGGAATCAAACATTTCTCACTCCTTTTTATCCAACTTCAGTTTTTAAAAGACTTGAACTAAATTGAAGAGAATATTAAGCGCTGTGCGAGAAGCATCTTTCTTTCAATTCTCCCCGGAGCCAGAAGTATGGAACCACATCAAAATAAAAATTTAGCACAAAGAACATTTTCAAACCTTTAATGGGGAAATGTATCTGTCCTTACATTTTCTGATACAGAAAATTTTTTTCTAACAAACTGGAATTGATTTTCTTTTTTTAAACAGTGCCAGTTGCTCATTTACTTGATATGTTGTATTTTACCAAGATATTTTTCTAACACAGTTCGAGGTGAGCCAATGCTGGCTTGTTTGCCATGAGGCTATAAGCCTAATAGCCATTTGAATGTGTCGTATATATTTTGCTATCTTCTATTACAGAAGAACATTGCTTTGCGTCCCCTATCCTTACACGTGTTGTGTGTAATGTATTACTCTACTGATGGATGCAAATGAAATAAAATGATAAAAGAATAAATTCCAGCCCTCATAACCTGAATTTCAAGTCCTACTACAGAAACATTTTCCCCTCTACAAAAATGATAGACATAAGATCCAACGTATCCTCTTAGAAACACAATTTTAAGTTGTCTGTTAAGGAATCATTAATTTCAGCATGTGTCCCTGGCTTCAATAAGAAAATAATTTCCTTAACCTTTCTTTCCCTGAATCTGGCCGACTTCTCTCTCTAATCTGTTTTGTTTTCCACAAAGTTCTTTCAGAACATGAAATGCCCACATGTGTGTTTCCTTCTTCCCTTCAGCAGCCACATATTTACATAATCTGGTGGCCAGCTCATCAGTCCGCCCCTTCATGTGGAAATCGCTGGAGTCCAGAGGCCTCTCCGGGGTGGCACTGCACTAATTATTTGTGTGACATTGCTGGGGGAGCCATGCTTGCTCCGGACTCATTTTGAACTTATCAAGGAAGGATGTGGATGACATCAGGGGAGGATTTTACAAGCCTCTGTCTAGACTGCCAAAACAATCTGTGGTGAAAGAAAATTGCGTAAATATGGGCTACCAGGAAGCAGTCATTTTCCTGCTCCCCTCCTTGTGGTCTTTTTTTGGTGTGGGACAGAGTGCAGCCTGGGCTGGCAATTCTGTAAATTATACTCTTTGAATCATGTAATAATAACTCGAGGACCAGAATGATTTAATGCCATATGGTAAGTGAATGTGGGAATCATCTCAGACCAAATAAATAAATAGAAGCAGCAAGTGACTTTGAGCTAGTTTTAACTTGTATGTTTCTTCCAAATTTCTTAGCTTTATCCAAGGTTTCGTGGGCATTCTAGATAGACAGGCGCTCAAGGATAAATAATAGATGGACAAGTGATGATTCCGTTTTCTCCTTTGGATGGAAGACAGGGCCCAGAACCAATCCACTGGTATATATGAGAATCTCTTTGCCTTTACCTTCTCCACTCAGGGGTCTGGCAGAGCTTCTGGTCAGTTAAAGTGGGGGGAAAAAAGTACCAAATTTCTCCCATGTTCCAAACAATGTTTTTTTTTCTCTCTCTCTTTCCAGAAACACCAAGATTCACTGGCTTAAGTTGATTATTTGCTTGGCCTATTATTTGTTTGGCCCAGTCCCTACAGAGCGTGATTGGGGAGTTTTCTTCATCGACTATCATTTTCAATTCCTGCACCCAGGAATATCCACCAAAAACAACAACAAACAAGCAAACAAACAAAAAAGAAATAGATGTGCTCCTTGAAGTCGTAGCTCCCGCAAACCTTTGCTATCAGCAACATTCTTCTCTATTTTGTACATAACCCGGGGCACAAGAAAGAGAGTTATTTGAACTGAGTTAAAACTTCTCAAAAATACCTTTCTATTTCCCTTTCCTGGGTTCTTATTCCATCTTTGGCATGAATTATTTTTCCCTAGCCCACTGACTACCATACACTGTTTACTGCCACTCTGTCTTAGATCACCCAAACCTCTTCCACGCTGACCTGTTTGGGGCCTGAGTTTTTCAAGGACTTGTTGAAGGTTATTGCACATTCAGAATCGGGGCAAGTAACCAATTATGCTGCATAAAAAAATCTTGGAAACTTAGTGGCGCCCTAGTGGGCTCGCTCAGCAGTTAGAACGTCTGCCTGAGGACTGAAGGGTCTCAGGTTTGATTCCCGGTCCAGGGCACATACCTTGGTTGCAGGTTCAAAAAATAATCAATGGAAAAAATATCCTCGGCTGAAGATTAATAAAACAAAACAAAAACAAACAGACAAACAAAAAACCACCAAAACCCAAAAAACTTAATGGCTTAAAACACTAACATTTTTATTCTATTTCATTATTCTCTGGGTTGCCAAAGACCTGGCTGGGTAGTTTATCCGTTTCACTTGAGGTTTCTCTCTCTTTTTTGTTTTTGTTTTTTTACAGTTCACTTTAGATTTTATTGGTATTGGTTTCAGGTGTACAGCTTAGTGTTTACGCCACCATATACTTTACACAGAGTTCCCCTCCATATTTCCAGTACCCAACTGGCGTCATACAGAATTATTGCAATATTATTGACTATGTTTCCTATGCTTTACTTCCTTCTGATTATTTTGTAATTGCCAATTTGTACTTCTTAATCCCTTCACCTCTTTCACGGAGTGAAACCTCCTGTGCAGCTTCTTATGAGGCTGCGTCAGATGGCCGTTGGGCTACTGATGGGACTTGGTGGTTGATTCCTTGTTGCTCCTCCACAGGCCCCTTTCTAGAGTCCTCTCACCTTCCAGGGCCCTCCATATGGCCTCTCTCCCCATCAAGGTGACCTGGATTTCTGACATGGTGGCTTATGGCTCCAAAGTAAAGGAAGCAAAAGCTTCTAGGCCTTCTTAATGCCTGGGCTTAGAGGTCTCAGCACATTACTTCCTTTGCAGGCCCAGCCTAGATTCATGGGTAGGAAACATAAGCTCCATCCCTTGATGGGAGGGACAGTATGTACCGACATGGAGACAGAATTGTTTGGGGCCATCTCTAAAGATTACCTACCACACTAGGCATCTCTGTACTGGGAAAAGGAGAGAGAGGGGGGCAGGAAGGGAAGGAAAGAGGGAAAGGAGAGGAGGGGAGGAAGAAAGGAAAGAAGAGAGGAAGGTTTAAAAGAATGACAGAAAGAAAGGAAGAAAACGAAGAATTTCACAAAAGTCATGTCTTTCAGGAGTGCACTTCTCCTGTTGGGTGCATCAGGCAGCATGACTGCCTGCAGAGGACATGGTTTGAAGTGCCCTCCCAGCTCAGAGTGCACGGCGTGGAGACAGTTTACATGGACGGGAGTCAATCTCTTCTGGGGACAGCTCCACATCTCTCCTGAGAGTCACGTATTCTCCACATCGGCCCTTGTTTATGAAGAATTGGAGAAGACCCACTAGCCTCATTACGCAGCCCGATCCTCTCCCACGGGGTGCAGAACCCCGGAGGACCTGTGAGCTGGGTGGGTGGTAGAGGCTCTATGCATCTGCAGCTGGATAGAGGCAGAGGCAAGCAAGGGTAAGATTAGGGTGTGCAAACAGAGAAGGACGTGGTGTGGGTGGGCAACAGGGGGCAGCTGGGGCTGAGAGGTGCTTAGCGTTTAAAACCCGAGGTTCCAGCCACCGTCCTGTCATTTGCTGGCAATGTGATCTATAACAAATCCTTGATACTCTTGAAACTCCAGTTCCTCAACTGCACAACAAGGGTGTAAAGTTGCCAACCTCACACGCTGTAGGATAGAAAATGGAAGAGAAAAAAATGCACGAGTAAAGCTCCTTTGTAAAGTCCAAAGTGCTTTGCAAAATATCAAAGCATGAGATGAGGGGTAGTAGGAAATAAGCTAGAAAAAGAGCTTATTACAGATTATACAAAGGAAAGAATAGGAAACTTAAGTTTAGTGAAGCTGGAAAAAATTAAAAAGCACATAAGCCACATAGATGGCCTGAGTAATAGATCTGTTCAATCTAAAAATAGACTTTACAAACCATAATTGAAAAATAAAAATAAAAACAATACCCTTTACATTGCTCATACAGTTGAATTTACACTCCTGGTTTCTCTGGAAATCATTTTAAAAGTTTTAGTTAGTTAGTGCTATTTGCAATGCCTCTACAATTATTTTTAAAGCAGAGATGATTTATTGTAAAGAACGTAAGTTATTCCATTATTTAAAGTTCCATAGGTGTTGGCCTCTCAGGTCCTAAGACAATTATTGGACCTGCACTAACGTTACAGTTGCGTGCATAAGACCTCAGCAAGAACAATGAATCACAGGGAAAATTGTTTTACACTGAGCTGTCAACTCCTTGTCCTTGAATCAGATGAATTGACTGGCCTTTGACCAGATGTAATGAGGAGACAGGGAGAACAAAAGAGAAGAAGCTATTTTCTCCTGCCTTTAGCACATGGTTCAAAGGGTGTGTCTGCACATAAGCTCTAGGGCCAGCACTGACACACGAGTGTTCACACGCAAATGGAGTGAGAAGTTAGCTGAGGGTGTGCCTGCAGCCCTATGCGGATTTTCCCTTGTCTTCATGATGAAAAATAAAATGCTGTGCTCACCTATAAAGAATGACTCACGTATAGAGCTTCCTTTGAAACCTGAGGCTCCAGAAACCTGTGTGTAATCTCCAGGGGGGCCAAAATGGGTCCACGGCTGAGCAAGCATGATGGGTCCCTTGCCAGCGGCCAACTGCTTGGGATTTGAGATGGTGCAACTGGTAATGATTCAGCACTTGGGAAAGTAGATTAAGCCCATGGGGTGATTCTGCTTTTTCTCCATTTCACTCAAATTGACATTGATGTTTATGCCTCCTTGAATAAGTGGGGATGTCACCATGACTCACGTTTATAGTATCACCTAATCTTGAAATGTAGTATAAGACCAGTCCAGCCTCAGCCAGTTTGGCTCAGTAGTTAGAGAGTTGGCCAGTGACTGAAGGGTCCCAGGTTTGATTCTGGTCAAGGGCATATACCTCGATTGTAGGCTTGATTCCTGGCCCGGGGGACAACCAATCAATGGGTCTCTGTCACATTGATGCTTCTCTCTCTCTCCCTTCCATTTTCTCTGAAAGGCAATGGAAAAAATATCCTCAAGTGAGGATTAAAAATAAATAAATAAGTAAATAAATAAATAAAGACTAGTCCACGAATTTCTCTCCCTTCCATGTTTGTAAATCTAGAAGGCATTACCACATGTGTATGATGGACGACTTCTTGGGGAAAGGACATTCCTTGGAATATTTGACTTGGGAACACAGCATTTAAATTTTATGCAGACAACAAATTCAGTTTCGACTTCTAGAATTGGAGCCACAGATAAAATGTCCTCTAATATGTCATCCTTGGATTCAAAGAACAGACACAAGAACTTGTAAAATAATTCCTTTTAAACATTACTTAGTTTTGCTTACATATTTAAAACCCTGGAACAGGAATATCTTCGAATTTATATATTATATAAAAATTTACTTTTATCATCTACATCACTTGTCAATTTTTACTTAAAAATGAGAGAGGGGCTCTCCGGGGAGGGGGGAAGGGCAGTTGTTTGAGGACATAAATGTCTTTTGAACCCCTTAAGACAAATTATATTAAATTAAATGATAAGATACTATGGAGAAAACTGATGATAGACAGTGGAAACAGAGGAAAAGGGTGGTCTGACCTCCAGTGGCCTAACATAAACTCCACTAAGCCCACCATGTTCCTGGTGGCTCTATGGGATCATGACTCTTAGAGAGGTACAGCTATGCTTTGAAAAGCCAAGAAGAGCTGTTGAATCAGTCACAGCAGTGATTTATATCGGGAGAGTTAAAGTTTAACATAGGAAGCCAAACCCTTATCCATGATGCCAAAGGGCTTCCTTCTGAAGATGACTCACTTGGCACTCTTCAACTGAATGGGGCATCTAATTCATCCTTTAAAAAAAAATATCCTGCTAATTTCACTTTCCTCTTGAGTTATCTCAGGATGTATTTAAAACACAATGATTTGGTTCTTTTGTTTTTCTTAGCCTTAAAAAACTCATTCTAGAGGAGACAGGAAAATATATGTGTGTGTGTGTGTATATGTATATGTATATGTATAAATAGATATATTTCCGGTCAGGATTGGCCCAGAGCAGGTCTGCCTCAGGCCAGCCTGTAGTGTGTGGGTCCCTGACTTCATGTAGGGAAGATTTTGCAACACAAGTCGGATGGGTTAGAGAGTGTGCTTATTAAAGCTGGGGACAGTGAAACAAAGGAAGGAATTAGGGTAGAAGGAACAACAGGGGAGGGCCTAGGCGATGCTCTGCTTTGGCTCTTAGAAATGTTATAGGAAAGAAGTGAGCCTGGGCGGGCTGCTGTTAGCTCACTGGGAAGTGAAGGTCACAGTGACAGAAGTGAGCCTGGGTGGGGTGCTTTAGCTCACTGGGAAGTCAGAGAAAAAGGGGGCCTTGGAGACAGGATTGGAGGTGAGCCCAGGTCGAGCTGCCCCTGCCCACCGCTCCCCTGGCTGCAAGTCTCATGGGGACCCTTAGAAATAAAAAGTTCCTGCCCAGGAAGGGGCATGGGCCTGCTCTAGAATGAGCTCCCATTAAGTCTTTGTCCTGAGGGCTTTTTTCCCACCCACCCCCACCCCCTCGCAGGCGAGAATCTTAGGGGAGGGTTTCAGCAGGATATTCCTCAGCTTTCCAGGTGCATCTTAAATATACTGATGGATTTAAATGAGTGTATAGGGGAATTTTGGGTTATTCTTTAGTCTGTTTTACTGTTTTACTTTTCTCTTAGGTCCGTCTGGCTTTAATGAGGTTTTTGTTATTTGTTCCCCAACTTCATCTGTCCTTGGGTTGAGCTGGCACAAATGGCATTAATTGGGTCTTTGTTCTCTATTTCCCAGGTCAGGGTGACTTGAGCTGTGTATTCTTTGGTTAGGGAGGAAGGTATGAACCATTTGCTTTCAAGCGTCCTTGGCTGGGGAAGATAAGGTCCTTGCCGTTCACAAGCTGGCTGCAAGCTGCCCAACTGCTTGGCCTTGTTTCATTTTCTTGTCTCAGTTTCCCCAGTCCCCTTGCCCAGAGGTTTTCCTAGCGTCTTACTGTCCTGCCACAGATAGATTGGTATAGATGGAGTCTGAGGTTGCAGCTATGTGAAGCCCACATGATTCAGTCAAATCAGTTTGGCATCACTACCAGCAAAATTATCCTTTGTTTAGTTTTAGTTTTTAAATTTGCATTATGTATAGGAAAAGCCTAATTTCTTTTAAGGGTGAAAAAAGGAGTGCTGACTACAAAGAGCTTTTTTTGTTTTTTGTTTTTAATTTGCTCTATCCACTCTCAATGTAGAATGTTGGTGTACTCTCCCCTCCCCCACTTTTACATATTTATTCCGTAGATGGTTTGTGGGGATACTTCATTCATATTCTGTTTCTGTATTGGGTTTTATTGTTTTGTTTTTTAAACTTTATAGAGAAATAGAAAAGAAAATGAACTTGCTTAAAGACTAACCTCTATGTGTAGTGAAATGATTTTGGGTGGAGCAATGGGTGCTTTGGGAGAGTAGGCAAAGAGCACCAGAGGTGGGGTCAGGAGATCTGGATTTTTGTTTCAACTCTGCCTTTGCTTAGATCTTCTTTAACAAGTGAATTAACCACCTGGGGTCTACATTTTCTAACCTGTAAAATGAGGGGATTAGGTTGACTCACTTTTACCATCTCCTCCAGCTTTTATATTCTATGATTCTTTCCATGGTATGTAGGTTGAAAATGTGGAAAGCCCCAGAATTAAAAAGAGTCAAGTCATTGTTCCTAATAACATGATTTGATTTCAAATGTTTGAAAAATATTCAACTGGCCAGAAAGTGAATGATTTTAGGTTGAATGTTCTATTAGCTTACAGGAACAAACAAACAAACAAAGACATAAAAATACATGTGGTAAGAGAAATCATACTAGGGAGCATTTTATTTAGTCCTGTTTTTCTTTCTCTAATATTAACTGGAAGGGGAATTTTATGGTGGAACATCCATGTTGATTTACGCTGAAGAAATACAGAGCTTAGAGATAGCCCTTAAATGCCAATAATGTTGCCTCAACAATCAAGTTTTCACACTTCAAGTTACCCAAACCCTTTCTACCATCATTTTCAGGAAAAAAAAATTAAATAACATATGCTTTTCTTATCAAATTAAGAACAAGACTGTGATGCCTTCTCTCTGTGATCTCTTCCTAGGCAAATCCACCCAATCCCATAACTCTTATAGGTGTAACTATTATTTTTATACAGATAAATACCTAAGCACAAAACCAATACTGTCTGTGGAAAATCTCCACTTGGAAGCATCTGTGACAATTTAAATTCAACCTCATCTTCCTGCCAAAATCTGCTCCTCCTCCTGGGTTTCTTATCTTGGTTGTTGGCTCTGTCTGCCAGTCATCCAAGTTAAAATCTGGCAGTCATCTCTGCACATATTTCTACCTCACATACCGCAATCAATTGTTTTAAGAATCTGCAAATTAGAAATGACTCCATTTGTGTGTGTGTGGCTAAACCAATCGTATTTTCTTTGCAAGGAGATGGAAATTTCAACGTATCAGGAGTCTCCAGTTAAAGATTCTCACATGATTTCCTGTCCAATGCACTACCCCAAAGAATTGAATATTATCTATGTGACTTTTACTCTATGCGTCAGTGTGGAAACCTCTAATTGTCCAAGTGGCCCTAACCCTGAGATTAATATGGCTCATTCACGACTGGGGCAAACGACAGAACTCAGTAACCGAAATCTACAAACTGAAACTCTGAGGGGAATTTCAAGGCTATTCACCCAACAGGAGGGCAAGGATGGGCTAGTCCTTTGAATGTTTTTTTGTAGAATAGAGACAGAAATAGCTCTTTCATTCTCCCCAATGCGCTAATTCAATTAGCCCTTTTCCAAGTGAAACTTACTAGCCTTTATATATGTACAGCAGTGGCTCTCAAAGCATAGCATCTACACCAGCAAAATGGATACCACTCTAGACCTACTGAGTGAGACCGAAATCCTGGGCATATATACAGCAGTCTGCTTTACCAAGCCCTTTAGGTGGCTCTGATGCAGGCTCGTCTGAGAACACTGCCCTCCTAGACCAAAGAACTGCAAGCACTGAGTTAAAATTTATTATCAAGTGTCCTTCAGTATAGATACGCAAACATTTATTGGAAAGGATATTTTGACCTTAGACATATTTTGTTATAAAATAAGTCAACTGTTATAACAGGCAAGATTATTAATAATCTCTAATCTGTAAAAAAGGAAATCATTTTGACATGGTAAATTTAAATCTTACAGGTTTGGGTCCCCGAAGAAATGGACTTTTACTTTATTTTGCAAATTTTACCACAGACTCTTTTTTTAATAGTCATTTTCTCGTATCTATTCTTGCCATTATGGCCTGAATTGACGTCAGCATTATCATACACAAAAGTTGCTTAGTAGTCTCATGAGTGTTCACAGAGAGTCATTCTTCAGATGGCTACCTAAGTTACATTGCCTTGTAAAAGTGATTTTTCTTATTTTTTTTAGTTTTAGCAATAATTACTTCTTCGTGCTCTAGGTTTCAAACCTTCTTTCTATATTCTCTGGTTTGGTCACATCATAGCCCAAGTATGTGTGGGCTTCAACCACTCTGGCCTGTACTCCTTCTGTTCCACAAATGAAACCCCCTCCCCACACCTCCTATTACAGTCTATAGCTCCTTCTGTGATACTTTCTCTGATTCTTCCTACTGGAATTATTCTCCCTGAATCCTGCAAAGAACAGAAGAAATATAATACATCTTAGTTTAGCACTGTGTGTATACTGTCCAATTTAATTGTTATGGCTATATAAAGCAATTTTTATGATTCCCATTTTACAGGTGAGGAAGTTGAGGTTCAGAGAGATTAAGTAACTTGCCCAGTGTCACACTGATAACTGGTAGAGACACAATTCAAACTCAGATCTGTTTGTGGCTCAGGCTGATGATCTCTTGACTTATCATGACGTGCTTCCATCTAGCCTTTATTTCAATACCTCATATTATTGTAACATTATGTGATTATATCTTCCTTAAACTGCTTGAAGGAAGGTATCAGTTATCTTAGAAGCATGTTGCCATTGCAATGTGTTACATATATAATTAAAATAAACTGAATCAAATTTCTTTTCAGTCACTTGCAACTGAAATATTTTTCAAATGCAGTAATCTCTCATCGCTGCATGAGGGGTGAGAGATCAATGCTGACGCTGGTAAAATTTTCACTTTTTTACTTCTGCAATGCTGCCAATGCTGCCAGCGTATGACAAGCATCTTGGCTCAGCTCAGATTTAATAAACCAAATTGTTTGTACATGCTAATGTAATAGATGGCCCCCCTTCTTCTTGCAGAAATTGCAGCTTGATTCTTAATGTGCTTTCTGCAAACTGTAAGTTCTTCCTTGTCAAAGCTTTTCTTACTTTTCAGAATGAAAAATGAAGACATGAACCATATCTGTATAAAGAGATACAGCAATGGTTTTGAGAATTTAATTACTATGGGCAAGCTGCTTAAAAGTGACTGAAGCCAAATAATTGGATCAAATTTCTGCTTCACATATTCTTTGTAGATGCAAAATAGGTTGATCCATCCAAACCAAGAAATTTTGTCAGAGCAGCAAGTGACTTTGCTCTAGGCCTGTATAATTCTCACCTAGCTTGATCTCTTCAGGAACTGGACAGTATCAGCACGTTTCTCCAACTCCCAGCTGTCCATTAGCATCTCCCTCTGCCCTACCTGCACAGGCTTATTAGATAATAGGAGCCCTGATTGACTACATCTTGACAGAAGATTTTTTTCTCTAGACATCATCTTCTCTTCCTTTCTATTGGTTTTTCTGGGGTTCTGTCTTTGAACTTACCTACTTTTTAAAAGGACTCGGCAGGCTGCTTGTCTTAAAAGTAGATGCAAGGGTTGAAAAGGCGCAGCTAACTTATATTGTAAAAGCAAAGTCCAAAGAGACAGAGGGAAGGAAGGAAGAATTAAGATAGTCCCAAGAGAGGTCACGATGGAAATGAACTATTGATTTTTCTGTAGAGATCAAGCACCATCTGGGAGATATAAGGAGAAGAAAATTAAGTTGAATCAGTTATCTATGTTAAGAGGTCCAATGTAAATGATCAAAGCAAAGGATTTTATTAAATTACTTGAAATACCATTGGCTGTTGAAGAGATAAAAAATTTATTTGAAGTCATTAAGACAACCCCTATTTGCATAAATCAATGGAATTATTCGATGCTCACCTAGTTTTTGAGCACAGCAGAGGGAATACAACGAGCAACATCTTAGTTATTTTTACAGCCTAAATTGCTTTCTTGCATTTCCAAATGACAGCAATTCCCTCCAGAAAGCCACACCCAACTGAATTTCCTGCTCTTCATCTATTTTGCACCAATTTCTCTCCCTGACCTTATTCTTTCACTCACCTTTTTCTCTCAACATCTTTTCAAATTTCAAAGAAGCAAACATTGGGGCATAGCCAGCTTTGGGCAATAAGCTTAGGGCAGGAAGGTGTGGTTAGGGTGGAGGTGGTAAGAGGTATTCTAGTTCTTTTATTTTCTCATTTCAGGTCTGGGTAAAAATGCAGCCTTTGTATGTGTGGGTGTTTTTCTATGATGCACAGGTATGCATAACCCTGTTCTCTCAAATGACTAACTATGAGTATGCCCATCTTGGAATGCTCTATGAATTTATATTAGCTACAAGAGAAATTGTACACTCAGGCAATTTCTCATGAATGCTCAACTTTTCAAATAATGCAAACAGCCAAATGTGCTCACCAAAAGAAATAGGGAGATTGATTTTTTATTTTATTTTTATATTAAATGGCAATAACTATATGCTTTCTTTGTAAAACATCTTTCTGAATGGATAAATACCTTTATAAGCACAAGCCAAATTTAATTTAGCTTTGCTTTAGCAACATCGACATAATGGAAGTGATATAGTAGGCAGTTAGACAGATATAAGCAGAGTAGGAATGATAGGCCAGGTACTGAAGGTCACCAGGGCAGAAAGCCTTGAGTATCTAACAGTAGGGCAAAGCTGGTTTGGGACATCACCCCCAGGGCGATCTTTCCTCCCCTAGCATATCCATGATTGTGTGGTTTAGACCCCCTGAACTTTTATATCGCTGGTCATGTGGTTTGGACCCTCCCCTGACCTTTCCTCCACTGGTATATCACTAGTCAGGTGGTAGACCACCCTAGAGGAGGAACAAGGGTGCCAGAGAATAGCCTCATTGTCTTCCTTGCATGACCACTCCCTTAAGCATTAAGCCCTAGAGATAACATCTAGGCCTCAGTTGTGTTTAAGCTCCAGACCTAGAAAAGCAGCAAAATTAGACAGAGCGATGCCATGGCTGACATCAGGACCGTCTTTGATGACTATTGACCCTGTGCCCTGTCACCTGCTAATCAGTAGAGACCACAACCCTGAAGGACACACCTGAAGATCTGATGAGTATTCTATTGAGATCCTCCCCTGAGACTTCCAGATAAAAGGCCTTAAGATGAAGGACTCAGAGCGTTCTCTCTCTCTCTCCCTCTCCCTCTCCCCTGTCCCAAGCCTTTCTCATTCTCTTTACCCCAGCTGTATTTTCTTCACTTTCTTTCTCCTAAGGCAAAGGGACCTTCTTTTGCCTCTGCAACTTGTTTCTTGAGCCTACACTGCCCAGCTGGCTCACTTCTTCCACAACTCACTTCTACCTCTGTGACTTTCTAAATGAACGTTTGCTTGCATTTGAGTCTTGACTCTGAATTCTTTCTTAGCCAAAACTTAGGGGCCAAGGTCTAACATCTGGTGCCATTTTGCCATTAACAAAGTATCCTGCAACTATTAATTTCTCAAGAAGAAGGAGATAAGTTAGTGATATACAGGGAATTTCTAAGACTATGTGTTCAGAAATCTATATAGAAAGATGCTTTGTAGATGGTTTATGACTTGGGGGTTGGGTGGTTAGAAATGATGCTCTAAAATCAAAGAATGTTGAAGCAGGAAGAGACTTTGGAGACCACCTGGTACAATCTCTCATTTGATAGACAGAGGTTCCATAGCTTCCAAATGAGTGACTGGCTTTTCTGCACTTTTCATTAAGCCACACTCCTCATTCTAGGATGCTATGACACTGAGCACAGTCTGGTAGGTTTATAAGTGTTGAAAAAAGTAAACCACTCTAGGGGTTTTAACATTGTAAAGAATAGTGTGGATGGAATAAATGTTTATTACAACCTTAAGTTCAATCAGGTACAGTTGTGTTGTTATGTTAATGTCCATATACTTGTTTTGTCTCCTGCCAAAGTAATTATTTTATGGTTAGGACCATCTAAGAAAGTCACAATGGATTGTAAACAGGTGTTTGTAACATGTGGGGAACATTCTGATTCCCAAATCCATTATAAATGTAACACAAATAGTATAAAAGAGGCTTAATTTCCCATTTTTTTCTTATTTAGGAAGCCTCAGTCATATTTCATTACAAATAGAAAAGTCAACATTGAATTAAAGTTTCCCTGAAAGTATATTTTCAATAGAAAAAGGAAATAAGTGCATCAAAATGACTGACTGAAAATTACTAGGTTGAGCGGAAAAGCCTTGGCTAACTCCTAGGATAGGGTCGATTTCATCCTGACCTTACTGACTGACATGGAGTTATCCTGAATAGTCTCTAGATTTTAACACTGAAAATTTTCTTTTTAATTCTTAAATTTTAAAATCAACTTTTAGTCGTTTGACATGGCATAGTCTGGGGGGAACAACAAAGTAAATACGAAGCACACTCAGGGTAATTAACAGAAATTATTTTCCCCTGTCTTAATTCTGTCAATTTGTATGCATAGATCTACATCAATTACATACTTCTCTGCCATTTCTGATGCAGTCTGAAAAAATCTTTCTCTTTTCCATTGTTTCTCATTCTATATTCATTTTCCCTACTTTTCCCAGTGACATCAGAGAAGAGAGAGGGAAACTGAAAGTGAAACAGAGAAAGAGAATGCACATAATGCTTAATCTGTTTTTGTTTGTTTGTGATCAAGGTGATTATCAACTGTGATAAGTCATACTGATAGCATGTACTTTTGATATGAGATGATTAGAATGGCATTTTACCTCTGGTCTTTCTCCCAAAAACATATTACCCCAGTATAATCATGAGGAAAACATGAGTCACATTCCAGTTGAAGGGAGTTCTATAAAGTGTTTGACTAGTGTTCCTCAACTCTGTCAAAATCATCAAAAATAAGGAAAGTCTGAGAAACTGGCAAAACCAAGAGTAGCCTAAGAAGACATGACTATTAAATGTCATGTGGTTTCCTTATGGAACCTGTACCATCTACACAGTAATTCTGTAAATCTAAAATTGCTCTAAAATAATAGGGTTTTTTTTTCTTTTTAAGCACATTGGGATTTTTTTGGGGGTTTTTTATTTAAAATATTACAAATGTCCTTTTATCTCCCCAATGACCCATTCCATCCCATCCCCCTCCCCAGTTCCCTCCTCACCATTGTCCGTTTCCTTGGGTTGTGCATATATGCATATAAATTCTTTGTTTACTCTCTCCCCCTCCACCCACCCACCCTCCTCCCTCCCTCTGACATTCATCAGTTTGATCTATTATGCTAAGTGAAATAAGCCAGGCAGAGAAAGACAAACATCACACGATCTCACTTATATGTGGAATCTAAAGAACTTAATAAACTGATGAACAGAATAGATTCAATGGCATGGACTGTTTTAATGCAAGCATAGCATCTCTGGTCAGAAAACCAGGATTCAAAACTCACATCCACCACCCTATGCTGCATCAATTAATATCTCTTTCTTTCAGTTTCTTCACCCTTAAGATGTGAATTATATTATTTTCTCTGCCTACTTCCCTTAGCACCCTAAATTTATTATAGAAAATGCCATAAAATAAAATTATCCTAAAAAAAAAAAAAAAAATTATCCTGTTACCATTGTCTCTATAAGATTATAAAGTTCTTCATATCATTAAGCAGTATTCAGTATTTGATATATATCAGAGGCTAAACAAGTGACAGGTAATTTTAAGATTGGAATTTCTGTGTGCCAAATATCACACCCATGATAAAATTCATCATCTCATTCATTTGAAATTATTCTGACAGGAAGGAGTTAATATGTCCATTATAACACTTAGGTTCTGAGAAGTGGCCAAGTATATACTCCCATTCCCAGCCTTGCTTTGGGCAAATCTGAATACCTCTGTCTGGAATGTTCTTTTCCCTATGTCTTCAACGGTTCACTCTCTCACCTCTTACAAGTTTTAACTCAAATGTCACTATCTCCTTGAGGGCTTTTCTAACCATCCTACGTAAAATGTCAAACATTATTCCTACCCCTCTATTTCCTCTCCCATAGCCCACTTATTTTTCATTTGAGCAATTTTTATATTCTAATTTTGTAAATAACTTACTTTTTTTACATTTTATTTGTTACCTACCATCCTCTTTGCCCTACACACGCGCACACACACACACACACGCACACACTAGAATGAAAGCATCATCAGGCCAGAGTTTTTTGTGTTTTGCTTATAGCAATTTCCCCAGAGCTTAGAAGAGTGCCTGGCACATTGAATGAAGGAATAAATAAATGAATGAAGGATGAATGAATGAATGAATGAATGAATGAATGAATGAGTGAATGAGGCTTAGTCCCATTTATCTTAGCAGGATGACTTCAGGCAAGATCTTATGTCCTTTCTCTGTCAGTTCTTTCTCTTTTTAATGGCAGTTGGGGCCTGGTATCATTCAGTTTTACCATTTTTTTATCAAGGAGTGCCTCTACTTTACAGCAAATAAGAGATTCTCAGATAAAGTGCTTTTATATCTTTGTGGGCTTTTGTCGATATTGTCGTTGTCTTATTTGTGTGAATGTCACTTAGGTTCCTTCATTGGAGATTAGGAGTACTGCTTGGAAGGCCCTGAATGAAATTTCAGCTGCCTAAACTGAGTCATAGAGAAAGAAGTAAAATAAAAAGAGAAGTTTCTTTACTGTACCTTTAAAGAATCACTGGCTTACAATGTCACATTTGTGCTAAGAAATAAAACACACCACAGGATGAGAATGGTGGGGGTGGAATAATTTTAAAACTCAGAACATTAGTGACAGAAGGGAGTGGTACCTGAGGTTTGAAGGACAATTGGAAAAGGAATTATATTGGCCAGGATGGCTTTCTTCTTTTGACTCATATTAGCTTAAGAATTTTAATATATATATAAATGCTTTAGACTTTCTGTGATGTGATAGAAACTAATTACTTTTAAATTCTAACCCCATTAATGTGAGTCTTCCTGTAAGTATGGACTGGGAAGGATTTAAAGAAAGTTTGGCACATACACCAGTTGTTTTCATATTAAGAATCACTTAGAAATCTTGTAAAATACAAAATTTGGGGTCTCTCTGAAGCCCTGTTGGACTTTAAGTTCCAGAAGAATATGAATTTGTCGTTTTTGCCCACTGCAGTATCCTCAGCACCCACAGTGCCTGGCACAGAGCAGGGGCTCAACAAATAGTTTTGAGTGAATGAATGAGAATCTGGGATGGAGGAGTCAGAACTTGCATCTTTAAAAGTCCCATTGGCGCTTCTGCTGCAGGAGGTTTCTTCGCTCAAACACAACTGAGAAACCCTAATTTATAATTTCAAATTATTCACCACTATATAGTAGAGATGTCATCACTATTACATGGTTTTCAGTGCTTAATAATTGTAACACTTTCTTGAATTTTCTTTTCAAACATTTTTATTGTTAAAAATCATACATATAGAGAACACTTTTTTTTTTTTTTTTTTGGTTAATCTTCACCTGAGGATATTTTTTTCATTGATTTAAAAGAATCTACAGACATGAATAATTTTTTTGTCAATGCCTGTTTTCAAACTGATGACCAGTTCTGGTTCAGGTACTGCTGATAACGTGAAGCCACGGAATCTCAAACATGAAGAATCTTTTTGTTTAGTATTTGTGCGCCCTCAATTCATCAACTGTTGCTGGTTTTGTACCTTAAACTTTATCTTTTATGTATCCCCCCACACAAAAAACTCTAGTGGCACATTAGGATAAATATTCTTTGTTCAAAGCTTAGTCTGGCTTCACCCATTATTTCAAACCAGTTAAACCTGAAAAGGAGTGAAAATTAAGTGAGTTATCAGCTGTTAAAGTGTGTATACATTTTGGGGGGACACCCTATATAAATGGAATCAGACAGTAAGTATTATTTTGGGTCAGCCTATACTTGAGCAATTCATCCCCATTGCTGTGGACGTCTGCGTTTATTCATTCTCTTGCTGTTGGCTACCCCGCTGAATAAAGGGCTAATCTGCATGACTTTGTCATTATTAGTAGAATTGGAGGTCAGATTGAGTTTCCTGACCTTTTCATCAGCAAGAGGGAGTACAGATATACATATACAGATACCATACAGTATGTTATATAGAAAGCTATCCTTTGCAGAACATACCCAACAAACAAGTTGCATTTATCAGGTAACAATTTCAGGGATTTGTGTTGATCAAGTATCTATAACTGCTGCTCAGGCCTCTGAGTAGGCTGAGTTGATAAGTGCTCTCTGCCCCCGGCACCGAAGGTTACAGAGCCCAGCGAGTGTGTAGGGCCTAACGTGGATGAGCGTGGGCTTTGGAGTCAGGCTCCTGGGTTAGATCACTGCCTCCTCCACTGACTATCTTAGTGCTCTTGAGCTGCTTATTTACTCTTCTTGAATCTTGGTTTTCTTGTCTATAAAGTGAGGATTTTACTAACACTTACTTCATAGAGTCATTGCATTAATTAAAAAAGGTGATGTCAGAGAGGCGCTTGATTAATATTGGTCACTTGCCTTGTGCTGGTGTGCCACTAGGGGCTTCTGAAGGCTGTACGTGTGATTAATTCATTGACCCCTCCTTTGCTTAGAGATGAACCAAAGAAATATGAGAAATGCAAAGGTGTGAAAGACAAAAACAAAGCGAGGTCAAATGAGTTCTCTTCCAATTCTCCTGAGCATTTGAAAATAGCACAGAATGACCTCTACATGTCATTGGGTTATTTAGAGACATGTTAGTAAGGGATGCTACTTTTCAATGTCTTTACTTTTTAAATGAAGTGACTCATTTTATAAATAAAACTGTCTCTTTCTTCAGTTGTTTGCTTTGAATGAAGAAAGTTTATGCTGGCAGAGTTACATCACATTAGGAGCTTCTTTATTCTATTCTGGAAAGTCATACATTATAGGCCTAGAGGATCTAGAAATGAAATGACTCCCAAATGAGAGATATGATAACCTGAGGAAAGGTCTTAGTTATGACAATAATAATAGTTTACACTTATTAGGTGCTCATGTTTGCACGGTAATGTGGCACTGAAGTCAGTGCATACGATAAAATGATATTTTGAGATAATAACCTCTGTTTTCCTCTATATGTCCTCTTTTCCTTCCACCTCATTTAATTAGGAAGTCAAAGCACAAGGAGAAATGGGACCTGGGGCAATCTCAGCAATAATGAGTGTGATCCCACATTGCATCTCCTTTCCAGCACTCTCAACAACTTGCTCTTGCATAGGCGTGTAGAATTGTGTGTCCAACATGAGCCATGAGCCGCATGTGCACTTGAAATGTGACTAGTCAAAATTGAAATGAGCTAGGAACATAAAACACACACCAGCTTTCAGTGACTTAGCACAAAACTATGTAACATATCTCATTATCTATCGATTACGTTTTAAAATGATCACATTTTAGATATATTGAGCTAAAATGAAATGTATTGTTAATATCAAATGCATTCTAAGTGAAATAAGTTAGTCTGAGAAAGACAAATACCATATGATCTTACTTATATGTGGAATCTAAAGAAAAAAATAAATGAACCAACAAAATTGAAACAGACTCATAGACTTAGAGAGAGGACTGGTGGTTGCCAGAGGGGCTGGGGCTTAGGGAACTGGCTGAAAGAAGTGAAGGCATTAAGAAGTACAAATTGGTAGTCACAAAATAATCACAGGGATATAAAGTACAGCTTAGGGAATATAAGTCAATAATATAGCAAAATTATGTATGGTGCAAGTTGGGTACTAGAAATATCAGGGGGAACACTTTGTAAAGTATAATGATTCTCTAACCACTATGCTGCACACCTGAAATTAATACAAAATAATACTTAATGTAAACTGTGATTGAAAAATAAAATTTAATTTTTTTATAAAAAATAAATAAAACTCATTCTGGATGGGGAAATATCAAATTCATGTTCCTTTTAGCTTTTAAAAATTTGGCTTCTAGAAAATTTAAAATTACATATACAATTTGCATTGTATTTCTATTAACAGCACTCATTTAGAACCTGGAAAACCTCAAAGAGTAAAGGGGCCAATCTGCAAAGGACTGAGGTCAAGTTTCAAAACAGCCAATGGCAGGAGGAAGTTTAAAAACAAATTAAACTGATTTATTAAAATAAAGTCCTATTTCTTACATGCCTGAGTTTTTGGGTTGATAATCATAACTGATGCCTTTGCCTGACCTCTTTGAATCCTCATAACAATCCTAAGAAATTATCCTTATTTTATTTTTTTAAAATATGTTTTTATTGATTTTTTTAGAGAGAGGGGAAGGAAGAAGGAGAGAGAGGGAGAGAGAAACACCAGTGTGAGAGAGAAACATCGATTGGCTGCCTCTCTCAGGTACCCCGATCAGGATCGAACCCAGGCATGTACCTGGTCTGAGAATCAAACTGGCAACCTTTCCATGCACAGGACGATGCTCATCTAACTAAGCCACACTGGCCAGGGCAAAATTATTCCTATTTTAAAGCTGAAGAAACTAAAACTGGAAAAGTTAGTGGACTAAACCAAGGCCAAGAAGCCTTCCTCCAGGGCCCTTTGTAAATACCGTGCCCTGCTACCTTCCTAAAGAATGGTGACTATAGTAAAATGGCTACAAAAATCAGTCTGATAGATTCTTTCTTCTTCAAAGAACAAGTAAAATTTAAACTGTTAGCCAGGCTGACTTCCCCAAGACATTCCAGTGCTTATTTCTACCTCTGAAAGACACGATGAGAACATTCAAATTCTGGATTTAAAAAGGTGTTAGGTGCTTTCAGTTTCCACTTTAAGAGTATAGAAAATAACCTATATACAGTAATATATAATTCTTATGTTTGCATAGTTTCCCACAGTTTACAAAACACTTTCTCATCAATGATTTCTTAAATGAGAACTAGGAACTGGGAAAGGTTGGGTGACTTGCACAGGGTCTAACAACTCACAAGACTCTTGAGTCTTAGACTACCCTTCTTGCTATTGCACCACGTTATATTCCACATTGCTACCTGTAGGAAATTAACAAGTCACTTGCTCACTCATTTATTCATTCATTAAAAAGTAATTGAGAGTCTACAATTTTTAAAAACTCTAAGTATTAGAGATACAATGATAAATTTGATAACTGCCCTTAAAAAAAATTTTTAATGGACTTAAATATAAATAATGATAACTTGATACACTCATATGATAGCAGAGGGAGGGAGTAATATGAGTCTTTGCCTGAAGGTGAAGAGGGGACAGAGGCAGATAGAAGACAATCACAGAGATGTATCTGGGGGCCAAGGTTTGAGTGAATAGAAGTTTTTGAAGTAGATTTTTTTTAAAAAGAGGAGATTCCAAGTAGGGGGAGCCGTTTGTATGAGGACATAGGATTTTAGGAGAGAATAGCTAGTAATGCCATAAGGCTGGTACAGTGAGGGACATGCAGGAAAGTGGCAGGTGGTGCATTTGTAAATATGAGCAGAAGCTAGATCATGCAGAGGGGTTTGCACCACACCCTCAGGTAAGGTTCCTGGAAACTCATTGGAGGGTTTGGGAAAAGAGTAAAAATAAAAATCGCTTTAAAGGAAAGGAAATGTGGATAATGATTATAGAGAGAAATGCCTGGAGTGAAAGGATATAATTTAGGGGGAGAGAGAGAGAGAGAAAGAGGGAGAGAGAGGGAGAGAGAGAGAGAAAATGTAAGGCACTGAATTGAGAGAGGAGCCGTGAGGGATAAGAGCAGAGTACACAAGATTGGTGCCTGATAAGATGTTTATCATGGTTAACTTTATGCATCAACTTGTCTGGGCATGGGGTGCTCAGATATTTGGTTAAACATTATTTTATTTCTGGGTGTGCCTGTGAGGTGTTTTACGTAAGGTTAGCATGTGAATCCAGTAGACTGAGTAGAGCAGTTTGGGGGGCATCATCCAACCATTGAGGCTACAAATAGAACAAAAAACGGAGGGAGAATTCCCATCTCTCCCTGACTGCCTTCAAGCTGGGGCTTCAGTCTTTTGCACTCAGACCGAAACTATACCACCAATTCCTAGATCTCCAGTTTGCCAAGTACAGATCATGAGACTTCTCAGCCTCCATAATTGTGTGAGTCATTTCCTTATACTCTCTCTGTCTCATATTGCTAGATAGATACAGGTATAAATATATCTACCACATACAAAAATGGATATAGATATATAGACAAAGATATAGGTATTTCCCATTGGTTATGTTTGTCTAGAGAATCCTGATTAATACAAATGCTGGAGGAAAGGGAGAGGGGGAAGGCAATGATGACTCCCAGGTTTATGGTTTGGGCACTTGGAGACATTGAGGTTGTTTATCAATATCAGTGCTGCAAAGGGGAAAAAACCCACTTTCCATCGTTCAAATGATTATAATGGTTTTCCATTTCCCTTCTTTTTAGCAAGCACAAATTCATCAAAGCTACAGTATTACAAACTCACATGCATGCATATTTAGCTCTCTTTCTGCAAATGGGTTTGACCCTGCTGTATACTTTCCCTCTGTATGTTGAGTTGATAGGAATGAATAACTGAAAGGACTTAAGTTTTTGGTATAAATATCACATTAACTGTACCAAACACTTGAGAGAAAAAAAAACAAAACTATAAAATCCTGGCTAGATGGTTATTAGTAAAAGAGAGCATGTGGAGAGGTTGGGCAAAGAGACAACCTCATGAGATTTTGATCTTTTCCCAGTTACGCTGAGACTACCGTTGGCTCCCAGATGTACTGTGAGAGATAAGATGTCTAGGGCTTTTGTGTAACTCACTACCTCCAAATCCCTTTTTTTATTGTGCACTTGACTCCATTTAAAAGATCAAATGCAGAAATCTTGGAAAACAAGCCAAAAAAAAAGAAGTTCTATAGGTACTTGAGAGAGAAGTGGCTACTTATGCTGCTGAAAGGAGCTTGGTCAGCGCTTCACTTTCTAGAAGCAAGTACGGTTGTTTGTGTATTTTCCTTTCTCCCTTTCTCTCCCGTTAATGGCTTCCTTTAATGTTATCTTCCCTTTGATGATCACTCAGCTTGATGGAGACGCCCAGGAAGGTCATCAGGGAAAAATGAGATGCTCAAAATGCTTCTGAGCTGATTTTAAAAAGATCTGCAGGGCAGCACGTTGTCGACACCAGCCAAACAGAAGTTTCAAGCAATCTAAGCACCAGGAATATGTTCACTACGTGAGCGACACAATATTCACTAGCCCTTCCTTGTTCTGGTGCCGTCTGGTAGGACGGGGTCTGTGCAAGTGGGCGCAGGCAGCCCGAGTGAACTCAGTCTCCCGGCAGCATGCCCCTGGTCGGCACTGCATCTCTGGGCGTCTAGAGATGGCACATGAGATGAAAAAGGCTTTCCAAATTTTTAATAGCTGTGGAACTGGCCTGCAAACAGAATCTTATACTGAAGTCCAATATGGCAAATCTAATACAAGTTGAAAGCTGGAATAGATCCCTTATTCGATCCCCTTTGTCCTTTGCAGGGTTCCTTAAACAAATTAATGGAACTGTAAGGATTCCACAGAGGAACTTTGAAAACCATTAATTCAGACACTATGTAGAATTTATTGCGCACCTCATAAATTCATTCATGGGTAATAGCTGTTGATATTTTGAAACATTTTTATTCTGGGTGTGGGGCTAACTGCAAATATTTTGCATCCTTTAAATAATTAGTTGCATGTTTGATAGATACGTGTTCAGTTGGTAAAATCTATTAAAATTATTGCTCAAAACGTGTGATTAGGATTTTGATGGATTAACAGCTTATGAGAAAGTCATTGGGAGGTCTCCATTTCTGGTAATATGACAGGAAAAAGATCCTGATGTCGTCCAGGTACAAGACGTCTAGTGATGCGGGAGAGGAGAAGACGCACACACACCCAGACAGACACACACTCTTAAATGAATGGAAGAGCATGGGAGAAGATAAGAATCACTGGCGGCTAAGAACAAAGCAGAACAAACCAGTCCACAAAGGAAAAACGAGCGCTGAAACTGCCCATCCCCACATGCGCGCGTGGAGGCCCTGCGCCCAGGAGCCCCCGCATAAAGGATTAGCGTGAGGAAGATGGCTGTGATCCAAGCGTGCGGGTGTGCAGCCAGAGAGCTTTAGTCCTGCCCACTTACGGCCACACACAGGAAGGTTTGTACTTGCTTGCAAAAGTCAATTGCTAAATTTTCAGAAACTTTGCAAGCTGGTTGACTTCACATTGGAGGCTTGAAATGAACCACGGTGAGATTATTTACACCACAGAAATACACATAGGCTATAAATCAGGTTCCCTCTTTTTTATCAGTCATTTGCTAAACATTTACCAGTATATCACTGACTCATTTATAATAAAAAATCGTAACTTAAACTAAATGAAAATATCCACAAAGAGGCAAATAGCACAGGAAAATGTCTCTCTTATACTAAACACTGGGTAGAGGTAAAAAACAACAACAAAAACACAAAAAAAGCCTCCTTCTGAGATTTCAAGGCCACCTTTGTCTCTCGACATATATAATCCTGAATGCATATAATTTTCATGGTTAAAAAAACAGCTCCATTCTGAGGCAAAATTTTTAAGTTAAAATTTAGGGTTAAATTTTAAGTTAAAATCTAGAGCTGGGTCAGTTGAGGTATAAGATGAACCTAGACTATCTTGTGCCAGAAAGCAAGGAAGTGATCAAAGAATGACAAGGACACGTCAAAATGACACATGCCAGTTTAAAATGAGCTCCTGGTCAAACCTGGGGCCATTTTTGTCATATTAATACACTGGGATATTACTTAGAAGTAGAAAGGAATAAATTACTGATAACTCCAACATTACAGATAAATCTCAAAGGCATCATGCTTAATGAGACAAAAGGAGACATGAAGACTGCATATCATAATTTCACTTAAATAAAACATTAGAAAAAGGGAAACCGCAGTGACAGAAACACATCCGTTATTGCCAGGGGTCAACTGAGGGGCAGTGAACTCACTCCAAATGGGCACTAGGGAACTTTTTAGGATGATGGAATTGTTTTGTATTATGATTATCATGGTGGCTTCCTTGATAAAACTGATGAAAAGAAGAAAAGAAAAAAAGCTGGTGTCACTGGTTTAACATCAAACAAAGTAGACTTTAAAGTAAGATACACTGCTAGAAAGAAAGAAGGAGATTTCATTATGATGAAAGGAACAATCTGCCTGGGAAATGTTAGAAACCTAAAGTAGTACTCCCCAAATAATATACTGCACCGTATGTATAAAGCAAAAGTTCTGAAAACTAGAAGGTGAAATAGATAATTCCACAATCATAGTGAGAGGTTGTTCACATCTTTTCCATTGGCTTTTGGAACAAATACACTTCTCACACAAAAATTATAAAGTAACAAACAATTGGTAACAAATTTGACCTTACTGATAGCCAGTCACTACAGAGTACATGTTCTTTTCATGTGCATATGGGCTATTAATCAAAATCATATTCTGGGTCAAAGAGCATTTCTCAACACTTTAGATAATTAAACTCATTCACAGTGTGTCCTCTGAACACAGTGAAAATAAGCCTAGGAAAAATGTTGAGAAAAGATCATTAGAAAACCCTCAACTACCTGTGTAATAAAGAGTGTATCTGATCCCTTTTTGTTGGTTCCTGGTCCATGACACCGAGCTTCCAAAACCCCTGGAATCTCCTGATAGGATGGATGGTCTCTGTTTTTCACAGTGAGTCACGTTGACTGTACCTGAGCTTATGCTAGTGAGGTGGCTCATGGCAAGCCCTTAAAGTGTCACAGGAGCAGCTGGCCATGGCAGAGAAACTAAGCACCTAATTAGAGGGTTAGAATTTTCAGCCCCATCCCCCTGCATCCAGGGAGGGGGCCGCGGATTGAGTTCAATCATGTGGCCAGTAATTTAATCCATCATGACTATATGATGAAAACTTGATTAAAATCTCTGAACACAAGGCTCGAGGGAGCTTCCTGGTTGATCATGTATTTATGCACCTATAGGGTGGCTGCACCCTGACTCCATGGGAGCAGAAGCTCCTGCATTCGGGACTGTTCCAGTCTCTCAATGTATCTTTTCATCTGGCTGTTCATTTGTATCCTAGATAATAAAACAATAATTGCAAGTATAATGCTTTCATGAGTTCTATGAGTCGTTCTAGCAAATTATCAAATCTGAGGGTGTTATGGGAAGCCCTGAATTCATAGCCAGTCAGGCAGAAGTGCAGGTAGATTGGAGACACCCAGGACTGTCAATGAGTGTCTGAAATGGGGCAGTCTTGTGGGACTAAGTGTTTAACTTGTGGGGACTGTGCTAACTTTGTAGTTAATGTCAGAACTGAATTGAATTGTAGAACACCCAGATGATGTCAGAGAACTGAGGTTGGAAAGTGACTGAGAAGATAAGAAATATATCTCAATAATTCTTGGATTAAAAAACATTATTGGGTTTTTAAATATTGGGAAATATTTTGAACAAAATTATAATGAAGACAAAGGATGGAGCTAAGCAGTGCTTAGGGAAAAATCAATAGATAGATGCATATTAAAATAGAAGAAAGGTCAAGAATTATCTAAAGTTTCATCCCAAGAAGCTAGAGAAGAATAGCAAACAGAACCAAAATTGTAGAAGGAAATAAGTAGAAAAATTACAGAGAAAAATAAAAAAATAGTTTAAAAAACATATTATAGAGAAAAGAATTTTAAGCTAAAAGTTGGTTCTTTGAAAAGATCAATTGTGCTTGCTTCAGCAGCACATATACTGAAAAGATCAGTAAAATTGATAAAATCTACCAGGACTGATCAAGAAGAGAGAGAGAGAGAGAATACAAATTAACAAGAGAAAAAAAAAATAGGTGATGTTATTATAGCTCCTACAGAAATAAACAAATGAATATTTTATGTATGATAAAAAACTATTTGACAATTTAGATAAAATTAGAAAATTCCTATAAAAATGGAACTTATCAAAACTCTCATAAGGAGAACCAGAAAATCTGAATAGCCCAGTATTTATTAAAGAAACTGAATGTGTAATTTAAAACCTTCCAATAAGAGAACTCCAGGACAAACCACATTCAACTCTGCAAATGTTTTAAATAAATTGTTAAAATTTAAAAATATATATTTTATTATACATTATATTATATGTATTATCTATCATGTTTTATTATACACTATAATAGATATTATGTATAATAAGTAATTATATTATATGTATAATACCAATCTCACAGAAATTCTTCCAGAAAACAGGGAAAAAAGGGATTCTTCCTAATTTTATGAAGACATGATGATTAAATGGAATGTGGAATCTTGGATGGGACCCTGGAGCAGGAATGACATTAGGTAAAAACTAAGGAAACCTGGATAAACTATGAACTTTAGTTAATAATGTTTTATCAGTGCCAATTCATTAATTACAATAAATATACCATGTTAATGTAAGATGTTAATGACAGGAAAAACTGAGTGAGGAGGTCTATGGCAAGTTTCAATGTCCTATCTTCTCAATTTTTCTGTAAATCTAAAACTTCTAAAACATAAAGTCTATTTTTAAAACTTAGGAGAAAAGAAAATACTGTATAAATAAAATAAGTAAATGGATTATGCAGTAAAATGATAGCCTTTATATTGACATGACTACCAAAAGCAAACATACAAAAATAGATTTTAAGGCTGAAGAGCATCATGGGAGTTAAAAATTGTCAATGTATAATGATAAATCTTCATATCACCAAGAGGATATAGCAATTCTGAATTATATGCACCTAAAATATAAATTCAAACACCTGAAGCAAAATTTGACCAAACTAGCAAATAAATATATAAACTCACCATCATAATGAGAGACAGCAAACTCACTTTTCTCAGTAATTGAGAGATCAAGTAGACAAGTCAGAAAGAATATAAAATATTTGAACAACATAACTAATAAACTTGATCTAATGCATATGTATAGAGCCCTGTGCTCAGTAATTGGAGATCATACATTCTTTTCAAACATACATGGAACCTAAAACTGGCCACATATTAAACTGTAGAGCAAGCCAAAGTAAACTGGAAAAGTCAGTCTCATACAGATCAGTTTCCTGGCTCCAGCAGAATTAAATAAGAAATCAGTAACAAAAAATAACTTAAAATTTTATGTCTGGAAAATTTTTTAAAAGACCTTTAAATAACTGTTGGGTAAAGAAGAAACCACAACATCTGTCTATCTATCTATCATCTATCTATCTATCTATCTATCTATCTATCTATCTATCTATCATCATCTATCTATCAAATATGTGATTCAGCTAAAGCAGTGTTTAGAGATATGGACAGAAATTAATAAAGTAAGAAATAAAGCTATAATAAAGATAATCAACAAAGCCAAGAGTTTACTTGAAAATATTAATAACACCAACAAAATGTTGTTAATAATGATAAAAAATAAATATAGGGAGCAAAAACACCAATATTAAAAATGTTTAAAGAACACAACTAAAATACAGCAGATTAAGAAGATAAGAAATTACCAGGAATGGAGAGAAAAAAGCTGGGGGCGCAGGTTACCCTCCGCCTCCCACAACCACATCAAAATCACAACTAAAATACAGAACCACCATCACTCAGAGCCTCCTGAGATCTGGCTGCACAGAAGCCCCACAACCAGGGAGCTGAAGAGGCACCGAGACTGGGAGGAGGGGCGGAGACGCGGGCGGATGGGGGCTGAATCTGAGACGCAGCTGGGGGCCCATACTCGGTGCCAGGGGGTAAACCCGGAAGGGAATCTCGGCGGTGGGGGTTTCCTGGGGGAGTGAGGGGTCCCAGCCCCACAGCAGGCCCCCAGCCCAGGGCTCCAGGGCTGGGAAGAGAGGTCCCCACAACTCCAGGCTATAAAAAGCAATGGGGACTGTCCCTGGGGGTCCCAGAGGCTGTGGGAACACCAGCAGCTCCTCCTAAAGGGCCCGCGCACAGACTCACTCAGATGCTCCCTCTGAGCCCAGCGCCGGGAGCAGCCTGAAAGGACCTGGGACACTCGGGGGGGAACTAACCTGCCAGAGATCCGGGCGAGAGGCGGAGGGGCGGCTTCCTCCCAGGCAAAAGGGCTGGCGGAGGCCATGGCTCCTTTGGCGAGTCCTCCCGCACACAGCCCGCAGGCAGGCGCCATATTTGAGTCACCAGCACCTGACTCACACCATTGGCCCCACCCTGTGATTCCCGGAGGCCCTGCCCTCCCCACCTGCAGCTCATCCAGGCCATTTCCAGGGGCTTTTCTACGCAAGTGGCCTCTCCAGCCTCATGCTTAGGACTTTCCTAAAATCTCTCAAACAAGCAGCAGCGGGCCCCATACAGTTTGATAAGGGTCCCCAGGCCTGGCGCTAGCGGCAGCTGCATTGGCTCATAGCTTGGCCTCTCCTGGGCACCTCCAAGCCCAGCACAAGTAGCAGCCAACTATGGTTTGCTGAGTAGCTCATGCTGGGGGGCCCTGGGCAAGGCACTGTCACAGGCTGACTTTGCTCCTCCTAGGAGGCCCCAGAGACAATGAACCTGGTGCTCAGACTCGACCATGCTGGATTACAACCCTACCACAGCCACCAGTGACACACTCAAGGGGCACACTTGGTGAACACCAAAGCTCCACTGAAGTAAATCCTGCTCCATAGGGGTGTCTCCAGCACAGCAGCTCTTTGGCTGTAGCTGCAGCTGGTCCTCACAGCTGATTGGCCTGGGGGTCAGTTCCTCCCAGGGATGCCAACAACAACCAAGGCTCAGCTACAACAGGACAGTGCACAGAGCCCGCACAGGGGAGCACCTGGAAGGCCCAGCTCAGGTGACTAGGGAGGCTGAGCCACTGGACCCAACAGGACATCTACTACACAAAGCCACTCTACAAATTCCAGGAGACATAGCAACTCTACCTAACACATAGAAACAAACACCAGGAAGCAGCTAAAATGCAAAGGCAAAGAAACATGTCACAAAGGAAAGAACAGAAGGACTCTCTGGAAGCGGAATTAAATGAAATAGATCCGAGCAAGCTAACAGAGAGTTCAGAATTTTGGTTATAAGGATGTTTAAGCAGACTATTAGGGAAATAACTGAGAAAATCGATAACATAATAAAGTACCAATTTAAAATGAAGGCTACAGGAACTGAAATGAAGAATAATTTACAGGGAATCAACAGTAGAGTAGAGGAATCTGAGAATCAAATCAGCAATTTGGAACATGAGGAAACAAAAAACACCCAACCAGAAGGACAAAAAGAAAAAAGAATCCAGAAATATGAAAATAGTATAAGAAGCCTCTGGGACAACTTCAAGAAGCCCAATATTCGTATTATTGGGGTGCCAGAAGGGGAAGAAAGAGACCAAGAAATTGAAAACCTATTTGAAAAAATAATTACAGAAAACTTCCCCTACCTGGGGAAAGAAATCGACCTACAAGTCCAAGAAGCACAGAGGGTCCCAAACAAGAGGAACCCAAAGAGGCCCACAGCAAGACACATCATAATTAAAATGCCAAAGGTTAAAGACAAAGAGAGAATCTTAAAAGCAGCAAGAAAAAAGTAGTTAGTTACCTACAAGGGAGCACCCATACGACTGTCAGTTGATTTCTCAAAAGAAACTTTGCAAGCCAGAAGGGAGTGGCAAGAAATATTCAAAGTGATGAAAAACATGGAACTACAACCAAGATTGCTCTACCCAGCAAAACTATCATTTAGAATTGAAGGTCAAATAAAGAGCTTCACAGATAAGAAAAAGCTAAAGGAGTTCATTACCACCAGACCAGCACTACAGGAAAAGTTGAAGGGTCTTCTTTAAGAAGAAGCTAATGAACAAAAGAATCTGACAAACTAAATAGGTCCAGAGACATTGACACATGCAACAGACGATCATATTTCAGAAGAAAGAGGGAAAGGGGGTGGAGGGTGGGAAGAGATTAACCAAAGAAGTTATATGCATATATGCATAACCCATGGACACAGGCAATAATGGGGTGAAGGCCTGGGAAGGTGGTGGGAGTGAAGTGGAGGCGATCAATTGGGGCGGGGGGGGGGGGAATGGGATACCTGTAATACTCTCAACAATGAAGATAAATTAAAAATAAATTAATTAATTTTAAAAAAAAAGAAATTACCAGGAATAAGTTTATGCCAATAAATTTAAAAATTTATTTGAAAAGCTGACTCAAGAAGAGAAAAATACATATTATTCTATAACCACTAAAGATATAGAATTCATATTTTAAAGTCTTTCCACAAAGAAAACTCCAGGCCTGGATGGTTTTAGAAGGTTAGTTTTACCAAACATTCAAGAATCAGATAATTACAATCTGATACAAAATTTTCCAGAGACTCAGAAAAGAGAGAATGCTCTCCAACTCATTCTGAGGCCAGTAGTACTTTACCAAACTGGAAAGAACAGTATGAGAAAGGAAAATTAAAGGTCAATCTCACTCCTGAGCACAGATTTTTTTAAAATGTGAAACAAAATACCAGCAAATTAAACCCAGCATTATATAAAAAGGAAAATACTTTCTGGGCAAGGATGGTTCATCCTAGGAATGCAAAGTTATTTTAACATTAGAGAATGTGACGGTGAAGGGGGGGTGAGTAAAACCTCTGTTAAACTCACTGGTCCATGCTCACAGTAAAGGTTGAAATTGGACCTTGTCTTGCACAGAATCATTGCACAGTGGTAAGTCCTGCGTAATACCATTAAACATCCCCGAGGAAACAGTATTTTCAGACATTATAGTGTCTTTACATCTCTCTGTTTGAGGGATAAAAATGTTCTCCATGTTTCCTGAGCAAAGGCATCTTCCTCCTCAGAATCCCAGTGTCTACTGTCCACCATTAGAGACCATGACCTTGACTTAAAGGGACCATTTCCAGGAGCCTCTTATTAAGTGAGTGATCATTAGCCTGTGAGCACACACCAGTTTGCTAGGCTGTTTTCCTCAGAGCAGCTAGCTGAGATCTAGGCTCTGAGGGAATGGGACATAGGAATGTAAGCTCCAGTGGGAGAAGAACAAGAAGAGTTTCAGAAAATCAGGCCCTTCAGAGAATAAACATATTAAACTCAGAAGCCCAGTGGCACTGGCACCTCCCTGAGCTCACAGCTATAGTCACATGGTGAGTGGGCGCCTTGACCAGCACACTATTCAAAACAGTATCTGGTCAAGATGTAGGATCTTGCACATCGCATCAGATGCAAAAACCCACCCGACAGGAGAGGAAGTGGAAGTGTGGCGGTGGCCATGTGATCACAGCTCCTCTCCCATGTGCAATCACCCAGAAGCAGCTGGGCTGATGGAATATAGGACCACGCAACCATAGGGACAGCTGAGGCAACACTCCAAGGATGAGGCACCCTCTTTCAGAATATAGTGTTTTCTCCAAATCAATACCCCATATATTGTGCTGTGTCCCCAAAAGGTAGAACAAAGGTGCAGAAGTAGCAGTGGTCCTCCTTATCCCCACGATCCACCTGGACAACTTGTTCTTTCTGCCTTCGCATCTCTGGGCAATGCTCGTCTGGGGGGCCTGCTTCCAGTGGGAGAATGCCTCCATCAGGGAACACAGCAAGGGTCTTATTAAACTTTAAGCTATGGCTGCTGCCCAGACTCTTCAGGACCCTTGTGCCAGGAGACCAGCAGGCTAGGAGAGGAGCCATGATCCTTGAGGGAAAGTTGACCCCGCTTACCAGAAGGAGTGGGGCTGCTGATACACAATGGGGACAGAGAGGAAGACCTTGGTATTCAGATGATCCGCTGGACATCTCTTGGCACAATAAAGGGACAAATGAAGCAGCCACAGCTTGAGAAGAGCATGGTAATCAAGGATGAAAGTCTGGATCAACTCTCTAGGTCAATCATCTGGACCAGAGGATCTGTTAGTTGAGAACGAGAGGAACAGAGAATAGAGGTAGAGGAGGGAGATGGTGATTACCCATTACTGCTCTAAGACCAACTCAGGGGCTATAGTTGGTCTCACAAACATTCCTCAAAGTTTGTGCATGAAAAGAGACCAAATAAATCCTGAGGAGCTGTCCCCAGTGGGATGAACTTCTTATATAAAACAAGTGGACCACCCAGTGCAAGGGGATGACTGTAGTTGGTACTGTGGTACCCTGCACAGACTTTTCCTTTCAGGATTGAGTCACACATGCCCCTAACTGCTACCAGCTGAAAGCTAAGCCCCTACCTGGAACCTGTCTCAGTCAAAGGAAGCTGCCTTGCCCAAGGCTGTCCCGTACAGCTGCTGAATCACAGGAAAAGGCCTGGCCCCTTTTCCTCAGCTCTGAGGGACTGACTGCTCAGCTCAAAATGGTTCTTTTTTTGTGACCCCATCACAGTTGGACTTTCCCCTTTGACCAAATCCTGCAGCCTTCGTTCCTCATAGCTGTTTTTCCTAGAGAACCCCAATAAACTTTGTACACTCAAATATTTCTTGATAGAATGCAGAGCACAGTGTCCTTCTGTTCTGTGGAACTGAGATGCTTGGATACGTAATATAAAATAGAAAGATGTCTCTTTACATGAGCAACTCTTCAGAATCAACACACTTTTATCAGTAACAAATAAGCATATGGAAATTTGAGTCAGGACTCATTCGATCTTTCGTTCACACAAAACATGTTTTTTTAAATCATCTATTATATATAGAACTATTTCAAGTTATGAGGATGCAGAGATGATTTCAACATAGGCTCCAACTACAAGGAGCTTACAATCAAGTGGAACAAGAGAGAGATATATGGGGAACTTACATATACTAAAATAGACTCGACACAGAAAAAACAGCATGGAGGTCAGGAGTGGGAATTTACATAACTTTGGATGCCTTCCAGTTGGGTATATCGGTGAGTTTTCTTGCAGAAGGTGAAATCTGAGCTGGCACTTGGAAAAAGATATGAGCTGGAGAGGTGAGAAAGAGGTAAGTGCACCTGAGCAGAGCGAACTGAATGAGCGAATGTGTCAAAGTATTGCAATGTGGGGCTTGTGTAGGGAATGGCAGTAGTTGAGTTTGGCTGGGTTCTGGTTGCTTGGAAGAGAATTGTGGTAGACAGCCTGGAAAGAGAGGTTGGGACTATATTGTAAAGGACTTTGAATGCTGGTTTGAAAATATTAAATTTTATTCAACAAGTAATAGAGAATAAAGGAAAACTTGAGCAAGTAAGAGATGATCTCAGATCTGTTTTTAGGAAGATTAGCCAATGGCCTGTCATCAGGAGGTGTGAGTCCCATTCCAACCTCTTCTAGTTCTGTGTTCTTTTTTTTTTTTTTTTTAATATATCTTTATTGATTTCAGAGAGAAGAAAGGAGAGGGAGAGAGAGAGATAAAAACATCAATGATGAGAGAGTCACTGATCGAGCCTGCAACCGGGCATGTGCCCTGACCAGGAATCGAACCCCGATCACCTGGATCCTAGGTCGACACTCAACTGCTGAGCCATGCCTGGCCGGGCTAGCTCTGTGTCCCTGAATAAACTATATGACCTCTCTCTGTTTTGAATTCGTCACCTGGAAATAAGGCTGGGGTTCAGCAAAGGGATGGTTTACTAACAATAAGATAATAGGGAATTCTGTGTCTCTAATATGTGTTGATAATTTATAGTCTGGCTATTAACAGATTTTTTTCTATCTTGATAGACCTTAATTGTAGGGGTGATTCCTTCACTCTCCCATCCTGAGACCTCCGTGAATGTACTGAGTGGTTCTATTCAGAATGGAACTCTTGGTCCCAAACATCTCTGTGCATGTGTTTTGGTGGAGCTAGAGGGAGATGGTAGAGGTGAGAAATGTCTTGACTAGTTTTCAATAATAATAACTCCTATATATTACAGATTTACTATGTTTCAGACACAATGCTAAGTACTTTAAACATATTTTCTCATTTAATCAACACTAATCTTGTAGGAAGGATTATTTCTTACAAGAAAACTTCCTGTGGAGACATTGGGCCCTTTGCCCATGCATCTGCTATAAAGATGTTAGAACATAGTTTTCTGACTCTATAATGAAGGTATTTTCCCTTATGTAGTGACGGGAAGATCTGATAATAATCCACTAAAGAGTCAGCAGACGCTGAGTGTACATGCATTTAACTGATGTGGGCAGAGTTCAATCTCAAGTTGACACCCTCCTCATATTAAAATGATGAGAGGTTTTTTTGGACTCTAGCCTCAGAAAAGGAGTAAAGATGATTCACTTACTAATTTGCTGAGTGGCAGATATTTGAGCTGTGCATTAGTTACTGATGCTGGAGGAATGATAGTCTTCTATGTTATTTTTTTTTTAATCTCAGAAATGTAGCATGAACAAAAAAGCCCTAATATTTCTAGTTTTTAAATTTTATTTATTTATTGTTGAGACTATTACAGATGTCCCTCATTCCCCTCCCCCTTACCCACCTCCACGCAGTCCCCCCCCCCCTCCCCCCCGGCCATCACCACACTGTTGTTTGTCCATGGACAAGCCAAAGAACATATATGCACAATATTTCTTTATTACACAATTTATTAAGCCATGATTTTCATCTCACCAGAAGCAGCCAGGCCTAGGCACATTCTTTAATCTCTCAGAGCTTCAGTTTTCTTATCTGTAAAATAGGATTAATACTTAACTTGCAGAACTGTTGTGAACATTAGAAATAAGTGTGAATTCTTTCAACAATAAAGATAATTTTTTTTAAAAAAAGAAATGTGTGGAAAGCACTTAATACACTGCCTGTACATAGTAAGTGCTCAGTTAAAGGTATCCCTCCAATCACTTCTGCCTCACTTTCTATATAAGTGGATTGTTATGATTTTGCACAAGTAGAGCATCTGCCTTCACTATAACATCTTTCAAATTATTTGATTCCTTTATCATAGTAAGTGGGGAAATGTATAAAATTCTGATGGAAAAGGCTCAAGATACTACCTTCCGGCAAAAATGTAGGGACTTACAAGGCTCCTGTGATGTGAACTCTGTGTAACACTTTGTTCAGCTATCTCCCCAGCTCCATATCTGCAACCTTACATGGCAGCTACTTTTAGCTATTTGTATCTCTCCTGCACATGGTGTTCCCTCGTGATACTGAAATGACTTTTTCTTCTTTCTCTGCCTGGTTAATTCCTCTGCAGTCATTATATCCACCAAAAAGTCCTCCCTGCTCCACCCAACCCTACCCTCAGGCTCCATTTGATGCTTTTTCTTGGCCTGTGTTTCCACAGCATTCTGTGCTTACCTTTGCTATAATGTACCCTGGATTGTCACAGATGTCTTTGTTAACCGTTTCTCCCACTAGATAAGAAGTCCTTAATGTTGGGGGTCTGTGTTCCTAATCTAAATATTGTGGGAGTCTGATATAGCCACTGGCTCATGATTGGTGCTCCTTGTTGAATGAGGTGGATGGTTTCCTCTCCAGGGAACAATGTGGCACCAACAGCGAGTACCTTAGAATGTAAGCATATGAAAATCATACCATGCTGGTCAAGACTTTTGGTTCTGATAGTGATCATGATATACATTTGGAAAGAATGAGAGTCTGTGACAATGATGAGTCTTTAATTATCTTTAATAGCTGATAACTAATGATAATCATTAAGGAATTTATCTAATATCTTTTCAAAACCATATATTCAACCTATATATACTGTTTAACAGAAAGTCAAACTTTTATGCCAGCTACATAATAGCACTTAATATGGAGGCCCAAATCATCATTTTTTAAATATATACTTTTAATAAATATGTCTTTATTGATTTCAGAGAGAAGAAGGGAGAGGGAGAGAGAGAGAGATAGAAACATCAATGAGGAGTCATTGATGAGCTGCTTCCTGCACACCCCCTACTGGGGATTGAGCCCACAATCTGGGCATGTGCATTGACAGGGAATCGAACCTCTCTCTCCTGGATCCTAGGTCAATGCTTCACTGCTGAGCCCACGCCAGCCAGGCCCCAAATCATCTTTATTCAAGTTTTAAGGGGGTATCGCCTAGATTTAATATAAGGATTTTATTAATAAGTGAATTCATTCGTAGCTACCTTCATTTTTCTTTTTGATTTGTTAAACTTTAATCATAGTTCCTTAATTGAAATCATTCTAGCCTCAGGAATTTTAACTTTTTATCTTGTTTTTTCTCCTCTTTGAAATCTGAGAGAAGAATTTTCACATTTTGATTATAATTATCATCTATAATGAAACCAAAGCAAGGTCTTAGCCAGCTAATAGGCCAAGAAAGGCATCTTGATTCACATTTATAAGAAGTTGAAAGGTTATAAAATGCAAGCTGAAAAAATTCAAAGTTTGTAAACATAATGTGAATGTATAGTTAAGAAAGTCCACTTGGTGATCTCAGGTCTATAAATAACGCACAATGATTTTCTCTTGGTTAAAAGCCAGTTTGCTAAATTATATGACTATTTGGGGAAGGAAAATGTAGTTTAAAGACCATGTAAAAAAATGTAATGTTTTTCTTCCCTTTTTACTGAGCTCTTTCCCCTCTTACAGAACCTGCCTTGTTTCACCAACAAGAGAAATTTTTGTAGAAGAGATTTTCTGAAAGAAGGAGAATTTGTCTCCATGCACATCAAAGAGCATGCTCTTATTACCATGTCATGGTCTATCACGGCAAAAGTAAAAATCTTGTATGATTTTAATCTACCGTTTACCACCCCTGTGATATGATTCCCTTTTGTTGAATCCATGTGCCTTGCTTACTGGTTCCCCTTGACTGGCTCTATCAAGTTCTAGTTGAGATCATTTTGATGCAGATGGTGTTGGAATCACCAAGGATTGCTTTCTGCATGACTTGTCCTCCTTTCCATGTAGACTTAGACACAGAAGTAGGGGGGTCTCATGGTAGAAAGCACACTAGACTAAGAGTCAAAAAACACATGTTTCTGGCACTTTCTAGTTCTTACCTTGGGTAAGTCTGTAAGGCTTCAAGTGATTGCAGTACCGATATAAGGGAATTTCAAGGATTTCAGTGATCATGGTAGTTGACTGCCCAGCAACATCCCATCTCCAGATGATTAATGTAAGACAGTTGTTTTCAAATTTGGCTGTACAGTGGAGTCTCCTGGGGAACTTTTTAAACTTTGGGTGCCCTGGATCAGCTAAATCACAGACTCTGGGGGTAGGATCCAAATATTCAAATTTTCACAGTTTTCTCAGTGATTCTAATGTGCAGCCAAGGCTGAGTCCACTGACCTTGGGAATGCTATGACCTTTGCTGGTAACCAGTTTATAAATGAGCATGTGATCCAATTCTGGCCAACAAAATGGAAGCAAAGGCTGCAGGAAAGCTTTGGGAAAAGATTTCTTTCCCTCAAAAGACAACGGAAACTTTTAAAACTCTGAGGTTGAAAATATCTCACAGAGGCAGACAGAGCTGTAAAATCAGACAAAAGTGAAACTAAAACATGGAGCACGCCCAACCTCTAAGCTTCCAGTTATCTGAGATTATAAATTTCCTCATTGAGTAAATCAAATTCACCGCTTTTCTGTTATTAGCAGTTGAAATATCCTAAGTGATTTGCTCCAAATGAGAAATATTGATTGCACTCCTGGCTGTTGTAACTTCAGGTGAGTGGATCTTAAGCCTGGCTGCACGTTAGGATGAATATCATTTTTGAAAAAATGCAAAATATTGAACCCCACCCTAAACCTACTGAATCAGAATCTCTGGGTGGAGCCTAAGATTCTATATTTTTACAAAGCTCACCAGACAATATCAATAAAGCCAGCCTGTATACTGGTGTTTGAGAATAACTACTTTTATAAAAAAAAGAGAAAAAAGATAGAAAATAGTTACTCCATCATGCACATAAAGATGGAAGGAATTTTAAACATTATCTAGTACAATTTTATCATCTCAGATGCAAAAATTGAGGGGCAGAGAAGTGAAATTATTTGCTCAAAGAAAAACATGAGTTCCTTAATACAAGTACAAATGTTATGTCTATGTTTGCATTTCAGTCTTTCCATAATTGTGTGTTCCTTTCCTTCTGAGTCACTGGATTAGAACATGAGTTTATAGATTATGGACATTATTCTTTAAACAAACCAGCTGCGACGTTATCTGACTACATACTAAGAGGTGAATTAATAGATTGTTCAGCTAACCTATAGCTTATACCAGAAACTTGTTTCATGCACTTTTGTGCTCAGAAATATTATGAGTTAATTCCACTGGAATTCCCTTGCCCTTTGCTCTGCTGAGGTAGAATGTGGTTAGAAAGCAGAGGTCTAGGGGGAAAATTGCCAATAGTTCAAACAATATCTCCCATCAAGCTTGTTTGATCTTTTTTTGTTTATGACATCTTAGATTTGCCTTTGGATATTTTCCCCCTGCATTAGGCTTCTTCAGCTTTCTACTGAGACCATTTTAGATAATTGACCCCATATGAAAATTAATATTTAGGTTGCGGCTTCTTATTTGACATTCTGTAGAATGGCCTTTACATTGTACCACCAGTGAGGAAAAATTGCCTCTACCTAGCTCCGTAATAATAATAGTAATAATAATATAGTGCAATAATGACTATAGTAGTCCATTTTGAAGGGACGTGGAAATAGAATGTCTTCATCAATTAGGCTCATGTCTATAGGTTAATTGTAAGTGGCTACTATAGTGAAGCAACAAAGTTCAGCATGTTTCTGAGAAGCACTAATACAGGGTGGGGCAAAGTAGGTTTACAGTTGTTCATATTAAATCATACAAGAATAAACTCTGTGTTTCGCGTTGCTATTCATGGATTCCTTCCCAGCTCCTAATCTGCAGGGTGAGTATGTAGGGATCTGTATTTTTCAGACTCAGGTTACCTTTAAGTACAATATATGGTGGCATGGGGCTGTGTACATAGGGGATTCATGCTCCTTTATATCTGATGGATAAAATAATGTTTGTAAATATATACATTTTGAAATATTAGTAGTATTAGTGTCTCTTTTCCTGTTTCTTAATATTGTCTTTTTCCCCTGTCAGATCTAACCTCAAGGATATTTGAGATGCTAAAACTCAGTACAGGGGCCACAAATGTAGGGAGAACGGAAGTCGGAGAAGGAAACCCATTTTGTTTCATTTTTTTAGGCACCTCCAAACCTTTATGTAAGAAGAAGTGATAGGGAAAAGTGTGAATGTATAGAAAATACTCAACTGAGTAAAAAGTCAAGATTTTTGTTAAAATGCTATATTTGTATAGTAATATTTTTGCATTAAAAACAATGTAACCTTTGCGATAGCAAGAGAGTTAAGTCTACATTAGTGTTTCCCAAAGTATATTCTGCAGGACAATAACCATGCAAGATACCACAGAGTTATATGAAAAAATGTAAGTGAAGAAATAGTTTGTAGAAATTGAGTCAAATGAGGTCTCTCAAAGCCTATAATACTCTATTACCAAGTGTTAATATCCAAAAGTGAGGCTTTAGCCTGCTACCTTTCCCAAACATACTGGGCCATCTGCTTAGTTTTAATGAAGAGTGCTGCAGGAGGAAAGCCATCTGTGTTTATCTGTGGTGGCTCGGGGACTGCTGCGGCAAGGACCCCTCAGCTCACCGGCTCCCCAGGGGGACTGCACCTGCAGGCACGGAGCGTCGGAATGGCCCGGCCCGCAGCCTTGGCACCAGAAACCTGGCAGCTGAGCTGCAGCCCCTCGAGATTTACCGGTGTCCTCAGTTCCAGAAAACATTACCTACAAATTCTTTTTAGAATTTGATTTAATTTTTATTAAAGTGCCTAATTCTATTTAAACACGACACAACATCACACACACACACACCCCCCCCAACAGGAGTCATGCTTCCAGTCACATGATGATTGAGGTCATTTAGTTACTGTCATTGATGTCACGAAGCTGTGAGCCAACTTCCCTACGAAGGGCTGGCTCTCAGCAATACTAACGAGGGGCTGTATAAGGGGATCAAAAGGAAGCGCTTCTTTCTGACCCCGGCTTTCTCTTCCAGCATGAAAGGGGTGATCATTTATTGAGCTGGGTAAAGCACCTCTGTGTTAACTTTTCATTTTAAAACAACCTCCTGAACTTGCCATTATTATCCTCAGTTTACAAGTGAAGAAACTGAATCTCCGAGAGTTTAAGTAACCTGCCAGGATAACACAGTTGTCTCCCAATAAGCCTGTACTTTAATAAAGGCTGGAAAAGAGCATATTGATGGCTTTAAGAAGTCAATAAAAAGGAACTGTTACTCTTGATAATGTATTAATTTGTAAGTATCTAAGAAGTCAGAGTAGTAGCTATTTCCCCCTTTTTTTTCTCTCTCTGGTAGGTTTGGTAAAAATCCTTCTAAATTCTCTTTGCTTTTCAACGGCCAATGACACCAAACTCCTATCAAAATGATCAAACCCAATACACACAACACTTTGTGTGTGTGTATTAAGATGGATAAATGACAAAATAGCTAAATGATTTTGCAATCAAAACCTTGCACTTTATAAGCTGGTAAGCTAACCATGGAAAAAAAACCCAAATATAAAATTAATGCAATAATGGTGTTTATGTTTTTATTACCCTATAATTATATCATTCCTGCGATTGTTTTTCTTTTCATGCTGGTCTATAAAATGTTGCTGTCTCAACCTGTTTTAAACATCTACATTTGTAGGATTAGGACTAGTGATGTTTTGCCAGTTTCCATGAAAGAGGAGCCAGATGGACCCAACCCACCTTCTTTGATAAAGTCCTTCATTAATTTGACACCTGGAACCCTCAGCTGTTTTCCTTTTGGTGGAATTGTCCTAGTCTTTAAATAACAGTATTCTCTTTGTCATGAAAAACAAGTTATAAAATTAGTTATTGTACTGATTTTTATACTTTGCTGTTATAACTTACATTAGTTATCCTCTTATTTTATAAATGTTTATTTATTAAAAGTTAAGATTCATTATTTTTAGAGTGCCTTGTTCAAATAAAATTTTCCACATGATCTTTTTTTTTTTTTTTTGCTATAAAATTCTTTATTCCAAAGGCACTTTTTACTTGTCCTTACTCATTTGGCGATATTTTAAATGTTGCCAAAGTTTGCATTAAAGTATAGAGACACAATTAGTCTAGATTTGCCAATGGATCAATTAGAGGGTAGTTACTTTTTTATTTTCCACAAAAGGATTAATTATAGAATTCCTGTAAATGGCAAGTTTTCAATAATCAGTCTCTTCCATTGAGTGAGGTACATTAAGTGAAGTATGTATGTCTGCATAAGGAAAAAGTGTCCTACCTAAAAATTTTGGATTTGTACCTGGAAACAAGAAATTGCTACTAGAAAATGTGTTAACATAAACCGCCCATGTCTCTGATCAATTAAAACACTTTAAGAGTAAATTAACATTTAACAGTATATTTTTTTCTGGCATGAACTCAGTATTACTCATTATTTTAACAAAGGAAATCCCTAATAAACCTCCAGGTTTTACTTAAGCTAATGAATAATTAGCCTTTGGTCCAGAATTATTTTAAAAAGATAAAATATTAAATTTACTAATAGATATTTTCTGTTCAAGTTGGCCTCTGGGTTTATCTGATCTGCTTGGAGAGGTTCCAGACCCTCCTGGCTTTGACCTTGTAATCCAGTATTTGCCAGTCAAAGCAGCATTGTGTGGGCGCGTCCTGTGGCTCTTCCTTGACCTACATCTCTCCAGCTTTCCTACTGTCCCCTCCTTCCCGCCCCCACCTGCCACACTGAGGGCAGTCCCACGACTAATCCTTTGACAGGATAATAATGGAGCTGGAGGAACAGGGGCCATGCGCTATGTGGAGATGAATGCTACGCAAGCTCTATGCTGCTTTTTGATGGTCTATAAATTTTAACAGGCTCCCAAGTGTTTCTAATGAACAGTGACATTCAAGAACTGTTGCTCTCGCTATTCAGACTGGCTTCACTCTATGTGTTGTGAAAAAGGACACTGGAGACTTCTGTGAAGATGGTACAAAGGGGAGACCCCTGAACCTCTTCTAGAGAAATTCCACTGAAATATTTCTAAAACTATCAAAAACTGAAAATATTTTTAGTAAGAGTAGTAAGCGACAAGAAATAAGTATGCACCAGGCTATGACATTTGACAAGTGTCTAACTCAAAACACCCTCAGTTTTTGCCTCTAAAATGGGATTACAGTTCCCACCTTTCATAATGGGGTTGTGAGGATCCAACAGCAAGGCACACAAAGAAGCCAGCACTGCACCCAGTATACAGGCAGCACTTAAAAATTGCCCGTTTTTCCCACTGAGCTTTTCGTCAGCTCTGCCCACCCCAAGCTAGGTGTGCAAACCAGCCATTTGCTGGCACTGCACCCAGACCAGCCAGGAACTATGATCTCTTCAGACACCAACTGCTGCTGAGGTCTAGAAACCCCTCTGAGGCCTCCCGGTCTCTTTCACACATCAGTGCCCACTAGCCTGAGACTCTACCAGGGCTCCACCCTGCTGACTCCCATCTATGAAGAAATTCCCCTGTGGCCCTCAGTCCCCAGTCACTTCCCCGCTGGCCGCAGGTACTCTCCTCATTCCAGAATGTGTCGTAGCTTGTAATTTGCAATACCTCTTTCTACAAGCGTCCATTCAGAATGGCATACAGTGAGTGGTTGCACACCCTCCCTGTGCTTGGGCCCCTCCCCAAGCTTGCTCTTCTACTTATAAACTGTCTTGCTTCCAGCTTTGATTCAGGGAACCTTCAGAGTCATTTACATCACAGACTAATTAAATAAAATTAAAGCCCAAAAAAAACCAAGGCCAGCACAGAATGTTACAAAATTTTAAATTATGTGAAATCTACAAGCATTTAAGCAAGGAGGGGGAAAAAAACACCTATTACAACTTACTATGAAAAGAGATAAAATCAGGTTATTGTCAGATTTCTTCTGCATAAATATCAACTCTGAAAGATCACAGAAATTACATCTCTCTCAAAGAAAATAAAAACAAGACCCAGGAGTTTTACACCAAATCCAGCTGGGTATAATAGGAATAGGATATTATCTGATTCCTAACATTTCTGAGTTATACCACTCAAGTGGTTTTTTACTAAAAGTTGTACATAAAAAGAAATTTTGAATATTTAATTCTATTTTCCCATGGATTTCTAATATAATTTCAGGGACATGATCTCATAGAGAGTGGGAAGGAAGAAACAATAGCCACTTGAAAAGAAGTTTCTGCTTTTTGTCAGTCTTGGTGACTTTTATTTCCCACATGTCAATTTCAGAAAAAGGTGGTAAGTAAGTAGTCATATTCTGAATAAATATTCAACTGAACACAGTTAAATGCTCTTTCTTAGAGGATTCTCACTGACTCTATGGAAGTTGAATATGGCAAGCCAATCAACACACAGAAATGTTTTATTGACAGTTTCTCCATTGGAATTCATAGTCTGGAAGAGTCAGCTAAGAAATTTTCAGCCAAAAATTCAGATGGTTCTGGTTTTTAGCAAATATAGACTTTGGTAAATACTGAGGGTAAAGCTCCTGTTTGTTGCATCTGCCGTTAGAGAACTTCCTATCACTGTCTTGTTTTCAGTTGAATGTAGGTGGTCATAGACATTGAATATACCTTTGAAATGGTTTCTGCCCTCTTTTGAATTCATTCAAAACATATCATGCCAGGGACCATGCTAGGCGTGGAAAGAAAAACCACTCATTCAATCTACCCTCTCAAAGAAGTTGTTTCTAATTAAGCAGGAACATTGAACGCTTGAAGGTATTTCTTTAGCTTAAAGTCTTGTTTTGTACTGGCTCTTGGAAAATGCAAGATAGAGTTCTAAAAAATAGATATGCTGTACATTTAATTCCAACTGGCTTCCTCAGCTTTTAAAAATAGTAGCTATCATTTATTGAGTGCTCACTATATACCAGATACTATGCTAAGTACTTTATAAGTTTTATTCCCTGTAATCTTCACAGTGATTCCATTTTGTGTATGAGGAAGGGGACTGTATCTCCATTTTACATATTAAGAAACTGAGCTTCCAGAAGTTATTAGTTATGTGACATAAATAATAGACGGCAGAGAAAGTTTCAAAGCCGTCCCTATGACGCCAGAGTTGGAGCTCTTGCCTTCTCTGCCGGGGAAGGCATTCCAGTGTGGGTGTCCTGTGCACAAGGCGAGATGAATTTGAACGCAAAGCCTTCCCCCGTGGAACTCTTTTGCTGCCCAGCATGATCTTATTCTGCATTTGTTCCAATGATGTAGCAGATTCAGGGCTCTACTGTCATTTGAGCTAATGAAGAGGGGAAGGGGAAGGTGGGGATTTACAGCCCTTTACACACTATGTTAAAAGTATATGTTTATAATTATCGACCTGCCCTGTCAGACTGTGACCACTTCTAAGGCACAATTTTCCTTACCTCCCTGTTAATAGAACCTGTCACTGCATCTTACAAAGAAGAGCTGGTCAGTATTGAATTTCGTAATGAACCTTTACAACAAGTCAGATATGCCAAACCTGCCCATAATATTTGTGAAGCCCGGGACAAAAATGCAAATGAAAACCTCCAGCCCATGGCCTGTCCCTTTCTTTTGTCATTCCCTGCTTGGTCCTACAGCAGCAGAACCCTTGGAACTTGTACGTGGACACCCCAACCCTCGCAAATGGATCCCACTGGGCCACTTCATAAGCCTGGGGCGTATTCCACAGCATCGCAGCGCCCCCTCGGGAGGAAGGACCAGGCGACACGCTCATGCAGGCGGGGAACAGGCCGGGTTCACTGGGACCGAGGACTGTGGTCTAGAAGGCGGGTGTGTAGGGTCTGGGTGGGCCCAGGCTCCCTTGGCCCCTTTCATCAGCCCTGTGGGAAGGGCTGTAACCAAAGGAAGGCTTCAAAGCATAGGACCTAAAAGTGGTACTGAATCTGGCCGTGACCTACTTTATAGAATGAGGAAATGAAAAGTTGGACATTTTATGTCTCAGTCAGGCTCAAAAAAACCAGTGGAAAGAAGTTCTGGAAACAGCAACTTCCAGTATCAAATCTAAGACACTTTCCACTATGTAGTACACTTGCCCCTTTGTGTTTCTATAGGGAACAAAAACAAATGATCTAAAATATTTAAAAGTAAGAAATTCTCTCATCTTTTCTCTGCAGGTAAGGCTGGTTCTCCCTCTGAATATCATCAAAAGGTTCCCATCAACTTTATAACCTCTGGACCTCTGACCTCTAAAGCAGAGAATGGGGCCGATTGAGCGATAGCACGTTTGTAAAGGCTTCTGTCTCCTGTGGAGAGGGACTGTCAAAAGTGATGCTTGTTGTGTAGAAAGAAAATTGAAGTTTTGTAAGAGCTGTAACCAGAGACTTCTTCTTATCATAATAGGTCACTCATCCAAGTCAGTTTCTAGTCTGGACTAGATTGTGGGAAAGGAGCATGTTCTTTCTCAGCAATTGCAAAGACAACTGAATATCAAGAAGTTCTCGCTACTTGCGTTTCTGATTCTAATTAATTTTCTAGTTAAAGATGAACCTCATTTAGTTAGATCCTTTCATTTTAAACATGGAGAAGATTATGTTAAAATGTTCGGAAAGACTAATGGCAGTTTTCGTGTCTTATTTTAATTTTTTGTGTGACTGAACCCTTCTCTTAATTGAAGAGGAAAGAAGGGTGCTGCATTTCATGCTCTGGGCAAAAATTTGACGTGATTTAACGCCCCTCCTCAAAAGCAGCCTTTCAGTTTATCTTTTGTTTAATATGAAAATGGCAAAGATGAAGGCTATCCAGTACCTTTTTTTTTTTAATTGTGGTAAAAAACACACATAAAATTTACCATCTTCACTATTTTTAAGTGTGAAGTTCAGTAGTGTGAAGTATACTCACATTGTTGTACAACAAATCTCCAGGCCTTTTTATCTCGCAAACCTGAAATTCTATCCCCATTGAGCAACGCTCGATTTGCCCTTCCCCGGCCCCTGGCAATCACCATTCCACTTTCTGTTTCTATGAGTTTGACGGCTTTGATACCTCAGATTAGTGAAATCATCGCGTATTTGTCTTTTTGTGACTGACTTATTTTACTTAGTATAATGTCCTCAAGCTTCATCCATGTTTTAGAACGTAACATAAATTTTCTTTCTTTTAAAAGGGCTGAATACTATTTCATTATATATGATATTTATTTATCTATATATATAAATACGTTCTACATATTATATATGTGTGTGTGCGCATATGTGATGCTTTCCTCGCCCGTTTACCCATCAATGGGCATTTGGATCACTTCCACCTGTAGGCTACTGTGAACAACGCTGCAGTGGCTATGGGTGTACAAATACCTCTTCAGGCGTCTCTCCAGTGTCTTTTATAATGTAAAAGAGTGCGTGGAGAATTGCCTACTGAAGGCTATTCAAACAAGAAGGGCTTATTAATAAATACATTTGTGTTTAATTTAGACCTCTTTAATAAGCAGAAGCTTAATCTTTCATCTTTTATGCTGATTAAGGAGTTAGTTATTTTAGGTAAGTGTGCTTACTTATATCTATCTTGATTTTGTTTATAAACTATTTGACAGTGATCTGCCCTGGTTACCTGAAATACAACTTGTTGAAAATCAAATAAGATTCTCTTTTATCATAAGGAACACACTCTCCTACTTCTTCCTAAAAGGTAAAATACAGTTACACGTATGAAGTGTGCATACATAAATATTTATATTTGAAATTTAAACTAGTGTTACTTATTAGTCTATTATTATTATATTTATTGATTCCTAATCAGAAGTCAGTATTATACTATGTACTTTACATATGTTTTTCTCCTTTAATGTGCACCTAAGTGAAAGGATTTGTTTTTATTTTTTTACACATAAAGAAAACGAAGCTCAGAAATTTTAAGTAAGCTTATCCGAGGTTGCTTAGCTAAGAGTGGTTAAACTGGGGATTCAAAGCCAGATCTGCCAGACTCTTCTTAGCTATTTGCCTTTTATTTTTAAAATCCACTTAATGAAAATGAAATTTTTGCTCTTTCTTTACTCACCAATCTATTTGAGGTCCTAGTTAATGATTTCAATGCCGGTGAAAAATGGATAACATTCACATTATCAACCCTGTGAGAGAGATGGTATTTCTCATGTAATTTTGTATTCCCTCATGTGACCTATAATGCTTTGGGGAGATCTTTGACATCTGCCTTAAGTACCTAAAGGAGAATGAAGGTGCTAAAAAATAAAAAGTACTAAGCCTATATTTGGGAAACACAGGTCTGGGCTTGTGAGCCTCCTGTATATGTTGTATGTTGCTAACCACCAGGCTATGTGTAAGCAACGACTCTTCAGATGTATGCATGCACTGGCGCCAGAGCTGGGAAGGTTTCTAGGTTTCCTCCAAATATTCCTGGCCGTGCCATAAATCCCAGCAAGGCAAGCTGTTTCTTGGCCATTTCTCAGTCTGCTTTCAGTTCATCCTGGAGGTTGGTTGGCAGCTCTCACAGAGTGCGGGTCATTTGGGCTTCCCTGCCCTGCAGTCCCTCTGCCCTTCTGCAGGCACATCTCCCTCCGGCTGAAGTAAGTCATGTTTTCCTTAGGGAACCAAATCCAAACACTAGACGCTCTCTCCCAGGCTGCAATTCAATCCAGCAGGCAGATCAGCAGTGCCACTGGGTCAGGAAAGAGAAGAAAAAGGAAGTGGAAGAAGTGGCATTTGTTTCTTGGCTGGCCCTGACGCTTCTCCGAGACGGAGGCTCTGGCAGCCACACAGTGGAGTCCCTGTGCCCGGAATACTCGTGCTTGCCCAGGGGCTGCCAGCTGGCTCTGCAAGGCCTCTTCCCAACCAAGGGCCTGTCCGCTCGCTCAGCACTCCCGGAGGAGGCACTTTGCTGGTGGTCTGTTGACGATGCCCGTTTCCTAATTCACTACCTTGGGTTATAATACAGCAGAGCGCCTCATACTTGAACGTGCGTCACAGTCACTTGGAGGGCTTGTTAAACAAAGATTCCTGGACCCCAGCCCAAGGAGTCTGATTTCGTGGGGGCCTTAGAACTTGCAGGTCTGCCAAGCTTCTGGGTGATGCAGAGGCTGCTGGTCCACAGTATTGGTGGTCAAGGAGGAGAGATTAGTGGAGATCAAGTATCTAGAGATTATGAAAACATGAAGGTGACTTAGCGGGGATGCCTAGGAGCTCTGTGGTCCCTGAGACATACAAATCTGCTCCATAGTTTGCTTTCAAACTGTAGTTGGAACATTGTTTATTTCAACAATTGAGTAACTAAGAGAAAACTTTGTGCCTTTTCTAATCACACAGCATGGAATGCATGACTCTTAAGTGTACAGTTTGATGAATTGTGACACATGCACACACCCATGTAATCCATACCCCTGTAAGATCAAGACCATTTCCATCACCCCAGAAAGTCCCCTCTTGCCCCTTCCCAGTTAATCTCCTCTTCTCCCTCCCATACAGGAAACCATTTTGATTTTGTTAACCAAAAATTAGTTTTCTTGTTCTAAAATTTCATATGAATGGAAAAATATAGTATATACCTGTTTGTATCTTTTGCTTTGCTCAGCATAATGTTTTTGATATTTATCATGCTATCCCATGTTTAACAGTTGTTCCTTTTCATGATTGAGTAGTGTTCCAGTGTACCAGTATACTATAGCTTGTTTCACCATTTTCTTATTGATGAATATTTTGATTGATTCTAGTTTGGGTCTATTTGAGTAAATCTGATATGAACATTCTTGTCCAAGTCCTTTAGTAGATCGGAGGGTAGGTGCATTTAATGTTTCCCAAAGCGGTTGCATCATTTTACACACATAGGAGAGCTTCTAATGCTCTCCAACACTTCATGCTGTCAGGTTTTTAAATTTCACCCAATCCAGTGAGCATGTAATGGTATCCCACTGTAATTTTAATTTGCACTTCCCTGGAACTAATGATGCTGAGCACTTTTTCATGTATTTCATGGCCATTCATGTGTGTGCTTTTTTATTTTTTCAGTGTTATCTTTTGATGAGCAGTTTATAATTTTGATGGTCTATTTAATTTTTTAATGTATTTTCTGTGTCCTTTGTAGGAAATATTTGAGTCACAAAGAAACTCTCCTATGCTTTCTCTTTTTATAAACTTTACAGTTTTAGTTTATTTGATATCTCTCAAATGAATTTGGTGTATGGTGCAAAGTATGCAGCTTTTAAATGATTACCTTTTGTCTTGGTTGCCAGGGGTAGCAGAGTATAACTTTCAAGTTAATTCCGGCTATCGTGCTAACTTGTATGGCTATCACATGTGCACTCTTCTCCTTTTCCTTACTGCTTAGTTTCTATTTCTATTTTTTATCTTATTGTGTATGATTTTTATTTAAGAGGGGGAGTATTTATTAAAGTCAATAACTAAAAATAAATAGAGTTTTCTTACCTGCCCTAGTAGGTACTTAGACTTAAGTTAGCTATTTCAAATTGTATCCTGCTGTAGAATATGCAGAGCAGGTAGAACCCCAGGCAAAAGTAGTAGAGGTGATCTTTGGATAACATCCACCCAACTGAATAAGAAATATTGGATTTAATGAAATTCAGATTAATGTCTCTTGCAATCAGTGTAGAATCCTAATGCATTTCCTGCTACCTGACAAAGAATTTCCCTGATTCTGTGTTACCTGTGTTTGGTTTTGGTCCAAATACTTAGGATTCCACCTCACTATGCTGCTAGCGGGGCTTCTGTCTGTTCTGTTTGGTCAAAAAGATAGAGAAAGTTAAAGGATGTGATTTGTCCCATCGTGCCCGGTCTCAGTGTTTATACACCTGTGTTTAGGGTATAGTATGGGGAAGAATTAGAATATGAGCCAGACACCCTGACAGTATAATTCCCCTTACAGAAGAGAGGTGTGTGCGCTGGCCCACCTTACTTCCAAATACCAAACTCCTCCCACAGAGCCTTGTATTTATATATACATTCATAGACAACTATTTTCAGTGTGTCAGTAAGATTTCTTATAGGCTTCAACATAGTTAAGGCAGGCTCTTTACTGTGCCAAATACCAATCCTATTAGCTTTATTTCCCAGACAACCTATCTCTCTTCCAAATAAAATTTAGTAAAATGCAATTGAGTAGAAATAATGTCGTTAGAAAGATCATCTTAAATCTTCCATAATTTATAATACATTAAAAATATGGCCTTTGCAAACATTGGTATTTGCTTAGTAATGCATTTCTCGTCACACACCCCACAGTCTGCTGTGGCATCCTGGTATGTCTGGGCTTTTCTTTCAGTCACTAACCTTGATTACTTCTTGGTCATCTTCTTGGAGGAAATATTTTTATTACGTGTGGACTTTCTGGTCTACCATTTCTCCTCTGCCTTCTCATTTCTCTAAACAGTATTTATTTCTCATGTGCATTGAACTAAAATTTTTAAAAGCTCTAGAGGAGGTCCACGGATTCTTAGGAAACGAGTTTGGCACCAGTTCTTGGAGAACAGGGAGGCATTACGAAAGAGAGTGACCTTGAGCAGGAGTCAGCGTCCACCCTCCAGAACTACTGATCTGCTGCTTTTCCTGAGCAGTTTACCCTAAAGTGGGACAGAGAAAACGTATGTGGTTGAAAGAGGCAGGAAATAGAGAGATTTCCATTCCAGAAGCTGAAGCTTCCTAGGGGACTCATTAGCAACTGTGATAGAAATAGCACAAAATAGAAGTCTGTTGTGCTCAAAATTTAGGGCAGGCTCCTGTCACTAACTTACTTTACTACCTTGAAAGGGAAGGGGGCCAAGAAGTACTGAGTGTCTACTGTTTATCAGGCATTCAAATATGTAATTTTAATGAAATCCTCCAGGGCATTCCTAGCCGTTAATTATTATCATCCCTGTTCCACAAAGGGGACACCAAGGCTCAGAAGTTTAAGTAGCTTGTTCAAGTTTACATTGTTAATAAGACAGAGTTCAAATCGGGTTCTGACTGAGTCCAAAATTGATACCCTTGTACAAAACTATAGTGGCTCCTGAGCTTCAGTTTGCTCACCTGTAAAGGGAAGGCGTGCCACCAGATGACTTTTGATGTCTCTTTCGTCTCTCACGCTGTCATTTTCCAAGCAGAGCCATAGTGAGTGGGTAGGAGTACTAGAAATATACAAGGTGCCTTATCTGTAACACAATTTTTCTTCTAACTTAATGTCACCTTCCTAAATTATAAGAGGAATGAATGTCCACATCCAAAATTACAGGGAGATTTAGAACCAAAATGGCAATGCAAATGTCATTCTCTCCACACTTTGCAAAAGAATGTCTTTAAATATAAAATTAAAATTGCATAATGTAACAACAAGCACATCAGTTATTAAAGTTACTAGGTGGAGAACTTGATCATCGTGGAATTCCAGATCTGACACATTTCACTTAACTGGTAAGTAATGAAGCCTCTAAAAAATGGTTTTCTTATTTTACTCTGCTGCATTTAGCATAGTGTTCTTGTACTTTGCTTGAAAGCATTAGACTTGTCCAAATATTTCCCACATGGTTACTGGGTGGGAAAATGGAATGAAAGGCAAAATGAATGAACCAGGTAGAACACTCATTTCCAATGAGGGGTAACCAAGAGAAACAACAGTCCAGGCAAATGGATAGATTTTTTTCCCCCTGCACTGAAATGTGTTTTTAAACAGAAAGTTGAACATAAAATTAACTGAAATTGGCAGAAAATAACCTTTGGGAAAATCCTTACATGGGCATTTATTTACTAAATATCAGAATGATTCTGTCACTTACATTTCTGATATATGAAAAACTAATGTGACAATTATGGTACTCGCCACAAATGTGATCAAGGAGAAGGGGAATTAGAGGTTTTATATTTGTAAATAAAAAAGAAACTTTTTATCAACCCCTGAGCTCAGTTTTCAAAGGAGTTGGGTTTTCTCCTTTATTGCCAGTAGTCTTGGTTTTGTAAGTTAAATTGCTTGTGCCTAAACCAATAGGAGTCTTATATGAGTTGTTGTTACTGTTCTATAAAGATGACATTTTTCTCTTTTCCCTTTTCCATTATTTGTGAATTCATATCTATAGGAATTTAGTTTAATCAAGAGACCTGAAAGAAATCTGTCAAGGCTGTGTGCTCTGCGCTGCAAGTTTTACATGTTCCTGTAAGTGTTCACATACGTCCCATCAGGTCCCCAGGGTGCGTTTCAGGGGCCCTCTCTAATTACTCCTACCTTAGGGGGCGAAGCAAAATTTAACAGCATTATTTTATTACATTTTAAACAGAACAAAACAAAACAAAATATCACGTATTTGGGTACTTTACTCCAAAATGTTGGAAATCTAACTTGAAACATCAAGCTGTAAAAAGGAAATGTTTTCTTTTTCCCTTGTTGTAAGTAGGCTAAAGATTACACTTGTCATCGAGACTTAAACAGATATTTAAGCAGCTGTTTAGTTTACATCTTAAAAACATCCTAATGATTCAGCTAATTCCTATTAATATTCAAAGATAGTATTGCAGCGCAAAGGATAAGAGCTTCATTTGTTCAATGCCCCGTCCCACAGCCTGCCAGAGCGGGGCCTGGAGGCCGGGCTTGCCTGAACCCGCAGAAAGGGAGACTCCGCAGGGCTGGAGCCCGAGGCCCAGGGCAGGCCCCGCTTTCTGGCCTTTCCCCCCCATTCCCCTGGGACAAGGGCCTTTCCCTCCTGCCAAAGCCTCAGAGCCAAGCTCCGAGTGGACTTCGGGCCTGAGAAGTGTGTGTGACGCAGAGAAAGGAGCTCCTCTCTTAACCCTGTGAAAAGCTTAGCAGATTTCTAGACAGCACCTGCAGCTATTCAATATTTTTTGCAGTTTCAGTTTCTCTATATGCCTCAAGTTGATCTTCTATAGAAAAGGTGAGATAAAATTAGCTGTAGAGGGTGTAAATTTGAGTCTCTAAACCCTTGACTATTGCAAGGATATGCGTAAGAGAGTAGTAATTATGACTTACTCTTTCTTTCATACCCACTTGCTTAGTCAGTTGTGATTAAACGTTAATCAGCTTGGAACACAGTTATTGTAAATATCTTGGCTAAATATACTAAGCACTGAATGAAGCATGAAGCGCTGCAGGATTTTTATCGAAAAAGCAAGGTGTTACTCACCTTTTCCTTCCTCATAAGTGAGTGACCTGAATATTATGCACCAACCCTAAGCTTAAATCCAAAACGTGTCATCTTTCTCATCCACCTTCTCTGTCAAGTCATATTCTACGGATGAAGCCTGGGATTTTTTTTCAAAATGGGTCAAAACAAATCTTGGGGTATTTTATCTTTGTGACACCGGTACAAATGTTGGATTTAGTTTTTTTTAAAAATCGTCTGGATCGGTAATGTAAGTGAAACAATTAGGGATTGTCTGGCAATTTTATTTATCAACACTATCTGAAGACATTTCAATTTGAAAAAGCAATTCATACTTAAGAATGATGTCTTCTCTTAATTGCTTGGAAAAGTTTCAGGTTTCTGATTTTCCAAGTAATATGGTGTTTATAATAAATCCCTTACAAGTCTAGCACAGAAGTACATTTTCTTAAATGAAAGTAGTTTTTTCCTAATGTTTTTCTCCCAATGATAATAGTTTCCAGGGCTTCTTTGCAACATTTTGGAGTGGAATAGAAGTGGCATAAGGCAAAATTGTAATTATTGAAGATAAGAGGACACCACAAAGGCGTGTACTGGCATTGACAGGGGGAGTTATTTCCAGATTCTCAGCTCTGTAGGACTGTGTGTAAATGTGCTCATGGAGTGTTAGGTTCCATTATTTTTTGTTTTGTTTCTCCCAAAATGAGGATAAACACTCTTGGGGAAAGAGAAGTCAATCACTTTTTAATGTAATCAAGAGTTAATAAAATCGTATAAAATCTGTGTTTCATATTGCACTGAAGTTAAAGCTAAAAGCTTCCTCTACCCTCCAGTTGTGTTGAAACATTGGTATGTCTTCATTGAAATTACTAATTTGATTAAAATCATTTTTAGCGATTTTTATACTTTCATATTTAAAAGTCCAATCATTTTAAACATATGAAGCAATTCTGCCTTTTCTGTCTCTCTTTTTTATTTCTTGCAAAAAAACAACAAACAACCACCCCACCATAAAAATTAGAAAAGAAAATTAAAGGAAACTTCACATATATCCTCTAATTATAAGCTTTGGATGACATGATGCTGCCGGAATAGAACATAAATAATGTGCATTTTCCTGGGATAGAACTAGTGCTAGAGTGCAAATTCTAACCTGAATCAACTCTTTAAAGACAGCTTCAGTGTAAACTTCAATACTATGTTAAACTAAAAAGTGTAAACAACGAAACGGTATTATGGTTACACAACTTTTAAAAGGGCACATTCGTGCTCTGTGGGACGTCATCTCGGTGCTGTGTTCGTTCCCCGCACGAAAAGCCCAGTGAAGCCCCAGAAACAGGCCTGCGAGGGAGCGGGAGCTGCCCCGGCGCCAGGCTGAGCCAGGCCCGGGGGCCAAGGTCCCGGGGGTTCCAGCAGCCTCCGATGACAGTGCTCCTTTGGACCAGTACTGTTCCCATTCCTGGGAAACCAGTATGAGGCGGGGAATGGGCCTTGCAGCACTCGGCAGCCCAGAAACGCATCCCAGCCCTGAAGGCAATGGTCTGCACACTTCGTGTTGTGTTCCCTAAAGGAATTTGAAAATCAATACAATGCAAAACTTTAAGGTGACATCTAAAATGGGCCCAAAATATAAATAATTACAGTTTATGTAATTTCCAACTTATTTTGAATATTAACTTTATAAAATAAAATTGTTTCATAATTTTAAATGCATCCTATGGGATATAAATACTAAAGTGATTGGATCCCCTATCATCCATCTAAAAAAAATAGCAGTTTAAAAAATATAGCAGTTTTTATTTTATTTATTACTATTTTTAATTTTTTTTTTTTTTATTTCAGAGAGAGGAAGGGAGAGGGAGAGAGAGATAGAAATGTCAATGAGGAGAGAGAGTCATTGATTGGCTGGCGCCTGCACACCACCTGTTTAAAAAATATAGCAGCTTTTAAATAAGCTCTTATTTACCAATTAAAGAAAATTTAAACCTTCTTTTTATTTTTTGAATTTGTTTTTCTCTTCCTCACCAGGTTTTATTCTAATTTCATATACTTTTATTCATGTAATATAATTTTTATTCTTGAAAGTCTTTTATTAATGACTTTATTATTTTTCCTTTGCAGAAAAAATATAAACTCCATTTACTTTTTAAACTTCCTAATAGGTCCTAATGTTAAAAAATTTCTCCTGAGTAATATTACAATTATTAGTAGTTAAAATTGAACAAAATAGATTGTACCATTGAGTTATGTTTAATGTAACTCTATTAAAGTATTGATAAACATATTAAATTAAAAGTAATGAAAAGTAATGTTTTGAAAATACCTCTTTTTGGATATCTATCTCTCAATGAGATGGCTTGGGCCAGGGTTTTCTTATGGGTCTATGTATGAATGTTATTTACCACTAGAATGAGTTATAGATTTAGTATTAGTTCTGTTCTTATTTGTTATTTTAATTGAAGTTAGTGCTAAAACACCTTATTTGTAAATGAGTTTGGAAGGACTTTTATTACAGGTATGCCACTTAATACTTGAACCTTTGAACAACTTTCATGCCCAAATGTATACACTGGTCTATCACGCCAAATTCATTCTATAAATCTAGCAACTTAAAATGTGTTTAGTCGTCCTTTGTTTTTGTGGAAAGCAAAGAATTAGAGACTACCCGTGATTTGTTACCCACTCTTTCACTCTTCCACACTTACACCAGGATGGTACAGTGTTTTTCAGGTATCCGTGTGTTCAGTGTCACTGCTAAAGTGTCTTCACTCCAGGGCAATGCAATGGATGAAAACTGAGACTTTCTTCTGTAAGGTGGCAAAGGGGCAATTAGGAACAGGGATGTCTTAACCACAGACCCTTCCTTAGGGAAGAATTCACAGGAAGGGTGTGGCTCTGAAAACATCCTTAGTGCTATTCATGTTTTTGCAAAGTCTGTAAACATCTATATTAGTATTCTTGCTTGAGGACCATGGCTTGAATCATCTATGATCCCTTGGTGGCCTAAGAGTTATTAAAGGACAAATAAATAGGAAGATGGTCTGCTTTCATGGCTTTATGACTGATGGCTTTTCTATATTTTAGTTAGTGATTCTTACAAGCCCTGCCTCAAGGTAACTAACATCATAAGCCAGTGTAGTATAGTAGCAAAGGCTTGGATTTAAACATCCAAAAGCATGGTTTCAACAAATAGCTCTGTTCCTAACTGGCCCTGTGCCTCTAGAAAACATCTCTTTAACTCTTTGGGCCTCAGCTTTCTCATTTGAAGGTCAGACTAGAACAGAATTTCCTAAAGCTAAATAACATGATTGTAGGTGGTACCTGCATAAACTTACTTTATTTGTTGTACATTTCTTTTATTGTTTCTTTTATTGTTTTATTGTTTATTGATCAGGAAAGTATAATCAGCATATTAAATATATGATTCTTGAATATAGTTTTTTAAAATGCATCTAAAAGGGTATTTAAGGTTTTTAAAAAATCTATTTAAAAATAATTAAATAGCTAGATATGTAAAAATCCATGAATGTGGCAGGGGAATTAATGAAATTTGAGAAACATAGAGTAGTTACAGTTGCTATGGTCTCACCAAATTCCAGGATTATATGATTTTATGAAAAATATTTGGAAGAAATGAAAAGGAAAGGAGGAAACAAGAAAGAAAAAAACTTCTATATTCCTAGGTAAGCTAATAAAATGCCACAGTTATGGATGGCAACTATCAGCCCACATAAGAAACTCCAAAAGACAAATTCAGGCACATTGTTCAGTTAAGCATTCACAGATAGATGTTTTAAAGGCAGAATACTAATTATGCAAGTCAGCTTTCTCAACCCACTGAGCATAAAAATCTTCACTATGCCTACACAGCCAAGGGATGTGGAAATTTGATGTAATTACTCAGGCAAGGCAGGCAAATAAAACTTACCACAAAAGTTGGGTACTGAGTTACATACCTACATCAGCTATCTTGACAGATCAAATTGCCCAGTAACCTATTTAACCTCTTTGTCACATTGCCTATGTTGCCACAGCTAATCCCAAAGTTGGAATTTTAATTAGGAAAGCTTACTGAGAATAAACGCCCTCCAAATAAGCGTGGTTTTTTTCAGATTAGTAAAAAAATTCAACTTTTAAAAAGTTAATCATTACTCAGAGTTAAAGAAAGATTCAATTTCTTGGTATTAATGTGAGCAATTTTCTAAGCCTTGTGAATCTTGGGTGTGATGTGTAAATACATCCAGCTAGTGACTTTAAGGTCTTTTTAGCTTCATTATTTTCCTGTTGTTACGGTTAATTTTCTTGAAAATTTTTTAGTAAGATATTAAAAGCAAAATCTACTTTTGTTCTTCTTTCCTTCTGTGTCCTAATCCTTCTTAAGAGTCAATAAAATGAAAATTGTTCAGCCAAATAAAAATCTTTTTATTTAAATCCTCACCTGAGTATATGTTTTTATTGATTTTTAGAAAGAGAGGAAGGGAGAGAGAGAGAAACATCAATCGGTTGCCTCTGTTACTCGCCTCAACTGGGGACAGAACCTGCAACCTGGGTATGTGCCCTGGCTGGGAATTGAACCTGCAACCCTTGGGTCCACAGGACAATGCTCCAGCCAACTGAGCGACCCTGCCAGGGCCAAATAAAAATCTTTGATGTGCACAAGTGCGTACACACAGCGGTGTGAGCACACAGGTGCATAGAGATAAACACCACCAAACAAAATTTATTTTAGAATGCCATAGTCATACTTAGTAGTATGTACAAAATGAACCTCAGTTAAGCATTAAAATTATTCCTTTTTTTCTTCTTGTCCTATATCCTAACAAAGAAAGAGAGGTCACTCTCTTTGTATGACCTTCAGTGTTTCTTGGATCTCAAGTGCTTTTTCTTGAAATAACCATAGTACCTTTGTACCTGTGGCTTCACAAAGCACTTCCCCACCCATTTTCTCTGTTCAGTGCAGCAACTTTGTGTGATAGGACATGTAAAGGGGAACCGTCAAGTTCTCTGAACATTTCCTTTTGTTAGAAATTTCAGAATATTAAGAAAACAATAGTAATGATAGTTGCCATTTATTAAACATATTACTACTAGGGAGTCTTATGTGCAAAAATCTTTATTATTCTTCATAACATTGTAAAGAGATATTATTTTATTTTATAGATCAGTAAGCAATGCTCTGAGGTTAATTAACATGCCCAGGGACATATAAATAGTATCAGCATAGATAGGATTTAAACTTAAATCTATCTTTTTCTGAGGCCAGAGGACTTTCTTCTACTGTACACCACCCCTTGTCACTAATGGTTCCCACTTAATGTCAGTTGAATGAAACCTAATGGTATTTAGACACGCTCTTTCCAGATGGGTTTTGAGAGCAGATATCAGTTCAAATCCCTTAGATAGCTGGGATCAAGTAGAGAAGGTTGGAAAGTTTCCAATCGACTATGAGTAATCATGAGGCCGTCTGGGTAATATATAAATCCATTCACACCAAACCCCCCAGCACATTTTTGTTTAGCAGGAAAGGCCCGAAAAGGCTTAGCTGGCTGCCTGAAAGAAAAGGTGGGCCAAAGGGCGCTTTGCTCTAGCATGGGCCAGTCATTCTCCTGCCAGTGCAGTCCTGGAAAGGTCTGGTTTTAATAAGTGTCAGTCCTGGGACCATCCCAACGTGGATGGAGCCATTCCACCATAGTAGATCTCAGTTCCCCTCGATACTTTAGCATGCGGGAAAGCGGGCAAGGTGAGCATTCCGTGGCAAAATATCTGTGGCTACTGCTCCTTAAACACATGCAGGCGGCCGTGCTCACTATTAATGGACGTTACCATGTGCCATAGGCATCCTGAGTACTGGTTTGTTAAACCTACAAGCAAATTGCCACGGACTATGCCCAAAGATCACAACAGAGCCCACATTCGGACACTGGAGAAGGGGAATGGGAGTTAGGTAAAGCTAATAGATGACGCTTGGGAAGCACTTTCTCCACACTGCTTCCTCTGGCCTGTAACATCCCTCCGCACAGAGTATGGTGTGTTTTATTTTCCCAAGCTGGGAAACAGGTTCTGAGAAAAACTAAAATTTATTGAATGCTAGTGTATTTAGAACATTGTTCATATTATCTTATTTAATCTTTGCAATAAGCTGAAGAGGAAAATCTCACTCTATTAGATGAGGAAACTGAATGTTAGAGAATAAATCGCCACTAGTCGTGTGGTTGGTGAGTAGTAGCACAGGCCAATCTGATTCCAAATTCCTTCAGCACATTTATTTGATAAAAATTTAAGGCGTTTGCCCAGAGTTCCTATTCTCAAACATATCTCTATTCATTCCAAAGCCATTTATTTTTCCATAAGCACATTCTCCTCAATATTGAATCTGGTAGTGGATTTTATTAAAGGAAGTATGAATCCTCTAAGAATGTCTACAGTGCAGTTAGTTACCCAAGACGGCCTCCATCCAGACAGAGGCATAGCCCCCGGGAATAAATCTTTCCTGAGCACCCTCCATCTGCCCCACACTATAATAAGCACCACTGAGCTCGCCAAAATGAACCTGATGGCTCCTGGAGTTTCCAGCAGCAACATGTTTCTATAAAAACAGTGGAAATAGGTAATCCTACCTTTTCAGGTTGCATGTTTACTGTTAACAGGAGCAGGGAGAGAAAATGATTCCATTTCCCTTTGTGCTCTCTGAGGAGCAGAGGTGACAGCCCAGCTTCTTGTCTTTGAATCACACACCCTGAACTGTAGGTCAGGCAAATTGGTGGTCACCGTCAGGTCCCAACCTGCAGAGCAACCCACCTCAGGAAGCCTCGTCATACAGGGAGGCGAGTGTGCCAGACTCCACAAACCTGGACTTGCTGGTGGGAGGCCTCTCTAGCCAAGAACAGCACAGCCAGCAAGGGTGCTGGGAGGTAGGAAGCAGGCTCAGGGCTGGCAAGTGGTCAGAGTGAGTCACCCTTTGATGTGGAGCAGTTATACTAACAGCAAAGGTGAGCAAGCGTTTCCTTCCCCGACTACCCTGACAACCAAGACAACAACCCTTTCATGCAGGAAACTGAGTCACAGAACAGGGAAGCTTCGGAGATGCGGGAGAGGAAATTGCTATCTGTATTGCTATTTGCGTTCCACTAAGATGACCTTGGTCTCAGTCTGGTACAATGTCCGTCTGCCTTCGGTCAATCAACTAGTTCTCTCCTTCTATCCAAAACCCTTCCCTGCTATGCCCCATTCTTAGGGGGATGCCAATGAGAGGTGTCCACATACGGTAAGGCCTTTCAGCAGAATTAATGGTTTAAAGGAATCAACTAATTTTAGTAAAAAGACAACTCTTGCCCATTGGTATGACTGTCTTACTTAGAGAATGAAAATGCCATAAAGAAGATTGTTAAGCCCATCAAGGGTTCTAGGAATGCCTGGTTCTTTCATGAGAATAGAAGATTCAAGTCCTGGGTCATGTCAGATCTGTCTGGTCCAGCCTGAATGACTCTAGTTTGACTCTAGAAAATGGACAGAGGCACTGCTGTAGCTACTGGCTTCAACTTTGAGCCAGATTGTCTGTTGGTATCTCGGCATACTTCCTGCTGCCTTCTGTGGTCCCCCTGGAAGCAGGGCCTAGAATCCTGAAGACTACATTTCCTAAACCAGTACTATGGTTTAAAGTCTTCCAATGAGAGACACTTGCATGAGATCTGGAAGAGACATAGGGAATGTGGGGACAGTGTGTAATTTCCAATAGGGTGCGTGACCAGGAAAGGTCTTACTGCGAAGGCAACATTTAAAACAATACCTGAAGGGAGTGAAGAGTGAGCTAGGTTACTATCTAGGGAAAGGCCATTCAGGTGAGGAAAGTGCTGGTGAGAGAGGGTCTTGAGACAGGAGAGTGCATTACACACTCAAGGAACAGCTGGACAGAGTTGGTGAGTAAAGAGTTGTAGGAAGGAAGTCAGAGAGGTAATGAGGGCCTGCTGGTAGCCATGGTGAAGACTTGGTAGTTGTGTTTTGTTAGTCAACATATTGGTTTAAAAAAATTAATTGGCTACTAACATTTTTTGTAATTCTACTTTATAAAGTAGAATTATGTAAACATTTTTGACTTCTAATACCTTTAGAAAAAAATCTAAGATTTGGCAACACTAGATGTACATTACCTCATTGTGACCAAAACACTGAGCAGTAGCTGTCCCCTTGATGTGGTTACAGAGCTCCCTAGTGACCCTTATTCCCCTATTTTTTCACATTTGACCTGCCCCTCTAGGATCCAAAGGGATTTTTAGGGGCTTGTACCCCTATAAATGAAGGGTTGATTTTGTAGTTGATTTACTAATGTGCATAGAATGCCCTTGGAGCTGCCTTGGTCTCTTCCTAGCCAAAGTCTGAATGGAATAACTCTGGGCCTTAGGAACCCTGTTCTGGCTGAGAGTCAATGTTGCTCTATAAATGGCCACCAGCCACACGTATGACAAGAATGACTATCTTGTGTGACAATGTGCGACAAGAATGACTATCTCAGCACAACAACTCACATCCAGGGGTCTGTCAAGTGTACACTCAGGGAGACATGTGGGTCTCAATCAGCATGTCATAAACAATTATGATAGTTTCAATTCAGGCACTTAGAGCTGCCTTTTGTTATGAGATGGGTTTTTATGGTTTGTTTGTTTGTTTTTGTACCCAATTAGGTTCCTTTGACAGCTAACTTTGAGGAATAGAGATTAGTGGTGTATCCATGTGCTGTGTGTGGTGGAGGTGAGCAAGGGGAGAGAGAAGGGAGAAAGGGTGTTGTCCATTCTCTAACCAAAATAAAGAATGCTCACTCTTTACATTTGTGTTGTACTTGCCCTCTGCTAATTACCAATACTTAGGAATTGATATGGACTGTTTGGGAAATCCACAAGGCTTAGAATTTATCAAATGGCCTCTATATGGACAGCTTTCTCTTCATTATAAAATATATTTACCCATGGGCGAATGACTCAGAAGCTATTATATTTTTATCTTCCTGATTCTGCCAGCCAAAAGTTAGGGTTTAGTCAGCCAAATGTTCCCCAAATGAGTGGTATTGTTACACTTACTCATGAGAAATGCCATTGTATACAGCCGACTTGTTCTGGGGAAGTACCAACTTGTGCCTGGGACATTTAGGTATTTAGTATTCTATTTTAATTAAAAGAACATGAGTAAGAATGATTTTTATAGCTAACCTGCACCTTAATAAGTCTGCATTAAACAACAGTCATGTAAATGATAGTTTAGAAAGTTCAAGTTCAACACTTCAGAGTAAATCTAACCCCAAAACATTTTAAGGTGAAAAAGAGACATGACTGTTTAGTAATTTCTTTAAAATGGTTCAGGAAGATAACTGATTGGCCTTAATCCATCTATCCTTGAGTGAGGACAATGCTTATAAGAGCAAGAACTTCATTCTAAAGTAAGTCTAATGGAGGTTCATGGCTGGCTTAGGAATTCTGGTTTCTCTAGCTTAGCAAGGGCTCTGATAGCGGGTATACAGAAATTGCCTCCACAGAGTAAAACACTAAAATCACAGAATCTCATTGGATATGGATAGACGTAAAGGTCATTGCAGCTACGACTACAGCGAAAGTAAAGCAGAAAACTAAACATTTAGTGAATTTAGACACTGTAAATTGTTGACTTCAACAATGCAGGACACATTTGTTAAAGTTTAGTGTTCACTATATTGATGTCTTAGGTTGGATTTCATGAGAAAGAAACTCAGAAACAAATTTTTGTGCTGGAAGGTTACTGGAGGTGTGCCTGGGGAGTAATATCCGTGAGAGAGTGAAGGAAGCAGGACTGAGCAGGAGAAGCTGACCTGTGTTTCTGTAGGGACAGAGGTCCTGTGGGAAGCTCTGGTTGGGGTGACCTTTCAGCGATGTAGTAAATTGGGAAGCAGCCCCCTTGGCCAAAGGCATTTCTGGAAAAGGGACTCATCTGTGAGTTTTCATAAGCCAACCTGGCTCAAACATCGGTCATAAAAAGGGAATTTGGGTCCTGCACGTCAGCATCTGCTACAGGTAATTAATTTACTCTTCTCCCAAAGACAGGAGAAGCCACAGCATTGGAAATAATGAATGACACATGGACTTCATTAACTTTCCATTGTACTGTGAGTGTCACAGGAAGAAATGTGGTACAGTGTGTCCTTTGGATGCAGAAAACCTATATCAAATTGTGACTTGGCCATTTATTAGCTGAAGGCAGAGTCATCTATATAATTTGCAGGCCCAGTACAAAATGAAAGTGCTGAGTACCTTGCCTAAAGGGAAAGAAAAAGTCCTAAAATATAAAGGTGTTTATTTCCTTTGCAATCTCTCTCTCAACTTGTTATGGTGTTTTTATTTGCTGTTTAATGTTGTTCGAAGTAAAGAAAAATTTCAATTTAAATTATGAGCATGAATGTTGCCATTTATATTTACATTGAGCAATATCAGCTTAAAGCTCAAATATAATAGCATTTAGCTTGTACATGCCTAAGTATTCCAGAACAATGAAAATGTTGCACAAAACTGACTCAGCTGTATAATTTCACTTCTAGATGCCTCACATTCTACCAACACTCTCTCCCTCCAGCTTACTAATAAGGAAGGAAGAAGTTAAAAGAAGAGGAACTATGGGTTTCCATACCTCTACTTTTCCTTCAATGTCACAATTTTTAGCATAAGTGGGAAATAAAATGAGTATTGAAGGATATAATAAGGTTTCTTGGTTATTTGTGTTTCTTAGAATACAATTGCCCCCCTTTTGTGTGTGTGCATTCAAGGAAAATTCTGGTCTGAACAGAAAAGAAAGCTTACTCAGTCATAGCCATAACATGTGTCCTTTGTACTTGCTTGGAGCCTTACTGAACTTCCACACGTCCTACACCAGGTTTCTAAGTTCATGGGGTAGCAAGGAACAGCGTGCACACATATTGCATGTATACCATCTGCTCACACACATGCTCCATTGTCCCATTGGACTTCACTTACAAAAACCAAATGCAAAGATATAATTTTTAAGAAATTCAAAACCGTGTCAGCAGAGTATTAAACTAAATTTGTGATGAGCACTGTGCAACTGCAAAGATTGCATGCCCATGAAGCTGATACAGGCTGACTTTGTAAATGATCAATCTCTCTGAGCCTCAGTTTCCTAATCTGTAAAATAAGAGTAATTATGCCTAGCAAGTGAACTTAAGTGATTGTTACAGAACTAAAAGAGACAATGTGTGTAAAATTGCTTTGTAAGAAGGAAAGAGAAGTCATGTTTACTGAGCTCCTATAATGAGCCCTACTCTAGCCATTCTAAAACACTTGCCTCAAAACCACCCCAGGCACTCTTTAGCCCATAAGCCTTTGTATAGTTCTTAGTCGTAGAAAAGAATTCTTATTATTTCTAAACCCCTGCTAATACTTCTTCATCCTTTCAGCTTTGATGCCACTTAATGCTACAAGTGTTTATTAAGGACCTAATATATGCCAAGTGTGGTGCTAGGGCCCACACCGGGTTTCAAGTTAGAGACCCTGATCCTCATTTGCAAGACTGGTTAGTTATGCCCTTCCAGTGAAACCGCCTCTATTATAGCATGTATTGCATGATATCATGTATCTATATATTTAAATATATCTGTATTGATTTCAGAGAGAGGAAGGGAGAGGGAGAGAGATAGAAACATCAATGATGAGAAAGTCATTGATCGGCTGCCCCCTGCATGCCCCTGACTGGGGATGGAGCCCGCAACCCGGGCATGTGCCCTGACCGGGAATCGAACCCCGATCGCCTGGATCCCAGGTCGATGCTCAACCCCTGAGCCACCCTGGCAGGGCCGCTTGATATTATATTGCCTCTTTGTATGCCTATCTCTCCCCTAGGCTGCCTCTTTGATTTACTCAGCATATCTCCAGCGCATAACCCTGGTGCACAGCAGATAATAAATCCTGCTGGCTGGCTGGCTGAGTCCTAGCCATTACTGGAATGCAAGGAAGACGCTGAATCCGCAGCTGAAAGAGGGTCTGGACAAGGAGAGAGGAATGGACTAAAGAAATAAACGGGGCAGTAATCCTGAGCATTGATACTGGGATAACTAGTAATAATAAAAATTTAAAGCACAAGAGCTAACATTCACCGCACTTTTATATAACCCGGGCTCTGTGCTACGATCTTTTTGTATGGGATCAAATTGAATATTCTCAACTGTCCTATGCGATGAGAACTCTCAATAACACCACTTTTAAAATGAAGGCAAGGGTTAGAATAAACAAGTCAAAACGCTCAAATTTTCTCGTTTCCATAGTGAAATCTGCCCTGATTCTCCCACCTGGGAGGAGTTTCTTCTTTCTTTGAACTCATATAATTCTGTCTGCACCTAAATCATAAAGCAATACTCCTGCTGTTTGTGTACATGTGTTACTTCCTCACACTACACACCCACTAGATGTCTGCTTCGTCCTTAAACTTTTCTAAAACACTTAGGATGGTATTGTGCATATATACAAGGGGCTCAATTTAAAAGATATTAAATGCATCAATAAATTAATATACTGATAAATTTATTAAAGATATTAAATACATTAATAAATTAATAAACCTCCAAACATTTTTAAACTTTCAGATGAAAAGTGACTTTAAGGTTTCTATTCTGTCTAAATAAAATGTTTTAAGTGTTGTTTATGATCCTTAAAAATTTGAGACCCTTTTGAAAAGGATATGAAATCATACTGATTTTGAAGTAATACTATTGCATTTCTCAACTTACTTTTGACACTGATGACATGCTACATAGATATCCTAGTTCTCGGTAGCATTGCAAATTTTTTTCATATAAAGCAACAATACAAAAAGTTGTTTTTTTTCCTTGGAATGTACTTACTAGTAATCATGACTGTACGATTAACTTATACTGACTCCCAGGCCTAACAACTGGAAAATTCTAATGGCATTAAAAAATTACTAAAGCAAAGAAACCAAATATACTATAAGTCCCCATTTTAATTGGTATTTGATTTGTCGAGAGGAAATGAAAATGAGGTTTTGATAGATTTCAGTTTATTCCACATTAAAAACAAAAGTGAAACCAAACTTTCAACATTCATAAAAATCAATTTTCTTCCAAGGAGGAAACCTCTTTGGTTTGTGTTGTTACTGACGAAATTATAATTAACAATTGAATCATTGTTGTCTTGTAAACCTGTACATGTTTCTATTGAATTCAGGAAAGGCCATTTGAGTTAGGTATAATTCTTGTGAATGCAGCTGAATTTTAAATGCTCACTGAACCTGAGGATATTTAAAATGATGTGCTTTATTACTCAATTAAAACCCTCTAAGTCATAATCTATTTAGAAATTAGAATAAGTTGTTAAATCAGAACCGAGGTTACTTGGTAAAATCAAGCTCATTTATTTGGTAAGTAGAAATATGAGTGTTCTAATATGCTATACAAAATCAAATATAGCAAATAGTGATTTTGCTTGCTAATTTGTTCATTCAAATCTTCATTTCCAAGCATGGAAATGCTTGGGCTGCCATAACAAAATACCATAGACTGGATGGTTTAACAACAGAACTTACTGTCTCATGGTTCTGGAGGCCAAAAAATCCAAGATTAAGGTGCCCGCCAAGGCAGTGTCTGGTGAGAGCTCCCTTCCTGGCTTGCAGAAGGCCACCTTCCCTCTCTGGCCTCACATGGCGGGGAGAGAGTTAAGGTTTCTCTTCCTCTTCTTATAAGGGTACCAGCCCTCTCAGATCAGGAATCCACTCTTATGACCTCATTGAACCTTTATCACGCCCTCATAGGCCCTATCTCCAAACATAGTCGCAATGGGGATTATACATATGAATTTGGGGGGGCACAAACATTCAGTCCATAACAATAATTATATTTATTATATTTATTCTACTAATTTGTCTAGCTATTGTTCTCAAATACATTACATCACACCAGTGATTCTCAACACTGGCTACACATTAGAATCACCAGGAGAGCTTTTTTAAAAATATCAATGCCTGAGTCCCACTTCCAGAATTCTAATTTAACTGATTGATTGCAAAACCTGAGAATTAATATGTTTATTGTTGTTGCTGTTGTTGTTGATGATGACAATGAGCTGCCTATTTAGGAAAAAGTGACTTTATTTACTTTATTCATTTATCTATATTTAAAATATATCTGAACTACCCATTAGATGTTTTTCAGTTGAAGTAAAATTTACACATAATGAAATATACAGGTCAATATAATACATATATATGTGTATATATATATAATATACACCCATGTCACTACCCCCCTAAACAAGATATACATATTTTTATCACAGTGAAAATTCCATGATTCCCCCTTCCAATGAACCCCCTTCTCCATAAACAATCAGAGTTCTGATTTTTTTCACCATAGATTAGTTTTGCCTATTCTTTTTTTTAATCTTCACCAGAGGATACGTTTTTTTATTGATTTTTTTTTTTTTTTTTTTGAGAGGAAGGGGGCAGAGAGAGAGAGAGAGAGAGAGAGCGGAACATCGATTGGCTGCCACCTGTATGTGCACTGATGGTTGTTTGAAACCCCACCCTAGGTATTTGCCGTGACCAGGAATCAAACCTGCAGCCTTTTCGGTGTATGGGACCAGCTGCAACTAACTGAGCCACCAGCCAGGGCAAGACATCATTTTTCCACAAATTTGTTTTCTACTCGTTCATTCACTAAGTAAGTTTTCTATAGTGTTGAATTGGGGCCATTATTTTTATTTGACTATTTGGCCTCAATTTTGGTATCAGCTAGAGTTTAAATTGATTTAAAAATGGCATATTCTGGATGATATGCAAGATCATAATCCAGTTGAATGTTAAATTAATCCAAATGTGATCTGATCACTTCTTATTTTAATGAATTGCTTCTCATACAAATTCTGCAAAATCCAGAGTGAGCCTTTTCCCTCAGCGGTTCTTACATTTTTTAAATTTATTTCTCACATTTAACTGCCACACAGTAACTGACACAACCAATACAAATTGGATTCCATTATAAATCGTCTTTTAGGCATATTACTGCAGAGAGTAGATAAACTTACTGAAAAATACTTCATTTGGCTATTTTTTCACAATCCTTTTTTGATGTTGTGATGACTGGAAATTTCAGAGTAAATAACATTTTAATTAGCTTCCTTATTTTTTTTTAACATGTTAGCGTGACAGCATGTTAAATTCAACAAGGTCATCAATTTCAAATAATGGAGACAAATTAAATTTAATGGAAGCTAATAGATGTATCCCAACTCATGAGAGAATGATTATAGAGACATTATGACTTTTGTGATCCTCAATTCTTTCTTTGCTCTCAAACCCCTCAGTGCATCTACCACCAAGCTGTGTGCATGCTTCTCTTAGGACCTCCAATTTCACACCCAGTGTTCATTCCCTTTGCCATTCCTTTCATTATTCCCAATCCTTTCTGACCTCAGTTTCTGCAAAAGCTGCCTAACTTGTCACCCTCACACTGGGCAGATCCTCTTGTATTCATTCTCTGAACCAGAGGGTATTCCTCAAACAAAGCCTCATCAAGTCACCCCCTTGTAATGGTTCCTAAGGATCCCTTACATTCCTCAGATAAGACCCAAAGTTTCTTAGCAGGCGACCAAGTCCTCTTATAAATTAGCCCCTAAATTTCTCTAGCCTCAGCTCCTCTACTTGGTACCACATACTTTTCACATCAGACACACAAAATTCTCATGTTCCTTCTGTGCTTTTACACATGCTGGAATTGCTTTCCAACATCCACTTCCTCCCTATTCCTCTTGGTGAGCTTACCTTATTCCAGATGCAACACAAATATCGCCTCCTTGTGGAAAAATTCCCCACTTCTTGCTTTCCAGGTGCCATTGACAAGAAGATAATGCCTACAATTTCTATGCAAACTGGTTTCTATAAAAAATGTCCCTGTGATGCCCCAGCAAGTGTGGCTCAGTTGGTTGAGCCCCAGTCAAGGCACATGTCCTGGTTTTGGGTTCGATCCCCAGTAGGGGGTGTGCAGGAGGCAGCTAATCAATGTTTCTCTCATCAATGTTTCTCTCTCCCTCTATAAATCAATAAAACTATATTTTAAATAAATAAATAAATATTTCCCTGTGAGACCCTGAAGATACAAAATTGATAGAATTGGAAGGTGATTGTTAAAATACTTTGGAGTCAGAACTGAATTTGTGACCCAAGTTCCTGGATGAAACTGTGTCATGTGGGGAAAGTTCATTATTTCAGTTTCCTCATTTATTACAAAAAGTATATTTACCACCAAATGTGGTTGTGAGGATTTAATGAAATTGTGTATATAGAAGAGCTTAGCACAGTGACTAGAACATAGTAAGCTCTCAATAGATGATAGCCACTGTTATTGTTATTATTATTGATGGATTATGTTTTTATGTGGCAAAGGAGAAAGGTATCCGAAGGTCAGGTGTTGAAGAAAAAGAGGAATACCCCTTCCAAACAGGTAGGGGAGAAATAGAAGAGAATGGGAATCAATCCACAATGTGGATTACAAATTAAAATCCCTTCCCCATTTTTCTTACCAACAACTAGTTGTGTAGAACAAGAAATCAATATATATGTAAGACCTCTGAAGAATCTAGAAATATCTGTTACTATAAATTGCATTAAAATGACATCCATCTAAAAGCCCACATATATAAACAAAATTATTTGTTTAGAGAAAATTCCCTGTGCTATATACATTCCAAGCCTCAGGACAAAGATTTTTTGGTTTTTTTTAAATATTCTGTATAGAGTGTCATTAAGATTTAATATTGTGTCCAAAAAAATCTCAGTGATCTAGAGTGAGAAGGATAATTCACTGAAAGATTAAAATTGCTTTGAAGTCTTGTGAATTATATTAAAATCAATGCAAATGTTGTCATCAGTACCTTGGTATATGTTTTAATATGAGGATATTTTTCCTTAACATGGAGTAAACAATGTTGGTCTAGGTAGATAAGCCATGTTCCTCACTTACCTCCAGCACACTGCTAAAACTCTTTAATTTGGGATAAATCGAAGTTTTTAGGTCCAGACCAAACAACAACAACAACATTTTAATAAATATGTCACTTCTAATGATCTTAGTTCAGACATAAAATATTGTGATCACACAATATTATCATCATACAAGATGATTGTTCAGTTTGATGGTTTTAATCAATAAAAATAGCTGTTATGTATTAAATATTTAAAAATAACTTGATAGTAGTTTTCAATTTAAATTTGGTCTAAGCAATAATAGTAATAATAATAATGATGAATATTTCCTTATAAACATAAATGTAAATTTTAAAAATTTCCCTATGAAAAACACTCAGACTAATTTTCTTTCACACACAACTTACATGAATATGTTGCTATGTTACACTAGATAGAAATTATTCTAATGACTTTGTAAAGATAGCATACTAACATACTGTATAAATAATACACAAACAATAGTTATTCTATATTGATATAATATATAAATTAGTCGTTGCTTTATAAAGGAACTTGCTACAGGATCCCCCATATACTCCCCTGGGGATGATTTAATCTCTTTGTACTTATAAAATTCTTTGCGATCTAATTAAAAGCTTCAGAATTCTTTTTTCCTGGAAAAAATATACACATATTTGCACATAAACCACATTTTGGGTATTATCTTACGAATGCATAGACTATGAAGTGTTTTGTGTGTGTTTTTCATGAATCCCAAGTTAAGAAGCAGTCCCCTAGTGTATTTAGAATGTAGTACGTCAGAAATTCAATTTCCAAATTACTTTTTAGGGCTGTGAACAACATGCAACAATCTGGCCAGCTAGTTATAATAAAAAAAAAATTTAAAAAAGAATCTTTTGGAAGAGGAGAGACATCTTGGTGCCTAATAAAGGCCTTTTAATGGGTTTCATAGACGCCGGAGGCTGGAGGGAGCCTGTGCATCTCTCTGGTTTCAGCAGGACTGCCTGCTGCTGGGGCTTGTCTTGGAAAATCATCCTCAACTCACTGCAGCCTCCACCCTTCCTTTACCTAAAATAACATTTGAGTGCACAACAACCAAGTGAGAAATACCTTTTGGTTGCATTTTTTCCTATTTTTCGCACTGTGAAAATGGCAGATATGATTTGCTTGGGTGCTTCTCTCTATGATCTACTTGCTTTCTGGATTCTATGACTTAGCAATAACCTTGGATCGTGCATCAGAAAGCAATTATATAACAAATACTAATTTATTTAACAAATACTAATTTGCTTAGCACAGTGCTATAATGGGAAATCCAACGCACAAAATCACAGTCCCTCCCCTCACAGAGCTGACTCTAGTGAGACTGATAAATATAATCAAAGAGAACAGCACAAATAATGACAAGAGTCCTAGTGCTATGCGGGAGGGGTACATGGAGCTGCAGGAGGATATAACTGCAGTATCAGAGGAGTCGGGGGTCAGAAAAGGAATGGACTGTGCTGAGATTTAAAGAAAGATGAGAGTTAACGGGGTGACATGAGTAGCAGTAGAAAAACATTTCTGTGTAAAGGCCTGTGTCCTCTTTTGTGTCGGGACTTGCTCTTGCCTTACTCAACTCAGTCTGTCCTCGGCTGTTTCTATCTTGCTCGAATAGCCTGTGCAAAGGCCCTGTAGCTAGAGAGCAAACTAATGGAAGGTACAGGTACAGTTCATATTGTTCTTACAACTACATACTTTTTCCACTCAGAGACTCAGGGCCTCGTGGGCCCCTAAGACGGAGTTTTCATCTCCTGTATCTAGATGTGGAGGCAGTTCAGCTGGAAGTAGGAGCTGTGGCTCTCAGCATGAGAAGAGATGGCTGCTGTCAGCTGTGTACTTCTGGGCAAATCACACTATTCACTCCCTTCTTAGGTTTTGGTGTTTTCACTGGATAATCCATACAGGTTCATTTTAGCAAATACCTTTCCCAAGTAGCTGTAAGGGACTTTTAAAGTGTAGAGGATGTGCCCGGCCAGGCGTGGTTCAGCAGTTGACGTCGGCCTAGGATCCAGGAGATCGCGGCTCGATTCCCCGGCCAGGGCACATGCCCGGGTTGTGGGCTCCATCCCCAGTCGGGGGCTTGCAGGAGGCAGCTGATCAATGACTTTCATCATTGATGCTTCTTTCTCTCTCTCTCCCTTTCCCTTCCTCTCTCTGAAAGCAATAAAAATATATTTTAAATACAGTGTAGTGGATGTAAGTGGCAGTGATAACTTCAGTAGCAGTGGCATTCTTTCCTAAAACCATTTCCTTGCTCCACGTTTGCCATAAAGTGATTAAGTGGTGGCCGCGGAGTTTCTGCTATGTGGCAAGGGCTAGGAGTGGGGAGGTTTTTAACCTTAAGGCAAGGTCTATGAGCATGTACAGAAAGCACCCTTTTTTTTCTTCTTCCAAATAGAACAAAATTGTTGCTGGTGTGTGTGTCAGGGGAGGGAGGGTGGCCTTTACGTTCAGGTAAAAGAGCTAGAGCTAGAAACTTACAGAGCAATTTAAAGAGAAGCAAAACCTAGTGGGAAAATCAAGTAAGAAACAGCCAGACATACTTGAAACAAGTTTAATGCTTAGGCCAAGGTTGGAGCAAGACAGACATCTGAGTAAGGCGAGAGCAAGTCTGGACACAGAAGATCCTCACTGGACCAGCACAGCATCCCCTCGCTTAGGCGGACCTGCAAGGATCCTCCTCAGTGCCGAGAGAGGAGAGCGTACAGTCTCCTCAACACTCAGCTGATACTCAAAGAGCAACCTTTCCTCCATCTAATCTCAGAAAAGGGCTTCAGACATTCTCAGCAAGTCCTTTTTTGACTTTATAAGCTCTGGAGCTACCCTAACTTGGTACATCCCTCCTATTATTCAAGACTTTGATGAACTTTGGACACAATCAGCAGAGAAAGCACCCTGACCGAATTCTGTCTTGATTTTTGTTTGGTAACATATGTGATACTTTATATCGAATCTTGTTAAATATTCATGTTCTAATCCACACTTCTGGAGTAAGTTGTCTATTTAAAGCCAAAGCGAGCCAGACTATTTTGACTGAGCCAGCTGTTCTCAGCTTTTATTGATTCATTGCTTTCTAACGCTCACTCAGCATTACCCGTACTCAGCATCGCCTGTCTCACCCATTGACGGGGTTTCTGAGCTCAGCCCAGTGGTCTGTGCTAAGCTGTTTCACCTTCCAGCTGAACAATGCTCTCCTTTAAGAAGCATCAGAGAGCCAAAATTACTAGATGAGACCTGACTCAACTTGTCTCTATTGTAGCATAAGATTAAAGCATTTTTTCACCTACTTGCCCCCACCCCTACCCCTTCTTAATCCTCTATCTGGCTGATTCATAACAGCTGTTAAATAACTAGACATTTAGGTAAAGGCGAACTAAACCTATAAATCAATGTGTGTGATATAATAACCAACTCTTTCCGGCACAGCCTGCTCGCACTGTCTTGGTTTGTTTTTTTTAATGCTGACTTCAGCTGCAGCATCTGTATGAAGGGGTTTAGCAGGATTGTAAACACTAATCTCCGGCTGCTAATGTCATTATGGAAATGGATATAGGTAAATGAAACTCACAGCACATTCCTAGAGATGGAGTGGGAGAGTTTGAAGACATATGTTTCCTCCAAACTGTTACAACCCTCCGAGTGTGAATATTAGAATTGTCATGGTTGCAAACTACAGAAGCCAACATCAGCTAGTTTCAGCAGAGGGAATGCTGTGGGGACTCACAAGGGGACCAGCACCAGAATCTGGCAAGCCATAAAGGTTTTCTCTCCATTTCATCTCTTTTCCTCAATCCATCTGTTCATTCTTCTTGGCTCTCTGGTGACTAGCTTTCTCTGTGGGCAGCCACTGGCTGCTTGTTCAGAAAATCCATTTTTATTTTCTTCTGGGGACATGTCTACACTATATTTCCCATTAGGTGTAGCCATGTAGCTTAATTCTGACCTCTACTTCAATGCCTAGTCCATAAGAACCTCCTATGTAATTATCTATTCTCTCTCTCCCCATCCGATGGCAGAGTGAAGACTGAACCCTTGGGGGAAGGTGGGAGCCACAGGATAAAAAGAACTTGGGCCCCGAATAACTGCAGGCTCCTCCCTCCTGCTATCACCCTCTACCCCCAACCACCATGGACTTGATGTGACTGAGAAATAGGGTTCTATCCTATTAAATCCTAGTGCATTCTGTTAAGCTATTGGGATTTGGAAATGTATCTTTTATAGTAGCTAGTATCACTATAAATCTCCTTTTCCGTTGTGGAAAATTCCCAACCTGCAGCTTCGGAGCTTATATTCTACAAATACAGCCCCCCAAAACAAGAAAATATCTTCTCTCCATTGGTCTTAATTTTAAATTTTCAAGAATCAGACTGAGCCAATGGGTCAGTTCCTACCCATGATACAATCAATTTGATGAGGGAGGTGAGGGTGTCATGTACAAAATGGCCACTAGAGGGCTCACCATGGGAATGGGAGCTTTTTAAGAGAATAAAACCAAGACTGATCTGAGTTCCTCTTCCGGCTCTGCTGCTTATTTGTTGGTTATAGGTGTTATATTTTTCATTAATAAATAGGTTTTCATTAATTGGATAGTCTTAACAACTCATTTAACCACTTTGGGCATCAGTCCCCCAATATAAAAATAAGAGATTTAGGTTAAGTCTTCTCCAAAGCTTTGCAACTTTAACATTGTGTAACCCATAAAGCTTCATACTATGCCTAGAAAACACACACACAAAAGAAAAAAAACTCAACTCATACACAGTGAAATAGGAGTTTCCTTGAAATTTTTTGTGACTTAGCATAGAAATATCCCAAATATCACATGACATTTTTGCAGTTCCCAGACACCCTGTTCAGGGTCGTAACATTATGGGAATGCACAAAGATACTATTCTAAAAGTTACTTCTATGTTCTTGGTGGAACACACTAATGGCTTCCTCTGCTGAACTTTCTGAAGGATTTTATCATTTCTGGGACTATAGTGAATTAAGAAATTAGGTTGTGACTGTGGAGGCTTGAAAATTCAAATTCTGCAGGGTAGGCTGCAGGCTGGAGACCCAGGGAAGAGCTGTAATTTGAATCCAAAGACGGTCTGCTGGCAGAATTGCCTCTTTTTCCCAGGAGATCTCTTTTTGTACTAAGGTCTTCAACTTTTGGTTGAGGCCCACCCACATTACTATTATTTTTAAATATATCTTTATTGACTTCAGAGAGAGGAAGGTAGAGGGAGAGAGAGAAAGAGAAACATCAATGATGAGAGAGTCATTGATCTGCTGCCTCCTGCACGCCCCCTACTGGGGATCGAGCCCAAAATCCAGGCATGCGCCCTGACCAGGAATCAAACCTCGATCTCCTGGTTCATAGGTTGACACTCAACCACCAAGCCACACCAGCCGGGACACCCACATTATTGAGGGTAATCTGCTTACTCAAAGTCTACAGTCTTAAAAGTTAAACTCGCCTGAAAAATAGCTTCCCAGAAACACCTGGAATAATTTTTGACTAAATATCTGAGTACCTTGATGACTTAGCCAAGTTGACACATAAAATTAACCATTACGGGAACTAAGGACCTCAACGTTTGCCATTGTCTCTGCTTATTTAGATGTTTTTCATGGCTCTGAATATGCTCCAGTGGAGCTTGCTTTACAATAATCTCTTTCCTCATGGTGGGGATTATGACTGCTCTTCTGAAAAAAGCAAACCTGAAGTGGGAGGGTTAAAAGTCTGACTAAAAAGCGCAGCTCCCACAATGGCCTGGGGAGGGTTCTGCATTAGCTGCCTTTGTCTGCCAGAGCTCTCTTGTTTCACCTTTGTCTCCCTGGGAATGTCTCTTAGAAAACTGAGCTACTATGTCTGTCAATGTACACATTCATCTGCTCTTATGGGAATTACATTCAGGAAATCTAGATTAATCCCAGATCAAAACTGCCAGTGTAACCAAAAGATTCCCTTCTGAATGTACACACAATAGCTATGTCAGCATGCAATTGCACTTTTCAAAAATCGTGATTCCAAAATTTGAACCTAGTCAGAGTTCTTAAGTAAAGGTTTATAGAGTGTTTTCCTCGCTTGGAAAAATGAAAATCTACTTTAGAATAAAAATACCTTTACAATCATACCTATGATTCCCAACTTGAAATCATTTTTGAAAAGTACAGTTGTTAAGCATCGGCTTTTAGTTGATCTAGATTGAGTGGCAGAATGTCAGAGGATCCTAATATCCAGAATTATTAGAAAATGCTCAGTTCACTTGACCCCAAGCATTTTGAGATAGACTTTGTATCAAAGTCTGTAAAACAAGTTTTGTATCCAACATTACTTTCCTACCAAAACCTCAAACTGGAATGTATTTAAAATGCACTGGAGTTTTAAAATGGTCGATAATATCTGGTTAATCCCTCACACCTGTTAGGCAGTGTTTACTTCTTTCTCATACAGAGTCTGTATCACTGACTAAATCAGATGATTTATAGATTGATTAGTCCTGTGAAATTTTAAATGAATCATTGAATAATAATTTCTGGTTTATATATTCACATGTTAAATCATGCAGCATTTTTATAATTGCACTAAATTACCAATAACATGTTATTAATAATCCCGCTTATTAAAAGGATAATTACTGACTTAAAAATTAATAGTAGTACCCCAATCTAGTGCCAACATCTGCTATGTGGTATACCCCAATATAGTCCCAGCAGTAGCATGTGGTGCCTGCTACAAGCTAAAAGGGGCACTTTTTTTTAATATGTCTTTATTGATTTCAGAGAGAGGAAAGGAGAGGGAGAGAGACAGAAACATCAATGATGAGAGAGTCACTGATCGGCTGCCTCCCGCACGCCCCCGACTGGGGATCGAGCCCGCAACCCGGGCATGTGCCCTGACCCGGAATCGAATCCCGATCGCCTGGGTCCTAGGTGGACGCTCAACCGCTGAGCCACACCCAGCTGGGCTCTTTCTCTTGATTGACTAAAGATATACTTAAAACATTGAGTCAAAGCTCTTTTTCACAAAATAAAGTTTTATATATGGTATATCTTAGTTAAAAGTAAATTAAAATTAGGCATGTTTTGAAAGTTGTCATTAGATTTTTTTTTAATAGATAGATTAGGAAGCTACTCATTCACCTTAAGAGTATGGGAAATACCCTGGTTAGAAATATAAAACTGCTTACATCAGGTTTTTACACACTACCTTAGAATATAGTAAACCCTCGATTTTGCTGATCTCAATTTAACAGACTTTGAATTTAACAGTCAAAATTTCCGGTCCATATGTCATATGTGAAAATTAACAGCCTGTTAATTTTAAAATGCTTTAAACCAAGATTTGCTTATAATTAAATTAACATGTTATTTTTGTTATTAATTCACTGTTATTTACTGTTATTTGTTATTAATTCACTGTTATTTATTAATTCACTGTTAACAAATTTTAGTGACTAGGCCATATGTTGGAAAAAACACTGCAGCAGTTTCACTGACATAAATAAATATTACATATCTACAACTATAGTCTACATACTTAAATCCAAGGGTCACCACAATGTTTGGTAAACAATGTTTGGTGAATGATTAGCACGTGATCACACTGCCTTGTGAGTGGTAATTGGTTCTGTTGCCAAGTGGCATGACTCCGCAGCAGTTTTAACCTGTGAGGGCCCACGTTCGAGTGCTAAGTCACACCCCAGCCATGTGCATTTATTTACTCAGGGTGACTGGTGGGTGAATGCACGAATTTACTAGACCTATCTAGTATAAATTTAAAATTACAGTAATACATGTAGAAAACTTTTCTGTGAAATTAAACTTTTCACACATAATTTTAATTACACAAATGTATCTACACAAGTAAAAACAGGTAAACTAACCAATTTGTCAATTTTTTAACATACGCATTCGGAAAACCTACTTTGCTGTATAACAGACTTTCGGCTTTAACTGACACCCCCTCGCCCGAATTCATCTGTTATATCAAGGTTTTACTGTTGCAAAAAATGCCCACGGCAGAGGAGTATAGCAAGTTCTCAAGGAGTGAGTCACGATCACTTGGGAGGCACATAGTAAATAATTTTTTACTGTGACAAAAATATTAAGCTACAAGATTTGTAAAATTGCTCCCCCCTTTCTGCCCCCACTTCTTAAAAAAAAAAAAAAAGACTTCTTGTTCCCAGAACCAGCTTTTGGAACTGCTGCCCTTTTGTTGCACAGAATGCAGGTAAAGGGGAAACTTAAAAATTAATAGAAGCAAGAGAAGCAATGATGATCTACAAAATAAAGAGCTGAGCTAGAAAGCAGAGGAGAGAGGAATGAAAAGTTAATCAGGCTGGGTTTGTGTGTTTGGGGGACAATAGCAGAGGAAAGACAGGGGCACCTGAAAATGTTTTAGAATAATTTAAAGTAATAGAAATGAGGAAAAAGGACTTATTTTAATGATAAAATATGGATGTAGGATCTTCTGGCATTTTCAAGGGAAGTGAAGCAAAGAATTAAATTGCTTCTTAATTATTTTGAATGTCAGATTAATGTTTCTCTGAATGTGATTCCATGAAGAGAAAGAGTCAGAGGGAGGCTCAGCTTTATGTAGGTTATATTACTAACAATAATAATTTACATATGTTTAATGAACTGGAGTAACATTACTTTTATTCAGTTGAACTCGGGTATGGGTCCATGAGTGGGGAGAAAGAGAAAAAGTTAAAGCTCTTGCTAGAAACTATGCAGGCCATGATGACTCTGATTGATGTACTGCTATTAGATGTTACAGTTTTGGTGTACTGGAGAGCTTAAAATTATCATTTTAAAGAAATTTTACCCTCATATTGTTCATTTATCTTACTGATGGAAGTTTTACACAGCTGTTGTCAGAGTCAGATTAAAACTCAAATTAAATTAAGAAGAATGAAATCATAATAAACATTTTCTCTGTTCTTCTACTGCAATGGTATAAAGCTAGAAGTCAATTACAAGAAAAAAATTGACAAACACACAAACACATGGAGGCTAAATAACATGTTACTAAGCAATGAATGGGTTAAGAATAATATCAAAGAAGAAATAAAAAGTTACCTTGAGACAAATGAAAATGGACACACAACAACCCAAAATTTATGGGACACAGGGAAAGCAGTCCAAAGAGGGAAATTCATAGCAGTATAGGCCTACCTTAAGAAGCAAGCAAAATCTCAAATAAACAATCAAATTTTATACCTAGAGGAACTATAAAAAGAACAGCAAACAAAGCACAAAGTGAGTAAAAGGCAGAAGATAAAGATTAGAGTGGAAATAAATGACAGAGAGACTAAAAAAAGATACAAAAGATAAATGAAACCTAGAACAGGTTCTTCGAAAAGATAAACAAGATTGATAAAGCCTTAACCAAACTCAAGAAAAACAGAAAGAGGACCCAAATAAGTAAAATCAGAAATGAAAGAGGAGAAATAACAATAGACACCGTAGAAATGCAAAAGATTGCCCAGCCGGGCGTGGCTCAGCAGTTGAGCGTCGACCTGGGATCCAGGCGATCGGGGTTCGATTCCCGGTCGGGGCACATGCCCGGGTTGCGGGCTCGATCAATGACTCTCTCATCATTGATGTTTCTATCTCTCTCTCCCTCTCCTTTCCTCTCTCTGAAATCAATAAGGATGTATTAAAAAAAAAAAAGAAATGTAAAAGATTATAAGAAAATGTTATGAACAGCTAACTATATACCAACAAACTGGAAAATCTACAAGAAATAGATAAATTTCTAGAAACATACAATCTTCTAAAACTGAATCAAGTTGAAATTAGAAAATATAAAATTTTTCATTATAGGAAAAAAACTCAAAATTTTTAAAATTTCATTATAATGCACCACACTACTGCCAGTTTTTTAAAAAGTCAACAAAAGCTTAGTATCATTAACATTTCCTTCATTCTCTTCTTTTTTCACCAGATACACAGATATGTTAAAGGAAAGTAGTTTTCTGATCTTTTTTAAAATTTTCAGATGTTTTAAAAAATTGAATTTATTGGGGTGACACTGGTTAATAAAATTATATAGGTTTTAGGTGTACAGCTCTATAATACATAAGCTGTACACTGTATTGTGTGTTCACCACCCCAAGTCAAACCTCCTTCCATCACCATTCAGAGGGAAAGGGGAGTGAGGGAGAGGTAAAGGAAAGTAATTTTTATAGTAGGGAAATATTTTTTATCCACCTATTAAATTGCCATCAATATTTCCTGTATCAAACAATAACAACATTATTTGATTAGACATCAGTGTTCTCATTCCTCAGTAGTCAAAATGTGCTCCACGGAACAGCAGCTGAGGCATCTTCCAGAAGCCTATTAGAAATGCAGAAGCTCAAACTTTGTCCCAGGTGTATTGAATCAGAATCTGCATTGATCCTTAGGTGATTTGCAATTATATTAGAATTTGAGAAGCACTGTTCTCATTCATAGATCTTGAAGTGAAACCACTGACTACCTGTATTCGAATTGAGTAGGATGTTTGTCAAACACTCATTTCCTGGATCCTATTTGAGATCTAGTGAGGTCTTTGAATGCAAATTCTTAATACTATTCTGTGTGGTTGTGATACACATAAAGCTCGAGGAACAAAGTGCTTTGCCCTTTTGTGTGTCAATATTTGTACCCATCTGCTGCTTCATTTATATTTAGCTCAAAGCCCATAGCCACATGATTATTGGGTTTGCTGTATTTCGTAGGTATGTTGAACTTTCTTGGTGCCCATTAGCATCCCATCCTTCCTGAGCCATCCACTGCATGCACTCATTACACTTGGAAAACTCTTTCTGGGCTACTCTTATTGGCTTTTCCTATTTTCCCATATTTCTATTCAACTATTGAGGGAAAAGGATTTTCTACATCTTGAGGGTAGAAAGTCACTCCCTAAAAGAGCTACATGGGAGACTCTGTAGCTGATTCCTGGGGATCCTTTATGGGGAAGACACTTTTTTTTTTACTTCCAAAATATATTTTAAATTTATGATGTGGTGCTAAAGGCTTTCAGCCTAGTTTAAGGGAAAAGGCAATGCAAGGGAAACTACAACACCTACTTCTGTTGGCCTTAGGCAGATTATGTCACCTTTCGGAGCCTCCTTGCCTCATCTGTGGAATGAGATAATGATACCTGCCTGAAGGCCGGGCAGTGCTCCAGACTGTCCCTTGAGATCCCTCCAACTCTGAGTCCTTAAATTTGTTATTCCGTGAAGTCGACATATACCATAATAATCACTACTCTGTGTTTCTACACTCCTGTCTTCTTTCATCTCTTTTCCTCTTTAATCTATCATCTCCTTGAAATCACTCATGCACACCTCGCCCTTATAACTATTTCTAGTAAAAATGAATTTAGAATTTTCTTATCAGAAAAATTTGCTTTCACCATAAGTTTAAAATATGCTTGTATGTAAGACAATTAACCTGTCACGGTTAAAATGCCATGTGTCTACTAATTATCTAGTTAAGTGGGTGCAGGTGAAAAGAATGGGTGTGGGAAAAGAGTCATATTTGAGAAACTTAATAATAGCCACTTAATTTTTAACTACCCACTAAGCTCATCTGAAATGCATGAGAACAAAATAGTAAAGTAGAACCTCAAAAATTTCACCTGCTATGGGAACGACTCAGCAAATATCGCTAGTGAATAAGAAATGTGTAAAATTCAGTAAGCCACTTTGCAACAGTGCCTGGCACACTAAACAAGTGTTAAACAATGTCATTATTGTTTTTGTTTTTACTATCATTATTATTGTTGTTATTAAAAATGCCACAAAGCACTTATCGTTGGCATATGGAGAGAAACATGATATGAGATAAATAGAATGAACTTCCCTTGGATGGTACAGAGGAAATAATTCAAAACCCTGTGCATGTATCTATGCTTGGGTACCCTCTGTTGTATTTTCCAAATTGTATTCCTATAGGACGCTAATATGTTTTACATGAAAAAGAGTGTTCCATAATCCATAAATTTGAGAAGTGTTAGCTTTCAAAGACAGCTTTCTTACTGCAGGACTTCTCCATTTAGTAAGTTAATATGCAAGACCATTTCCAAGGAGAATACATTATTTCTCAAAGGTTATTTTCCAAAAGTCTTGAAGAGTTCATTTTAAAGTGAATAGTTTGGGAAACAATGATATTGGGGAGGGGGAGGAGAAGGGGAGGGTTTCTTTGGGGACATAAAGTATCATTCTCAATTTCCTCAGCTATAAAAACAAAAAGAAAAAATAAAGAGGCTTGAACTGAGAAAGTGATTTGAAACTGGACAGAGAAAAACAGGTAAAGGGGAAGGGCCTGAAGGCATGCTGGGGCCAGTTCATCACTGACATTCAGCAAAGTTGAGCTTGTAATATGCCAGGCACTCTACTGGGTTCTGAGACTAAAACGCTGAACAAACCAGATACAGTGTCTGGCATCCTGGAACCTGCGGCGTAGCAAGGGATACCCACTGGTGCACCAGCACCAGTGAAATGCAAGGACAGAGCCATGCAAAAGCACAGACGAGGCACAACTAATCCAGACCTCCAGGGGAGCTGGCGGAGAAGGGCTTCCCAGGGGAAGTGTTCAACGTGAGCCCCAAAAGACGAGCGGTGCTTTGGTGAAGGTGAGGGGGGCTCAGCAAAGACGGGTTCTAATGAAAAGAACATCTCAAAGGCTCTGAGCCGAAAGAGAACTTGACGTTTTTGAGAAACTGATAGCTTCTAAAGTGGGAAGGGTGCGGGATGAGGCTGGCGTGATCATGCTGCCTGTGAGGCCACATTAAGTATTCAGGGTGTTCTACAGATGGCAGGGGGGCTCTGAAGTGTCTGAAGAAAGGGAGCTTTCCTTTGCATTTAAAAGGCCGGCCGGGTGCAGAGTGGAGAGCTGAAGGGGGGGCTGAGCCTGCAGGCGGGAGACCAGGTGGACGGCTGAGGCAGTTGCCGCAGGAAGAGGCGATGAAGACTGTCAAAGGGGTGGCGGCGAGGACAGGGAGCGGCAGGCCGAGCTGCCGCGGGGGCTAAGGATGCAGGGATGCGGTGCCCCATGCGCCGGGACAGGCAACACGAAGCACGCCAGGGAGGAGCCGGGCACGCGGCCGACTGTCCCCAGGAGGAGTGGCCCGGTGCGAAGAGGACGCCGAAGAGGGGAAACGAGCATATGAACGGATATGTGAAGAGGAGACGTGACATATTTCTTGAGTTTGCACTCTGTATAAACCAATACAAAATGCATATTAAAAATGCATATTGTCATACGGTCATTATTGTTACACATAAGTAATATAATAATAGAGAATTCCTTTGGCATGCGTTAGTAAAATTTGAAAATAATCTCTGCTCCTCTTTTGGAAATGCATAGATTTTTTTTCTAATTCTCAACACTACTGTATTCTCTTAGTGCTCCTGATTTTAAATACATATATTTTTTATTAAATGTATTGGGATGACATTGGTTAATAAGATTATATAGGTTTCAGGTGTATACATTTCTATGTAAATATTTTTTTGATATAATAAAAGAGAAACTAAAAGTCCTAAGTAATCAGACAGAAATAAATCTAAATTGTGAACTATGGATGGACCCAAATTTCTGTATTTTCACAGCCATTGTATGCTTTTGTTTCATACTTCCAGATTGCTTTGTGCTCCTTTTAAAATATTTTCTAACAGTTAGTAAAAATCCTCTATGTGGGGATACCTACAATTATAGCAGCTGGTGTTTATAGTAAATGACAAGGCTGAATTAAAGAATTATTATCTTCATTTCAGGATGGTTTATAAAAACAATAAAACCCTTTTTTAAAAAGCACTGACTTACATGAAGCCCAATGGAATTTGTGTTCCTGTTTGGAGCTATAGTACTAACCTTGAGATCAAAACAGAATGATACTAACATGGAAAAGTGACCCCAAAAGTTGTGTAAAAGTTTAAACATCTCATAGCAGAACATACTCTGAAAATAAATTACAAATTTAATGGGCTAGCTAAATTGCCAAAAGTCTCAGGGATTTTAATATAGGAACTCTGGTAAGTTTCTAGCTTTGAAAATCAATAAGACTCTTACCCTTTATAATCAAGGAAGGACACCAAAAACTATAGTAATTCATTTTGTAAGAAAAAGAAAAAAGCATATTTCAAATAGAAGTGCTTCTGTATTTATCACAGTTGTATTTTGCTTATTTGTCCCTATTTTTGTTTTAAGTAGCATCTCACAATATTTATTACATATTTTAAATGAAAATGGTAGACAAAATTAAAGAATTCTTTTTCATGTTTTTCTGGTTGTGTGGGAAGTATCCCCAGATGTATTAGAAATATTGTTGAATGGTGGAGAAAATATTTTCCTACATCTCAGAAGTAAATGTAAGCAGCATCAGATGCCAGATACCGTGGGGTTTTATATCCGCAGACATCGTGGATTCCTGCTCCTCTAGCCCTCTGAAGTGTGCATAGCTCTTCGACTCCCATTAACATTTAGTTGGCAATCAAAGCTTAACTATGAGTATGAAGATATTAAAAAACAACCAAAGCATCCGGGAGCATAAGATGCAGAGAGAAGAAAAATGCATTGCAGTCTCCTCTATTTGCCGCTACTTTTTCCTCTTGGGAACTTGCTAATGCACACAGCTCAGGGCACCAAAGCCAGCCACAGCCGTTTTCTAATGTCTGTGGCAGTCTCTCTGGGCTGAGAGGTCAACAATTAGAGCTCAGGACCGCAAAGATAGCCATTACTTAAAGGCCCCGTATTCTACATAAAACAGAGACCAACATTCTGCATGTTTTTATCCCTGAAACATTTGCTAATACCCAAGCTGTGCATTAGTGATAGGGGGACAAAAAATAGAATTTATATCCTGTTAAGACAAATATTCCAAGATTTCATTGAATATCCTTAAAAGATTAGGTCCTAGGAATAAATACAAATTATAAATATACCAGTTCTCACAAATCCTGAAATATTACTTCAGATTAATTCAGTCCCTCATTGAATCTAGGTATCTTGCTTATACTATATCTTTCTTCCAAAAGAAAATTTAAATCTCTTTGGAGAAAGCATCTCCTACAGTTTGTCATAGACAATGTCCAACATTCAATTCAAAATTACCAGGTATACCTGTACAAAGAATCAAATGACTGAAGGCCAAGAGCAAAAATAGATAATAGGGATAGACCAATAGATGATCCAGACACTAAAGTTATCAAACAAAGACTTTAAAACAGTCATAATTAATATTTTTAAGAAAAGAGGTTTAAAAATAAAAGAACTTTATCAGAGAACTATAATCTGAAAAAAGCATCCAACTAAAATCATAGAACTTAAAAAATGCAGTAATCATATTTAAAAATTCAAATTCAATAAATGGGTTTAATACCACAGCAGAATACAAGGTCAATGACCTGGAATGGAAACTAATAGAAAATATTCAAATTGATACCCACCAAGAAAAAAAGATAAAAAAATACAGAAAAGTTATAAGAAACACCCGAGACTCAGAGAATACATCCAACTCACGTGTAACTGAACATCCTCAAGAGAAGAGAAGAAATAACTGGCCCAAAATTTTGTGAAACTAATGAAAGGCACCAGAAATGTAAGAAACTCTTTGTACCTCAAGCAGAATAACTACAAAGAAAACACACTATAACAAAACAACTGAAAGCCAAAAACAAAGAGAAACTCTTAAAAGCACTCAGAGGAAAAAAGACAATATTGCCTTCAAAGGGTTAACAAAAGAAAAACTGACTTCAAAATTTTCAACAGAAATGTTGGAAACCAGAAGAAAATGCAATGGCATCTGTAAAACGATGAAAGAAAATAACTGCCAACTTAGAATTCTCATCTAGGGAAAATAGCCTCCTAAAATGAAGGCAAAATGAAAATGTTTTCAGACAGACAAAAACTGAAAGAATTTTGTCGTCCCTATAAAAATACTCAACGGGATTCTTCAAGCAGAAAGAAAATGACTCCGGATGGAAGGTTAATCGCACAAGAAGAAATGAAGAACACAGGGAAGAACCAATAGGCGGGTAGACCTAAATAAAAAGGAACTGTAAAAAAATAGGTAAATGATTTCAAACTACACCTTGAAGTCTGAGAAACACGGCCCCCACCAGGCTTTTGACCATATACTCTAGTCGGAGGGTTTGAGGGGATAAGCTGAGGATACTGGGGGATAGCAGAGCCCAGACACCCTGGAGACATGGGGGAGTCTCCTGGGAAAGTAACAGAATAGAAATTATTTCTGATTGCTCCCCTTACTAAATTCCTTGCTCCTGGCACCTTCAATAGTCCAGAGTTTCTTCTACGCCCTCCACTGTTCCTTTGCTGGGGATGTTTGCTCGCTCTTCTGACTAAAGGGCACGCGTGGCCTTCACCTCGCCTCCCAAGCGCCACGGGCTCAGGTTGCTGAGGTTTGCACGCCAGCGCCTCCGCCCCCGAGCCCTCCCTGGCTGGCCCACCAGCCGCCACCGAGCTCACCCCGCTCAGACTGGAGGGAGCTCTGTCTGTCCTTCATAACGAGACTGCGTTTTCATGTCATCTTCCCTATTAGGACTGAGGTTTTTCAAGAATATTCTATCTCACTCGTCATTGTGAATCCTCCAATGAATATCTGTTGCATAGATGGCTGGGGAAGGCTTTGGGGCCGTTCTGCGGGTAAATATAAAATTTCCCGTGATTTGGCACTTGCCCAACTATCAGTCAAGGGCCATCGTGTCATTTTCTCTCCATCCCTGTCTGTTTTCTTCTGGTTTTAATTGCACATTTGCTGGATCATTAAATGCTACAGCAGGAACATATCCAAGCTAATAAAAACTCCCAGTACCTATTTTTGACCATGAAGTCAGTAAGAAGGGTACAATACAATGGGAAAGTGAGAAGTTGTTGGTAGTGTGATCTGGTGAGGGAGAAATATAAAATACAAAGTGGTTTTTAATATACCTAGCTGGTTTATAATCTGCAGAGTAAAACACCAGCAAGTATATGCCCTTGAGATCAGTGTTTCTCCATGCTGTTTTACATCTGGATCAAGACAGGGGAAGTAAACAATACTCATAGTAAAATGAAAACAACATACTGAATTGTTCCTTTGTTCAGTGCATTGGCCTGCACAAATATAGATAAAGTTTATAAAAATAATCCATGTTCAGTCATGCATAGCTAAAAATTGCCACTAACACCAGCAACTCAGAAGAGAAACACTGCCTGCGCCTTCACATACACAATGAAACAAACCTCCTCCACTGAACACATGTAATGTTTTTTATGTTTTTCTGGTAAATATTCAAGCAGATGATCTAGGAGGGTCAGAATTTACCAGAAGTAACTCTTGATTTGCTAACTGAAGGCATTTTAAAAAGCTGTGTTTTGGCATATGTGCATTGAGTGAGTTTTCCATAGCCCTTAGAAACAAAATCAGGCAGAATCAATTACATATCCTATGGACTTTACACTCCTTGAGTAGACACAACTAAATGCCTACCTAGTATTCATTCTCCACTTCTTCCTAACATTCATGATTTTGTTGAGATCTCAGTGTGTTCAGTTTAAAACAGAACCAAACACACACAGAATATAGGCATCTCATAATCTTTCTAGAAGCTAAGAAGAGGTAATGTGTCATAGGTCTGGTCAATGAAACGTAAGTAGAAATCAAGTGCAGGTATCTGAAGATTTTTTTCCTGGAATAAACATTACCCTCTTCTTCTTTCCTACTGTTTGGGATATGAGAACAATGACTAGAGCTGTAGCCGCAACAATCATCAGCTACCCTTGAAGAAAAAGAGAATCGCAAAGACTTCTCTCTGATCTCTCAGGGTGTGGAACCCATGCTAACAACCGCACACCTCCAGGCTTAAATGAGAAAAATAATGTGTTTTCTAAACCAAACATTTTAAGGTTTTTTCAGTTACATTTGACTGAAATTTAATCCCAGAATTAATGACCCTCAAGAGCGTGAACCATTTTTTTTTTATCAATTTCTACTTCAACTACCTAGCATATACTGTTTTCTCAACAAAACAGGGATGAATGAAGGAGTGAATGAACGCATCATTCTAATGTTCATAGCAACATGTATTTGAAATGGCTAAGAGGAATGGAGTGTGAAAGGCAGTGTCAAACACCGTGGCAGGCAATATTGCCCCAATCCAAAATACACTACTGAGCATCATGAGCCATAGAATACAAATATGAACCAATCAAAAGGATCACTGTTTTATCTAAGATCTGTCACTGAGGCCATAGAACCCTATGGAAGCCAGCCTCCTGCATGAAGAGACATTAAAAATGTGAAACCTGACCTGCTAGAATTAACTGCTTTCCTGGGTCACCTGGAGATGGAGAGGCAGTTAATTCTCTCTTGGAGAAAATCAGTAGACTCGATCTTAGGCCAGTGGGGAATCAGGAGCAGAGGAAATACACTGTGGGAGTGAAAGTCCAGCCTTTTCTCCTTCGGAAAGCTCTCCAAGCAATATGCCAAGATTGACAGATAAGGAAATGAAGTTTCTTCCCTACTCTATTCAAGAACTTTTTGTGTCAAGGTCCCTTACCCCACTGGTCATTTTTTTACTTCAGAAAACATAAAAAGTAGCCCCGCATAATACAAAGCTCAGAGACTTCTCTACCTCCTGCTCCTTAAAGTGTAGCTGCTGGACCATCAAGTGGGAGCTTGTAAAAATGCAGAATCTTGGGCCCCATGCTGGACTATTGAATCAAGTACTTCCTTTTCATATTAAAGTTTGAGATATACTGTGCTAGAAGGTCTTACTAAATATTATCTGTCTTGATGTTTAGTTAACTATATTTAAATCTGTCCAGACAATAAAAATTCCTTTCCCCTTTGGTCTATAAACCTTTTCATTAATAATTTATTCAGGGATTATAACTTCTATAAATTTTAAGTATCAAATAATTTTTTTAGAAAGTCCCTCATACAACGTTTCTTTTCCATGCCATTTGTAAAATGATTATGTTAGACAAATAAAATTGAGGTGATTTCATAAATGAAAACAAACAAGTCCCCTCTCTTCTAGAGATTAAAAAAGATGCACCATGCACCAGGAATTGCGTTTACTAAATCTAGAAGTTGGTCCCTTTGTTAATACTTTTTTTTAATCTATTTCAAAGTCAGGTTTTAACTGTATCATCTCAGAGCCAACAAAAACCTTGGGAATCTGAAGCGTCCCTTTTCCCCCTCTTGCTAATATACGTTCAGTTTTAGGAAAGCTCTGAATGAATGGCATGAGGAAAGGCCAAATGACTTGACTGGAAGGCAGGCGATGAGCGTTTAAGGTCATTTTCAGTCATTCTCAAAGAAAGTGAGTCCCAGCCTCAGCCTCAGCCCTTGGGAAACTCTGGAGCATAAATGACACAGCAGGGTTTGTCCTACCTTTTGAGACAAGGGAGCTGGATAAAACTACCCCCAGGCACTTCTTTTACTGGTGAGGCAGCTTATGTGCCCAAGGACCGTCTTCTCATGGAGACAACAGAGCTTTTAGTAGCAAAGAACACAGAGGCCAGTGGGCTGCAGCACAGTGCTGATGAAAGAGACCGGGAGGGGGACAGCTGGGCAGGACAGTGTCCAGTGCAACAGGTACTGAAAAGATCACAAGCACCATGCCTGGAGCACCTAACGGGTGACAGGAGCCTTGAAATACGGACGGTTTCTGGCACGTCAAGGTGCCAGGTGATACTCTCTACCCAACCTAATCCCATCTTTATCTTCTTTCCTCCCTTAACCCAAGACTTTCTGAGGATTGACTGTGGTGTCTGGTAGCCTTGAAGACTCTGCTAGGTCTACAAAAGTGAACAGAGCGGATGAGTGTCTTTGCATTTTATCTAGTAAAATGAAAGAAACATTTGTAAATGATTCATCTATTTTATTGTTTCAATTTTATATTTGCTTGTCTTATTTTCTGATCGATTCTTATTCAACAATGGTTTCTAACATTTTAGCCTTGAGTTGCTCCCTCTCTCATTTAATGATCTGAATCTAATTCAAGAGATGCCAAGATTCTTTTTATAATATGATGCCTGCACTCTAATTAATTCTTTTAAAAGTGCAATGCTCAGGCACAGACGTGGAGTTTTCTACTTCAGAATGTAAAAGAACGTAAGACAGCTCCATGAATGGAGGGAGACTCTACAGAAAAATCTTTTTTGAAAACCTGTGCCCCAGATAGTGGCCTGATAATTTTTGCAAAGAATAATATGCAAATTTAAATGCTATTTTATTTTATTTATTTATTTTTAAATATATCTTTATTGGTTTCAAAGAGAGGAAGGGAGTGAAAGAGAGAGAGAGAGAAACATCAATGATGAGAGTCATTGATGGGCTGCCTCCTGCACGCCCTCTCCTGGGGATGGATCCCACACCCCGGGCATGTGCCCTGACCAGGAATCGAACCGTGATCTCCTGGATCCTAGGTAGATGCTCAAGTGCTGAGCCACACCAGCTGGGCTAAATATTATTTTAATTAATTGTAAGTAAAGAACCAAAGAGGATTAAAGGAAACAGCCACCCTTGAGAAGAATTTGATCACTGCTGTTCCGGTTTGCGAGCACATGGGGATTATATAAAAAGAAGATAGAGTTTTGGTCTTTTTTTTTTTTTTTAATTCTCAGCAGGCGGTACATCCCCTTATTCCCTGTACCTCAGGTGGATCGCTCTTACCCCTCCATCCTCACTCCACTTTGGTTTGTTTTCGAGTGATGATGTAATTTATACCAATACCAGTAAGTTCTATGAGTATCACATTGGCACTCCTTTTGCTGTAAAATGAATTCCTTGGATGGATGCTCTGTTGCGAAGGATACATGGCAGTGAACAGGTAATCAGTAGCCCAGCAATGGTGGGCTAGGCAAAAGCACTACAAGCATGGAAGGAAAATTATTCTGGGATACATAACTATTCCATGAGGACATATATATATCTGCCTTCTCCGAGTGGCTATTTTCCTTACGAATAATGACATACCAGGGGCTCACTGTTGGCCTCTGTGCTACTGTAGCGGCCACGGCCAGGTAGCCTGGGTGATGTGAGCTCTGTGCTGTGCATTCATAGCCATATTCTTGCCATTGGAAAAGTTTTCTATTTCTTCACTCCTGCTTTGAGTTGGAAATTCAAGGCCCTAAACTTATTGTTTTCTTTTTATAAGCTCTCTAACACAACCAAAGGCAGTTAACACATGTATAATCTTTGTGATCACACTGTTGCACAGCAATTGGATGTAACCTCTACCTGATCGCTCAAAACCTTGCTCTTCAGCGGCTCACCAACTCACACCATCACCAGGGAGAATATGAGAAATCATGACACCACCACATGCCACTCATCACCAGGGTTCAATTTCTGCCTAGCAAGGAGGTCACTCACATGATCATAAAATATGAGAGGGACCCTAGTTTCAGAATTCCCTCCAGAAGGCCTGTTTCCTAAGGCTACTCTTAGTTCGAACTACTATATCAGCCAGAGTATTCTCCTAGCAAAACACAGGCACAGAGCAGGGCAGAGGAGGTGGACAGTCAGGTGGAGGATAGGGAGGAACGCTTAAAAGGGACCAGTCACCAAAAACTGGGGTGATTACTTCCTCCATTTCAAGAACTCTACTATATGGAGTTGTATTTATACTTAGCAGAAGTTAAAGAAGGTTAAGTATAAAAATCCATGGAAACCTAGCCCTTTGAAAACACTTATTTATTTTAAGGACTTTGCATTGGTTCTGCCACTCTTCCATGCAGATATATATGCGTGATTCTTTCTGACTTCTGCCTCTCTTTCCCATAGTTCCAGCTCTTAACTTTTATGCATTTCATCCAAATTACAACAATCTGATTCAATGTCTGGCTTCACTGCTGGATTAATAGCCCTAGAGAGTGACCACTGCAGAAGTCTCAGGTGTCCGCGCCTATGACGATACAAACTGTGAATCCAGGCGCTACTTATTTGAGGACAAGCTATACACAGACATCTAATCCCCTTGTTTTCTTAAAATTGTTTTCCACCACATTATAGGGTGCTGCTTGGCCTAACATGATAGAACATGACATAATGGGTGTTAGGAGAGTCAGGAAAATGTAGGGGGAAATTTGTCAAGAAAAAACACACACATCCAACTTTCTGCCAGATTCTTCATTCCTGACGTGCTGGAAACTCGGACCTACCATCATAGGCTTTGGTAGTCAAAGCAAACTTTGAGTGGTGCTAAGAAACCTTTGACATGTGTGAATTGGCAGACTATATTGTTTCTGATTCAGCGTAATTTCTTAAGCTGCTTGGCATGTTTGTTAGGGGTTATGAAGCACAAAAGCTCATGTCTCTTTTAGAAGGGAGCCTATCTAGTGATTTGACAATTTACCAGATAAGAACGCTGGCACTTACCAGTTACTGGCCACAGCTGGTAGCCCAGGACCTCGGTGGGTGGGGATGGAGATTTTACAGTCCTGTTGTCTCATGAAAGTGACATTCCCTAGGACCTCTACTTAAAGAAATCACAGTTCTACTTTACTTACATGCCAGTGTATTGTTGGGGATGGTTCCTTCTTGGATCCTCTAGGTCTGTATTAGATGTCCAGTGTTTAACATCACCTAGAAATCAATAATATACCAGTGACCAGTTGATCTGCTTATGAAAAAAATAAAACAGTTCTCCAAAGGCAGGGATATGGCTCTGTCCTTTTAAATTTTAAATGTACTGCCATTCATGATCCTAATTAAAGCCATAAATTCAACTACCCAACTCACAAGTGAATTGCAGAGATGGGGAAAAGGGTGCAGCTGTATAATAGAATTCCTCCAGAAAATGCCTCCAGTGCTTGTTCTCTCGCTGTGAGACACAGCATGCCATACTGGACCCTACCACACCATATCACATCCTGTCAAATTTCCTGGCTCGTCAGAGAGAGAGCTGAGGAAGGTCATTTTAATCTCTGGCTTTACTCCAAAATAAATATTCACTGGAGGTGCCTTAACCGAAGTCAGAAGTAACTTTTTCTGGAAAGCATTCAATTTCACAAGTATTTGTTGAGAACCTACTACATGTCCAGCACTATTCCAGGCACTGTAGATACAACGATAAAGATAAATAATGCCTGCATTCCATAGGAATACAGGTATTTTAAAATGAATGTGTAAAATATATAAAGTATATAAAATGATATGAGTAATAGAGAGAAATAAAGTAGAAAGACCGTGTCAGGGAAGCAGGGAGGGATCCGTTTTAAATAAGGTAGTCCAGGAGGACTTCATGGAACAGAAGTTAACATTTGAACAAGGACCCGAAGAAGGTGAGGGTGAGGTCACATGCGACCAGGAGAGACCAGTGTGGCGGGAGCAGAGAGATGAGCTCAAAGAGGGAACCAGGAGCCATAGTGCAGGACGTTGCAAGCCACCAGGGCCTTTACCTTGCAGTGATGAGGAACCGTTGGAGGATTCTGAGCACACCAATAACTCCTTTTAAAGTAGTGTATGTTGTCTGTTCACTCTTAAAATCACTCTGGCTGCTTTGCTGGAATTGATTGCAGGTGAGCAGGGGTGAAAGCAGATGATCCAAATGAGAGATGATGGTGGCTTGGGCTAGGGTAAAAGCAGGGGAGTGGTGAGAAATGGTTAGATTTCTAATATATTTTGTTTTTACTTATTTATTTTTAAATATATCTTTATTGATTTCAGAGAGAGGAAAGGAGGGGGAAAGAGAGAGAGAAACATCAATGATGAGAGAGTCATTGATGGAGCCCGCAACCCGGGCATGTGCCCTGACCGGGAATCGAACCCAGATCGCCTGGATCCTAGGTCGACGCTCAACCGCTGAGCCATGCCCGGCCGGGCTCTAATATATTTTGTAGTTAAAGCTGACAGAATTTGCTGCTAGGATATGGAGTGGAAGAGAATGAGAGGCATCAAGCTGGATCCCAGTGTTTTTAAGCTGAGCAACTGGAAGGCCAGGCTCTAATGTGTAAAAAGAATCACCTGGCAAAGCAAGCAAGCCAGAGGCAGGATGGACTTACATGCTATGCCCACATGCAAAAGGAAGCTATGTGCCCCAGCCGGGTGGCTCAGTTGGTCAGAGTGTCCTCCCAGCACACCAAGGTTGTGGGTTCAACTTCTGGTCAGGGCATATACAAGAATCATCCGGTGAATGCATAACTAAGTGGAACAACAAATCTCTCTCTCTCTTTCTACCTTCCTTTCTCTAAACATCAATCAATAAAAAATTTTTTAAAGGAAGCTAATGTGTGACTCTTTTCTTACGTCATTAATCAGCATGAATTAACTACTGGGGTGTATTATTAAAGGACAGGATCTGGTCTGCACACATTTAAGTTTCATAACAGTAAATGCTATTCCTGTCTTGTTAATTGGGAGTTGACATCAGCCTCCGTCAGCCTGTGGTTGAGTCTCTCGAAGGGAGAAAGCCACTTTTTCTGACTCGTAAGAAAATAATGTGGACTTTTACCTAAGCTAAAATCAGGAGTTTTGAAAGAGGAAATGGAAACTTGGGTGCATGAGCATAAATGAAAGAGTGTAACAAAACGCTCTAATATTGAAGACTTAATACCAAAGTTTATGCTGTCATAAAATTTTAATCATAACATCTTTTCTTTCAGAGTGTATTTTTCTCTCTTCCTCATAATTCTTAGCACATTTTGCCCTCAAAATTTGGGCAAGGCAACAAAAAATTGGTTTCAAAATAAGAAGCGAAAGTAACAAAATGTATAAATTGTTATCCCTTTTTTCTCAACCCTTAGGCCACACTTTCCAAAAACAATCCCAAGATTTCATTTGATTTTCAAGGTAATACGAATCCCTGGAGACCTCAGGGATCACCATTTTGCCGACCTATGCTCCTGCCCTAATCAGTTTCCTGCTATGAATACATGCTGCGGTATTTTCGAAATGACATGGAAGAAGTTTGGAAAGTAGAAAAAAAAACAGGCACCCAGGCCCCATAGCCATTCAGACTGGGAAAGTGTGGCATTGGGAAAGCGATGAACACACTCTAAGTCCCAATTTCTCTAAAGGATAACAATGAATAAGTATTACTGGATAATAATATCTTATAGGATCGTTGTAAGATTCAAATTAATTAACATGTCTAAAACACTTAGGTAAGGCCCAGCTGCACCAGCTATAAGAGAAATGCGGATCAAAACGCCAATGAGATAGCACCTCACACCTGCTAGAGTGGCTGCTGTCAACAAGATAGGCAATGACAAGTGCTGGAGCGGGCGTGGAGGGCAGGGAGCCCTCGCTCACTGCTGGGGGATGGAAATTGGTGCGGCCTCTATGGAAAACAGCATGGAGGTTGCTCAAAAATTTACAAACAGAGCTCCCGCATGACCCAGCAACCCCTCTTCTGGGTGTCTACGCAATAATTTTGAAACACTCATTCGTAAAGATAGGTGCACCCCTATGTTCATTACAGCACTGTCCACAATAGCCAAGCTATGGAAGCAACCTTTGGCCGATGATTGAATAAGAAGATGCGGCACATCCGTACAATGGAACACTACTCGGCCATAAAAAGATGAAATGCTGCCATGGCCACATGAATGGATCTTGAGAGTGTCACGCTACGGGAAATAAGTCAGAGAAGGACAAGAACCGTATGACTTTACATATATGTGGGATATAAAATAAAAAGCAACGAACAAAGCAAACAAATAAACTTATAGACCCAGACAACAGTATGGTGGTTACCAGAGGGGGAGAGGGGAGGGGGAGAAGAGGAGAGTCAAGGGGTCATATCTGGTGATAAAGGAGGCTAGGCTTTGGGTGGTGAGCACACAATGCACTATACAGATGATGGATTATAAAGCTGTACACCTGAAACTTATTTCATCTTATTAACCAATGTTGCCCTGATAAATTTAATTTAAATAAAAGAAAAATAAAACATCTATGTAAAAAATATGCATTTAACAGGAACAATTATTACTAGCAGCATTTTCAATAAATATAGAAACAAAACCTCAGTGTGAACATGGCCATAATTTTGAAGAAATACAATTTTGAGATTAGCCCAAGTTGATAAAAAAATATTTTACTGTATATCATAAAAGAAGGCCTGGCATTGAAGAACAAACAAGTGAGCATTATTTCATATTTCCCGCCCCCAACCCCATTTTTATGGCTCATGCAGGGCATAATAGGTTTCACAAACATGATCTGTCAATCCTATTTTATTTGCTAGTTCATGATTCCAAATGCAAAAGTCTAGTGACCACTAATATTTGGTCAAGCTCTTGAATTTGACAATCTTAAAATATAAAATCATGAATAAAATAAGCAGATGGTTCTGTAATACTCAAGAGAACGTTTCTTTAAACACTTCATTCTACACCTACTCAAAGAGAGAGCACTATGGACATTCATTGTTTTAGTTTGCTCAGCAGGCCTTCCCTGTGTCTTTCCACTAACATGCCATCACCTCACTGGTTGAAGGGTGGTGCACTTATAAACTAGTTAGTTAGACTCCTTCCTCAGCACTTTTCAAAAATTAAAAAAAATTAGAATGAGGTTCTGTGTAAGGTGAAATGGAGAAGCAGCTCACATTCATTGTGTAGGTGAGTCATTCTCAAGGTGTGGTCCCTGGGCCAGCAGCATCATCTAGAAACTTACTAAAAATACAAATTCTTGGGCCTCACTGCAAACTTATTGAATCAGAAACCCTAGAGATGGAGTCCAGGAATCTGTTTTAACAAGCCTTCCAGATGATGAACCCTTAGCCTTAAAAAATACTGGTGTGAGGTTCATTAAGCAAAGCAGGGAAGTTACAGGTGATACCAGTAGCACCTCTAATTCCAGAGGAAGGGTCTGTTCTGCTTCAGGGTGTAGAAAAGTTTGTAAGTCATTATGTAGGCTATTCCAAGGACTTCCTCTGAAATGAAGACATGATCAGGAGCCCAGGCTTCAAAACAATAGTTTTGAGTATGCTGTACAGCTAAATGCTTTCTGTAGGAAGTGTGCTGTTTTGTTCTGAGATCCATAATGTCCTATAAAAGGAGTAAACTGCACCTTCTTGGTAATGTCACCAATGTGACTATAATGGTGTTAAGAACTGGTGACGGAAGGAAATTATAAACAAACTCCAACAGTACTTGGGGAAAAATTACTGCTGTAAGCTATCCTTGATACATAAGTCTTCATCATATAAAGTACTCTACTGAAGAAAAATAATGAAACCTGTGGTATAGGCAAATATTTGTAACTGTACCATATCAGAGTCCTAAACTAGTTGCCTACATAGGACTTGTTACACTAAGATGGAAAATGTCCCAAATATATGTTTCTGATTCTAAGACCCTTTTGATTTAAATTTTAAATAAAAATTATTTGCTTATATCTGAAACCTCCTCATACCCAATCCTCCTTTGATAATAGAATTCATTACAGATTTAGCTCTTGCCTATATTTATAACTGCTGTACACAGTCCAGCAAAACATAGCCTATACAGTAAGTTTAAATCCAAACTCTTATATAAGTGTTCTTCTACCCTGGGACTTTTAATCAGGAAATCATGAAACAGCTATTTTTTAAACAATAATGCTGTGTTAGATGTTTCAAGAGATGTTGTGTCCTGTCAATGTTTTTGTTCCTAATGTCTCAAGATCAAATGTCCAAGTAGTTACCAATAAGTGAAGCATGCCATGTATAAGACAATAGGGATGGTGGGAACTATAGCAAACTGTGGTAAGCCTGCATGCCTTGAATTCAAAGATTCGAGTTAGAAAATTGCAAAAACACTGTACAGGTTAAATAAAACATGTAAGTTATTGGATTCAAAATATGGGCCCTATTTTACAAAACTCGGACAACTCCTACTTCATTCTTGTAGTTGCACACTTGTGGACTTAGGGGTAGAGTAAGCCTGGACCAGTCACAGAAGCAGCAAAGGACACTGCTCTGCGGAAAACAGGTGTGTTTCTTACTTAACTTCCTCTTACCTAGGTCAACCCTATCTAAGAATCGGGCCCAATGTCTAGGGGACAATCTTTTTTTAAACACTTTTATTGAGTTATAACTCGCATAGCATATGTTAATGGCTGAATCATGTCCCCTCAAAATATATATGTTGAAGTCCTAACCTTCTAACCTAACATATGACCCAAAATGCGAACATATTTGGAGATAGGGTCTTTATTGAGTAATTAAATTAAAATTAGGTTATTAGAATGAGCCCAAATCTAATATGACTGGTGTCCTTATAAAAAGAGGAAATGTGGACACAGACATGTACTGAGAGAAGGGCATGTGAAGAGAAAGAAAGGAGACAGCTATCTCAAGTCAGAGAGAGAGGCTTAGAACAGATCCTTCCCTCACAAGCTTCAGGAAAAAACCCAACTCTACCAATACCTTGATCTCAAAGTTCTAGACTTCAGAACTATGAGAAAATCAATTTCTGTGGTTTAATCCATCAAGTCTGTGGCACTTTGTTAAGCTAGTCTTAGCAAACTAACATATCACACAATTCACCCATTTATCAATATCAAATTCAATGGATTTTAGAATATTCACAAGTATGTGTAATCATCACCACAGGAAATTTTAGAACATTTTCATCACCTCAGAAGCCCATATCCTTTAGCCATCAACACCTTATCACCTCGTCCCCCCAGTACTAACCTACTTTCTGTCCCCGTAGCTTTGTCAGTTCTGGGCATTTCATATAAATGGAGTCATGTAACGTGTGGCATTTTGTAACTGGCTTCTTTTACTTAACATGTTCAAGATTCATCGTCGCAGTGTGTAACAGTGATGCACTCCTTTTTATAGCCAAATGATGCTTCTTTATATGGATACACTACATTTTGTTGAACCATTAATTAGTTGGTGGACATTTGGCTTGCTTATACCTTTGGGCTATTATGAGTAATACAACTATAAACATTCATAAAGAAAATTTCTCTATAAAGGGAAAAACCTTGAGTTTTGTTGGTACTAAAACCTGTTCTAAGTGGACATAGTGACAAAAACTCCTCAAGCTTTCCTTGAGTTGATTGCTGACAAATTTCCACCTTGCTAGCTTTCTCTCGGCCGTCCCATCGTTCTTCTTTTAAACAAGCCATCATCATCCACCCGCAGAGTGAGTCACCTGCAGGGTGGACTTTACTGAAGAATATACAGGGCCCTCGGGGCAGCGTGAGTGTCACCGTAAAGGAAGCATGAGGTCCATTATGGAGCCCGAGCTGGTCGGAGGCTGGGTGAGGGAGGGGGCGGGCGGGTAGGAAGGGCTGTATTTGTGTTCAGAAGCATTAGAGGTCTCCCCGGGTGCGGCAGGGCTGGCAAATCCTGTTAGATTGAAAGGCAGTGGTTGAAGCTCTGCCAGAAAAGGGCGAGGCCTTTGAGTCCGTTGCGGTGCACCTGGCGCATGAGCTCACGGGCTGCTCTTCAGTGCTCATATAAAGACATGATTTACCAGGACCCCATTTTACCCTTAGTTGTAATATGAGCCAATAAACAGTGGAAAGTCACAGGAATCTTGACTGTTGCTAAATTATGTCACACAGTGCCTGAAAGGAGAAATTTATGAGTACACTGATGGAGCAGGTCACCAAGTCTCTACTTTAACTAAGGGCTACTGCCCCTTTTTTGGCACAGGCATCCAATTTTTAAAATAAGAGCTTTTTCATACCAATAATATACAGTTAGGAGTGTACATTGTGTCTTTATGGCAGATTTGTAAGAATAATGCTCTCACAATGTTGGTTCAGCAACTACGTGATAAGCAGACATCATGCTACAGGCCAGATGTGCCATTGTGAGATAAGGTAAACATGGTCCCTGCCCTCACACTGTCCCAGGCAAGATTATTAATGGATCTGTGCATTAGTGAATGTTCCCGATACATCTACTGGAAATTTCAGTCCTACAGAATCTGATTAAATAAGTAATACCTCTCTACTCCTTTAAATATTCTTAGATTCTTAAATATCAGTCTAACAACCTGAGTATTTAAATGTGCCAGACACTATGCTAGGCACAGCAAGTTCAAGAATAATTAAAATACATGGTCCTTCCTTTCAAAGAACTAACAATCTAAGATGTGCATATACATGTGCAATATTATATACCATAGAATGTACATATACCATATACACGATGGAAGATGCTAGAATAAAGGTATAAAAAAGTGAGAGCACGAAAGTCACTTATTCCCTCAAAGAATGTGGTTGGTAGTTGTGCAGAGGGAAAGGGCTGGGGAGTTTTCAAGGAAAAAGTGAGGTCTGAATCAGATCTTAAAGATTAAAAGGACCTGCATAAACAGTACAGGAAATAAGAGGAATTCTGGTTGTAGGTACCAGCTTGAGGAATGGCCCAGGGGCATGAAAGTGGTGTTTGAAGGAATGACAAGTAGGCAGACATTCTGTCTGCTCTTCTCTCTGTCACATCTCAAAGAGGAAAGGCTCAGACCCAGAAACTGTTCTGGTTAAACATTTCAGTGGAAAGTTAAGACCCATCTGTCATTTCTCATTTGAACACCTGGAAGGTCTCTAAGCACATCAAAGTACACACAACTTTCTGGGGCTTACCACATATTCAACTTCAATTTCTATAAAAGCACAAGACAGATTTAATAGGCAAATAACACTGATTGACAGGCTCCCGCCATGTCAACACTAAGTAGAGTCTGAAGTTGAAGAAGTACAGTATGTCCTTTAGCAAAACTGACACCGGATAGTCCTTTGATTTCCTGTGATGACTTTAACTTGGATATAACTGACCATCCTCTTTCTGTGGACCCATATAAGTCAGATTGCAGGTCAACCAGCATCACAGCTTATAGTGATAAGCTCTGAAATCTGATTTTCTTGATCTAAATCTCAACTCTTCTACCTACAAGGTTTACTCTTTTTTAATCACACAGCTCACTGGCCTCAATTACTTTATCTGTAAAATGTAGATAACAACTGTACCTGTGTTAAGGGGCTATTGTGAGGATTAAATAAAACGGTGCATGTGAAGCAGTCAGCCTGGCACCGGTAGGGCATTGGCATGTGTGAACTGCTCCTGTAGGGTAGTGGGGAAGGACCTGAGCGGCCTGTTTTCACCTGGATCTGAAGCCTGCCAATGAGGAATTTTTGGCAATTTATTTAGTTTTTAAACCTTGGTTTCCTCATCTATAAACTAGGCAATAACATAGATTACTGTGAAGATTAAATAAGAAAATTATATCTCAATAAAACTGGAAAAAAGACATACTGAGAAAACAAAAGAAAGTATATGTAAAGTGGTAATAATACCTGGCACATAGTAGGTACTCAAAAAAGACAGCTCTTGTTAATATTAGTACGATATAAATCATACTAAAGGGAAATTTAAATGTTTTCAGTAGTCATATTTTTTTAAATGTTTTGAAATTAATTTTAGAGTAAAGTAATTTGAATACATTCTTGATATTTAATGAGAGCCTGTGGTTGGCCCTCTTGCACAGTGAAAATTGTTACTGGACAGGGACTGGCCTGAATGGGTCTGCCTCAGGCAGGCCTGTAGTGTGTGGGTTCTTGACTTCATGTGGAAAGATTTCACAACAGTCCAGATGGATTTGAGAGTGATGGATTTATTAATGCTGGGGATAGTGAAACAAAGGAAGAACTTACAGTAGAAGAAGCAATAGGAGAGAGCCTAGGCCGTGCTCTGCTTTGGCTCCCTAGAAATGTTACAGGAAAGAAGTGAGCCAAGGTGGGGCTGCTGTTACCTCACTGGGAAGTCAGAGAAAAGAGGGGTCTTGGACACAGGATTGGGGTGAAACTGGGTCAAGCTGCAGCTGCCCACTGCTCCCCTGGTTGCAAGTATCATGGAGACCCTTAGAAATAAAAAGTTCATGCCTAGGAAGGGCATGGGTGTACTCTAGAGCAAGCCCACATTGAGTCTTTGTCCTGAAGGCTTTTAATCTTTTTTTTTCCTGCAGGTGAGAATCTTAGGGGAGGGTTTCAGTAGAATATTCCTCAGCTTTCCAGGTGCATTTTTAATATGCTGATACATCAAAATGTGTATATGGAAGTTTGGGATTATTCTTTGGTCTGTTTTACTTTTATCTTAGATCTTTCTGGCTTTAATGGGGTTCTTGTTATTTGTTCCCCAACTTCATCTGTCCTTGGGTTGAGCTGGCACAAATGGCATTAATTGGGTCTTTGTTCTCTATTTCCCAGGTCAGGGTGACTTGAGCTGTGCATTCCCTGGTTAGGGAGGAGGGTCTGAACCATTTGCTCTCAAGCGTCCTTGGTTGGGGAAGATAAGGTCTTGCAGTTCACAAGCTCGCTGCAAGCTGCCCAACTGCTTGGCCTTGTTTCATTTTCTTGTCTCAGTTTCCCCAGTCCCCTTGCTCAGAGATTTTCCTAGCTTCTTACTATCCCTTCACAAAAATCATTTGATGACTGTCTCTTTATTTGTATTAGAAATTTCATGGGGAGTTTCCACTTGCCAGCAGCATTTACTCCTTTCTGTTTTAATGTTTAGCCTTTATAGTTTTAATATCTATTGATATATATATCAGCAATTTTCAACCTTTTTCATCTCAGGGTACACATAAACTAATTACTAAAATTCTGCCGCACACCAAAAATATATTTTTTGCCCATCTGACACACACAAAAAAGTATAATTTTGATTCATTCACACCCAATGGCTATTGTTGTGTTGGCTGTTGTTGTTTTTTAAGGTAAAAGAGGCCAGTGCTCCTGACTAAATAGTCAGGTATCACATGTTTTAAAGATTCTCACAGCACACAGGTTGAAAACGGCTGATATATATGTTTGTTTGGGCAAAGTGTTGGGGTTGGTTTCCCTGGGAAGTAGACCCTGAAATGCAGTGAGGAATGTGAAAGACTTATTGGGAATAAAATGGAAGGAAAGAAGGCAGGGTTGGGCAGGGATAGCTCTCAGGTTCGTTGCAGACTAGCAAGGTCTCTGCCAGGCCATAGGAGAGTTCCAGATCAATATTTGCTCATTAGTGTCATCTTGAGCTTGGTGGAAAGGGCTGGGCCCTTGTACCTACCCTGCCTTGATCAATTATTGGTCAGAGCAATCCTGAGAAGCACAAAACAGCTACCACCACGTGGCCTAGTGGTTTTCCAGAGCACTCCAAGAAAGACATGCCTTCTGTTTGAAAGCTGAGGACTGTGAAGGAGATGGCTGGAGGCCTCCAGTCAGTGGAATTCCTCATAGTCAGGCAGCCAGTCCCTTCTTGGAGGAACATCTGAGAAGTGCAAGTCTGTGTCTGCTACAGGAAGATTTTAGGAAATAATAATGGCTGCTATAACAGAATACCGTGTTTTGCTCTGTGATCAGGCTGTGTTTGCTGTTTATTGCCTCAGAGACCAGGAGATAGGGGCCTAAGCTTCCTTGATGATTACATTTCAAATGTTATCTCTCAGGCCAGTGAGAAATCAGTCCTGGATGTAAAACTGGCAAGAGGCTTTATATGGTGATGGGAGAAGATATGACTTTGGGTGGTGGGCACACAGAGCAATAAACAGATCTTGTAACATAGAAACCCACATCTGAAACCTTTATATTCATATTAACCATTGTCACCGCAATAAATTTTAAAATAATAATAATAAATAATAATTATTATTAATAATAAATAATTAATAATAAATAATACTCAGGAGGCAGCCCCCTCCTCAAAAAATTAAAATTAAAAGAAAAGAATTACAAAGGAACAGAGAAAGAATTTACAATGATAAATTTTCTTATGTAAATGCTCCAGGAAAAGGGAGGTCAGGGCCTAGAGTCGGGAAGAAGCCTGCCTAAAGTCTGGTCAAGCTGAGAAAACAGAAAGCGATTTTAGTCGATATGTACACATTCACATACACTGGCACCTAATTTATCTTCAAATTATGGGCTGTGCTACCAGTGTTCACGATGCTTTCTCTATTACATCATATTTACTTGACGAATATATAATAGACAGCAAAAATAATATGCTTTGTACATAATCCATCATTGCTAATAAAATATAGACAAACCAACAGAGGTGTGATATAGGTGTCCAACAAATGCTTGATTGCTGGTTGATTATTGAAATTTGTTTGATTTTATTACCCATTTCTTCCTAAAGTTTCAGAAGATGTCTATTAAGTGCTTTTGGGGGGGGAAGTATTTCAGGATATTCCTTAAAATAATTCGTGTCACTGTGGAATGTCACATATAAGACTGAGAATGGTTTTGAAAGGCTGACACCCCTGAATGTCTAGAGCAGCCAAGGAGCAAATTCAGTCATGTTTACATAGGAAAGGGCATAGCATCATCTTTCTGCCAAATGGAGGATCCGTTTTCAACGGAGACTCAGTCTGGAAGTTCTTCTTTCCAAGAGAAGCAAAATTTAACAATTCTCTTCAGTTCTACTCTTAAGAAGGGTGTGGAGGGAGCAGGCTGACGGGTGGCAAGCAGACAGTGCCCGGTGGGGGCAGAAAGCAGGGGATCCAGGCAAATGGAAAGAGAGGTGACTCCAGAGGGACACCCTGGTGTCCCACCTTCAATTAATACACTTGATAAGGACCATAAATGAAATAATTCAATGACCAAAATGTTTTTGCTATTCCCGATAAACACTGACTTACAAAGAAGTGACCGTCATAGTAAGGTCAGTAAACATCATAGAGATGAGAACAAATGGGATCTAGATAACAAAGGAAAAGAAATCCAATGAAACCAAACCAGAGGCAGTTAACCAACACACGCTGGCTTCTTCTCGGAAAGAAAGGATTGGAAGTGTGGGCAGAAACCTACAAATTTCATTTATAATAAGTAATTATATAATTTAAATAATTATAATGAGTAATTATGCGTAAGCGAAGGTACTATAAACTCTACATAATTTCTATTCTGAAGTGTAGTTTCAATTATTTCAACAAATCTTTTATATATATATATATATATATATATATATATATATATATATATATATATCTAAGTCTAGAGATAACAGACCTCTCCAAGTATTAAAGGTGGGACACCAGGCCAGGGGAATCCCAGCTGACCATTGCAGCTAAAATTCCATGCCCAGTAGGCCAAGAAAGATAAATAGAGTGCCCTTCCCAGGTCTTCCTGTCTGTGTCTGCTCCCAAGACAGAGCTTGGACAGATGAGGACCACCAGCGGCCTATGTTCCCTGGACTTCAAGTAATGCCTAAGGCATATTCTCTCACTAGAAATACACGAGTAGTGTTTAAGGAAACTTGGCGGTGCTCCTTGCAACCTGAACTCTCAGAGCTTGCCATTGGAAATCAACCATTTATTTTCTAAACAAAGGTCAAGATTAAGCTTGAAGGATTTAACTAAATCTCTAATACAAGAGGATTCAGCTAAGACTGGAGCTCATCTCCTCCTGCCTGAACTTCAAAAGAGACAGAATCTGTCCGAGGCACTGGGGAGCAAGGGTGTCTGCATAAATGTTATTTATAATATTGCCCTCTAGCACTCTGGGAAAATGAAATCTATAGGAGGCATTAAAACCCCCTCCAGTTTTTTTTTCTTTCTGCTTTCATTTTATTTACTTCGACCCAAAAGACATGGGAAACGGTGGTGGGGGTTTCCGTTTCATCTCGGATATCTGGCTTGATCGATCATTTCAGCAGGGACAGTGTGATATTCGAAAATGCACCAGGCAGGCGTAAGTAATCTCTAGTCTCTTGACATTTTAATAAAGTTATTAAATAGAAAGCCTCAGATATCGCTTTTGCCTGCGACCATATTTTCTTTAAAGGAAAATGACCAGTTGAAAGTGGACCTAAGCTTGTTTAATAAAGGTCCATTTGCAGCTCACTTAGGTTTTTACGTAGCTCTGTCAAGGTCTCCTCTTCCTGACAGTCCTGTGAGGCCACCGTCTTGCCAGTCCCAGGAGCCAGCCCCTTGCCTGGGCCCCCGTGTGATCTGGGAGCCGCACGGTGCCCCGGCCCAGGAAGTGGGCAAAACAATCTCTCCAAAGGCAGAGCTGGTGTCAGTTTCCTCTGCTTTGGTTTTGATTACAACCCCTCTTTTTTTCCCCCCTTTTGAAAATCTGGACAATATGCAAGCTTTGATGTAGCCAGGTTTTTAATCCTACCCAGAAAAGATGATACATTCGAGATTATCAAGAAAATAGCACTACTCTTAATATCCAGGAAAAATGAAAGGGAAAAAAAAAATCAAACCACAGAGCTGATGAGAAGACCCTAGAGGACTGAGCTTGTAAATGAAACACGTTTTCCCCTTTTGTCTGAGGTTTTCCTTTCACGAGGAAAACTCTAAGATATACAAAAAGAGTTCCTTTGGCTGGAGGCTCTTAGATTGCTAATGGCTTTGACAGTGGTTACAGCTCATTTAACCCAATTGAATTCGATTATTCATGTCAGTAACAAGATAAACCAGTTGACCGGGGAATATTTTTCAGCCACTGGTTCATATCAAACCTGCAAATTCAGTTGTCTAAAAAGAACAGATAGGAACAAGAGAGAAGCTAGAGAGATATAATTCTAATCCAGGCTATTCCTAAATTTGAATTGGACTATGGAGAAGATATTGTGGAGACAATTTATGCTCATTCTCTAAAAACAGCATGAAAACTTTCCAGTATACCCCACTCATGGAAAGATAGTCCCAAACTATGTCAACCATGTCCAGCCATTTACACACACACACACACCCTATGCTGCAGTTATACGAATCCTTGATGCTTCCTAAATAGAACAAATACCACTTTCTTGTTTCTGTGCCTTTGCAAATTGTATTGTTTGCCCAGAATATCCTTCTTTGTACTGACATATTTCTTATCCTTCAAAATGCAGCAAAAATGCCACCTTCTCAATGACGTCCTCCAGGATCCCCTCGTGTTCATAGCAATTTGCATATCCTTTGTTTAGAAAATGGTCTTTATTGATTTTTAGAGAGAGAGGAAGGGAGGAGAGAGGAAAACAACAAACAAAACATTAATGTGAGAAACATCGATAGGTTGCCTCCCATATGTGCTCCAAACAGGGATCAAACCCACAACCTAGGTATGTGCCTTGGCAGGGGATTAAACCCGAAGCCTTTTGGTGTGGGGGCCGACACTCCAACCAACTGGGCCACCTGGCAAGGTGGCTTTATTTATTTTTATAATCATCTTGCCCCTTACCCTCAGTACAATTCCTCATGCATAGTAGGTGCTCGATAAATGTTTAGTCAATGAACAAGTAAATAAACAAGTAAAAATTGAATAAAGAATTTTTTTCTGGGACATGATAGGCAGTTAGCACCCAAGATATGTGTCTTTCAACAGATGAATGTATCATGAAAATATGGTGTACATATATGCAATGGAATATTATTCAGCCTTTAAAAAGAAAAAAACTCTGCAATTTGCAAAAACATGGATGAAACTGAAGGCTGTTTTGCTAAGTGAAATAAGCCAAACATAGAAAGCCAAGTATTGCATGATCTAATTTATATGTGGAATCTAAAAAAAAAAAAAAAAAAAGGTCAAACTCATAGTAACAGAATTAAATGGTGGTTACCAGAGGCTGGGAGAGGGAGGTGGGAGGAAGGGGCAATATTGACCAAAGGGTGCAAACTTTGTTTTTAGATGAATAATTTCTTGGGACTTAATGTACAGTATGGTGACTATAGTTAATAATAATGTATTATATACTTGAAATTTACTAAGAGAATAGATCCCAAATGTCCTCACCCCCCACAAACATACACATAGGTAACTATGTGAGGTGATGGAATGTTTTAATTAGTTTGATTGTGATAAATCATTTCACAACATATACATATATCAAAACATATTGTACACCTTAAATATATAAAATTTTTATTTGTCAAAATATATCAATAAAGATTTTAAAAGAAACAATCAATAAATAAAATAAGAAAAAGAAAACTCACTTGAACATCAAGGTGAGCAGTTTCTTTCCATTAATTCACATGCTTTCAGCCAAGATAAACAGATGCTGAGGTAAAAGGAAATCTGCTGAAAACAAGAAAGTAGAGCAAACCTCCCTAAATATAACAAGCTGACAGAGTGCATTCATTTCTAGCCTCAGGACTCACTTCTGCACTAGGCTCAACTCTGAAAGAAATGTGTTTGCCCTCTAGGGAGGTGAGGCTGGGATGTCACCCCCAGGTAGGTTCAGAGGGATAATTGCCTCCGATCAAGTTTTCTGTCAGCTTGTAGCCATTACTGAGACCGTAACAAAGCTCACGAAGACAAGAATCTGTTTAACAGCAACAACAGAAGGAACCCCTGTTTCCTGAGCGCTCCATTTTCCCAAGCAGATGGCTACCTTTTTCATCACCTGAAGGGATTTTCAACTGAAGTGCTATTTATATGCTAGCATTTTCTTATACGGGGCTGTATTTTGCTTGTGTCTGAGAGGAAACAAACTTTTAGAAGTGGGGCCCTTTTGATAGATAATTTATTTGCATAGCTTATGGAGCCTTTCCCCAAAATACTATAGGCCTTTTATTTCTCTATAAGGATCGGATTTTGTCCATCAGTTGGAAAAATTGCAACGCATTGCCTTAACTTAATTATTTAGAGATTTAACTTTCCTGAATGGTGGGAGGGCTGTGAACAAAACACAAATATCCTTAAATTTTTGAAAGTTTTACCTGTGATTCCATTTTACCACCACCTGTCAGAGAAATGGTGCCGGAATAAGGGGATGGTGGCAGAGAGAAAGAAGGAGAGAGCAGGAACCGTGAAAATTGTTTCAAAGTTTTACTTCCACATCCAGTTTTCAAGACCTGTTCTCACTTTCATATTTTACTAGAAATTTGTTCAGAGTGAAGATGCTAACCCTAGCCATTTACATGAAATGCTACCAATTTAAATGCAAACATCTCAGAGGGGGGAACTGACCCAGTCCATCAATCTTCGGTTTTAGAAATGTCTCCATGCACTGAGCACAATAACAGTGACTGGAGTTTCACATTTTCTCCCAGGAAGTTAGAGATCTTTTGATAGAGTCTTTAAATTGTTTAAAATTCTCTCAAGCATACACATATAGAACAAATTATAAATAACATAAAAATATAACTGCTGTATACTCTGATGTTACCTACCAAGCCTTCTTCACCGGGGTAATAGGTGATGCTTTTAAGCAGCTGTGATCAGACTTGAGATCTGGGTCAGTATTAGTCTGGATTTGCCTCTCCCTTGTCCTAAATTTGTATTTCTAACCCTCGTGGATTTTTTTTCTACATACCCACACTGCTGTATGCCAGACTAGTTGCTTCCTGGTAACAGGACGATACACTAAAGGTGGAGCTTTTTTTATCTGCTTTGCAACTGTTCTAAACTCAGAGCTGCAAACTTCATCAACCACATTTCTACAGCTCTTGCTATTTCTACTTCTGTCCTGAATTGCTCTTCTGTAAGTCTCTACTGCAAGAAGTGGAAGACACGTGAATAATGTCAAATGTTCAAGCATTTTTGCCTGAATCTCCATGGGAAGTGTTGGGATGCCATTTGTGGCTTTCAGAATGAATAAATTTTCTTACTGCTGAATTCCAAGAGAGATTTTCTGATTATTACTAATAAACTAGTTTTCCCCTACTTTATTGAGATATAATTGACATATAACATTGTAAGTCACACTCTTGATGCAGATGTCAAACTAGTCTACCAATGACTTGGCATTTTAACTCCTAGTCCTAAATGTCCTCAGTGACTATTTTTGAAAGACACTGATTAACTGTTTAATGAGGAAAATAGTCTACATACTCCAACTTACTTAACAAACTCTCCCCAAGTTTCTAAGCCTCTTTAGCTATAATTAAAAAAGATAATGATGGTGGCATATCATAAAGCTTCCCTTTTTCCACTGAAGCCAGAGGGATTCAGAAGAGTCTGAAATGGGTATAAATGGGAATCAAGTTACACCTAAGGATCTAATTCCTAACTTTTAAGGCTTTAAACTAGTAGAACAGTAAATAGTTTGTCTTCTTTAAAAGGTTCTGGAATAGGCTATTTTTTTGTAAAAATATTTATTGAGAATCTACTAAATGCCAGGCAAATAGATCTAGTAAAACATGGTCCTGGTTCCCGTGGAGCTTGCAGTGTAGAATCAAGGCAGCTAATTAAATAAGAAGCTTTGACAAAGTTGGATGTGTGTTATGACAGAAGAAATTCAGAGCATTCTCGTAGAGAGGAACAGTAGAGAAAAGTTCTGAAAGAAGTGCCACCTAAAAAGGTACCTGAATGGCAGGTGAGTTGGGGTTAGGAAAAGAAGTAGAGGTAACACTATGTTTGAAACACTCTCCAAAGCATTCGTTGGTTTGTGAAATGAAAGCATAGTGAAAACATGGAACTGATAGAAATTCAGAATGGCTGGAATTCAAAGGGAGAAGGTACAATGTCTCAAGATGAAGCTGAAACATAAGGATGAGATTAAGGAGAATACTGCAAGCCATGTTAAGGAATTCTCCCCCACCACTGTCCCCCAAGGAAAGTAAGAAGCAATTGAAGGGCTTCTTGTTCTAGAAAAAATGTCACTGTCGACAATGTGGCCAACAGATTGGGGCAATGTTCTTTATATAATTGAAACAATCAAAATCTTAATGGAGTTCCATAATTAGATTCTATTTTAAAGGATTACAAAAAGCATATGGAATATCAATCTATTCATAGCATGGAGAATCTTCAATAGTTATATGTGTGTTTTTTAAAATGCATATTACTATTCTGTATCTACAGAAACCATTGAGAAAAAGATACTGGAAGACAGCCACATACCAACTGTTCCTATAAGAAGTATAATGAATGTTATAGGAGATTGAGGAAAATAAGAATACTGAAAATAAAAATTGGAATTCTGTCCTGCTGAGGATCAATATGCTGAGAATATATTTTATTTTATGTTACTTATCTTTTGCTGGGAAAATATTTTAGAAACCCAGCATAACAAATTTGAAGTCCTACCTTGATTAAGGTATCATTTTGAAATACTGAGATATCCAGTTTATTTGTTTGTTTTTCCTAAAAAATATGTAGAGCCTACCAAACTAAGTGTTGGGAAGTCTACCCTGGATGTGTATGTGTGACAAAAACAACAAACTTCTCAATTCCTCTGCCCCTAAATCTGTTCACCCTCCTGTGTTCTCAGTCTCCGTGATGGCTTGTTCTTGCTACTAGGCACCAAAATAAAAATCTGGGAAGCATGCTAGACCTTACACCTGATATCGACTTAGTCTCTGATTTCAGCCAATTGCATTGCCTAAATATCACTCAGATCCATCTTTCGCTCTCTAGAACCACCTCTCGAGCCCTTGACATCTCTCACCTTAAGTATTGCAATATTCTCCTAACTGGGTTCCCTGAATCGAGTTCTTACTTTTCTTTCAGACCCACACCGTTCCACCAGAGAGATCCATCTAAAATGTGGATCACACCAGGTCACACTCTGTCTAAACTCCTTCATCACATTACCAGTGCTTCTTTCAGCAGAGAGCTTTTCTTCCTTCCTTGAAAGGTTTTAATGGAAGTTCAGTGTTATGATCTCAGAGACTTCCAGCTTCATAATGACAGAACATCTTGTGTGAAACTAATCTTTCTTCAGAAAGCCGTGATAAACTCTGCACAAAATATTTAAAACCCAACAATTTAAAGGCACTGGAGAGTGACCAAAAGCAGGCAGAAAATGAGATGCTGTGACCCCTGAAATTAGGGAATCACACAGGGTTTATCTAGCTTTTCCCCTGAGGGCCTCTCTGGTCTCTGTGGTGTTTGAATGTAGAGCACCAAAAAAATTGAGAGTCTTACAGGCCTGAGGAGTAAATTAAGGATTTTCCTCCCAGAAAAGATGAAGTCAGACAAAAGGAAGCCTCAAAAATGAACAAAGCTCCAGTGATCTTGGATAATATCAAGCGATCTAACTTGTGTGTAATTAGAATTCCATCAGAGAAGAGAAAAATGAATTTTTAAGAAGTGTATGTCTGTATCTATACAGACATACCAGCCAAAACAATTTCCAGATTTGATTAAAAACTGTCCTCCAAAGAGCCAAGTGAATTTCAAAGATAATAAATCTAAATGTTGTATTTTGAGTTTGCTTTAAAGAGGCACAGGGAGCACTTAGAGTTGGAGGCTCACTTCAAAGAGTTTGTCAATAGCTCTACAAAGAGTTTCTTTCTTCTTCATAAGGACAAAGGTCTTGGTTCCTGGTTAAAGTAGTTGGGAAGGAAAAAAAGAACTGTATCCTCGGTTGTCAAATTGGTATACATTTGTCATTTATTGAGTTTCTACTGTGTGGTAGGTCATTCTGTTACTGGACAGGGGCCAGCCCGGAGTAGCCCTGCCTCAGGCCGGCCTGTGGTGTGTGGGTCCTTGACTTCGTGTAGGGAAGATTTTGCAACACGAGTCCGGATGGGTTAGAGAGTATGTTTATTAACGTTGAGGACAATGAAACAAAAGAAGGAATTAGGGTAGAAGAAACAGTAGAGGAGTGCCTAGGCAATGCTCTGCTTTGGCTCTCTAGAGATGTTATTAGAAAAAGTGAGCCAAGGTGGGTCTGCTGTTAGCTCACTGGGAAGTGAAGGTCACAGTGACAGAAGCTGGGGAGTCAGAGAAAAGGGGATCTTGGAGGCAGGATCAGAATGAGCCCCAGTTGAGCTGCTGCTGCCCTGGCTGCAAGTCTCGTGGGGACCTTTAGAATTTAGGAAGAAATAAAAAGTTCACACCCTGGAAGGAGTGAACCATGCTGAGTCTTTGTCCCAGGGAATTTTACCCTTTTTTTTTTTCTCCTGCGGGTGAGAATCTTAGGGGAGAGTTTCAGTAGGATATTCATCAGCTTTCCAGGTGCATTTTTAATATGCTGACACATCAAAATGAGTGTATAGGGGAATTCTGAATTATTGTTTGATCTGTTTTACTGTTTTACTTTTATCTTAGGTCTGTCTTGGCTTTAATAGGGTTTTTGTTATTTGTTCCCTAGACTTCATCTGTCCTTGGGTTGAGCTGGCACAAATGGCATTAATTGGGTCTTTGTTCTCTATTTCCCAGGCCAGGGTGACTTGAGCTATGTATTCCCTGGTTAGGGAGGAGGGTCTGAACCATTTGCTCTCAAGCGTCCTTGGTTGGGGAAGATAAGGTCTTACCGTTCACAAGCTGGCTGCAAGCTGCCCAACTGCTTGGCCTTGTTTCATTTTCTTGTCTCAGTTTCCCCAGTCCCCTTGCTCAGGGATTTTCCTAGCTTCTTACTATCCTGCCACAATTCTGGGTGCTTTACCATGTTGTGTCATTTAATCTACACAACCTTGTATATAATTTAACAGATAAAAAAAACAACCCTAAGGTTCACAGAGGTCTGCAACTTGCTGCAGGTCATAAACCTTGTAACATTTAGAAGCAAAATTTATATATAATTTGGTGTATAAATGAAACCTGTACTTTTCCCATCACTTTTTCCTTAGACTTCCTCTACATACACACACACACACATATATATACACAGAGTTCAATAACTATTTGCTAAATTAATGACGAATATTAAACTGCTATGTGAATCTAGTGACATGTCATGCACTGCCATTTCCCAGGTTTGTTCAGCTATGGCCTGCATCCAGAAGCAAACCCTGCCCACACCCTGAACTAAACCTGGCCAAAGCAGTTAAGTGTTTGCAGTTTCAGATGCATCTGGAATTAGTCTTGTTCCCCTAAAAAGAGTAGTCAGCGTACCAAGACGGTTCCGCCAGGCTGCTTTCTTTGCTCAGCAACTGACTTGTTTGTTCTATGGTTCAATACTGAATTTGTACTTTAGTTTTTTATTGTGTATCTCATTTACCTTGTTAGTCCTATGGCTGCCCATGGCTGAAATCCAGTCATCAAGATACCTTTCCATGTGAGTGGACATTACCCTCTTTATCCACTGGCATGGGCCTTGATCCAAACCAGATAGGCCAATTAGAGCCGCACTAAAGACTTGGAAAATTACTCTCTCCCATGGCTATCAAACACCAGCCTAGACTGAGTACTAGTTTACTTTTTGGTCCTTATGAACATTGAAAAATGGACTGTTATGTATGTCTATGATGACCATCCTATCAATGAAGGTCATATCCTGAAAATCATGGCATTTCCCAATTACCTGATCCATCCTTTATGAACCAGGCAGATGTTGAGGTCCCAAGTGCCTAGCAACAGAGCCTGCTAAAAACTGTGGTGTTTTCAAAATCCAATCCCTGAGAATATTTACTTGAATGTGAAGGGTGGTAGTATTTGTGATTGGCAAGCATTCCATCAGTGGTAACACACTTAAAACCATGCTTTACAAAGTAACAAAAATAATATTAACTAGGATTTATTGAGTATTTGTTATGGGTCAAATTTATATATGCATTGTCTCATTTGACCCTCACAACAATCAAAGAAGAGAAGTGTGGTAGGCAGAAAAATGGTCTCCAAAAGTTGTCCACATGCTAATTCCCCAAACCTATGAATATATGTTACAATGCAAAAACAAGAAAGGTAGCAGATGAAATTAAGGTTGCTAATCAGCTGCCTTTAAAATAGAGGTTATGTTGTATTATCTGAGTGAGCCCAAAGTAACCATGAGAGTTCTTAAATATGGAAGAGAGAGGCAGAAGAGTTAGTGTCAAAGTGATACAATGTGAAAAAGGCTCAACTGGCTCTTGTTGGCTTTGAATACCGAAGGGGGATCACAAGCCAAGGAGTGTGGGCAGCCTCTAGAATGTAGCCCTGTAACACCTTTAGTCTCCTGAGACCCACATCAGACTTCTGACCTACAGAATGAAAAATAAATGTGTGTTGTTCCAAGCCACTTAGTTTGTGACAATTTGTTACAGAAACAATAGGAAATTAATACATGGGGGATGGGGGAGCTATTATTCTCCTGAAGTTTAGATGAGAAATTTTGAGTCCCAAGTAAAGGGTGTTAATTACCTCAATACAGAAATACTTTGTGATAAAAGAGTCTCATAATTTGGACTATGAAGAAGACAATAAGGTGAAGTTTCTGTTTGTTTTCTTTAATGACATTATTATTTCTTCCACCCATACCCCAGAATGGATGTGAAGCACTGGCTGACTGCATGTATCGTCATACAGCATATGGCTTCAAAAATTTAAAAACTGGCTGAATAAAGGAGTTTTTCTGAAATATATGTTTGTTATCTTACAATTATGACTATTTCACATAACTGACAAAAGCATCCTCCCAGTTCTAGTACAGCTTTTTACATAAGAAGCCCAAGAACTTTTAAAAAGTCAATAAAAGGGAGTTAGTGAAGCACAGAAACCTATCAGAAAATGGTTTAACTCTATCAGACAATGGCTTAAATGTGGGACTAGCACATGGATGTTTTTCACTGAGCTAAGTGCTGTTTTCTGTGGTCTACTGCAGAAATCAAACAGTTGTGTCTCCTGCAGTAAACCACCTCATATTAGTGTCTCTGGCACCACATAGCAGAGCTTTAGTGTTCGTGCCAAATTCCTGAGGGGTGTCAGACACATCACATGAGCATATTTCATGATAAGCCCCATACGTGTTTTTATTAAATATTACAGTAAATCCCCACCTGCATAAGTCTGAATAATATATTTCTGTGGTAAATCCTTCACCAGGCTATGATCTATACTGAGACTAAAATTGCCTCAAGCACCTTTCATTTTTAGTACTTTGTTCCAGTGACTTTAATCTACAGCTTACTTCATGAGCAAAGTATACACCAATATATCTAATGAGGCCTAAACCTTAGTTGACTTAAAAGACCTTTCTCTAGGGAAATGAAATGTGGTTACTATTATGAAGTCAGCTAGTAACATAAAAACTATGTTTAGCAATTTCTTAATTTCATTTGTCAGGCTGCAGAGCAGAGAGCCAAGACAATTGCCTTAATCCTTTGTTCCTTATACTATTCCCACCCACTGACAGGCAATGTTTGGTTGGCTCCTAGAGCTAAGCTTAGGAGTCTGGCTGGGGAAGAGTTTTCACACTGGTAGGTCTCTCTTCCACCCCTTGCCCTCAAACTCTCCCCTGGTCATGCAAATAAACACCCACAAACAGTTCTCTCACATGTGTTCAGGCCATGTATTCAAGTCCCTTACTCATGGTCCGTCATTTCCGACTTTCTGTCTTGGATGACCAGAATGACTAAAGACCATGAAGATGTTCCTTCTTATGCATCTTCAATAATTTTGTGTGTACCTCATGGTTATCTCAGTCACCTAGAGGCATAATATTGCTGCATAACAAATGATCCCTATAACTCAGTGGCTTACAGCAATAAATGTTTATTCTTACCTTTGTGGATCTGTACATGATAAGATCCAGCTAATCTAGAGCTCTTTCAGAGTGTGGATCTGCCAGTCTTGGCTCCTGGCTGTAGGTTCAGTTCAAGTCTGTTCCAAGTGTCTTCGTTCTGGGACTATGTTGATGGGAAGTACCTGTCCAAGGCATGTTCCTCTCATGGTGGAGCACTGGCAAGTAGAACATTCAGGCATGTTTCTGGTCTGCTTATGTCACCAACACCGCATTATCAAAGCAACTTACATGTCTAAGCCCAAAGTAGAAAAGTAGAAAAAATATACTTCACTCCTACAAAAGCAAAGCAAGGAAAAGAATGATATAAATCTTTTATGGGAAAATGGAGACTTGAAATAAAAAATTCAATCACCACAATGGCCTATATGCATAAGCTATGTTGTGCTTCCTGCTGAACCAATTCCTGGCATGATTAGGGCAGAGGAGGGGTTAAAAAAAAAAAAAAAAACTGCAGTTAGAATAGCAAGTTCCCAGAAATAAGTTAAATTAAGCAGTTATACATTTACATAATATTAGATGGTTTTATTAGCTAGCATCCTTAATTCTTGTATTTTAGCATCATTACAATACATTGACATCTTCTTGTACACTTACACCCCCATTCCTCCCTGGGTAGATATTCTGCTACTAGCACTGAGGTATTTAAAAATGGTGCTAGCTCTAGAGTTTAAAAGACCTTAATTTTAATCACATACCTACTATGTATTTGCTAAGTAACCCTGCATGAGACCTTCTGAGTTTCTTGGCCTAAGTTTCCTCATCTTTAAATTACAGTAATACCTGTGCTGCAGAGTTTTACAAGGGTTAGACATTACACATGATAGGTTTGGCACATAGTAGGGGTTCAAAAGACAGGAACTGATTTTCTTATAATTTCTCCCCTTCTGTCCATCCTTTCATCCAGCATCCACCACATAAATCTGTCCATTTTGACCATTTGTGGTCATGTCACCTGACACAGCAGAAGCCCTATAAACTTGTCAAATAAACAAAAGAATGAGTGGACTAAACCCAAACAACAATTTGAGGCCATGACACTGGGGATTTCAGGAGCACAGTATCTGGAGAACTTTCTCACAGATTGGCAAGTCCCTGGCTCTGTTCTCATTCCAGTGGCTTAACTCTGGGGAAACGTTAAGTATGGAATTTCAAGCACATCAGTGTCAAATTGTACAGTGAGATTTCAACTAGGCTGCAGAGAAAACCAGATCCTATCCCATGCCTGGATGCTTTAGGTCAATAGGGTTTAGAAACTTTAAATATCCCTTTATAAGAAAGAATCCCTTGAGATCCTATATTTCACCTCAAACCTAATGTTTGACCCCACTTCAACTTTTTAATACAGCAATTTTCAACCTTTTTCATCTTATGGCACACAGAAACTAATTATTAAAATTCTGTGGCACACCGAAAAACATATTACATTTTTTGCTGATCTAACAAAAAAATAGGTATAATTTTGATTCACATGGGATAGCTATTGTTGTGTTGACTGTTTTCATTTTTTTTTTTTTTACAATCTAAGGGAAAAAATTGCTGTCCTAATATGTATCATAAATAAAACTTACTGATAAATTATATAATCAATAGCCTAACACATTACTTCAAGAAGAAAGGGTTCATCTCTCTTTCTCATCATTGTATTCTTAGCTCTTGACACCCAGAAGTTCTATAAATTTGTCAAATAATTAAAATAATTAATGGACTAAACCCAATTTTCAAAAAAATTAAAGGACTTCCTAATTAAATACATCTAAGCCCATTAGTTTTACTTCTCAACTCAAAAAGCATATTTATTATTCTCTTCCACATCATCTTAAAGCTGTTATTTCAAATAATTTTCAGTCCTAGGTGTTAATATTTGAATTATAATAAACTACTCTTTATAATTTTCTACTCTGGATGTATGCAGCATTTAGGGATTAAAGAGAAGATCATTATAATCTAACCAGAGATATATTTGAATTTATAAAAGGAATAATAATGTTAAAATAAAGCTCTAATTATTCCACAGTTTAAACAACTGGACTTTAACTTTTAAAGTCTCATAAAATGATATAACTGAACTTAGACTTAATCTTTATTATACTTTCTTTAGAATAAAAAGTAAATATTTGGCAACCATTCAAAGGGATTATTATAAAATCACACCAGAATTTGAACTGAAGTAACAGTTCAAGGGCTGCCAAGGAATTCACTAATCTATGAAGTTATGTGTGTGTGCATGTATGCACATGTGTGTAGACATAATATATAAAATAAATTCTAATCCATTACTTGGTATAAATATATACCTAATGTATAATGATATGTAATATTTTATGTATATAGTTTTATATATAACGCACACCCAATGCAAAAGTACCAATATAATTCTAAAAAATACATAAATCTTATATAGGTTTTTATGGAAAGCTTTCTAAATAATAGTTTTTATTCTAATTAAATTAATTTAATTTGAAAAAATTTATAAAAGTATAGGAAAAACTAAAATTACCTGTAATGGGGATATTTCTATAATCCTCAGTAGCACAACCTAGGAAAAAGGAAGCCCTGTTAAATTTTTTGTATCATTTTTTGTGTGTGAAGATATACATATTTATAGAGAGAGAATTAACAAAATTGAAGTCACAATGCATAAACAACTTTACTCTCTGCTTCTTTCACTTGAAAATACACATTACATAGAAAGTCTATCTTTCAAAGGCCTATATTATCATTTTAATGACTGTATAATATTCTATACTATGCATTTATCCAGTCCTCTAATGTTGGACATTCAGGGTATTAAAATTTTTCTAATATTGTCAACAAGACAGTAATGATGGTCTGCTGCCAGCTACTCCATCCTACCCAGAAGCAGACATCCATCTAACTAAGTAATAATAATCCTTTTGACCAAATTTTCAAACCAGGCCAACTGTCTGGTCAGTAATCAAACAATAGATTAGTGGTTCTTTGGCCAGGTACCCACCCCTGGTTGAACCAGTCAGAGGAGCAGATATATGTTTACAGAGTTGAGAATAGTGCTCATCGAAGTGTGGTAACTGTCATGAGATTCTAAGATAAGCAAGATGCTTTCAGGTGGCACATGAACACATAAATAGTTATATGTTGGTTCTTAATGAGTAACAAAGCAATATCAACAAGGTAACCTGTTTGCATGACTATTTAAGTCAGTTTGGGTGATGATTTACACTTTTCTTTCATTCATTGAACAAATATTTATTGAGAATCTATAAACCTTAGGCTCTGTTTTTAAGCATTGGGGATTCCACTATGTATAAGGCAGATAAAAAGTTCTACCCTCAGGAGGCTTACATTTTAGTAAGACAAATAATTAAAAAGTCAACAAATATTTCATTTAAATTCAGGTAGTGATGAGTAATATGGACTAAATTAAGGAAAGTAAGGGAACAGAATATGATTAGACAGCCTTGGCTTGATTTTAGGCAGGGAAGTCTGGGTATTTCTTCCTACAGAAGGAATAACTAGTACAGAGGCCTGAAAGAGAGCAAGCCTGGTGAATTCCAGGAAGCAAAGCCAGCCAGCTTGACTTAAGCAGGCCGAGCCCAGGGGCGCTGGTGAATCAGGAAGGTGATTCGAGGGTCAGGTGGCAGAGGGCCTTGGAAGCCTTTGTAAGGATTTACCTTGTTCAAAGTGGAGGAGCCAACTGCAGGAGGGTTTGAAGCAGGCTTATGCACAACTTTCTATTTTTAAAGCGTAATCTGGAGAGAACTGATTGGAGGAAAGCTAGAACAAAAATAAGAAGACAAGTTAGGAATTTAATGTCACAGCCAGATGTAATAATAACCTGGACCGAAATGATAGAGGTGGGAATTGCCAGGTTCAAGGTATGTTTTAAAGACACAGCTAACAAAGTTTCTTGAAAGTATAAGGGAGACAGTCGAGGGGATGCCTAGATATTTGATTGTGCGATTCAGTCAATGGTCATGCCATATACTAAAAAAGAGAAGCTGTGTAAAGAGCAGATCTGAGAAGGAAAAATGAATAATTTTGCTTTTTTATAAATAATTTTAACAAATAATAAGTTATTAATGAATGGTTTTTAGTTATGCTTCTTAGACATACAAGTGAAAGTATCCACTAGATAGTTAGAGATTCAAACCTGGAGCTAAGGGGAGAGGGTGGAGCCTGATTGTCATCAGCATGAAGATGCTATTTAAAGGCCTGTGCCTGGCCGAGATCACCTTGGGAGTGAGTACAGACAGTGAGGAGGGTAAGGCCAAGAGCTTGAAGCTGGAGCGCTCCACCAGTCAGAGTTCTGGAGAGAAGCGGGAGGCTGCAAAGGAAACCAGAGAGCAGCAGTGTGAGGCGAGAGGACAACCAGGAGAGCGGGGCGTGCGGGAGGGCCAAGAACAAGGTGCTCCGGAGGAGAGGGCGACTGTGCCGGGAGGTCCCATAAAATGAAGACTGAAGATTGACCACTGCTTTTAGAAAGGCGGAGATCACTGGTGATATCCATGGAGCAATTTCAGGGGAGTGGTGAGGGCAAGATTCCAGTTGAGGTGAGTTAAAGAGATGGAGGTGAGAAAGTATGACAGCGAATACAAAAAATTCTCGAGAAGTCTTGCGGAAAAAAAGCAGCCCAGGAATGCAGCTGGAACTAGAATGTGACAGGAAGTCTAGGAAAGGTTTGGGGTTTTTTTGTTTTATTGAGATGGGATGTCTATTCCTATGTTGATGAGAATGATCTCGAAAGAGGGGAAAGTCTACGTGCAGGAAGTGAGGCCCAGAGTGGAGGGTTTGTCCTCAAGAAGAGCAGGGAGCTGCTTATTCTTTTTAACTGAAGGGAAAACAGCCTGAGGCCATGAAGCTCTGTTGGTAGATTTGGTGAAGGGAAAAGGAAGCAGTTCTCTCCTGCTTGCTTCTATTTTCTTAGTCAAATTTTAACCATTGAAGTTATTCGCTGAGCATGAAGACTGCGAGGGAGTGTTGTAGGTTTGAAAAGAGAGACTAAGATATAAAACAGTCATCTGGAAAAAGTGGACAGGAAACTGGTCAGAGAATCCCAGCAGAATTACTTTCCAGTGCTGAGAACCTACTTGAGAATGGCGGCCATATATGTAAGGCAAATGTGTTTTTCTTCCAACCCAGTTAGCTGCTTGAGCACATGTGGAGCAGGCAGAGTTGGGTATAACTAGAGTTTGGGTTTTGCCAGGGACGTGCAATAGAGATAAAGGAGAAATGAATTGAGGGTGCATGCAAGGGAGTTATGGTACCAATCTATGGAATCTAAGCTGGGTACAGAAAGAAGCAAGGACAAGAGGAGAGAATTGAACAGAGAAAATGTCACGGGGTAGATCTATGAATTACTGGAGTGGCGGTTCTCTTGAGCGAGGAGGCAGGAGGAGGTGCTGTGAATATCAGGAAGTGGGATGATGGAAAACAAGGTGTGAAGGGTTACTGATAATAAAAAAGATCTAGGCTATGACTGTGGGAGTAGGTGAACCTGGTTGGGGGGAGAGTGGAGAGGAGGAAGAGGTGTTGGAGTGAGGCGGTCAAGGAACTAGAATGGATCTCCTACGAAAGTGGCTCTGAATTCTTCTTGCACATCCAGATCAACCTGGGCGTTTAAAAAAACACACACAAGCCCGGCTGGGCGTGGCTCAGCGGTTGAGTGTCGACCTAGGATCCAGGCGATCGGGGTTCGATTCCCGGTTAGGGCACATGCCCGGGGTGCGGGCTCCAGCCAATCAATGACTCTCTCATCATTGATGTTTCTAGCTCTCTCTCTCCCTCTCCTTTCCTCTCTCTGAAATCAATAAAGATATATTTTTAAAAAAACACACAAAAACACACACACAAGCAAACACCTAATGTCTGAATCCTATCTTGAGTAACCAAATCAGTCTCTATGGGACTTGGGGAGGACCTGAGCACAAATATAATCTTTAAAAACACCACCAAATGATTCAAATGTGCAGCCAAATTTGAGAATCAATGACATATGTAGATGTCGAAGTCACAAAAAATGATGTCAAGAGTAATGGAGTAAAGACATTCAGTGAGTCGGTTGCTAAAATCTTCCAAGCATAAAGCAGAATGACTGGGTGTGTAGCAAATGAAAGCAGCCTACCGTAACCTTAAAGGAACTGGGGTTTCTGAAAGAGAAGCAATGATGAGAAAGAAGAAGAATGTCTGTTTTCCTATTCCCACTTCTAAGGCCTGGAAGTGTGGGTTGTGGAAACAAAAGCAACCACCCTCTGCAAGGGCACCAGGTATGCAGTTTGCAGTGGGGAGAGCCAGGTCTTAGAGCAAAAAGGTGAAGGAATTTTCAGAGAAGAGTCTGAAGGTAAAAGAGCGTATGCTGTTCAAGTTCTGAGTTCCAGTGACCACATCGGAAGGGACTGCAGCTTTGAAAGGGATGGGAGAGTGGGTCAAGATAAAGGGATTACAGAAATCTATGGATGAGAGTTTCCTGTGTTGATCTCATAGGCTTGGACTTCTGGTGGCAACTGAGACCAATGAAAGTGTGGGGCATGATTAGTCTCATGGCGTCTTAGGGAAAGGTAGAAAATTAATTCTAAGTATAGCTTCCTTCTTGGGGTAGAGTGCTTAGGTAGTATGTGATGATAAAAAAAAAGGTAGAAGAACTGGGGTGGGGGGTGGTGGGAAGGGAAGGGAATCTGTGAGGCTCTGAAGCTCTTTTAAGTTGGACCAGCGACAGTGTCAGTAAGGGGGAGAAGAATAGTCCCTGCTAGGAGTAAACTATGGGTCTTCCTTAAAATCTTTGACACAAGCAGTTAAATGGTCTGAATCTCAGGATCTATTAAATTATATTTCAATCATCTATGTGCCTGTCTACGACCTGGCTTAAAGTTATCCCAGCAGAATTATTTTATTATCTATCTTTTTACCCTTAGCACTGAGCACAGTGCTTGGTATAAAGGAGGCCCTTAATAAATGTTTGAGGTACTGAAATAAAATGGTTAAAAAGCCAAAGGCAAAGTTTTGTTGTGTCTAGAGAGAAGTAACTAAGCGAAACACAATATTTTGTTAGAAATTCTGGATTGTAACCTTACCAAGCTGGACCTAAAGCTAAGTACACTTAGATTCCTAACCACAAACAGCACTTTTATTTTTTACTCATTAAAAGAATTAAATTAAAATAGTTTCTGCCAGGAATCGGTGCCACAATATATGTGTTTAAGTATTACATTAAGAAATCAATATTTCTGGCTTGTACTAAGTACATTAAGCACCCCTTAATTCAAAAGTGTGAAGAGTGTGGCATGCTTAAGATTAATTTCCTGGAAAGAAAAGATAAATTTGAGCTGCTGATCTAAGGAGATAATGAGACCTTGACATTATCCTTAGTTCTAAAATTTTTTTCTTTTGGGGTACAGGTTTTTTCTTTTCTTTGGAGTTTGTTATTTGAAATCAGGACAATCTAACAGAAAGCAAAAGCAAAGAGACTCCCTACTCAAAGAATCTGCTGTCTGCTCTCAGCCTCTTATACTATCCTATTGTAGGTCTCTTTTATTTATAATATTGTATCTAAAAAAACTAAATATCAGGTGTTTAATCTAATGGTTTACTAGGATATTTTTTTTTTAATTTATCTTTATTGTTGAAAGTTTTACAAATGTCACCCTTTTTTCCCTCCATTGACCCCCTCGGCCCCTACCCCGCTTCTGTGCACCCCCCTGGGCCTTATTGTCTGTGTCCATTTTCTTATGCTGTATATCAAAGTAAATCCCAAAGTTAGTTATTTATTTAAGGAAAAATAAAAGAAAAAAATGGAAGACCAAGATAGTCCTATCTGAATGCAGCCCATAGGCAATAATAAAATTCAAAGGAAAATATTCAAATATACAAAAAAATTTTAAATTGCAAATATGTAAATTACAAAACAATTGAGGAAAAAAAGTATTTTCACCAAATGTGAAAAAGGGTTAATATCCATATTTAAGTAAATAAGAAAAATAAGCCAAATAGTTAAGTGATCAAAGAATATGAACAGCTTCACACAAAAACAGATATAAATTGTAAAGAAAATAAAACAAAATAACAATAAAAATATTAGTTTGCACTTATCAAATGAGTCAAACTGGATTAATAATAATCCAAATGGGAGTGAGGTTGTGGTAAAAAATACACAATACATGATAGTGTAATTTAGGGGAACCATTTTGGAAAGCTATACTGAAATGTCATTGTGTTAAAGTTCTTACCTTTATATTTAATAATTCTAGTTCCTAAGTAAAAATATAAATAGAATGAATACAAAATGTTCCAAGATGCTCATTGTGGTTTTGTTTATAATTGTAAAATAACAGGAACAACCTGTACAATTTACAACAAAGAGATGTTCTAGTATTATGTGGATGTGGCATTCTTGGACATGGCAGTGCAACAACTTCATGGAGCTATTGAAACTAATACTTTTGAAATCTATGTAGCCACATGAAAAAATATTTATGGAGATCGATGACAAGAATGAGTAAGTTTAAAATCGTGTGTGCACTGAGGTTTGGAGGGTATATCCCCCCAAATATGTGCAATTTGAACTAAGATGAAAAGGGACTAGGCATTTTTAATATAATCGTTTCAAAATTAATAATAGTGGTAGCTAATATTTACTAAGTACCTTGTACATTTTATCTGATGTAATTCCCAAACAACCCAATTAAGCAGGTACCATTACTATCTCCATTTTATAGATGAGGAAATTGAAGCCCAAAGAACTTGACTTTCTTCAGGGTCATTCAGCTGCAAAGGGGCACAGTCAGAATTCAGCCTCTGGCAACCTAGTCTCATGATGACAGAACCATGAGTTTCTCTTTGTTTCCAAGCTGTCCTAGACTACAGTTGAGCCATTGCCTAAATGATTGACAGAGATTTTCTGTAAACTTGCCCATTCAGAGAAAAGGTATAGAAAAGAAATCTCTTTAGTTCTTTGCCAAATTCCATGGGGATTTCTCTAACTCTTTTTAAGAATTATGCAGTTTTAAAAAGTCAGAAAAACAAGAAATAGCCCTCCATCCCTACTATCATTCCTGATAAACCAGCCTTCGCTATAACTCATTCAGGGCGAGCTAATACAGGCGCTCCGCAGACCGGTCAGCTGTGCCTTGCACGCTGGGATGAAGGCTATGCCCATGTGTCCTCAAGGACACAGCACTGTGGTGACCACCCCCTCCACGGCGGGTGGGAGCTGCCATGCTGCAGAAAGAGCTACAGGGGTGCCCCCCTTGGTGGTGGGAGATACCTTCCAAGGTCCCCAGTGGATGCCCAACACCATGGGTAGTGCCACACCCCATATATACTATGTTGTTTCCTACACATACATCCCTATGATAAAGTTTAATTTATAAATTAATCACAGTAAGGGTTTAACAACAATAACTAATAATAAAATAGGACAATTATAACAATACACTGTAATAATAGTTATGGGAATGCGGTCTCTCTCTGGGAATGTTTCATTGCACTGCACTCACCTTTCACTTAAAGGAAGCACGTTCACGGCTTCTCCTTTCCATGCCTGACGGCCAGCATCGCTGCTCTTGCGCTTTAGGGCCATCACTGAGTAAGCAGGGTTACCTGAACCCCAGAACTTCAACACTGCAGCAGTGGCTCTCTAACCAAGACGAGGCCAAGCACCCATGGCTCGCAGAGCACCTCCAGCGCGGATACGCTGGGCACAGGGTGACTGTCCTCTTGCGAGGAGCGGCGGATTTCATCACACTACTCAGAAAGGCCAGCGATTTAAAGCATTCATTGTTTACTGGAATTTTTCATTTAATATTTTTGGCTCTCGGTTGACCGTGGGTAACTGAAAACACAGAAAAGCAAAACTGTGGATAACTGGGGACTACTGTACAATGAAATCATAGAAAATCCCGTTTCCTGTGCGGAAAAATGCGGAGGCACAGGCTAGAAAATAAATGTGTTACAACAATTGGATATTTTTTCCTTTCATAAATAAAAGCCTGCAGAATATTCTGCCTTGATCATTTGTGCCAGATGACAGAGCATTCTTTTTGCTTCCATTCAACAGCAAAGGTATTGAGTGTCATCCTGCATGCATACCCAGGAGAGATTTCTTTTAGGAGAACAATGCACTGATTTTTCTTGCATAGTGTGAGGCCTCAGGATTGTGTTGACATTTTCAGCAGGCCCAAAATACTGATTCATCACCCCAAACTAGTCTTCATCTCTAGCTCACTCCTAAGAATCAATACTTTTTCTTATTTTTCATATATTAAGATCTAAATATTTCAAGGACTTTTCCTACAAGTCTCAGCAATAATGAAAGAAACCTGAGACAGTAGAAAGAAAACAACAAATGCGCAAAGATTAATTTTCAGCTAAAACAAGTTTGTTGAACTACCTTTGGGTTAGAAATTGCTTTTATTCTCTGGGCATACTCATAGCTACTTGGACTTTGCTGTTTTTTCCCCCTTAGATTTTTATCTGGGTGACCTGGATAGTGTACAAGATGTTCAGCAAATTGTTCAGTATGTAGGAGGAAGTCACTAATTTATCCCCCCTGCTTTACTGACTACGAAGCAAATTCACTTAGAGGCAAGGCGCCAGAAATGCCTTCTACACAATGACCAGCAGTTAGACGATGTGGCTTCTGGGACAGGATCATGTCAGCAGCCACAGTCAGGGGTAAGCCTTGCTAAGGCTTGTCAGCTTTGTGTAAGTCATTTTTGTTTTCTCTTAGTGGACAAAAGAGAAAAGGACAGTGATTAAAATCTACTCCATGGCACATTTGTAAAACATTTTAAGATTCTTCTAATGGGATTTTTTCCTACAAGGTACAAAACACAAAATTACATTAACTATCTCTGTTATGCTGGGGGGAGGGTGGGTATTTATATATATATATTAATATATAATATAATAAATTTTATATATTTAAAGATGCATTGCTATGTTTATGAAGAAAATTTATATATAATATACATGACATATTATTTAATGCCAGTTGAGACTTCCCTTAAAAAAATACATAGTCAATAACTGTGCGATAACTATGTATGGTTCCAGGTGGGTACTGAAAATATCAAGGGGAACACTATGTAAACTATATGACTGTCTAACCACTAAACTGTACACCTGAAACCAATACAAAATAATATTGAAAGTAAACTGTAAGTGAAAAATAAAAAATAAAAACAAAAAAATCCATAGTATCTTAAATTTCTTTTTAAGAAAGTGAACCTACTTAGAAAGAGCATAAAGAAAGATTCACTGAGGTGCAAGATGCTTTGTAAATAAAGTATGATTCAGTGTAAAATCTGTAACACTTAATTTGAACACAGGGAAAGATTTCACAGACCTCAGTTTTAACAGCATAAATGCATTTTTTTCCAGCCAGTGATTTTGATTTTCATTAAAGTGACCATGCAGTGGCATAAACAGAAGTGTTTGCTGCCTGCTGGATATGGGTGTTTACTTCTTTAAAGCTAGGGGAATTTTGCTAGGATTTAATTTTTACATAAAGTGGAAGTTTAGAATACACTCACCTCTAGTTGGTCCAGTCGAGCTGCAAGATTCTATTAGTGCTTCACTCCCTGACATTATTTCTAGGGCATTCTCACAGAAAATTTTGGGTGAAAATATACTGTCATTTTCTTCTCTCCAAAGACATTGTTTGAATTCACCCACAAATCAGAATTCATGGGGTTTTCTTCTGGGCCAGGAGCACCCTGCTCTGCCCCTCAAGTAAACTCCTGTATCACTCTGTTCTGAAACAGTTCTTTGTTTGCAGGGTGGTTTCCTCTATAAGCTCATTTAAGGCCAAAACCTTTGTCTTATTCATTCAAGTGCACCCTTTCTACAAATATTTACAATAGCAATAGACCCCCCTAGAAGCAGACAATTGGCAAGAACTTTGCACACAGCAGATTCTCTACATTTGTTCAATAAATATTAGGTGTAACTCAGAAGTTGAAACTGGGTTTCTCAGAAATGGGCATAGCTCAGTAGCAGAGTCTCCCCTCTCTCCAGCCCATGACACCCAAACCAGCTTATGCCCTGGTATGATAGTGAGTTCTGTGTATCAACTTGGCTCGGAGGCCAGTTTGGCCAAACATGTCTAGACGTTCAGGTAAAGGTATTTTTTTACATGTGATTAACACTCAAATGAGTAGGCTGGAAAAAGCAGATGACCCTCCATAGTGTGGGTGGGCCTCATCAATCAGTTGAAGGCCTTCAGAGAAAAACTGAGATTCCCAGAGGAAGAAGGAATTCTACCTTCCCTGGGTCTCTAGCCTACTCTCTGGCAGCACAGCTCTCTTGCTAGGAACCAACCAGTGCTCTTACAGAAAGCCAGAGCATGAGTATATGATTAGTTCACCCCTCTCATAAGCTTCCCTGCTCCAACCCCCTGGACCAGAGGGAAGTGGGTATGAGATGCTTCACAAACATCTGCATCACGCTGCCTCTGAACCCAGCATAGCTGCTTCTGCTCTGCATCTGCTAACCTCTCAGGGACGTGAACCACAAGCTAGAAAAGCCCTGGGTTTATTTGTAACTACCACCTCAACTTAAGTCATATGCCTTTTCCCTGGAAAGTCGTGGATTATTTGAAAATGAGGGATTGTCTCCACCAGTAAGAGCAAGCTTTAGACAGCAAAACCTACTCTGCCAGAAATACTTTGTTGCCTCTCAGTAACTTTTGTTTTGTACCAGCCACCTCCTCTGTTGAAATGTATGCATTCCCTTTAGCCCTTTCCAGATGTGTTAAGATCTGATTTTATTTCATTATCAATTCCAAGGAGACCATCTATTGATCCTTAAAGGAGCTGCCAAACTAGATTGAGTTCTCCTCTTAAAATCCTAGACCACTTGCAAACCTTTAAAAAGTAACCCAGAGGTGCCTAGAAGATTGATCACTCTTCCATAACAAAATTAAAGGTCACAATTTACAAAGAATGAACTCTATTTTCTAATAAAATCTTACAGTAAAAGCCAATGATATTTAATTGCCCTGATGTGTGTCTAGTAACTTCTTAAGACAAAACTTTTGTTAAAAGCTGAAAACAATTTCACATCTTGTCCTTCCATCCATTCTCCACATAAAAAATGCAAATTAGATCACAGTAGAATCTCCTATTTAAAAAACTTCAATGCTCTGTATGCCCTACAGAATAAAATCAGAACTCCTTGGTGTGTTATATAAAGATTAGAGACACAAATGTTGATGGACTGGAAGGGGAAAGGTCTGGGACAAACTGGACAATACATATCATTCATTGGTCCTGTGTTGGAATTAAAACAGTATTGCAAGATCATCTAATTTTCTAGAAAGCCTGGAAATCCAGATTTTTCCATGTAAAACATCCTAAATGTTAAATGTTGACACCTTTTTTTAAAAAAAAAAAGATACTGAATGAGCTGAACAAAATCCATCTAATTTCTGAATTCAGCCCACGGGCCCCACTTTGCAATGCTTGACTTCGACGTTCATCCCTGTAGAACTTCACCACAAACTCTGCCACTTACACGCCTACCTGAGCTCTGTTCATAGTCTGATAAGGTAGCTCTGTAAATGCATCACACGGGCTCTCACTTCTGCGCCTTCAGGCACTTGTTCCCCAGCCCGCCTTTGGTCACGTTTGCAAGTCCCTTCTTGTCCCTCCCCCCGTTTTAACTGTTATTTCTTGCCAAATGGGAAAATGTAGCACAGTATTTTGTAGATTCAGCTGTAACCAAGATGAACTGACAGGAACTCAAGGGATGCAAGGACCCAACTGCAAAGAAGAAATCAACATGCAATTGACCAAATCGTGCATATAAACAATGGCGGAGCTGCCCTGGGAGAGGCAGGGCTTTGAATATGAATCCCCAGCCCCTTTACTTGCTACAAGTAAATAAAACTACCTCGCAACAAGGGCTCCTTCTTGAATAGAGCACCCCCGGAGGCGAGCCCCTGAGCTCTGTAACACAAACACATAGTCCTATTTCATGATTCAGCTCTAGGGCCTTTTCTCAAGGCATCCGTCACCCCTACGCAGGCCACACTCATCACATTGCTCCTTACACTCCATTCTCTGAACTCTATACAACTTCCCTATTACACATGGGAAATTGTTTGGTTTTTTTTTACCTGACTCCCCCTAAAATATTCTAAGCTCCCCAAAGTCAGGGACAGTATCTCATCAATCTCTGTATTCTCTATAATGAATGCAGTGCCAGGTATGTCATCAACACCATTAGCACATATAATACTTTAAGGATGTTCCTAGTGCTTTATAAGCATGAACTTGAACTTTCACACCAACCTCATGCCTTATCCTCATTTTACAGATGAGGAAACTGAAGCAGAGTGTGACAAGATTCAAGACCACATAGAAGAGTCAGAGACCATGCTTCCAGACCACATTTCTTCCCATATGAAGCAGTGCTAAGTTGTGTCACCACATTAGTTAATCCTTAAACTATTAACTTTCTCGTACTCTTTCATTCTCCAGCGTAACCCCTGATAAAAGAGGCGGAGCTTGTAAGGAAAGGGTGGAAATTCCATGGGAGCTAAGCCTGTCAGCAAGGACCAGATTAGAAACCCAAGGACCACAGCTAAGAAATGGGTTTGCATTAGGAGAATCCAGGATGGCACCTGAAACCCCTTCCCAAGTGACCTTGGAGGAACTTTCCCTTACTAGCATGCTAAAAATCATGCCCGGTGAAGACTTAACATTAAAATGAGACAGGTGATGTATGGCCAGGCATGTTCCAAGCATGTTTAGAAACTGTGCATGTTCCCCCCACAATTCAGAGAAGTCTCTACCTTTTTCTAGGAAATCCGTACCCCTGAACCCACATACCTCCCACCAACCCTTTAAGACTTTCCTGATTTCCTCAAATCGGGATGAGGGTATCTTTAGAGCATAAGCTCATTGCTCTGCATTCTTTGATAAATAAAATGTCTGCTCTGCTTTACTGAATACAGTCTTGTTCTGTTGGCATGAGTTCACTGGCCAAAAGGACCTTATTTTGGGGTCCCAGACCCATAAGGGAAGAAGACATTATTCCTTGGAGATAAAATTAAGTCTCAGGGCCATTTCCTATAGTTGAGCACTCTTCCGTATTTCTAATTTCTCTCTTATGTATCTTTCAGTTGTTAGTCAAATAGAAGGGCTCGGAAACTGTTTTGCCAAAAAAGTATAACTTTATTTAAAAAGTGGTATTTAAACCTTACCTAGCCTTCTGAATTCTTCTGCCCTTGATTCAGGCCTGGTGAAAACAGAGTGTAGCCTTGACCCCGTGATAACCCCATTAGGGAGTTTCTTTTGGTGCAAACAGCGATTTAAGCAAATATGCCCTTCTGTTTTTTTCTAGTGCTCTTTGTTATTGTAGTAAAATCTAAGTTGGGCTTCGTGTGGGAGATCAAAAAGCCAAAGACAGGGGACTTTTCCTTACACGCAAAAATGCCACAGAATACTTTTTATTCCCATTCAAGCAGTTATTTATCTCATAGCTCAGGGATGGAAGATGCCTTAAAAAGAAACTAAGTGCTAGACTGGCCTCTGCCCCTTCCCCCAGATGGAAGTTTCACAGACCCGTTTGAAGTTTCAGGGCAAGTGGTGTCACTCTCAGAAACCAGTGGGTCTGCATTTTCCTTTGCAGTTAAAGCACTCAAACGACAAACATTGTTCCTGTTTTAAATCTGATTATAAATATCCAACTAAAGTAGTTAAATGTTTAGAAAAGGTGAAGACCTGATAATAACTAAGAGGCTCTACGTTACTCTGTTGACACTTAAATAAGGTAGCCAAGGACAACGCTGGAAGCCATTTAGTGCTATTAATCAGTAATCTAAAAGCATTGTGTCTGTGTGCAAATGTCTTTCCCTTGGCTAACATCTGTGAATTGATCATTGAAAAATCTGATAAAGGAACATTCTTAAAGTGCACAGGAAAATCCAAATGATTTCCATCAATTACAGTTCACCTTTTGTTAAGACTCAAACTTGATATTTTAAAACATGTTAGTTATCACCTTGCTTCAAAATGAACAATGTACCTGTGGTTAAAATTCTACCTTCCCTTCATCAAAATATTTAAAACCTGAAACGCTTGATCCCCTACTTAATATCGATTTTACTTCTGTGGTTTTTTTAAATAAAGATTTCATGCCCAAATGTGCTTTATTCCCCCCCCACACACCAAAACTTGTTCTATATTCCTGACCTTTAAGGGTGCTGCCATCTGCTTGCCATTTGTATATACTACATGAACACTTTGGGGTCCTTGAGAAAAGAACTGAGAAAAAGCACAGGCACTGTCCTAGAAGCCACTGAAGTACATTCCAGTAGAGTACACTTGCCTTTTAGAGAGGAGCTTTCCGTTACAGCACTCATCTCTCACTCTTCTCTCTCTTTTTTTCTCTTTCTCATATGAAGCCAACATGACTCAAGTATTAGACAATTTTGACTTGGTTTAAACAAACAAAAAAAGCAAACATTTGCTGCCCCCTGCTGTTCAAGTTCCTAAGCATTTCTGATCTTTTGCTGAAACTAAAAACGGTGAATGTGCTTTCTCATTCGGTGAATGAATATAAGCCATGCTATGTACCTATAACCATGCTCTAGGCAAGATGACTGGCACACAAAACTGACCAATGTGAGAAGGAAAGAAAAACGAAGAATTTCAAGGCAAAATTACATGAAAATCTGTTTTAAAGAATACATCAGTTCCATTGTACCGAATCTGTGATGCCCAGGGTTAATAATAGTCTGAGGAAGAGAGGGAGAGGGAATGGGAGTGGGGAACAGGCAAGGAGAGGGGAGAGAGAGGAAAAGAGGGCGCAGGCAGAGAGAACACAACCTAATCCTGTCCTGACAGCTTATCATGCACTTAAAAATCCTGTTTTAAGTCCATTATAAGCATAAAACTTTTTAATAAAGGGCTAAATGAGTTTAACAGGAGGATGTTCCTTTCGGCGCAAGATTCACATATAACGTTTTAACTTAATTCTGCCAATTATCATCAGATGGTCCAGGATAAAATTTTGCATCTGGTACAAGATCTCTGGGGAGGCCTATGTAACTCAGCAACACCATGCCCCATGCTCCCTTTCTCTTACCTCTGCTTCTTTTGGCCAGCGAGAGATATTTTCACAGTTGGATCAGAAGCTGCCTCAGTGATCACCAGTGCTTCATACCTACTCTTCAACCCAGCCACTTGGGACATATGGCAATACCACAGGGGTGCCGTATCTCCATGAAATATTATCCCTTGGCTTAAAACCTGACACTTACCTCTCCTTTCCTCCCCCTTCCCTCCTCTGCTCGGCTGACTAGGACTTGTCTTTCAGGACTCTGATCACATATCACCAGCTCTGGAAGTTTTTCCTGCATCTTCCCAAGCTACCAATTTGATTAAGAATTGCCCTCTTCCACTTTCCCTCAGCATTTTAGAAATACATTTTCCACTGCACTCTGTGAAATGGTTGTTAAATCATGAATGAATTCCTCTCAACCTCAGCCTCCTTCCAGATCACCCATTCCACTCCTCGACTTTAGAAACCTAGTCACCATCTCCTTTCACGGGTCTCTTGTGAGGAAGTTGATACACCACCCCACATACCTTGGAACCATGGTAAAGGGTGGCATTCTCCTGGTTCCTCACTGCCAATTCCAAGTGTTTTTTTCTTCCATGACCTCTACGAGACTATGACTATTGTGAGGTTCCTACCATCTCTGTGGCATCTCTGACAAGCCAGCCCCTCCAGCAATTGGATCCTGGCTGACCACTCTCCTCTTACCCCAAGCCCTGCCATTGCCCCAGGAGATGTAGCATAAATTCAGAAAACACACAGCAAAAACAGCTTCCACCCAGGTTATCTAATTCAGTTGTTCACTTCCTGGATCTTGCCATAACTTGGGGTTACAATTCTTCTAAAACCTCAAGCCTCAGTATCGCCCTCCAGGACCCTCTCTCCTCCATCTTTCACACCCCCTCACCTTATTGCCATCGCTCTTAGATTTCCTTGAGACTTCTACTTCATTGGCCTTCACTTTCACCCATCGCTCTGCTCCTTCTTGGCTTCTTTGTTCCCTAAAAGGCTGAACTCCCATGGTTGATAATATCAACTCACCTCCCCAACACCTTCATTCCTTGAATCCCTAACTAATTAGTCATTAGGGACCTATCGGGGAAAATATGAAGGGGTTCAGAGAAGGCGTCCCCAAGATGTGCTGCTTTGGCGTGTGGATTATTTTGATCTGATGGCAATAGAGCCCTTGTGGGCTCAAAAGAAACTTCGGCCCCCTCATTTACTACCTAGAAAATTTAAATTAGGGGCCTGGCCCATCATGAGTTATTATGAAAGATAACTTATGACCTATCTGTATGGTAGGGCAAACATCATGAGTTATTATGAGAGATAACTTGTTATAACCTATCTATATGGCAGAGCAAACATCTGACTACTGAATATCTGCTCTTCTTATCAAACTATTAATTGTCCTCCTCTCTAATTGCCACATTCCTTAGCTCAGGATGTCATATATATGCTATTTTACCTTTCTGTCTCTGAACCTCTCATATACATGGGATTCCCATCGTATGCATATAATTAAATTTGGTTATTTTATCTTGTTAGTATGTCTCGTGGATTTGTTTATTAGACCAGCCAAAAGAACCTAGAAGAGTAGAATAAAATTTCTTCCTTCACTACATTGTATACCCTTGCAGATGGGTACCATTTCAAATTCCCTGTCCCTAGTCTGACATGGTTCCACAACCACACCAAAAATTGCCATCTATCCTTAAACCCATTATGCAGCCCCACCTCCCACTTTGATGAGAAAATTAGGCCATCAGGAGTGGTGTCCAGTAGGTTCACAACACTTGCTCTTAAGTCCATCTAGAGCACCCATTCCTACCTCCTCTCTTCCAGACCCATGTCTCTGTCCTCTGATACAAGACTATGTCCCTACCAGTGCTTCTGACGCCGCCCCTCTGGGATTCTCTGGGATCTTGCCCCATTAGCCCTCCCATTCTACTAGTATCTCCCAGTTTTCCTTCTCCCTCTGCTTACAACTCTGTTAAAAACATTGACTGCCTATTCTTTCTTATCACGCCCCAATGTCTCTTCTATCTTTGTCCAAACTCTTGAAGGAGGAGGTATCTACTATCTCTTTTCCTCACCTCCAGACTGGCCCTCGCGGTCTTCAATCTGGCCAGAGTTTTTACTCTTGGTGGAATAATCAATGTATTTTGTTTTTATGTTTAATATGTTGGAGTTGAGAGCTCTGTATGTATAAAGAAGTATTTAAAGGCTATTTGGTTTTAAAGTTAATGTTCAATTTATTAAGGTCACAAAATCAAAAACAAGTCTTCCTTGAGTATTTAACTTCGACTAACAAATGTGGCTATTCTCTTTCTAAATTGGGTACCATGAGAAATAGCTTCACTTTTTCATTGATTATTGGATTGACTATTATTGGATTAATATTTCTATATTAAACAGAATAATTTCCCTCAGTCCTCTTTTGTAATTATATTCAATATTTTGAGCATTTTTCAAAATTTTAACACAATTTCTTTCATTTTTAAGTATTTCAAATTCCTGACAGGACAAATTTACAACACTGATAAGCAAAACATTTCCAAGAACTCAAATATTTTCTGAAAGAGAATTATTTATATACTTACAGATTATCTATGTTATTCAGAAATATAGCAAATTTTTCCCCCCACACTTTACTACTATCTGGCCAGCAAGGAATGCAAGGACTTCTGTGATAGCAGCTGCTTTTGTGCCCAGATATTTCCTAACTCTACTTATCCATCCCATCAGAAAAATGATTGCTTTTGCACCATGAATAGTTGCCAGAATTATTGAGCTATCTCTTAATTTCTAACCAGCTAATCATAAAGGCTCATATGGCATTCTTTAAGTTTGTCCAAAGTGAATATAAATCATTGATAATTCTACCTGAGATTATTAAGAAATCTGATTGTCTGGTAATTGTTGTAAAAAATAGTGTGGTCACCACGAATGAGTCAAGGCACTCAGCCAAGCTAATGGAACAGCCCCAGCGTGTGCCAACATAAAGGGCAGTGAACGATCATGATAGAAAACCAAATATTTATGTAAATCACTCTGTATGTTTTATAAAAACTGTGGAGTCTTGCCATTTGAACTGTAAATCACCATATCTGAAGTAAAGTGATTCATTTATTGCTAATAACTGGGCATCTTGAACCAACAAAACCTTCTTTCCCTCAAAGCTGATGACACTGACAGACTCGGGAATACACTTGGCACCCCTTTCCTCTGATCATGACTCCTCCCTTTAAGTCCCTATCTCTGCACTGTCAACTTACTAGTCAGTGAGGACACTGAGGTTTTTAAACCTGCATTTACACCAGTTCTCTAAGGATTTCATGGCTGTCGGGCTTGCCTGACTGGGAATTTGAAGAGGCAACAATTTTTAAAATTTATTATTACTACTAATTTTCTTATTACCCTTTTAAGATGTTTTTTACAATGTTCTGCTATATCCAGAGTGGCTGCTTATTAATAGACCTTTTAGCTTTTCCCCTAAGCTTCCAATGCCAAACTCTAACCCACTGGCAAAGTAGTGGCCAAAATGTTCCTACCCATTGTATCTGTGATTCAGGAGTATCTGGTGTGTGGGGGTGTGTGTTGGAGGTGATCAGCCAATGGGAAATGATGAAGACAGGATGTTCCTAACCCTCGTGTCTGTGATACAGGGGTGGGGGGGGGGGCAGCCAATGGGGAATGATGCAGACCGGAGTCTGGGTCCTGAATCCCGGTGAACTGGCTGTCGCCCGGGGTGGGAGGGGTTGAGGCTGGTCCAGGCCCCGTGGAGTCAGGCTGGAGTTAGGCGCCGTCACGGGGTTCAAATAGCCTCCCCCCAAACTGGAGACGAGTAAACCCTAGTTTGCGCCCTCTGCCGATGATTCGCCCCCCGCGAGAACCGGCCGCGGAGAGGCTGATTTTACCGAGCGCGCGGCGACGCTGGGCAGAGGGGGAGCGCTGCTCCTCCCCGCGGGGTTCCCGTTGAACTTAACCGAGCCCATGCGAGGGCAGAGCAGAGTCTGGGGCAATGCAAGCGCCCCACAAACGGTCTCCATTCTTGTCATCGTGAGCCTGTTAGTTGTGCCTGGGGGTGGGGAAAAAAACACACAAACCGACGGAGAACCGGAAAGGTCCGCAAAGGGGGCGGGGCGCGGGAACCCCGATTTGAGGAGGGGAGCGGCGGGGGAGCTCCCACGCAGGCAGCCAATCCAGCTGTCCCGGGGAGGAAGAGGAGGAGCCAGAGCCACTCGGGGACTGCACTGCTCCGTCCCGCGCCGCGTGCACGAACCCACTCGGCTGCTCCGCGCCCCGCGCGCCCGCCTCGCGGCCTCCCTCCAGCGCAGGCATGGCCTCGGCTGCGGCCCCCACCGCCGTGAAGGTGAGATTAGCCGTCCCGGCGGCTGGGGTCCGCCCCTGCCCGCCGCTCTCTCGCACCCGCACCCGGGGACCGCGCCTCGGGGCCGTGCGCCCTCCCGGTGCGCCCGGGCCGCGGCGGAAAAGGTCTCGGGCACGACATCGGGGCAGGTTCCCCGGGGGGGCGAGCGGGGCGCGAGGGAAAGCTTGCAGACTCACCCCTCCGCCTTGGGTCCCGGCTGCACCCTCCGGGTGCAGGGCGTGGGCAAGCCCCCCGGAGAGGGGCTGCGGGCCAGAGCCCCGCCCAGGTCCCGGCCTCTCCCGAGCGCCGCGCGGTGCCCGGGGGATGCGGCCCGCAGCGAGCCCCAGCTGGTGGGACGGCGCCTCCGGCTTCCGCTCGGGTCCGCGCGCCGCCCGCGGCCCACGTGGGAGAGCCGCGGGCTGGCTCTTCACAGGCTTCCGCCTTTGTTTTCCCCGAAACGTAGGCCTCCCCCCGAAGTTCCCCTGCAGCGCCGTCTTCCAGGCCTGCTGAGACCTCTGCAGCCACGGCGTGCGCCCCTGGCTTAAACTGCTTTGTGCGCGGACTGGGAAGTTCGAGGTCGGTTTCGTTGGGCCCTGAGACTTAGAAGTCTCCGCGCCAGAGACCTCTGTGGGCAGGATCCCTAACCAGAGGAGGGCACGAGCTCTGAAGGGTGCCCCAAGCTCCCTTGGGGCTTTTCAACACTCCTTTCCTGGCTGGTATCCTGGGCGAGAGTGTAGAATTACAGTGCATAAGGAAAAATGGGTAAAACTTAAGATCTCTCCTCGGTTTATGATTGGCTAAGAAATCAGTTAAGTTTAGAAATCCTTGGCCGGCTGCATAGGGAGGAGGCCCGTGGCTTTATCCAAGCATCTCTTGGTTCCTCACTTTGTGTTCACTTCTCCAGGGAGAAGGCTAATCTCTGCGGTCTGCTGTGTAATCAGCCAGTGATTATTAGTTTATTAGGCCCTGGCAGCTTCTAAACAGACAGTTAGGAAAGGGAGTGGGGTGAGGAGTGTTGCAGTCACTTAGACTTGGAACTCCTTTGGTCATGTTGGAAAGAATCTTGCGTTCAGAAATATTTGCAGAAGCTTCTCCCTTACCAGTTACAGAGACCAAGGCAGAGTTTTTATGAAGCTCATGGGCAAAGCGAGTTCCATCTGTAAAGTGGGGGTTTTGCTGCAGGGTTTGCTGGGGGCACTGAAACTTATTCGAGGGTAGTGCTTTTCAGTGGGGGAGCTGAGATTAATTTTGGATATCTGTTGTCCAACAATTAAATTATAATGATAGCTATGATGGCCACTGCTTTCGGTGGGCAAGCAGGAAGCTCTCACCTTTCCCTTACAGGACTACACTTAGAATAATATTAAAAATAGAGAGGGATGATATTTAAAACAACTCATTTTAATCTTGTTCAGCATTCTCCTCGCCGCACGTTTTCCCTGTAAAATTGGTGCAGTGCACTTAAATGCAGACTGGGCACTGCATGGGCACTGTGGTTAGAGCCTGACGTAAACATTGTATGATGTATATTTTTGGTCTTGGCGAGCTGCTGAATATAAACTTAAGTACAAACAGTGCTAGGCCTGCCTGCTGCTTTCTGTCTTTGAGGTTAGAAGGGTAACGCCTTGGCTGTTGAGAATCCATGATGCCAACGCCAAATTCCCCAGATTGCTGAGGCCACATCCTGTCTAGAAAACATGAGGTGCTAGTGTCCAGAGCAAAACAGGCTAATAAAAACCATGTCCTGTCCCCCGGTCGTGGAATGTAGACCTGGAACGTTCTTGCAGATCAGAGAGCCACACAAACCCCTTTTTGTGGATATGAAGCTGAGTCCCAGAAAGGTCAACTGAGGTGTCCAGCATGATACAGTGAGACCTAGATAGTAACAGAATTGGGCCTAGACTCTGACATTCCACCAACTAGATGTTGTGAGGCATCTTTGAATCTAACATGTGGTCTCTGTGCCCTGTTTTATTGTGTGAGTAAAGAGATCATGCAGCTTTAAGGAAGAGGGATTGTAGAGTGAGTGCAAGAAGTCGGCCACCTCCCTGTGCTCACCAGATGCTCGCCCATGGTACTAATAACAGCCGTTGTCTGGGAGAACCTCCAGCATCAGCCATGGGCAGGTGGCAAGCTCAACCATGCAGAGGGCTGAGCAGGCCTTTGGCATCCTGACATGGCATTCTGGAGGCCTCCTTCAATGGTATGTATGTGGGTTCCCCACACAGCTTCCCAGCTTTTGCTTTGGGAGATTGAAAATAAGTCTTGTTTATCATGGTTGCTATGGCAGGGAGGGGATATGGTATTTAGGGGAATGGGTAAGCCATGGAATCTAGACTGCGGAGAAGGGGCCTCTTATGCTCACCTCTTGGCTGTCTGAGTGTGGCTGGCCAAGGCCTTTGGACTGAAGGTCCTTGAGTGACTCTCAGAAACTGGGGCATAACCCACATGCCTCAACTGGAAATGACTAATGAGCCTTTATTTTTTGCCTGGGGACAAAGGGCATTTTGGTCAGGACAATTCCTCCTTTTGTAAGGACTGTCCTGAGCATTGCAAGACATAGAGTACTTCTTGGCTTTTCCTGCCGAAATGCCAGTAGCACCCCTCCCAGTCATCGTGACAGCCAGAACTGTCCCTGTGGGTTTCCAGGCACCCCCGGGAGGGCTGGTTCACACTTGGTTGAGGGACCCTGGGCTAAATCCCTGAGACAGAGACTGCCTGCCTGGTGAGGAGATGGAGGAGCAGCCAGGTTGTTTCCTGACAGGCACAGCAAAACAAGATAAGGGGCTTTTTAAAAAATCTTTGTTGTAGAAAGTATTACAGATCTCCCCTTTTCCCCCCATTCACCCCTCTGCTCTGCCTCCACCCCCACCGCCGCCCAGGCCTTCACTGCACTATTGTCTGTGTCCATGGGTTATGCATATACGCATGTAAGTTCTTTGGCTAATCTCTTCCCTTCCCTCTGAGATTTTGCCAGCCTTTTCCATGCTTCCATGTCTCTGGATCTATTTTGTTCATCAGTTTATTTTGTTCATTAGATTCACCTATAAGTCAGATAATGTGATACCTGTCTTTCTCTGCCTGGCTTATTTCACTCAGCATAATACTCTCCATTTCCATCCATGCTGTCCCAAAGGGTAAGAGCTCCTTCTTCTTGCAGCCGCGGAGTACTCCATGGTGTGACTGTGCCACAGCTTTTTTATCCACTCATCTACTGATGGGCACTTGGGCTGTTTCCAGATCTTAGCTAGTGTAAACTGTGCTGCTATGAACACAGGGGTGCATATATTCTTTCTGATTAGTGTTTAGGTTTCTTAGGATGTATTCCTAGAAGTGGGATCACTGGGTCAAATGGCAAGTCCATATTTAATTTTTTGAGGAAACTCCATACTGCTTTCCACAGTGGCTGCCCCAGTCTGCATTCCCACCAGCAGTGCACTAGGGTGCCCCTTTCTCCACACCCTCGCCAGCACCTGCCATTTGATGATTTGTTGATGGTGCCCTTCTGACAGGTGTGAACTGATAACTCATTGTGGTTTTATTTTGCATCTCCCTGATGATTAGTGACTGAGCATTTTTTCATCTGTCTCTTGGCCATCTGTATGTCCACTTTGGAGAAGTGTCTACTTAGGTCCTTGGCCTGTTTTTTAATTGGATTGTTTGTCTTCCTTTTGTTAAGTTGTATGAGTTCCTTACATATTTTGGATATTAACCGTTTATCAGATGTGTCGTTGGCAAATATGTTCTCCCATTCTATGGGCTCCCTTTTCGTTTCGTTGATGGGTTTTTTTGCTGTGCAGGAGCTTTTTATTTTGATGCAGTCCCGTTTGTTTATTTTTTCCTTCATTTCTCTTGCCCTAGGAGATGTATCAGCAAACATTGCTACGAGAAGTCTGAGATTTTGCTGCCTACGTTTTCTCCTAGGATTTTTATGGTTTCACATCTTACATTTAAGTCTTTTATCCATTTTGAGTTTATTTTTGTATATGGTATAAGATAGTGATCTAGTTTCACTTTTTTGCATGTACCTGTCCAAATTTCCCAACTCCATTTATTGAAGAGATTGTCTTTATTCCATTGTATGTTCTTGCCTCCTTTGTCAAATATTGAGGTAATGGCTTGGGTTGATTTCTGGGTTCTCTGTTCTGTTCCACTGATCTATGTCTGTTCTTGTGCCAGTACCAGCCTGTTTTGATTCCAGTGGCTTTGTTTTATAACTTGATAACTGGTATTGTGATCCCTCCAACTTTGTTCTTCTTTCTCAAGATTGCCATGGTTATTTGGGGTGTTTTTTGGTTCCATATAAATTTTCAAAGTGTTTGTTCTAGATCTGTGAAATATGCTATTGGTATTTTAACAGGGATTGCATTGAATTTGTAGATTGCTTTGGGCAGTATGGACATTTTAATGATGTTAATTCTTCCAATCCATGAACACGGTATATTCTTCCACGTTTATATCTTCCCTTATCTCTTTTTTCAATGTCCTATAGTTTTCCGAGTACAGGTCTTTTACCTTCTTGGTTAAGTTTATTCCTAAGTATCTACATTTTTTTGTTGCAATTGTAAATGGGATTTTTTTTAAACTTTCTCTTTCTGAGAGTACATTATTGGTGTATAAAAATGCCATCGATTCCTGGGTGTTAATTTTGTATCCTGCTACCTTGCCGAATTCATTTATTAAATGGATCTAGTAGTTTTTTGGAGGAGTCTTTACGATTTCCTATGAACAATATCATGTCATCTGCAAATAATGAAAGTTTTGTTTCCTCCTTTCCAATTTGGATCCTTTTATGTTTCTTCTTGTCTGATCGCTGTGGTTAGGACTTCTAGTACTATGTTGAATAAGAGTGGTGAAAGTGGACACCCCTGTCTTGTTCCTGTTCTTAGGGGAAATGGTTTTAGTTTTTGCCCATTGAGTATGATATTGGTTGTAAGTTTGTCATATGTGGCCTTTATTATGTTGAGATATGATCCTTCTACCTCCACTTTGCTGAGAGTTTTTATCAAAAATGGATGTTGAATTTTATTGAATGCTTTTTCTGCATCTATTGATATGATCCTGTCATTTTTATCTTTCAATTTGTTTATGTGATGTATCATGTTTATTGATTTGCAAATATTGTACCAGCCTTGTATCCCTGGAATAAATCCCATTTGTTCATGGTGTATGATCTTTTTAACATATTGCTGGATCCAATTTGCTAATATTTTGTTGAGGATTTTAACATCTATGTTCATCAGGGATATTGGCCTGTAATTCTCTTTCTTTGTAGTGTCTTTATCTGGTTTTGGAATGAGGCTAATGCTGGCCTCATAAAGAGCTTGGAAGTGTTCCTTCCTCTTGGATTTTTTGGAATAGTTTCAGGAGGGTAGGTGTTAGTTCTTTGAATGTTTTGGTAAAACTCCCCTGTGAAGCCATCCACGCCATGGCTTTTGTCTGCTGGGAGCCCTTTGATTACTGCTTCAACTTCATCAGCAGTTATCAGCCTATTCAGGTTTTCTGACTCTTCCTGACTGAGTTTTGGGAGGCTATATTTTTCTAGGAATTTGTCCATTTCATCCAGGTTGTCCAGCTTGGTGGTGTATAGTTGTTCTTAGTATTTTCTTACAATCCTTTGTATTTCTGTGGTGTCAGTTGTTACCTCACCTCTTTCATTTCTGATTTTGCTTATTTGGGTCCTCTCTCTTTGTTTCTTGATGAGCCTGGCTAAAGGTTCATCAATCTTGTTTATCTTTTCAAAGAACCAGCTCTTGGTTTCATTGATCTTTTGTTATTTTTTTTTAGTCTCTATGTTATTTATTTCTGCTCTTTATTATTTCTTTCCTTCTACTTACTCTGGGCTTTTCTTACTGTTCTTTTTCTAAGTTTTTAAGTTGTAGTGTTAAAGAGTCTATTAGAAGTTTTTCTTGTTTTTTGAGGTAGGCTTGTAATGCTATGAACTTCCCTCTCAGGACTACTTTCATTGTGTCCCATAGATTTGGAGTTGTTGTGTGTTCATTTTCATTTGTTTCCAGAAAGTTTTTCATTTCTTTCTTGACCTCTTTGGTAACCTATTCACTGTTTAAAAACAGGCTATTTAGCTTCAATGTGTTTGAATGTTTCTTTGTGTTTCTATTGTAGTTGATTTCTAATTTCATGCCATTGTGGTCTGAGAAGATGCTTGATATGATTTCAGTCTTCTTGAACTTGTAGAGGCTTGTTTTGTGTCCTAACATGTGTTCTATCTTTGAGAATGTCCCATGTGCACTTGGGAAGAATGTATATTCTGCAGCTTTGGGGTGAAATGTTCTGTAAATGTCAATTAAATCCATCTGATCTAGTGTATCATTTAGGGTCACTGTTTCTTGTTGATTTTTTGTCTGGAAAACTTATCCAGTGAAGTCAGCAAGGTCTTTAAGTCCTCTAGTATGACTGTATTGCTGTTGATCTTTCCCTTAAAGTCCCCTAGAGGTTTTTTATAAATTTAGGTGCTCCTATATTGGGTGCGTATATGTTTATCAGGGTTATATCCTCTTGTTGGATCAATCCCTTTAGTATTATGTAATGACCTTTCTTGTCTCTTGTTATGGTCTTCATTTTGAAGTCTGTTTTGTCCAATATGAGTATTGCTACCCCAGCTTTTTTTTTTTTTTTTCATTTCCATTTGCATGGAAAATTTTTTTCCATCCTTTCATTCTCATCCCATGTGAGTCTTTTGTTCTGAGGTGGGTCTCTTATAAACAGCATATATTTGGGTCATGTTTTCTAATCCATTCAGCTACACTGTATCTTTTTGTTGGGGCATTTAATCCATTTACATTTAAGGTTATTATTGATAGATACTTATCTATTGCCATTTTGATTCTTTATACCTATGTTTCTCTCTCTCTATTTCTATTTCTACTTCTAATTACAGCAGTTCCTTTAACATTTCCTGCAATGCTGGTTTGGTGGTGATAAACTCCTTTAGCCTTTTTTTTTGTTTGGGAAGCTCTTTATTTCACCATCTATCTTGAATGATAGGGTTGCTGGATAGAATATTCTTGGTTTCAGATCCCTGTTTTGCATTACCTTGAGTACTTCATGCCATTCCCTTCTGGCCTGTAGAGTTTCTGATGAGAAGTCAGCTGACAGCCTTATGGGAGCTCCTTTGTAAGTAACAGATTGCTTTTCTCTAGCTTCCTGTAATATTCTCTCTTTGTCTTGAATTCTTGGCATTTTCATTATGATGTGTCTGGGTGTAGGCCTTTTTGGATTCTTGCTTGGAACTCTCTGTGCCTCCTGAACTTGTGTGACTTTTTCCTTCACCAGATTAGGGAAGTTTTCTGCCATTATTTCTTCAAATAGGTTCTCTAACCCTTGCTTACTTTTGACTTCTTCTGGCACTCCTATAATATGAATATTGTTACGTTTCATGTTGTTCCACAGCTCCCTTAGACTGTCCTCCTGTTTTTTAATTGTTTTTTCTTTTTGGGTCTCTGACTGAGTGATTTTTTTTCTACCCTGTCTTCTAATTTGCTGATCCAATCCTCAGCTGCCTCCAATCTGCTGTTTATTCCTTCCAATGTACTCTTTATTTCTGCTATGTCATTCTTAATTTCCTTCATAGTTTCCATATCTTTTTTCACGCTGTTGAGCATCCTTACAATTAGTATTCTGAATTCTATATCTGATAGATTGCTTATCTCCATTTCATTTAGCTCTTTTTCTGGAGACTTCTCTTGTTCTTTTATTTGGGGCTTTTTTTTTTGTCTCCCCATTTTGGCTGCCTGTTTGGGTTTGTTTCTATGCATTAGGTGGATCTGCTAGGACTGTCAGTCTTTTTGAAGGGTCTCTGGTGCAGGCCAAGTCAGACGCAGTTTGTGACTGGCCCTGAGTTCTCTGTTTGGAGCTATCAACAACCCTTGACTTGAGATCTCCTCTGCTGGGGCTGGGTGCAGTTGGACAGGACCAAGATGCACACCAAAGTCTGCTTTCCAAGGCCTGTGTCCAGAAGCAGATCAGGCAAGGACTCAAAGCACTCTGAGGTCCGCCTCTGCCTGCAGACTGATTAATCTGATTCTCTCAATGAGCCTCAGGCTGTGGAAACTCCACAGGGTGGGGCAATTGCTTCCCCACCCCCAGGCAAAAGTAGCAAATTTTCTGCCTGAGAAAGATGTCCTCTGCAGTTTGGGGGAATGACCCGGCACAGGAATCCAGAGGGGTGTACTCTAACGCCAGAGCCCAAAACCCTAGATTCTCCTCACACAGCTCCAGTCCACTCTGCCCTCCCTCTGCAGGAGCCCAAGGTGAGTGGCTGCGCACGAAACGTGTGTTGGCCCTTTGGGGGGTGCCTGCATTCCCAGCCCTCTCCCTGGCAGACAGAAACCCAGTTGCTTTCCACAGCCAGCTGTTGTGTGGGCACCTTTCTCAGTGCTGGTGCTCTGGGCTGGGACGTTCAGCCTGGGGATTAGGCCCCAGAGTCCTCAGTGGGAACCCCCACAGCTGAGATCTCCCTCCGGACCTTCAGCTGCGGCCTGTGGGAGCCCAGCCAGCCCTTACGCCTCCGCACTTCCTGCCAGTTTCTATGCCGTTTCCACTTTTCCTCCTTGGTTAGGAGGGTGCTCTCCATCCAGCTTGTCTTCAGTTGCAGTTGATTATTCAGGACGGTTTTTCTATATTTTAATTGTAATTCCAGTTTGGTCCTGAGAGAGTGTCAGTGTAGCTTCTATTCAGTCCACTTCAATCTTTAATCTCCAAGCCCTCAGTTATTTCTGACCAAAGCATAGTGTGTTACTTCTTTGTTTGCTAGGGCTGCCATAGCAAAGTACCACAGGCTGGGTGGCTTAAGCAACAGAAATTTATTTCCTCACAGTGCTGGAGGCTGGACGTTCAGGATCAAGGTGCCAGCAGTTTGATTTCATTGGCGGCCTCTCCCCTTGGCTGGCAGGTGGCCATGCTCTTTCTGTGTCTACATGCGCTTCCTTCTGCAGATCTGTGTCCTACTCTCTTATGAGGTCATCAGTCATAATGGACACCTCTCCTCCCCGAAAAGACCTCACTTAACTTTATCTCTTGAAAGAGCTTATTTCCAAAAATAATCACATTCCGAAGTATTGGGGATTAGAACTTCAACGTGTAGATTTGGGAGGCACAGTTGAGCCTTTAACCATCACCCACAGGGGTTATCTTGTCAGAGATGGAGCCACCAGCTGTGCCCATGGATATTATCGCAGGTTGTGAACAAGCCTCCCAGACAGACATTGGGCCACTTTCTCCTCATACAACTGGACTTCTGGGCTTTTGCAAGGCCCTGGGCTGCTGCGCTTGCCAAACTTGTCAGTGGCAGCCAGAGCTGAAGGACTGAAAAAGCTCAGATCAGGGATTGCTGCCCACTCGAGCTCAGGGTCTCTTGCTTTGTGAGCTTGAACACTCAGGCAGCCTGCCTCCTGGCAGGAGCTAGTCTCAACTGCTCAGGGTTATGGTGTTTTGAGAATGCCATCCTGGAGGACTGGGTTCCTTAGGTAGTGTGTCCCAGCCTCAATGTGGTGGTGAGTGGTTCTTGAAACCTAGTGGGATATGTGAAATCTGGGTCCAGGCACCAGGGGAAGTAGAGGGTAAGGGTAAATATGAGCCCTTTCAACATTGCTGGAAGTAGCCATTCTGCCCAAAAAAGCCAACATTTCAATAAAATGCTTTCATAGTCTCAGCAAGTCAAATCCTCTCCTCTTGGGGAGACTGGCTTGGTGGTGTGTCAGAGGAAGAGTGTGGGGTGACACTAGCTGTTAAAATGTGACAATGACCTTGATTGACCAAAGGTCTGTTCAGAATTTTATCTTGTGTAATGAAGTCCTGGCCTGGCAGAATTGACCCACAGATTCCATCTCATTGCTGGAACACCTTTCCTAGGCAGCCGAGGATTGCTTGGACTGAGGGCTGATGCTTCTGGCCGAGGAGCCCTGGTAACATCTTCTCATTGCTTCCTGAGTGTGAATGAGGTCACTGATGGAGAACCCCCCAGCCCTCCGAGGTGGTCCCTTAAACACCCAGAGTCACTGTTTCTAAGCTCGCTCTGTGATCTTAGTCCAGAACTTGACCTCTTTGAGCATCAGTTTTCTCATAAGATGGAGACAAAAATTTTCTACTTGGGTAAGATGTTACAAAGAATCCCAGGGGATATTGGGAGGGAGCACATCGCAGTGGTTGAGTGTGAAAGACCGAGGTTCCTATTCCAGCTCTGCTCCTTGTGATTTGCTCTTGGACAGGCTCTTATTTTTATGCTTTCTCTTTTCAATTTTGTAAAATGGGTGTAATGTGACATGGTCTGTCGTGTAGGATTGTTGTGAAGATCAAATGAGATAAGGCGCTGAAGCACCTAGCGTAGTGCCTGTGATGTAAGTGCTCAGGCATAGTTCCTTTTTTTTTTTCTTCTTTTTTTGTTTTAATAAAACATTACCGAGGCAGGTGCTGAGCTGAATTTAGAAGTTGCAGAATTATGTCAGCCCTGCTTGGGAATTTCATCCTCGTGGTACTTTGCTAAGGAACAGCAGGTGGCGATATTGCCACATCTTGGCACTGCTGGCCGCGATCTGCAGCTGCAGGAAAGTGGTTAGAAATTCAGTTCCATGGGGTGGCAGTACTCAGTTGCTGCAATTGTTCTGTATTCCTTGCAAGATAATTGTTTCCATAAACAACTAGAGCCAGTTGGGCGACTGGGTGGACATTCCTGCAGATAATTCCAGGGCCAGAGGCCACAGCCTGGCCATTCTGGTTAGCTGTAGCAGCTCTTGTTTTCATGCCCAGGATGGCATGTTCCTTGCTGAATGCTGAATTACCACATGCCTAATGCAAGGTTGTCATGGAGCTAAAGTGGTGTGGACTGAAGCTTGGGGCTGCTGAGGGTGGGCTCAAGGACACTGAACTTCAGCAGGACCTCTATTAACATTTCTTACCTACTTCTGCAGTTCTGGGCCAGCTTGCCTAAACTGAGAGCATGGTTTTGAAACAGTCAGGTTTCTTTTGTGCCTACGAGTCTGAGAGTCTAGAATGTGAGATACTATGGCCCAGGGAGCATAAGTGGTCATAAGTTTTTAAAATGGAAGTTTTCATCAATGGCAGAATCCCTGAAGAATAGACTGAGAGTAATTTGAATCAGCAGTTCAGTTCTGTGGTCTGGGTTGATGACATGTGCCGGACGGTTATTAGTCCCCTGTGATCTGTGATGCTTCAGGGGCACTTGAAGGAAAGATAGAACGGAGAAGCCAGCCAGACAAAGACTGCACAAAACAGTATGATTTTTTTAAAAAACCAATTCTGTTGAACTGGCATGATTTAAATGTACTAACTTAAGTGAACATTTCTGCTGATTTGAAAACTGTAAATCTGGCGAATGTGGTTAGTCTTGACATGTAACCTGCTGTGGTTTCAGTAATGCACCACAAGGTGGCACCAACTTCAAAAACTGGTTTAGCCACTTGAGGAAGTTGTGGGGACACAGCTCTAAATCATGTAACGGGCGGTTCAGGTCTTCAGCAAATCTCACCAAATGGCCCTTATGTTCTGTTTCGTTGACTTCCAGGAAACTGAGGGCTAGAGAGTTAACTATTTTTCCACATATTACTATAAATCAGCTTGACATGATTTGAAAATTATTCAGACGTTTAGTTGATTCTTAACTCACAAATTTTTTCTCAAAGGGCTACTTGACTTCATTTAGTGGATACTTTACTCAAGTGAAAATAGATTTAAAGCTTTTCATTGGAAAAAAATTGCTCCATTAGGCTTCTTGGTAAAATCTCATCTCTCTCACCTGTTGCTGACAACTTAAATACTATTTCTTTTTTAGGAAGTATCAGCCCAGGGAGAAACCTTCCTAACGATTTTATTTATCTAATTTTTTTTTTGTTAACTGGCTAGTTATCATTTTACCTATCTTTGTAAAAGGTTACCCACATTTTAGTTATTTGGTTGTTTGTGTTCCTTAGTTATCAAATTAGATTGAGTCCAGGCGGCAGTACCTGGTTTCTTTAACTCTGATTAGTCCCTGAAGACAAGGACTGTTAACTTGTTTTCTGGAAAATGCATCCAACACTGGAATTTTTAAAAAAAATTTTAGAACTACCTTTGAATTCCTTATATATATTTATGCATATATATTAATGACATTTGAAGTTTATAAATGTACATGGGGCTAACTTTTCATGCTATTCTAGACTCTCTATCTGTGGTCCCCTACAGCTCTGATTTGAGTGGCACAGGGAAGAAAATCTGTCTTGTTTCTTTATTTAATGGGGTAATGAGGAGAAATCATTTCAAAGTGACCATTCAGAATATTTCCTATTCCAGCAGTCGCTTGAACAATCTTTATTCTATAGCCCATTTAGTAGAGAGTAAAACATTGGTAAGAGAGTACTTTCTGCAACCACAGTTGCCTATTTTCGGTTTGATTTTCCCCTTAAGCTACCTTTCTGTGCTAATTTGTTATTCAAATGACCAGCAATAAATGTGATAAAGTCCAAAAAGGTTACCCACATTTTGGTTATTTCTGGAATACAAACGGCCTACAAATGTTTGTTCAGTGTCTGTTTCTCAGATTTTTAAGATAACTAGGGCTTAGCAGGAATGGAGAACATGAGTAAATGAATTTGCTTAAAATAATGATTTTGTTTCTAATAAAAACTGATCAAATATGGTACATTTTGTTGTCTCCCTTAGATTGGAATCATTGGTGGTACAGGCCTGGATGATCCAGAAATCTTAGAAGGAAGAACTGAGAAATACGTGGATACTCCATTTGGCAAGGTTAATATCCATTTAATGGAGACATATTAGCTTTTCCTTTCTCCTTGCTACCTTGATTTTTAAGTTTAAATTTTTTTAAAATTGCTTTTGTGTCGTCAGCCCAGGGCTGCCGGTCCCAGGCTGGGGGTGGCCAGGAATCCTGTCAGTGGGTTCTACCAGCTGAGACCGCATCCCCAAGGATGCCTTGGACTCGCCTGTATTGAAAGCATTGCTTTTGAACGTGTGCAGCTTCTCAATTTCTATTCCTAGAAGCCACATACTCATTTTAGACATAGCAACTGTACTCTTCAGTTATCTGCATTTAAAGCATTTAAATCAGCTTCTAATTTGGTGCAGATAGGTCATACCATGCTAATTTAGGAGGTAATCTACAAAGTAAGCCCTGGCCCAAAGGGGGATTTCTTGGGGATTCATAATACGATTGCATAACTGAACTGGAAATAGAACCCTCCTTTTCCGTTCCAAGGAGGCTGTTCATTCTCTCAACCCCCGTGTCACCCAGCGAGGGTGAGGGTGTTTGCCTTCTAATCCCCTGGTCCTGCTTCCACACACTGCTGTTCTTCGATCCTACTGTGAGGATCCCTGCACCTGACATTCCCAACCCAGTCCTTTCTCAGCAAGTCCTTAGATTGACCTCATGTTCTCCCAGTCCTGCTAGAAGCCTGTAAGCTTGGCTCATGTCTCAGCCTTATGTTTTCTTAAGCCCCTAGTCTCAGAACCTTTCTCTCCATTACCTCAGGACACCGGTGGCCATATTATGGTTGGTTAACAGAGCAAACGGTTCCAGTGCTGAATTCTTAAATCCCCTGACGGTGGCCTCCTGGCCCACCTGGGTTTCACCCTCGCACTTGTATCTACCAACACAGCTGTATTTGGTGGCCTACCGTCAGAGTCCCTTGGGTGCTTGCTACTACCCAGCACCTGACACAGCCTTCTGAGTCCAGTGAACCTCCATGCTTGTAAATGGCTAAGTAAATATTTATTGAGTGATTACTCGTCAAATCTAGACTCTTCTTTAAAGTATATCGTCAAACTCCAAGTTCCCACGAATCCTGACATGGTTGAACAAGTGGAGTGGCAGCTTTTCAATTGTTCATATGTTTTCAAATCACTGAGTTGTAACCATTGTTCCTTATGTGCAGCCTTCTGATGCCTTAATTTTGGGGAAGATAAAGAATGTTGATTGCGTCCTACTTGCAAGGTAAGATGTTTTAGATTTTACAAATGTCACTCCTAAAGGAGAATTTAAATTTAACTTAAAATCTGGAAAGAGTCATGATACAGGTATGAGTTTTTATGTGCTGGTGGCGCCAGGTCATCTTAGTCACCTTCATTCACCTCCTCACGGTGTTTTGGGCCAGTTAGACTGACTTAGAGCTCACCCACTCCCTCCTTAGGGAGTGATGAGTTTGACTAAAGTTGAAGCTCTGGTTGGTTGGCTTCCTTCAGTTCCAGCTGCAAGAGGAAATGTTTTCTTCTGTTTTTTGTTTTTCTAGTTAGCAAGATAAAGAAAAACTGCTTCATTCATGACCCTTGTGGATATTACTATAGTCCTAAGTTTGTGGGGAGCAGATTTTGGGTCCCTGAGGTGGATTCCCTGTGGTTTCTGTGCCCTTGTTTCTTTGATAAGTCTAGCGCGGCTCCAGATTATAGAGGAAGAAAAGTCATCTGTATCTCATGTATTTGTTTTCTATTGCTGCGTAACAAACCAAATGACCACAAATTTAGCATCTTCAGACAGCGCACATGTTCTTAAAGTTTCCGGGCGTTGGCGATGTGGGGACGGCTTAGCTGGGTTTGCTCTTTGGAGTCACACAAGGTAGATTCAGGGCTTATTCTTGCGTGGAGCTCCAAATCCACATTCAGGTCCACGTGGCTGTTGGCAGAATTCAGTTCCTGGAGGTTGTAGGACTGAGGCCTTCGTCTCCTAGAGGCTGTGCACGTTCTCTGCCACCTAACCCTCTCCATAGGCAGTTCACACGATAGCAGCCTTCTCCTTCGGGGCCAGTAGGAGGGTCTCTGCTGTCAAGATGTAACTTAACCATGGGCCGGACTCCCAGCAGCTTTGCTGTATCCCATTGATTGGAATCAAGTCTCAGATCCACCTGTAAGATGTGTGTCAGCAGGATTGGTTTCTTCTGAGGGCCGGGAGGGAGGGATCTGTTCAGACCCCTCTGGCTTGTTGGTGGCCATCTTCTCCCTGTATCTTCACATGTTCTCTGTATGTCTTCCTCCAGATTTTCTCTTTTTGTAATGGTACCATTTGTATTAAATTAAGGCCCGCCCTAATGACCTCATTTTAACTTAATTACCCTATTAAAGACCCTGCTCCCAAATAGGGTTACATTCTGCTGGTACTAGGGGTTAGGAATTCAGCATATGAATGGCGGGAATGGGGGGGCACAGTCCAGCCTGTAACATGGGTCATGGGTGAGGTGATCTTTTCTCAGATGAAACTTTCTCATGTCATCATAAACAACTGGAAACTCTCCTATTTTAAACATTTCATTAACTCATTTGGGTGATGGAGCAGAAGGAATAGAGATTCAGCTGGACACTTGAGTTTTTATTTGTATTTTGCGTCTTTCTTCATTGGCACCTCTTGTTTTCTCTGTCATGGCTCATCTGAGACCGGGTGCCTCTTCCTGGAGAGGGAATTCTAAGTCAGTTGGTACCTCCCCTGGAGAGGAAAATAAATGCATGGAACGTAAAGCCGCCTGCGCTTTCAAACCGAATGGCTTATACTTGGCGTGGACTGGTTACGGCCCAGCCTCGTTTTCCGCCCTGCCCACGAAAGCGCTTCGGCGGGCGGGGCCGGGAGGCGCCGCCTGGTGGGTTTCTCTCCTGGCAGCGCGGCTGTGCTGCACCCGTTGCCCGAGCGCCCTGTCCCCCGCAGGCATGGTCGGCAGCACACTATCATGCCTTCAAGAGTCAACTATCAGGCGAACATCTGGGCTCTGAAGGAGGAGGGCTGTACTCACGTCGTAGTGACCACAGCTTGCGGCTCCTTGAGGGAAGAGATTCAGCCCGGTGATATCGTCGTTATCGACCAGTTCATCGACAGGTGAGTCGCCGTCTGCCTCGCTTTGGGCGCCTGTAAGGTCATTCTCGGCTCAGACGGGCGGCGTGTGGGGACTTGGGGGGGAGGGACAGACTGTTAGGCTCTTTATGGTGGGAGCTTTTCAACATAGATACAGGATAGAGTAATAACCGTAGACTCTCATGTTCCTGATTCCCCACTTCACCATTCAGCTCGCTGCAGTTTGTAGCTACAAGATGAGGACTCTTTAAAAAACAAAAAATAATTACGTGGTATTTCCTCAGTATTAGGTGTCTGGGCAATGCTCTCACCTTTTCCCTATTGTCCCATAAACTTACTTTTTTTTGTAAACCCTCACCCGAGGATATTTTTTCCGTCGATTTTCAGAGGGAGTGAAAGGGAGGGAGGGATGGGGGGAGAGAGAGAGAGCACATCATTTTAGCAAAAACAACCTTGTTCTAAAGTGGTCTTCAGAGATTGTTTTAATCTCCCTAACAGAAATTTGTGATGAAGAATCAGAATAGAATAAAATGGCTATTCTTATTTAGTAGGTGGCAGAACAAAAGCATGTGGCTTTCTCTACCCTCAGTGCCCAGCACAGGGATAAAACCACCAGCCCAGCATATCAGTCCCGTGCATGCCTCAGAGGTCATAGGGTCTGAGCGTGACAGGTGGCTCTGGTTTGCATGGTTGTTTAACAAAACGTTAGCTTTACTCCAAAAATGAAACACCCTGGAAGGAGTCTGAGAGGCTGGAAGCTCTTTTAAGAAAAAAGGTCATTCTCCTGCAAATCATTTTCTTTTCTCTCATGCTACAGAACAGCCTTTGAAAAGTTGAAAGTCTGGCATGAGAAAAGGGGAATCCTGGGTGTGCCCGACCTGGAGAAAGCAGGACCACAGACAGGTGGGAGGGAGTGCTTTCAGGTATTTCTGGGTGTGTGTAGTCGGTCCTTGCATCTGTTTCTCAGACATGCAAGGAAATGCTAATCTCTAAAGTGAAAAAATCTTTCATTAGTGTTTGGGGCAGTCACAGAAAACAGAATGTATCTTGGTCTGGAATTTACATACTAAAGGAAAGTGTTTATGCCATTGTCTCGCTTTTTTGCCTAGTGGCAGGTTTCTGCTCTGGGTTCAGGGCTCCATGGGCCATGTCCTTCACAAACCCCAAATTTAAAATAGTTCATACCAAGAACTTGTAGGCGGCTCTGCCACAGTCAGTTTCCTCAGTGCCTCTGCCTCCCACCCATTGGGTCTGCATCATTCATTTTTTCTATCTTGGCGGAGGTCCCCCTCAGCAGAGCCACAAGTCATTGGTTGGGGGGGGCTTGTTCCACTTCTCAACAGTCATTAAACAGTCCCTTCGAACTGGGGAAAGAATACGCCTGACCTTTCGTCTGTCCCGAGAGAACATTGTGAGGCTGTTTATGCTTTAAAAGGATCATCATAAGGGAGATGCTCCAAGGGTTCATAATGTGGGGGTTCTTCTCCTGTGGTGCAGACCTTGTCTGTGCAGGGCTTGCCTGGCTCTCAGTGTCACCCTTGGGAGTATGGGAGAGAAAAAACCCTCCTAAGCAAGTCAAAGTCCATTCCCCTCCCCAGAATCACCTGTCCCCCTGCCAGTCAGTTCTGCTGTTACCATCTGTCCTGGTGGTAGCCCTGCTTTCTAAAACACAGGGCTCTGAGGAAGCACCTGCCCGCCTGGGCATGGCAGGGGCCCCATCACACTCTGAGGCAAGACTTAGAGAAATTTAGAAGCATGACTGTGGATTTCGTTGGCTCTTGTTTTTGCCTTTCAGCATCTGGAGGGCATGCTTGCCTCTCCCGTCTCCGCTGCCCTCCCCACGTTTACAGCCTGACTTTACTGACTCGTTGTAAAGTGGAGTGTAGAAGCGATTTCTAATGAGGTGGTTGCTGTTGTAAGGCAAGACTTTTTGCCCAGTGGCTGCTTGTTTCACAATATGAGGCATTTTATTGTCTCTTCCTGTTTTCCTTCTGTTGCACCCAGTCACTGCTGAGTTCTCCAAGGTCACTGTCTTGGGGGAGACCAATTATATGACCTTTCTATCACCCCAAACTACTAACTGTCCATGCCAGGCAAGGTCCCCCCCAGGCAGAGGATTCCAGCAATTTCTACACATGATTTTTCTCCCCTTCACCATCAGTCATGATTGTTAGCATTGAAAGGAGTCCAGTTCACCATATTTTATAATGCACGAATTAAAGGAACGACCGGCCCTGGCTGGGTGGCTCAGTTGGAGCATTGTCCCATACACCAAAAAGGTTGTGGGTTCAATCCCAGTCAGGGTGCAGATGGGAGGCAGCCGATTGATGTTCCTTTCTCACATTGATGTTTCTCTCTCTCTCTTTCCTTCCCTCTCTCTAAAATCAATAAACATATCTTTGGATGAAGATTAAAAAAAATAATAATAGTAAATAAAAGGAACAACTAGATCTATAAACTGGTGCCCCCATTATATTAAGTTAAAAAAAAAAGAATAATAATAGGATCTTTTAAACTGCTTCGGTCACTATCGGAAATAATCTCAGGGTGCAGCTAGCAAACATCAGTGAGGATATGAGGGTAAGAAATTTTCTTTTGAACAGTGGCCTTTATCAGGGATGCTTTGCAGATAAGGATTTTTTTTTTTTTTACAATGAGAAAAATCCAACCAAAAAGTGGAGATTAAAAAAAAAGGAGAGTGTAATTCTTAGTCCAAGTGTTTTCTGCAGAATGCTGTCAACAGGTTGGCCTTTTGTGTCTGATCCCCCAGCTTGATTCTGCTTGAGGAATGAAGACATCCAGAATTTTTCCTGGGTCTGCCCCCAAATTCCTTTGTCACTTGGTGCTGTCATCTGCCAAGTGAGGATGCTGGATTGATCCCTAGGGGTCCAGATATCCGCCCTCCGGAGAGAATGATTTTCTCGCTGGGATCGGGAGGGGTTGCGGGCTGGGGTGAGTTTTACTCGTGATGCTGGCTTACTCATCAGGAAAGTCCCGCTGTAAACAGTGCCCAGGGATTATGTCAGGTTATTCCCCCTCCCCAAGGCACAGCCCTGCCTTGGGCTTCCCCTCCGATGTCATATGTGGCGTTACTTTTTCTCACCCTATAAAGCACAGGCCGGAGGTTCAGGTGGGCTCTCATATCGGTTACATCACCATTGCAGCCTCTCGGGCGGGGCGTGGATTCTTCATAGAAATGGGAGTTTTATGGTAAAGATTACACAGGGTGCCTTTCCTGAGGGTTCTGTCAGCTGCTGTTTTAAACCCTTGCTCTTCTCTCCTGCCCAGCTCTTTCACTCGGCTGAGATTGTACCTCTTTACAAGAAAGAAAACCTCAGCTGTTCCTTCACTCTTCTTTCGCCCTTTACTTGCACCCCTCTTCCCTGTCATCTTCCTGCCAATAGCTGTCCTGGCCTTGGGGGCCCCCACTCCCTGTAGGAGGCAAACTCCCCTTGCAGCCTGGCCCTGTTACCCACCGGGTAGCCTCACTGTGAAGAAAAATGCTGATGAGCTCCCAAGTTTTGAATTCCTAGTGGGTGCCATAGATCAATCCCGTTTGCCACATATAAGGGTAATTTCCCCAGTTTATAGTTGAAGAACCTTGAGCTCAGAAATACTGGTCATTTGCTGGTAGGCCGACCTGTGGGGTTTGAATTCCGGTTAGTCTCCAAAGCCGATGACCTCAGCCACCGCTCACACACACACTTGCAGCTCCGCCCTTTCCCGCAAGAGCCACACTAGCTGCAGGACAAGGTCCCGAAGATACCTCATACTTTGTATTTAAGATTAAATTATTCCCTTTGGTTGTCTTCTAACCCCACAAGCTTGGGAGAGCTTGGCCTCCCTCTCCCAGTTTCCCCATGCTTTACTTAGTGAACTAAGTTGGTGAGCCTGGCCCTGCCGTGCCCCCCCCCCCCCCATGGTCGTCCCTAGGGAGCTGTCAGCCTCCATCCAGTTAGTCTCTGAGTCTGGCCCGTGCCCAGAGTCCCGCCCTCACTGTTCTCTGTCACCACTGCCCTCATTTGAGTCATTTGACTCCCCTCAAAGCCAGTTTCCATACTACTCACTGGAACTCTGACAGAAGCAAAGATACAGTCAGAGGGTGCTGGAAACAATACCGGCTACCTTCTGTAGGGCCTCCCCCTTGAATCCGACCCTCGGGGTGTAACTGAGCAGAGATGGCACCAGCTAACACCAGACTTTCCCATTAACAGGGTAGTTGGGGAGGAGGAACATCCCAATTCTTCACTCAGCTCTTCCTGTAATTTGATACAGTTTTTTCCTAATTCCTTTTGTCATTGATGCTGATGATCTTTGGCATGTACTTAAAAATGTCACCTTTGGGGTGGTTTCTTCCATTATCCCTCTCATTTTCCCCTGCCCAGTAAAATATTAATGTTTATTATTTGGTTACATCTGTCTTCTGAACATGAAGACGTTATTTCTAGGTAATTCTGAAGGGAAAGGAAATATTGAGCTCTTCCCACGTGTCAGGTGTTGTTGGGCCCTGGATTAATAACCTTCACATACCTATTGTCTGTGGTGATGGTTAGAACTTTTTTTAAAGGAGATCTGACTCACGCAAGTTTAAAATGTGCATGCCTTTCCAACCAGCCTTCCCCTTTTGCACTTTGAAATCCTATGAAAAGCACCCAACAGCATTTTTCTAGCCCCAAGTACCAGGATGTGGGTATATTGTTAACTGAGTGAGCCGCCTGAGGCAGGGGCTGACAGTCATCCTGTGGGGTGCTGCACAGCTGTACATAGAATCTGTTGAAGCTTCATGTGGTGACCTGGAGCGGTGTCCCTGACACTTCACAGTGAAAACAGAACTGACACCAATACATGCTTTTATAGTCCGTAGTATGTTCCTGGTGCTAATTATTACACTACTAGGCATCCCACGTGGTTACCTTAATTTCCCCTTTTACATGTGAGGAAACTGAGGCCCAAAGAAATGTTTACTCACCACCTGTGCCAGAGCCAGGATTTTGTTCTTGTATTGCTGCTCCGCGTGCTCCGTATTTCTCAACACCTGATGAAAAATACGCAATGTGAAGGGAAAACTATTACCTGTTTATTGAGCAGCGTTCCCTTGTTGGAATATAAACATCAGTTGGTTTCTCTCCTTTCCTGAGCAGTTAGGGGCATTCGTTAGATCAGGGAGTAGAGGATCTTAATGATGTTGGTCCAGATTCATAACCTTTCAGTTCCTTTTGGTTAATAGAACAGACTCATCCCATTTCTTAATTTGCTGCCATTCTTTCCAAAACTCCTTCTGCTTTCCCTGCTGTAGTTTTAAACTCTTTTCCTTTCCCTAAGTGCCCTTTGTACCCTGAATTCCTGACCCGAATCTTCGAGGATTTGACCTTCACTTATATGCATGCTCTTGACAGTGTGGTCCATAAATGTGTGTGTGCACACCCACACAAATACACACCTAGGAACTTAGGAGGCTCCTTCGTCCTGTTAATCTTGAAGTTATGCAAAGTGCCTAGGGTATAAATATTCTTTTGTTCTAAGCAGTTGGTGATTGGCCTTAAATTTTTTTTGCCATCTCCACCCTTTTATATACTTTTGAAAAAATTTAAAATGTCTTTGGTGTTCTGACTAAAATGTTATCCAGCACTTTATCTGTGTCTTAAAGTGTTTTAAGAGTAATATGTGTTTGTGATAAAATGAAATGTAAATAGTATAGGAAGGTAGGTAGTGAAAATCAAAACTTTCCTTTGTTTCTGGCAGGTGTGTGCCTTGCTACAGCCCATTGAAGGGCAGTTTGGTGAGATCTTTCCATCAGACTTGATCATGTACATGTACCCTTGGTTCTCGAACTTAATTTGTTCCAGAAGGCTATTCGAAAACCGAAGCATTTTTCCCATTAAAAATAATATAAATTGAATTAATCTGTATCAGATCCCCCAAATGATTCCTTGTTTTAACCTTTTTTATATATAGTACATGTCTAATGTACTACTTAATCTATAAACACTTTAAAAACAAAAAGGGCATGAAATGTAAATGAAAATTTAACAAAAGAAGTGAAATGTACACTAAAAATGAAAATTTAATAATAATGAGCAATAACAAAATCAAAAACCATGAAAACATTCACAGCACAGTTTCCAGAGATGTTAACAGCAGTAAACAGACTCATACTGATGCATTCACTTCTTTGTCACCTAAGAGACATGTGACTGATCATATAGGTATCAGCGTAAAAGGATTGTTGGGTTGAGAAGTGAATTGTTCAAGACAGGAGACATTTGATAACCGAAGTTTGACTGATGTGGGCATTTACCCAAACAGTTCCTTTTCTTGGTTTTTTAGAAATACATGCATTACGGAGCTCATACAGAGATACTGTTGTAACATTTTCAATTCCTTTATTGTATAATAATTAAAATACTGGTCTATCCATGGCAGTCTATGCAGCACTTCAAACAAATCGCGTAGATTTATATGTGCTGGTATAGAGAAGTCTAGTATTAATTGTATTTCAGTTAACATTTGTATGTCCTATTATCTTTGTGTGAACATACCTTTTGGATAAATGGCCAGCAGTAGAACCATTGGGCATGAAGGTGGCAGTGACAAACTTGCCCTCAGAGCTCAGGCTTTAATGTCAAGAGGGGTGGAAAAGTTATTTTATTTGGTTTCTAAAAACTGAGCTTGTCTCTATCCATAGACATTACTATTTGAGTATTTTTTAAGCCGTGCAGGTAGAATCATTTCCCCTAAACCAGGCTTCTTATGAGCAAGCCACCAGCCAACGTTGCTGCTTAACTAATTGACTCACGCTCCTGCTTGCTGAGGCTTGTGGACAGCAGAAGCTGCATCAAGAGTCGTGATCCAAAACAATCCACCAGTCTGTCTTTCTCTGGGCTTTGTGTCCCCGCTGTCTGAAAGTGCCCAGTGCTCTCTCCTGGGTCTTGAACTCATTTTACCTGTCAGGACACACCAGAGAAAGGAAAGGAGAGGGAGAGAGAAAGATAGAAACATCAATAATGAGAGAGTCATTGATCGGCTGCCTCCTGGACGCCCCTGGCTGGGGATCGAGCCCGCAAGCCGGGCACATGCCCTGACGGGGAATCGAACCCCAGTCGCCTAGATCCTAGGTTGACGCTCAACCATTGAGCCACGCCCGGCTGGCCACAGTGTCATTTCTGCTTCTTCATGCTTCCATGAGCAGTGTTTTTTTTGTACACTAATCTTAGTGCCATGCGGGTTTTCCAGAAATACTAGTGCTGAGCACTTGCTTTGTGTGCTCTTATACAGTCTCCACCTAGACCATAGCAGGTGGGTAGAGCTTTTTTTGTTTTTAGTATGCAAAGGCACTGTATTAACATGATTTAATAAAACATCTGAATCCTACAGATAACATCACTATTTACATTAAAGATCTTATTTTTAAAGTTAGGGACATAGGCTTTCTTTTTAGGTGGGTGGTATTAATTTCTCATTTTAAATATGAGAAAACTGATACAAACTGAGGTGAAGAGAGGTCAGGATGACTTTCTAGAGGCACACAGCTGGTGAGTGGGAGGGAAAGCCTACCGGATCCGTCAGTCCCTCAAGTCCAGTGGATGTCCCACGCTAACAGAGAGGTGAAATTAGCAGTCACCTTGCTGAGCGGGGAGAGTTACTATTAAAGCAAGAATTGGGGATAGACCTTCATCATCAGTTTTTATTACTGCAGAATCCATAACTGAATTAACTATCTTAAGCCATACAAGCATGTGTATTAGTTTCCTATTGCTGCTATAACAAATTACCCCAAACTTAGTGACTTAAACAGTACAAACTGATTATCTAATAATTCTGTAAAAGTCTAACATAGATCTCACTGACTAAAATCAAGATGTGAGCCAGGCTGCATCCCTTTCTGGAGGCTCAGGGGAGAACGTTTCCTTGCACTCTGCCACCTGCATTCCTTGGCTTGTGGCCTCTTCTGTGTTCAATGCCAGCAACGGTGGGTTGAGTCCTTCTGGCGTCTCATCACTCTGGCATCTGTGCTTGTGCCTCCTTCCACATGTGAGGACTCTTGTGATGACATTGAGCCCATCCAGTTAATCCGGGATAATTTCTCTATTTTATTGTCAGCTGGTTAGCAACCTTAATTCCATCTGTAGCCTTAGTTCCCCTTTGCCATGTAAGATAATGTATTCACAGGTCCTGGTCATTAGGATGTAGATACGTTTGTGTGTGGGTGAGGGGTGCATTCCGCCTGCCACCAAGTGCCACTTGACCACTTTCACAAGTCAGTAGAACAGCTGCCACTCCTAAACTCTCTTGTCCTTGGTCTGGGTTGCTTCCAGGAGGAATGTGACCCTTTTCGTTCTTGTCAGCCACAGCTGGAACACAGCTGCCCATCAGGTCCAGCCAGTGTGAGGCGAATTGAACCATGAGCCCAGGAATAAATTTCAGTTCTGTCTCTTGGTGGAAGGAAGAACATTCAGGGCCCCCTTTGTCAGGAAAAGGTGCCCACCCAGCACCGTTGCAGACGCTATCTGCAGGTTACTTCCATTGGCCTACTCCATATGCTTGCTTCTGCTGCACCTGCGACCATCTCTGATGCGATTTGAGAAAATACTGTGTGTCAGGTGCTGGGCCATTCTCAAGGCAATAGTGGCAATAGCTCTTTGCACCAATTATTACTGATCCCCAAATGCACACATCTGCCATATAAAATAGAGATGTTATTGCATCGAAGTCCACAGGGATGTAATTGCTGGAGGTTTTTGTGGCCCTGTTTTCATGTTTAAACAAGGGTGGTAGTGCAGATGTTGCTGTTACTTGCCTTATGAAGAAAGAACTCAGGGAGATTAAGTAATTTGTTCAGGACCACACAAAATTTAGTAACAAGGTCAAATCAGGTACAAAATTACATTTCCATTGTTTTCTTCATGTCACTGAGAACACTCAGCATGAGAGTGAACTAGAAGAGCTGTATTTTTGTATTTTTTAATCCTCACCTGAGGATATTTTTTCCATTGCTTTTGAGAGAGTGGAAGAGAGGGAGAAACACTGATGTGAGAGAGACACATCGATTGGTTGCCTCCCTTATGTGCCCCAGTGAGGGCCAGGGATCTAGCCTGCGGCCGAGGTACATGCCCTTGACCGGAATCAACCCAGGACCCTTCAGTCTGCAGGCTGACACTCTAACCACTGAGCCAAACGGGCCAGGGCTGAAAGAGCTGTTTTGGCTGGAAATTGGCCCCATCAGGTGACTGTCCCCGCTGTTGTGGGACTTGCCTGACAAGTTTATTCCTGGCATTTTGCTCAGTTTTTAAAACTTTCTTTTCTCTAAATAAAAGCCCTCAGAGGGAGAATAAGAGAGCGATTTAACTTTAGATCATTAAGCCTTTCACTGAATGCGTTGACACTTCAGTTAGTCATACAAAACACCACAAATAAGTAGGCCCACTGTGCAAAGAGGTATTTCTCACCTCCAGCTTTCTTTCTAGGACCTTGACAGTATATTCAGTTCCGGAACTATTACAAATACTGAATTTAAAGTCTTTATTTCTTCCTGGGGCTACCAGCTTCACTTGCCCCTTATAAGATGAGGTGTTCTGATAGCCCCATCCTCAGCCACAGCTTGTCCTTGGTGCTGGCTTCCAATTCTGTCTCTAGCCCAGACCTCATTTTGAGCTGCTGTGGGATATCTGGACTTCATGGTTGACTTAATCCCCATAAAGCCCTTGTGGGTGGGTGGATAAACACTATATTTTATTATTGGAAAATGGAGAATCAAAAAGACATGGCAATTTGTCAATAAGTATCACATATTTATAGCTTAACGTAAAGCATGAATAATACATGTTATATCTTAAGGTAAAAGTTCAGAACAAAGAGAGGGGTGATTAGGCGAAGGAGGGGATAGAGATAAAAGAGAAGACGGAGAGAAATAAGATGGGGGTGCTATAGAGTGGATGTCTAGTGGGGTCTAGCAAGTGAAGGTTTTAGTCACGGTTGTAAGTAGAGCTGTTACTAATACTTGACTCATCGAAGCCTGGAACCAAGCCAGAGCTAGAATACGTGGCATCATTTTATTGGTCAGTTTTACAGAAAGAAAAGCCTCTGATCACTTGGGCTGGGACAGTCATTTGACCTTTTCTTCAACCCATCTGGAATTGCTTCGGGGTTAAGTTAGCCTTTTCTTTAAAACACGGACAGGGTCGTCTTCATTCCTCCATGTCACTGAGGTCACATCTTTGAGTGAGGTGGCCTTGGCCTGCTAGTGTCAGGGCTCACTACGTGGCAAACGGTGGGAGTGACAGGATAATTTTGGGAGGTAGACGTGCCTGTTTCTCAGTGCTGTTCCCCACTCTCCCGTCCCCAGAAGTAGGCATTAAGTGGCCGTCTTCCCCTGCACTCCCTTCTAGGAAAGATGAGGGCTCTCTTTCCTGTGTTACTCATGAGTTCAAGTTTACAACAATGTCATGGACTCAGAAATAACTTATTCTGAAAATTTCTGGTGAAACGCTGGGCAGCTTGCCACTGGATTAGTTTTATCCTCTTTTTGCAAATTAAAAAATGTCTTACGAAAAAGTGGAACTGAGACTTCAGAACTAATTACAGCAGGTAGAGGAATGAGCCAAACAAGGCAGCAGAGAGCTAGATTTCTGGACTATGCTGCTTTCTTGCGTCAGTGGCATGAAAAATTCGATTGGGGGTGGAGAGGAGCAGTTACTCTCAGTTTGAAAACGTGACAATCAGATGCAAGAAGAGGGCTTTTTATGGATCTGAAACTAACAAAGCAACTGTTTTTTCAAAAAGGAAATTTTTGTGGACATCAGGGAAATTTGCATATGGTCTGTGTATTAGCTGATACTGAGGAAGTAAATGTTATTTTTATTAATGTGTTAATGACATTCGTTGCAGTGGAAATAATCCACATATTTTGGTCCATCTGAAGTAGGGATGAAATGACAACGTCTGAGATTTGCAGCCATGGAAATGCTAGCACATAAAGCAAATTTGACAAAATTTTGGAAATTGTTGAATTGAGGTGGTGGATATCAGTGGGGTTCACTATACAGTCCTCTATATTTACAATGATTGGGAAATTTCATGTTGACATCTTAAGTGTTTGACCTGCCCTCCGGAGCCCAGAGTTGAGTTGTACCTAAAATCCAGTGTGGTTATCCTGTCTCAGCCACCAGACCACAGACACTTACATTCCTTTTGGAAAGTATGCTGCCACCAACCTGGAGCCAGGGAAGCCAAATACCATCCTGAAGCTGCTTTTTTACCAATTGCCTTCAACTTACCCAGAGCTATTGATTCTGGAGGGAGGACCAAGATGTTGACCTAGATACAGTTGATTTTCACCAGCCCCCAGCAAAATGGAGAGATGGCCTTCTTTATTATTTTTTTAAATATGTTTTTACTGATTTTAGAGAGAGGAAGGGAAAGAGAGAGAAATCGATGTGAGAGAGAAGTATCCATCACTTGCCTCCCATATGTACTCCGACCAGGGATTGCAACCCATAACCTGGGTATGTACCTTGACCGGGAATCAAACCAGAAACCTTTTAGTGCAGGGGACCATGCCCAACCGAGTCAAGTGGGCCAGGGCAAGATGACCTTTTTTAAATCAAACAAAACAAACCCTTCTCACTTTATTTTATAGGACCGCCATGAGGCCTCAGACCTTCTATGATGGGAGTCACCCCTGTGCCAGAGGAGTGTGCCATATCCCAATGGCTGAGCCGTTCTGCCCCAAAACAAGAGAGGTTTGTAATCTTTCTGGAAGGTACACCAAAATAAATCTTAAGGGCTTGGGATGGCATCTCGTTAGACTAATTGGCTAATAAGCCATACTTCCGCTTCCCCTCTCAAGTGTACTTGCTATGCAAGATTTGGTGAAAGTTGCTTCCCTTTGCTAAGAACGCCTCCACTACTGTCATTTGTGAACTAAATCTCTTAAAGTTGCAGCCTACCTTTTTTATAAGTTTTGACTTTGCCATCAGGATACCTTTTACATAATTCAGTATAGATTAACATATTAGAAAAAGAGTATAGTCTGGAACCAGATTACTTGATATCAAATCTCTGCTCTTCAGCTTAATAGCTGTGTGTCACTGGACAAGTTAGTTAACACCTCTGGGCTTCAGTTTCCTCATTTGTAAAATGAAGGTAATGACTACGTGTACATTGTAGAGCTGTGGGAGGGATAAAAGAGTTAATACTTACAAAGTGCTTTGAATGCCTGTTAGTATTTTGGCTGCCTGTTTGGATTTGTTTCTATGTATTAGATAGATCTGCTAGGACTCCCAGTCTTTTGGATGGCCTCTGGTGCAGGCCAACGTCAGACGCTGTTTGTGACTGACCTTGAGTACCCTGTTTGAGGCTTTCCACACTTCATAACTTGTGGTTCCCTCTGCTGGGGCTGGGTGTGTTTGGAAAGCACCAAGGTGCACACCCAGGTCTGCTTTTCCAAGCCCTGGGTCCAGAAGCAAATCAGGCAAAGACTCCAAGCACCCAGAGGCTGATTGTTATTCAGAGTCTTAATGAGCCTCAGGCTGTAGAAAGTTCACTCAGTGGCATGAGAGGTTTTCAATGGGTGGGGCAATTGCTTCCCACCCCCAGGCAAAGGCTGCTTGGATGGTAAATGTCTGCCTGAGAAAGACGTCCTCTGCGTATGCGGTAATGACTCAGCACAGGAATCCAGATAGCTGCCCTCTGAGCTCTATCCCCCAAGCCAGCATTCCTGAATTCTCCTTACACAACTGTAGTCCACTTTGCCCTCGGTTAAACACAAAACTTTGTGTGTTGGCCTTTTAAGAGGGTGCCTGCATTTCCCGCTATCTCTCCCTGGCAGACAGAAACCCTGCTGCTTTTCTCAGTTCTGGTACTTTGGACTGGGAAGCCCAATTTGAGATTTAGGCCCCAGAGTTCTCAGTGTGAACACAGAATTTTTATGTGCAAATAGAGAGTTTCTGGAAAGTTGACCAGAAAGCAGAGGGTGAACACAGCTGAGATACACCTCCAGACCTCTTGTGCCTCTGCACTTCCTACCAATCTCTGGTCTCCACTTTTTGTCCTTGGTTATGGGGGTGCTATCCAGCTAGTCTTCAGTTGATCATTCAGGCTGGTTTCTCTGTATTTTAGTTGTAAATTCATTTTGGTCCCCGGAGAGTGTCAATCCTCAGCTAGTCTTCCCTTGGAAACATACATCTGCCCACATAATAAATTTTCTCTCTAGAGGAAACTAGATGTTTATAAAATTCTTGTTCATTTCAAAATGGGGCCAGTTTGGGAAGAAATAGACTAGGAAAAGAATATCATGTTAGTAAGAAATTTAAGGTTTTGACTCAGACAGAAAATAGTGACTTAATATATTAGGATGGAGGTGGGTGGTGGAAATGCTAGTAATACATATAGAGCACATGTAAATGTGGTGACTGCCTGATAGTTGCCAGTAATAGAACTTGCCTTTTATGGACAGCGGTTGGTTGTGCCATATCCTTCCATTTGTGTTAAAATATGTGTGTATATTTGTAAAGAGGTGAATATGATAATTTTTATGTGCACATAGAGAGTTTCTGGAAAGTTGACCAGAAAGTGGTGGTTTCCCTTGTGGCGGTGAACTCTTTCACGGCCATGGGTGGAAGAGTAATACCATTTTGTTCTCTGCAAGTTTTACTCATTCCAAAAATATTGTCACTTCTAGTCATTTTAGGAAATAATTACATATACACTTTTTGAGAATCCTGACCCATGAAATCTAATATTTGCCTGGTGATCTAATATTGCTAATATATTTGTGACAATGGTGGTAGATTCAGGAATTCCATTATGATTACTCAAGTCATGGAAATGCAAGCAGCTTAGCCTCAGGCCCAGAAATCTCTAGCCTGTCGTTTGTGTTCCTGGGACCTTACGGTGATGGCGTTATCCAAGCGGCGAGGCCCCGGGGTTGATCACTGTGGCCAGTCTGCATCCAGGAGCCTCTGCTTCCCCTTCCTCCGTCACAGCCCCACCTCCCAGGGTGATGGTGGGGACTTCCCTGCCACAGGTCAGCAGCATGGGGTAGCTGTGGTCCTCCTTCACTCGTCTCTACAAGTACTCCGAAGGTTGACCAAGTTGCACAGCTTGGTTATTTGGGATTTTTTAAGACATTTAATGAAGATAGGACTAGGCTGGTTGTATATTAATTTTTTTATCTTCACCCAAGGATATGTTTTTATTGATTTTAGAGAGGAAGGGAAAGCGAGGGAGGAAGGGAGAAATAAAGAGACAGAGAAAGAGAGACAGACAGAGAGACATCGATGTGAGAGAGAAACATCGACCAGTTGCCTCCCATATGGTCCTGGACCAGAGATCAAACCCTCAACATACATATGTGCCCTGACTGGAAATTGAACCCACAACTTTTTCATGTACAGGACGATGCTACAACCAACTGTGTCACCTAGCCAGGGCTTGTGGTTATATATTAATTTTGAAAAAAGGGGGGGGGGGGCATGATTTAGGCCCTTGCATTTATAACCTGTACTCTTTGGGGAAAAGGTTTGATTAAGCATAGTCTTATTTTCAGCATTTATAGAGTAAATAAACATGATGTAGCATCAACTATTCATTGTCTGTGGCTTTTCATGGTTCCAAATCTGGGGTTGCCAAGGCTCCTGTTAAAATTCTTTCTCCCATTGTCATAACGTAGTATAAGTTATTTATTCAGGAAATAGATTAATTTACTTATGTGGTTCAGACATGAGCAGGCAAGACTTTCCTTAGATTGTAGCCTTCTATTAACTTTGAGTCACTCCGTTTTATGTACATATGGTATTCCAGGAACCTTTGCCAGTTATTTCCCGAACCTGTAGAAGCTGCTAGTGCAGTAAACCCTCACTTAACCTTGTGCATAGGTTCTTGGAAACTGTGACTTTATGCAAAATGATAACAAAACCAATTTTTCCATAGGCTGAGATAACAAGAGTTAAGTTCTTGTGGCATATTTCTGGTGACTGAAACATCACCAAACTTCTAAACATAGGTATCTAAAACCCTTCTAATATTAAACATTGAAATAAATGTGAGCTACACATACATTTATGAAAGATGAATAAAAGCAAGTAAGATAAGTATTTTCCCACCCACTTATTGCAGTTCAGGGTCACCGGTGGCTGGAGCTTATCCGGGCAGCTCAGGGCACCAGGCAGGGCCCCTGGACTGGACGCCCTTCCGTCACAGGGCGTATCACACACTCGCACTCACTTGCATCCTTGGGATGTGGGAGGAAACCTGGGTACCCAGAGAAAACCCGCATGGAGATGGAGGGAACATGCAGGCTCCACACAGGCAGTGGCCCATTGGGAATCGATTCTTTTCCCTCCAGTGTTACAACGAAGTGCCAAAATGACATCATTTAAGGGCCTGCTATGCTGCTAATGGATAGAAGACCAATTTAGCATTTATATGTTTACAACGTGTCTGACACAATTCTGTGCTATCTTTAACTCATTTAATCCTCACACTATCTCTTGAGTTATATACAATATTATTCCCATTTACAGGTTAGTAAAGATATACAAAGGTTAAGTGAATTTTCAGCAGTGCTTAATTAACAGTCAAGTTTAAAAGACTTTTTTTTAATTAAAAAGGAATGTTGAAGCACAGGCTAAGAAAAAAATGAAATTAATTAATAACCTGAAGATCAGATGTGCATTACTAATTAGACACTGGAAAAGGTGATCAAACTTTTAAGTAATGTTTCTAAAACCCACGCATGGTCTTGCTACTAAAGGGAAGCTAAGATAAGTTTGTCCCCGGACAGAAAAATGTCAGCATGGCCTCATTCTGTTTTCACTATATGTCCTTGGGAAGGCAACAGGCAAAAGAGATTATGAAGAAATGACTTTCTAACCAAAAAAAAAGAAGCTTTTACAGAAGTCTTCAGACTTTTTACTAAAGAGCAATGAGAATGAGTTTCTCGGGAGCTTGGAAAGCACTGTCAGCTCTCTCTTTGAGGAGATGTGAGTCAGCAGTGCCTCCTGAGCTGAGCCTGGAGGTTAAGAGCTTGAACTCAAGTCCTTGTTCACAGCCCGGCTTAGCCTCTTCAAGCTGTTAGGAAGTAAATGAGATTAAAGCATATAAACAAATTCCTGGTGCTTAGCAGCAGCTCCCTGTTTGCTCCTGGAGCTGTGAGCTGTATGTGCAGGGACTGGGGAGACAGGATCTGTGAGTGGTTGAGGGTCTGGGAAACTGTGATTCTCCCAGGTTTTCCCTGAGCGCCTGCAGCTATTAGCCTTTTATAGTAAAAATCTTTAATTAATCAACGTTTTAAATTTCAGAAGGAAAAAATGGTAAGCTGTACTTAGGTTTGTATGTTTTTAATGTTTTGGGTTTGTGGTTCCTTCTCTTCTAGGTCCTCATAGAAACTGCTAAGAAGCTAGGACTCCGGTACCACTCAAAAGGGACAGTGCTCACAATCGAAGGACCTCGGTTTAGTTCACGGGCAGAAAGCTTCATGTTTCGCACCTGGGGGGCAGATGTTATCAACATGACCACAGTTCCTGAGGTGGTTCTTGCTAAGGAGGCTGGACTTTGCTATGCAAGTATTGCCATGGCAACAGATTATGATTGCTGGAAGGAGCACGAGGAAGTGGTAGGTGGAATTCTCTCCCTTGCACGTATGGCCTAAGTTTCCGGGTGCCATGAGGGCCAGTAAGAGAGGATCTTATCTGTTTCATTCTATTGCATTAGTTCCAGAAAGTACCTTTCTACCAGGTTTTAAAGTCAACTTTTAATATACCATCATTAGATATTACCAAGATATTTTCTATAGTCGCCTTTGGAAAGTAAGAACCAAGATCTTCATAGGAAAGAAGAAGGTACTTCTATCCAAGGATTAGCAGTGCACAGTACATTGTAGGCATGTGAGGATTCCCGGAACCACATTGAGACTTGGACCTTATTTTAAGGATAAAGGTCTTGGCTATAATTTCCTTGTGCTGTGCTACTGCTTGTCCTGGGTTTTTTTTTTTTTTTTAATGGAAAAACTTACTGTTTCTTATCTCTTTCTGGTAAGTGGACTCTATTCCTATCTATCTGTTTAACCTACTATTACTGGATACCATGCTTGGTGTAGGAGGATGACAGCGAACAAAACAAGTTTGTAAGGAGCCAACGTTCTTGGTTGCTTGCGGGCAGGGCGATGTTAGAGATTAAGCGAACCAGCATGAGAAAGCTCAGGATTATAAAGAAGTAGTGTGGCGAGATACAGGAGTGTGGTCCAGTGGCCTCAACAGAATATTGGAAGCCTGGGAAGCTTCCTGACACGGTGGGAGAGGCGGGTGTGTTTGGGTGAGTGGAGAGGAGGCAGCGAGAGAGGCAGGGCCGTGGAGAGCGTGCGTTTCAGATGGGAGGTCAGTGAGGGGTTTTAGGCAGGAAAGGCAGCTAAGTCCAGCTGGAAATTAAGGGCACTGGACTGCTGAGTCAGGCTTCCTAAACAGATGCTTTCATTGTGGAAAACTTCGGACATCTGCCAAAGTAGAGAGTCTAGAATAACGAACCCCAGTTACCCATCACCCAGCTTCCAGTTATCGGCCATGGCCCGCTTTGCGTCATGTATATGCCCCCACCCACTCCTCTCTCCCCTGCCTTCATTATTCTGAAGTAAATATTTTTTATCAAGTCTTCTTTTAAAGAAAATATAATAAAAAATAACCACAGGGCCATTATTGTACCAAAAAATATTGATATTAATTTCTTAATATAATCAAATGTCTGGACTGTTCACATTTTCCCTCTTGTCTCATCATTTTCATCTATTCAAGTCAAGATCCCTTATAATCCATACATTGCATTTGAATAATGTCTCTTTTAACCTAATGTTCCCCTCTCTCTTTTCATCCCTTGCACTTTACTTAAAGAAACCAGATCGTTTGTCTTATTTTAAAATAGAGAAAGGGACAGAACTACAGTCAAGAAATTTTGAAGTAAGAAAGAAGTGTAGGGGTGGCTGTTCTGAGCACATTTAGAACAGGTGACATCTTCTGCAAGGGGCCCCTTACCGTCACCTCTCAGAGCTGCTTGTCTCGCCATCCAGTTTCATGTGAAACAGGGTCAGATATTCTTGCTCTCTGTCCATCCATTTATATGGATGTGGGGTCATAGATGAGCACAGGTTCTTTGTTCTGCGAGATGCTTTATCCTGACTCCTCAGTGTAATTAACTACAAGGAGGCTTTTTTTTTTTTTAATTAATTAATTTTGTAAGTTTCTTTATCTTTATTGTTGAGAATATTACAGATGTCCCCTTTTTATCCCCACTGATCCCCTCCACCCCACATCCATCCCACCTCCAGGCTTTCCCCATAGCGATGTACGTGTCCATGGGTTATGCTTATAAACATATAAGTTCCCTGATTAATCTCTCCTCACCCACACCCCCCTTTCTGTCTTCCCTCTGAGATTCCTCAGTCTGTTCCAAGCTTCTATGTCTCTGGATCCACTTTGTTCATCAGTTTATTTTGTTTATTATATTACACATATAAGTGAGATCATGTGGTACTTGTCTTTCTCTGACTGGCTTATTTCACTTAGCATAATACTTTCTAGTTCCCTGCATGCTGTGCTAAAGGTTAAAAGATCCTTCCTCTTTACAGCTGCATAGTATTCCATGGTGTAAATGTGCCACAGCTTTTTTATCCACTCATCTACTGATGGGCACTTGGGCTGTTTCCAGATCTTAGCTATTATAAACTGTGCTGCTATGAACATAGGGGAGCATAACTTCTTTGTGATGGGTGTTTGGGGTTCCTTAGGATATATTCCTAGAAGTGGGATCACTGGGTCAAATGGCAGGTCAATTTTTAATCTTTTGAGGAAACTCCATACTGCTTTCCATAGTGGCTGCCCCAGTCTGCATTCCCACCAGCAGTGCACTAGGGCTCCCCTTTCTCCACACCCTCGCCAGCACTTGTAGTTCGTTGACTTGTTGATGGAGCCATTCTGACAGGTGTGAAGTGATACCTCACTGTGGTTTTAATTTGCATCTCTCTAATTAGCTACGTTGAGCATTTTTTCTTATGTCTTTTAGCCATTTGTATGTCCTCTTTGGAGAAGTGTCTTTTTAGGTCCTTGGCCCATTTTTTAATTGGGTTGTTTGTCTTCCTTTTGTTAAGTTGTATGAGTTCCTTATGTATTTTGGATATTAACCGCTTATCAGATGTGTCATTGGCAAATATGTTCCCCCATACAGTGGGCTCCCTTTTCGTTTTGTTGATGGTTTCTTTTGCTGGGCAGAAGCTTTTTGTTTGGATGCAGTCCCGTTTGTTTCTTTTCTCCTTAGTTTCTCTTGCCCTGGGAGATGTATCGGCAAACATATTGCTGTGAGAGATGTCTGAGAGTTTGCTGCCTATGTTTTCCTCTAGGATTTTTGTGGTTTCATGTCTTACATTTAAGTCTTTTATCCATTTTGAATTTACTTTTGTGTATGGTGTGAGTTGGTGGTCTAGTTTCATTTTTTTGCATGTACCTGTCCAATTTTCCCAACACCATTTATTGAAAAGACTGTATTTACTCCATTGTGTGTTCTTGCTTCATTTATCAAATATTAATTGACCATAATGGCATGGGTCAACTTCTGGGTTCTCTGTTCTGTTCCACTGATCAATATGTCTGTTATTGTGCCAGTACCAGGCTGTTTGGATTCCAGTGGCTTTGTAGTATAACTTGATATCTGGTGTTGTGATCCCTCCAACTTTGTTCTTCTTTCTCAAGATTGCCGTGGCTATTTTGAGTGTTTTTTGGTTCCATATAAATTTTCAAAATGTTTGTTCTAGGTCTGTGAAATACGCTGTTGGTATTTTAACAGGGATTGCATTGAATTTATAGATTGCTTTGGGTAGTATGGACATTGTAATGATGTTAATTCTTCCAATCTATGAACATGGTATATTTTCCCATTTGTTTATATTTTCCTCTATTTCTTTTCTCGGTGTCCTGTAGTTTTCTGAGTAAAGGTCTTTTACATCTTTGGTTAAGTTTATTCCTAGGTATCTTATTTTTTTAGTTGCAATGGTAAATGGGATATTTTTTTTTTTTAGTTTCTCTTTCTGAGAGTTCATTATTGGTGTATAAAAATGCCATTGATTTCTGGGTGTTAATTTTATACCTGCTACCTTGCTGAATTCACTTATTGAAGGATGCTTTTTAATGTAAGAGATTTGTAAATCCTGATGCAGCATAATCCTTGACTTGGCAGCTTTGGTCACCAAAGGGACCACTCAGCCTCATGGTGTTAGGACACTGCTTCCAGTGAATAGAAGGCTTTAGTGTGCACCACGCCCTGAGAACACATTGTTTCCTACCTGTGGCTTCTGCTTAATCTAGGAACATTTCTCTCTTTTACAGAGCTAACGGTGCTTTCCTTTAGTGGACCATGTGACTTTTGGGAAGCAGTCAGTTGGCACTACTTCAGTTAAAAGTAGAGAAACTAAGTTCTATGTAAGTGGTAAGGCATGAAGGCAAATCATATTAAGTGCCACAAGGAAGGTGTTACACTGATGACATCATCTCAGCCAGCCATGTGCTTCAAACCAGATGCACGGCCTGCACAGTCAAAAGGACTTAGTTGCCAACCCACCGTCAAATTTCTGTTCCTTTATTTACATGTAATACCTGCCCTGTTATTTAACAAGTTACACTTCTGTAGGATGGAGCCAGGGCTTCAGGGTGAGGGGCATGAGTTGTTCAGTTACACTTCTGATCCTGCTGGATCAGTGGGAGAATTAAGCCAAATGGTATGTGTAGAGCAACTAGTATAGTGCTGGTCCCTGAGAGGGTGGTCACCAGATGGCAGCAGGGATGGAGTTGGGGGTAGAAAGACCACAAAAAAGTTTGTGAAGGAAACGAGATTTGAGCTGGTCCTGGAACAGAGGATTAGATTTTATTGTGAGGAGGTTAATAGAAAGGCATTTTGGGTGGAGCCTAATAGCAGGAACGAAGAGAAGAGAAAGTAGTCTATATAGAGATATCAGTCACAGGAAAAGTGTAAGGAAAAGAGTAAGTTTAAGGTGAATCTCTTGCATGCTTTATGACTCTGCATTCCAAGACTCAACTTAAAATGTGCCTGTGCCTGAGAGGCACCCAGCTGGTCACTGCTTTGTGTTCCCACAGCGATGGGACTTTCCCTGCTGTGATGTGGTACTGATCGCTTTCTCTAAACACATCGTGGTGTGTGATAGGGCTCTGGATTCTGTGCTCCAGGAAGTAGAATGAGAGCTGTAATAATCGTGCCCTGAATCTTGGGTTTCTTCTTTGTATAGTGAAGTGTGATAAGTACTCTGCCTCTGACCATCCAGTTTTTATTCACAACTTTTTCCACCTTTTCCTTATGAAGCAATTTTAGTTACATACAGTACTATGGGTTTCCATGAATCCAATGTCCACCTTCAACCATTATCATATCAACTTATAACCAATCATATTTCATCTATTCTCTGATCTTTAACTTTGTCCATAAACGTGTTAAGAGGTATCTAACCGAGCCATATTGTCCTTGTCACATTCCAACCTTAATATTCCCAGGCAGAGTTCAAGTTTCTAGTTATCTCAGATATTTCAGGTGATTTCCCCCACCCCCAGTTTTCTAAAAAGAAACCAAGTGACTTGACCTGTAGTTTTCCACAGTGTGAATTGCTGAAATCATCTCCGTGTAGTTTAAGTAGATTCTCTGTCCCCTGTATTTTATGTAAATTGGCAGCTGGATCTGGAGACTTGATCAGATTCAGGTATCATACATAGTGTTTAGTTTTCCATCAGAAAATTGGGCTGTTTATTTGGTTTGGGGGGTGGTGGTGATGGTGGTGGTGGGGGGGGGGGGGGGTGGGGTGTGTGTGTGTGTGTGTGTGTGTGTGTGTGTGTGTGTGTGTGTGTGTGTGTGTGTGTGTGTTAGCAGCCCATTCATTAATTCATTGGGAACTGTTAAAAGAAAGCAGTTCTCTTTGTTCCTGCTATTAGGCTCCACCCAAAATGCCTTTGATTCCAGCATTTTTCTTTAGTAGCTGGAAGAGAAATGTTTTTCTTCTGACTTGTTGATTATCCAGTGGAGCAACAGTTTTGTGACTGGGATCCATTCTGTGGACATGAGGACAGCCACAGCTTTCATGCTGACACGTGGTACATCAGACACAGCTCCTCAGACTTCATATTGAAAACTGCTTTTCAGAGGTGTCGTTGGGTTTCTCTAAGACCTCCCCCATGGGACCAAGACCGTCTTGATAAGTGCAAAACTTGGGCTCAGGGGATTGAAACTTGAGTAAACTGACTTCACAGTTCAAGAATGAATTTAGGAAAACATTCCACAAAAAGCTGTGCAATTTTTAATTGCTGATAACATCCTGTGCTGTTGTTTCTCTAGGTTTCAGTGGACCGGGTTTTAAAGACCCTGAAAGAAAATGCCAATAAAGCCAAAAGTTTACTCCTCAGCACCATACCTCAGATAGGGTCCATGGAATGGTCAGAAACCCTCCATAACCTGAAGGTAAGTACCCTGAGCCATCTGCAAGCAGACACTCCCACAGATCCTCAGCTGCTTGTCCTCTTATGTGCATGTCACCCTTGGTCCATCCGTCCCCTCTTGTATTTTATACTAGTCTAGATGTTTTCTACAAGTTTGCATTCCATTTCCTTCAGTAGTAAACCATTTTTGAAATTGTGTAGCTGTATCTGGCTGGTAATGCAAGACCACTGAAAGGTGAGGTGGGGAGAGTTTTATTATCTAGTCTGCTCAGTTCTTGACATTGTTCTGCTCTGCAGTATATCTCTAAGTCTTACTTCAGAAGATGGATAGCACTTGCACTGCATGTGGCCTAAGTTGCCAAGGAAGCCATTTTTTTCCTTTGGCAGATGCATGCAAAGTGGTTGCAGCCTTTAAAGCTAAAACTGACACAGCAGTAAGGAAATGGTCCTGAGGAATATGTATTTAATCTTAATGTTGCCTCAAACTAAGTAATTAATGACAAACATCGGCTGGGTTGCAGATTGGTAACTTTTCAACTCTAGTATTAACTCCCATTATATACAGGGTGGGGCAAAAGTAGGTTCACAGTTGCTCATATGGAAAATAATAGAATAATTAATAAGTAATAATACAAGAATAAACTCTATTTCTTGTACTCACAACTGTAAACCTACTTTTGCCATACCCTGTAATTTAAACTGCCAAGTTCAGAGATGCATGATTTTTGTTTGGACATTTTGTGACTCTTGATTAAACATATTAGATGTGGAGTTGCCTCAAATTGATCAGATATTACATTCACCTAATATCCAAAAAGGGTAGCCAGTATATCCTGAGGTCTCCTAGAATATCCCTATACTCTTAGGACTTATGGCAGTAGTTAAGAGAGGATTTGAAAGGTTGATATAAGCCCTCTCTTCCCCCAATTCTCATAGAGGAGCCCTGGATTGAGAGCCACAATATTAGTGTGATGAGAACACAATATGGTAGTAAATGATTGACAACCACTGGGTGTGGAGAAGCCATGATTTATGCCAGTTTTCATGGTGTAAATGCTCCAGCACAGCTGATTTAAAGATACCAACAGGAAGCAACTGATAAGCTGGGAGAGCCTACAGATAGATGGTTCTTGTAAGCTAGCCCACACACCACTGTCACTAAGGTTCCTTTAGGACTGGCGGAGTCAGGAATAGGGGAATTTGTAATCTGTTTTTCCTGCTAGACTTTTAAGTCTATAAGGAGCAAGAAACATATCAGTTGGTTTCAACCTATATACCTAGGAGATAAATGTGCTTTAATGAATAAATGATCATCCCTTTCCCCCACAAAGTGACCTCAAGAGAGAAAATGAAGACTCACTGCCCTCATTCTATAGCATTATGGAACACCTTAGAATAATTCCTTATTCTGGGGTAGTATTTCCCAGTTCTCTCAGCACTGAAATGTATAGCGTTCACTCAATCACCAGTTTATTCCAGAAACGGAGTGCCCACTGTATGTCAGGTTGTGGTTTGCACAGCTGCATAGGACTTGCTATCATGAAGAGCATTCTATTTTCGAGATAGCAACATATTAAAATCTTAGTGATTTTTTTTTTTTTTTTTTTTGGTGGGATAAAGTGGAAAATGGAGGTTGCATTAACAAAAACCCAGGTTGGGGGTTTGCATATAAAATGTGTCCTAGTGCCTACGTAAGGGGAGGGAAATAAGTGAGAATGAGAGATAAGCGTTCTGAACCTCGCTTTGCAGGAAGGGAGAGTAAGGAGCTGGTTACGAGCTACGTGGAAAGTCCCACATCTGGTTAGTTACTGTTACTTTGATGAACATGAGCATTTTCTGGAAAGTTGATTAATAGTGTATGTCTCATGAGTCGGTACTCTAAAATCAAAATAAGGGTTTTTAACAGAATCCCGAATAAAATCATGCATAAAAAATCAACAAGTGCTTGGTTCATTGTAAATCTGTGTCTACTTTCCTTTCAGAACATGGCCCAGTTCTCTGTTTTATTACCGAGACATTAAAATAGCATGCCTGCCCAGAAGATGAGACGACTTTCTGATTCTAGTCATTTGGGGAATTCCTGCTAAATTTGAAATGTGGAAAAGCTTTCATGCCCTTGCCCCCTAAGGAAGAACATGTGATAAGAGCATGCCAATGTGAAAGATGCCTTCTCAAAGACATGGACTGCTTCGAAAAACAGAGGGAAAGCAAATGACCAGTAAACATGTGGAAAAATTCCTACCCTTTAGAAAAAAGGCAGGAAGACACCATTCACCCTCCCCTCATTAAATTCATTGCAATAAAGGGTGGGAGGTAACATTCAGTTTCCTGTGTTGCCAAGGACTATGAAGAGGAAATGGTACTCTTAGACTGTTGGTGTCTCTGTAAATTGGTACAGTCTTTCTGGAGAGTGGTTTGGTAAAATGTATCAAATGACTTAAAAATACACCCTTTGTGCTGGCTATTCTACTCCTTTTATCTTTCAAAATATAACTTTAAAGAATCAGAAATGCATAGAGAATTATGCATAAAGAAGGATGTTTAATATGCTGTTAATAGCAAATATTCAAAACAATCCGAATCTCCAAAAATTAGAGATAAATTACGATTTAGCTCTAATTAGATTGTGAAGCAGCCAACTGAAGATTTTGTTGTTGTTAATCTTCACCCAAAGATATTTTTTTCATTGATTTTCTTTTTAAAGTAGAAGTGAGGGGGAGAGAGAAAAAACATCAATGTGAGAAAGATATGTCAATTGATTGCCTCCTGTACGTACCCCGACCTGGGCCAAAAACAAACCTGCAGCCCAGGTACATGCCCTGACCAGGAATCGAGCCCACAACCCTTTGGTTCCCAGACCGGTGCTCTAACCAGTGAGCCACGCTGGCCAGGGCTGAAGATCCTGTTTTTATATAACATTTAATGTCCTAAAGAATTGGTCGCTCTGTAATATAAAATGAAAAAAGGATATGTGAGCATTTTACAGCACTAATTTTGTTTTAAAATTCTACATAACTGTACAAAAAAGACTAGAAAGAAATACATCTTTTGTTACTGTATTTTGGGGGTATACTGGATCATTTTAATTTTCTTTATATTTTTCTGTCTTTACATTTTTTTCTACATGAATATAATCAAAGTAAAGTTGTTTTAAAAATAAAAATTACTGAGAAAAATCCAATTGTTAAACACATTGTTCCTGGTAAAGAAGCAAAAATTAAGGTGGTAATAATAATGAGTTCTTTTTGAGTTCCATCTTTATTTTGTTAAAAACAAAAGGATCATTAATGACTTGAACAGTCATTGAGATACTTGGGTTTGCAAATAACTTCTTGAGAAGAGCTGGGCAATTAGCACTGAGATAGCCTTAAAGTATCTAAGAGTCTACATACACACATTGTAGTGTGCCAGATATTTTTAAAGTTGACATTTTATTAACTTTATAGGAATGTGTTTTGTTTTCTATCACAGGAAGATCTTTTTTTTCTCAGAATCATTAATGTTCTTTTCACTGTGGTCTATTACAGGGCCCTTTAGTGATGTAGCTTTTGTCTGTTTAAAGCAGGGGTGGGGCACATCCAGCCAGTGGGCCATATACCACCCTCGGAATCGTTTGGTCTGGCCCTGCCAAGGCCTCACCAAACAGAACCAATTCCAGCCATCAGATTAGGGGTGAGTTAATTAAATGTTTGACCAAATATATAATAGGCTAATTTTTAAGTTGATAATTTTGTATGGCCCTCGAATGATGTTATAAATATCCAAATGGCCCTTGGCAGAAAAAGGGTTCCCCACCCCTGGTTTAAAGAGCCTGTAAAGTCAGTGTATTTTTGTCTATGAGATTGCCTTCAAGATTATAAGCTACTAACGGTAAACAGTGAAATAAACCAGTTACCCTTCAGCATTAATATTGAGCTGTTTGGGTTACATGTGATTATGTCTTGGGTTCTCTAATGCAGTGGTTTCAACTCTGGTTGCATATTGGGGACCCACGAAGGACCTAGTGGACCTGAACCCAGGGTTCTCTGGCTTTGTAACCCATGATTGTCTTTACTACCCTGTAATATATACTATACTTTACTTTTCTTCATTCTTAGATGTCTGAAGATGTCAAGGCAAAAACATGTGGGCATTTTCCTTTCTGCCTTCAGAAAGTACTGTTTCCCCCCACTGTTTTAGAGGTACTTTTCTTAACCCATAGCCTTTTCTAGCAACCTCATTTCCAGACTTCACAAATGGACTATACTTCTGTTTTCTGGTACTCCTTGTATAGAGCCAATATAATTTTCCTCAGAGCTCATTCTTGAGAACTTCCACCATTTATTCCTGGAATGCTTCTCATTTCTTTTTTTTTTTTTTTAATTACAAAATTAACAACACTGTGATCAGTGCTGAGCATTTGAAAGTTTCCCTAGTGGTTTTTGGGCTTAATGGAAGAGTTCTAACTTAGTGACTTAGGCCCTTGGAAGAGTGCCCAGTTACTGATTAGTACATTTGCATTAACTTAGAAATCTTTACCCGCATTATGAGCTGCTTATTACTGTTTTTCCTGATTTTGAGGATGAGACAATCAGAATAGTTTATGTAGAGTGTTAACCGAAAGAGTGGAGAAGGCTGGAATAGCAAGGTTATTTTGCAAATTAGCCTCAGTACATCCTGGAGTTGTTTACACTAGGCAACTGAAAAATGTGCTTGATTTCATAAGTATTTTGTTGGAGAGCACAGTTTTACAGAATAAAAAAAAAGCATTTGATGATTTCATTTAGGGACGATTAAAAGGAAATTGTCAGTGTTTTCAAACTATGCCCTCAGTTTTATAGATGATTCAGGCTTAAAAAGTCTACACATTGGAATGTGATGACGCATCCATAAACTGCTCTTTTTGACCTCACTTTGGTTTACAAATCCACCCCCCCCATAAGAATCAAGCTTTCAAGGCTAAAGCAGTACGAAGAAAGCCAGTTCCAAATATTACAAAAGATTCAAAGACCAGTAGTAAACCCTGATCCATCTTCCAGCTTCAAGAATTATCTCAGCCAGTGTCTCTTCTAAACTCCCCACCCTCCTCCCATGTTATGTTGAAGCATTTCTCATACCAGATCATTCAACCCATGAGTATTTCACTGTTACTTCTACCGGATAAGTATTAAGATAGCCACAAAACCATCAGCACACAAAAAAAGGAATAAAAATTCCTGAATGTCATCAACTATGCAGTCAATATCCAGAAGTGTGTGTCCCGTGAATGCCATTTTTTACACATCTTTTATTTGAATCAGGACTCGGTTGAGGTGCACACATTGCACGTGTTTGATACGGTTCTCTTTCTGTTCATCTCTGTTCACTCTCCCTCTCTTGCTGACTGTTCCTTTCTCCTCCCCTCTCCTTTTATCTTTCATGCTCTCTCTTTCTGTCTCTCTCTCCTTACAGTTTATTTGGTGAAGAAACCCAGTTTGTCCTGGAGAGTTTCATATAATCCAGATTCCTGTACCTGCATCCCCATAGTGGAGTTTAGCATAATCCTGCCTGTATGTCCTCTAAACTGATAAATTGGATCTAGACAGATTTTTTTTTTCAAGACTACTTCGGAGGAGGTGGTATGTTCTTCCATTAGGAGGGTCACAATGTCTTATCTCTTGGATGTCAGCAGCCATCAGCTTTCTATGCCTTTGTCCGTTAATGAGTTGCAAAAAATTATATTCTAATTCAAAGTGACTGTCACTTAAATACATGAAAAGTAAGGTGACAGCCTCTCTGTTTGAATTAAGATTAAAAACAATATACTCAGAAAGAGCATTTTCTACAATTTAACAATCATTAATAGCAAAGGTTGGTAAACAATTGAAATTCCTTAGAATTTAAAAATGGATCAGATATATACTATGAAATACATATTTGATAAATGATTAGGAACAAAGCCACAAGAAGAAAAAATAAAACAATGAGACTATCTTAAAATACTAGACAGATTTTTTAAAAGAACTAAATAGACCCTGGCCAGTGTGGCTCAGTTGGTTGGGGGTTTATCCTGTGCACCAAAAGGTTGCTGGTTCAAGAGGTTGCTGGTTTGATTCCCAGTAGGGGGTGTACCACTGAATGTTCCACTCTCACATTGATGTTTCTCTTTCCCCCTCTCCCTTCCTCTCTTAAAAAAAAAAAAAAAAAATCATTAAAAACCTTTTTTTAAGAAAGAACTAACTAGTACTGATGGAAATTTAACATAAAAATAATACCAAATTAGAAACTCAAGAGAGTTATTCAGAACATTAGAGTTGGAGAGGAAATGGGTGAAGTGCATTATGCACTCAAGAAAAAAACCAAAAGGTATAGAGAAATAAAGAGATGGGAAATAGGGTAGCTTGAAATATAAAATATAGCACAAGTTCTAACAAATCTTATGAAAGAGAATACATGTTTCAGAAAGAAGTAATAGAGAAAATGGGGGGTGTGACTGACTTCAGCGTCACAGCATGGGGAGCTCTGGACTCACCAGCAAAACTCCTGAAAATTAAAACAACCAGTTAAAAACCATATGGTTGAAGGATATGCAGCAACTAAAGAAACACATATTCAGGAGATTTATTGAAATTTGATAAGAACAGTGAGAGTCTGATTTGAACTGAGATCACTTCTCCAAACTCAGTAAGATGGAAACTTCAAACTGGCGCAGCCAAGAACCCAGGGCCCATCTCCCGGTTGGAGGGCAGTCATCCCAGGAGGGAAGGATGTCAGTATTTCTCTCCCTCTCCCACCTGTCACTGAAGCTAAGTTATGGGCAAGCGGTGGGGTTTCTCTTCTGCCCAGCTTCCAAGGAGGGTCTTACCTTGAGTGTGGTGCTGCTAAAAAGACTGGGGCCTCAATCACCTTTCTGTTGGCTGGTTAGGCAGTGATTCCATCCGGGGAGAGTCAAGCGAAAAAGAGCTCAAGGCACTGTCCCCCACCACCACCGCTGAGCACTCAGCCACTAAACTGGAACAGTTACTCAGAGAGAAGCTTGCCGCTGTCCCCACTTCCAGCTCCATAGGCATAACCAGAGTTGTCTTGGGGGCGAGCAGGCCATAAATCAGAGCGCTATTTTCCTAAAGGAACTGGCTTCATTTGAAACGAGAAGTTCAAACCTCAGGGTACTCAGGAGCAATGGAGGTAGTGGTGAAGGGCAGTTAGTATGGTATTGGTAGGATCATTGGACATATAAGAGAAACTGTAGGCTGCCTAGTTTGCGTGAGGAGAACCTGGGAGGGACATCATAGCCGGGAGGAGACGGGCCAGAACAAATCTCAATAACTGATTTTCAGAGCTATCCCTTCAAAAGAGGCTGAATTTTGCCCGGCCGGGTGTGGCTCAGGGGTTGAGCATCGACCTAGGATCCAGGAGATGGTGGCTTGATTGCCGGTCAGGGCACATGCCCAGGTTCGGGCTCGATCCCCAGTCGGGGGCGTGCAGGAGGCAGCCGATCAGTGACTCTCTCATCATTGATGTTTCTATCTCTCTCCCTCTCCTTTCCTCTCACTGAAATCAATAAAGATATATTTAAAAAAAAAAAAAAAAGAGGCTGAATTTCATTGGTTTATTGATGAGCAATTTATGCCTCGGGGCATTATTGAAAGCAGTAAAGCAATCACCCAGCAATCAGTAAAGCCTAACAGCGGGGCACCGGGGAAGGAGGCAGCCAAAGAGAAGCCTGTAAACACCGTCCCCACCTCACCCCCGCCCCTGCTACCCGGAGGAGGGCTCAAAGGCCTTGTTAGTTCCCACATAACTTAAAGGGGACTCTCGCCATGTCTGGAGCCCTTGATGTCCTGCAAATGAAGGAAGACGATGTCCTCAATTTCCTTGCAGCAGGAACCTGCTTAGGTGGCACCAACCTTGACTTCCAAGTGGGACAGCATGTCCACAAAGGAAAAGTGGTGACATCTGCTTCCTATCTGAAGCGAACCTGGGAGAAGCTTCTGCCGGCAGCTCTTGCCCTTGAAAACCTTGCTGATGTCAGTGTCATAACCCTCCAGGAACACCGGCCGCGAGCTGTGCTGAGGTTTGCTGCTGCCACTAGAGCCACTGCTGTCGCCGGGCGCGTCACTCCTGGAACCTTCCCCGACCAGATGCAGGCGCCTTCCGAGAGCCGAGGCTTCCGATGGCTGCTGACGCCAGGGCTGACCACGGAGGCATGAGGCATGAGGCATGTATGTTAGCCTGTGTACCACCGCTCCGGGCAACAGACTCTCCTCTGCGCCATGTGGGCATTGGCCTCCCTGGCAACAAGGGGCTCACTCGGGTTGATGTGGATGCTGGCCTGGGAGGTGCTGTGTATGCGTGGCCCCATCTCCCATGGACACTCGTGGGAGGCCATGCTTGATCTCTGCTCCTACAGAGATCCTGAAGAGACTGAAAAGGAAGAGCAGGCCGTGGCTGTGCCCCAAGGAGGAGCGTAACCAAGGAGGAATTTCAGGGTGAAAGGACGGCTCCGGCTCCCGAGTTCCCCGCTGCTCAGCCTGAGGCCGCAGACTGGTCTGAGGGCGTGCGGGTGCCCCGGGCCTGTTCAGCGGCTCCCTGCCGAGGACTGGAGGCTCAGCCTCCACTGAGGACTGGTCTGCAGCCCCACTGTGCAGGCCACTGAATGGGTAGGAACAACCACTGAGTGGTCTTAAACTGTTCTACAAACTCTTAAGCAAAATAGAAATAAGGTTGATGGGAAAAAAAATTTCTAAAGATTAAAAAAACAAAACACTGTTAAGCCAGGATGACAGTGGGCATAACCCAAGGATATGCTTCCTGGGGAGCAGTATCAGAAGCTTACCAGTGTAGGAAAGAAACAGACTCTACTAAAATAATCCAGCCAGTTGCTAAAGAAACCAAAACAACAACAACAAACCTAGAAAATAATAACAAACCTGGCAAATAATAACAACAAACACCAGAAGGGAAGCGCTAGTACCCAGAGCTGCTACAATGTATTATCTAAAATGCCCAGTTTCTCACAAAAAATTATTAGTCATGCAAGGAAACAGGAAAGTATGACCTGTACACTGGGGGGGAAAAAAAACCCCAAGCAACAGAAACTGCCTGTGAAAGCAACCAGATGTCAAATAATAGCCTTCAAAGTCGCCGTTACAGATATGTTCAAAGAACAAAAGGAAATCAGTGATTAAAGAGTAGAAAAGGTATGGTGAAAATGTCACAGCAAATAGAGAATATCGATAGATAGGAATTATAAAAAAGAACCAAATGAAAATTCTAGAATTGAAAAGTGTAATAACTGAAATGAAAAACTCATGAAAGGTGCTCAACAGTAGATTTGAATGAGCAGAAGTAATTAGCAAATTTGAAGAAAGATCAATAGTCAGTATGCAACCTGAAGAACAGAGAAAAAAGAATTTTAAAAAATGAGCAGGGCTTAGAGAAATGTGGAACACTATTAAGTGCAGCAATAACCGAAGAAATCATGACTGACAACTTCTAAAATGTACTGTAAAACGATAATTACACATCCAGGAAGCGCAACAAACTCAAAGTAGGATCAATGTAAAGAGGTCTACGAACTAAAATATCATATGAAAAATATTGAATGCCAAAAGCAGGCAGAAAATCTTGACAGGAGCAAGAAAAAAATGACTCATCACTTACAAAGGAAGCTCAATAATATTCATATGTGACTTTTGGGTAAAAACAACAGAGGCCAGAAGCCAGAGGGATAATATATTCAAAAAGAAAGAGTTAACCAAGAACCCTGTATTCAGCAACTTCATCTTTAAAAAATAAAAGCAAACTGAAACAGACTCATAGACTGTAGCCAGAGGGGGAAATGGTTGAAATGGTGAAGGAATTAAAAGTACAAATGGGTAGTTACATGATAGACACAGGGATGAAAAGTACCGTGTGGGGAATACAGTCAGTGATATTGTGGTATCTGTGCATGGTGCCAGGCAGGTGCTTGGGATAACGGGGAAGCACTTTGTTGGGTATATGATGGTCTGACCACTAACCTATACACCTGAAACTGGTACAAAATAATATTGAATATACACTGTAATCGAAAAGTAATAAATAAAGGCAAAATTAAAGGTACTCCAAGGTAAACAAAAACAGAACATTTGTCATTAGCAGACCCTTCTTACAAGAAATTCTAAAAGAAGTTAGACTGACAGTAAGTGACCCAAATGGTAATTCAATTCTTATAAGAAAACAAAGACACTAATAAAGGTAATTATAAAAGACAGCATAAATGTATATTTTCTCCTTTCTTAACCAATTTATGAGGCAGTTGTATAAAACAATATGTATGTACTGTATCTTTGAACTTATAATATATAGAAATGTAAAAGATTTTCCGATAGCACAAAGGAGGTTCATGAGAGCAAAATTGTATTGGGCTAAGGAGATAAATCCAGGTGGTAATTTGAATCCGCAAAAATAAATTAAGAGAACCAGAAATGATAAATAAGAAGGTTAATATAACAAAGGCTATAAATATGTACTTGCCCTTATTCCTTCTTTTAACAAGTCTAAAAGACACAAATTTACATAAAGTAATAATTATAACCATGTAGTAGTTTTATAATAATTAATAAATAATATAAGGATAAACTCATTCATGTACTCACCCTGTAAACCTACTTTTGCCCCACCCTGTATTGTTGGATTTGTAACATTTACATATGTGTAACAATAGTAGAATAAAGAGAAAAGGGGGAAGTAAAATTGTCATTTGCAGATGACAAGACATTGCATATAGAAAACCCTACAGAATCCACCGAAAAGCTACTAGCTCTAATAAATTCAGCAAAGTAGCAGGATGCAAAATTAATATCCAGAAATATGTGGCATTTTTATACACAAATAACAAACTCTCAGAAAGAGAAACCAAGAAAACAATCCCATTTACTATTGCAACAAAAAATAAGGTACCTAAGAATAAACTTAACCAAGATGGTAAAAGACATGTACTCAGAAGTGTATATGGCATTGAGGACAGAAATAAAGATACAAACAAGTGGAAGTATATACCATGCTCATGGATTAGAAGAATTAACATCATTAAAATGTCCATACTATCCAAAGCAACCTATAGATTCAATACATTTCTATTAAAATACCAATGGCATATTTCACAGATCTAAAAAAAATTCCAAAAAAGACCATGAAGAGCCTCAGCAATCTTGAGAAAGAAGAACAAAGTTGGAGGGATCGAAATACCAGATATCAAACTATAATGCAAAGCCATTGTAATCAAAACAGCCTGGTATTGGCAAAAGAACAGGCATATAGATCAATGGAACAGAACAGAACCCAGAAATCAACCCACACCTATATACTCAATTAATATTTGACAAAGGAAGCAAGAGCATACAATGGAGTAAAAACAGTCTCTTCAATAAATGGTGTTGGAAAACTTGGACAGGTACGTATAAAAAATGCAACTAGACCATGAACTTACACCATACACAAGAATAAACTCAAAGTGAATAAAAGACTAAATGTAAGTCACAAAACCATAAAAATCCTAGAAGAAAACATAGGCAGTAAAATCTCAGACATCACTCAGAGCAATATTTTTGCCAATACGTCTCCTAGGGTACGGGAAATAGGGAAAAAAATAAACAAATGGGACTTCAGCCAACTAAAAAGCTTCTGTAGAGTAAAATAAACCATCAACAAAATGAAAAGACAACCCACTGGATGGGAGAACATATTTGCTAATGATACATCTGCTAAGGGGTTAATATCCAAAATATATAAAGAACTTATACAACTCTCAACACAAAACAAACAACCCAATTAAAAAATGGGCAAAGGACCTGAATAGACACTTCTCTAAAGAGGACATACAGATGGACAATAGACATATGAAAAAATGTTCAACTTCACTAATCATCAGAGAGATGCAAATTTTTTTTTTAAAAAAGTACCTTTATTGATTTCAGAGAAAGGAAGCGAGAGGGGGAGAGAGAGAAACATCAATGATGAGTCATTGATCGGCTGCATCTTGTAAGCCCCCCACTGGGGATCAAGCCCACAACTGGGGAATGTGCCCTGACGGGAAATCGAACCGCGATCCCTGGATCATAAATCAATGCTCAACCGCTGAGCCACGCTTGGCTGGGTGAGAGATGCAAATTAAAACCACAATGAGATACCACCTCACACCTGCCAGAATGGCTGCCATCAATAAATCAAAAAACAAGTGTTGATGAGGATATGGAGCGAGGGGAACCCTAGTACACTGTTGGTGAGAATGCAGACTGGTGCAGCCACTGTGGAAAACAGTATGGAGTTTCCTCAAAAAATTAAAAATGAGAATGCCTTTTTGACTCAGTGATCTCACTTCTGGGTGTATATCCTAAGAATCCTGAAACACCAATCAGAAAGAATATATGCACCTTTATGTTTATTGCAGTACTGTTTACAATAGCCAAGACCTAGAAACAGCCCAAGTGCCCATCAGTAACTGAGTGGATAAAAAAGCTGCAGTACATTTGCACAATGGAATACTAAGTGGGTGTGTAAAAAAGGAGCTCTTACCCTTTGTGACAGCGTGGATTGACTTGGAGATTATTATGCTAAGCAAAATAAGCAAGTCAGAGAAAGACCATATGATCTCACTAATACATGGAATTTAATGAACAAAATAAACTGAGAAACAAAATAGAACCAGAGGCATGGATACATGGAACAAACTGACAAATGTCAGAGTGTTGGGAGTTGGGGGGTACTAGAGAAAGGAAGGTGAAGGGATCAGTTAAAGATCATATATGCATAGCCCATGGACACAGACAATAGTGTGGCAAGGGCCAAGGTGGGTAGGGACAGGGACTGGGTGGAGGTGGGCAAATGGGGAGGGGGAGGAATTGGGGACATCTGGTATAGCTTCAGCAATATAATATTTAAATTTAAAAAAAGAATCAACCAAAGAATGCATCAATAAGTGGAACAACAAATCAATCTCTCTCTTCCTCTCTCAAATCAATTTTTAAAAAGAATAAAATGCTTAGGAACAAACTAATGAAAACTTCAAAACTTTGAGGAATGGCATTAAAGAAGACAAATTAATAGAAAGATATCCTATGCTCATGGGTTGGAAGAATAATATTGTTAAAAATCTCCATACTACCCAAAGTGATCTACAGATTGAAAGCAATCCCTATCAAAATTCCAATCTCATTCTTTTTCAGATATAGAAAAAAAATTCTAAATTCATATGAAAACACAAAGGACACAAAATAGCCAAACCAATCTTGAGAAAGAAGAACAAAGCTAGACATCACACTTCTTGATTTCAAAATATATTACAAAACTACAGTAAATAAAACAGTGTGGTATGGCATAAAGACAGACATATAAACCATTTCAACAGAAAAAGGAGCCCCAAAGTAAACCCACACATATACAGTCAACTGATTTTCAACAAGGGTGCCAAAAATACATAATGGAAAAAGGATAGTCTTTTTAATAAATGGTGTTGGGAAAAGTGGATATCCCAATGCAATAGAATGAAGTTGGATCATTACCTTATACCACATACAAAAATTACTCAAAATGGATTAAAATTACTCAAAATGGATTAAAGACTTAAGCATAAGTCTTTATAGCAGCTTTATTCATAAGAGCCAAGAGGTGGGTGCAACCCAAATATCCATCAAGAGATGAATGGATAACAAAATATGATATACAAACAATGGAATATTATTTCTTAAAAAGGAAAGAAAGTCACATGCTACAACATAAAAGAACCTTAAGAACATCATGCTAAGTAAAATAAGCCAGGCACAAAACTACAAATACTGTATGATTCCCCTTATATGATGTTTCTAAAGTAAACTTATAGAAACATAAATTAGAATGGTAGTTACCAGGTTCTGGGGAGAAGGGGAAATGGATAGTTGTTGTTCAGTGGGTATAGAGTTTTAGCTTTGTAAGATGAAAAGTTGTAGTGATCTGTAGCACAATGTTGTGAATATACTCAACACTACTAAACTGTATACTTAAAAATAGTTAAGATAGTGAATTTTATGTAATGTGTTTTACCACAATTGAAAAAAGAACTTATACTCTCAAAACTACAAAACATTGTTGAAAGTAATTAATGATCTAAATAAGTGGGAAAACACCACATACTTATGGATCAGAAGACTTAATATTATTAAGATGGCAATAGTCCCCAAATTGGTCTAGAGATTCAACACAGAATTCCATGGAAGAAATTTTAAAACCACATCAAAGTGAAAGATTTTTATTTTTCTCTTTCACTAACTGATGCATCAAATAGACCAAAAAACAAAACAAAACAAAAACACATACAAAAACCCCCTGTAATTTAGATATAGAAGATTCGAACAACATAATTATCAAATTTTATTAAATAAACATATCCTATATGTGATAATTAGAAAAGTTACATTCTTTTCAAAAACTCATGACATTTACAAGAAATAATGACATTTTAGTACACAAATCATGTCTCAACAAATTATAAAGTTACTTTATCAGAGGTTTTACCCTCTGACCACAATTCAAAAGTGAAGTTCAATAAAAATTAAAAATCATAAATAGTTATCATTTGTAATTTTAAAAATTTACTTCTAAATAATTCATATGTAAAATAATAAAGAATAATTGGAAAACTTGATTACATACCAAACTGTGACATGCAGCTAAATCTTACACTTAGAGGAAAATTTATAGCCTTTAGATGCTTATACTAGAAAAGAAGAAAAACTAAAAACTGCAACTGCAGTCAGTCAGTCAATGGTATAAGAATTTTAAAAGAAGAGCACTGGCCAGTGTGGCTCAACTGGTTGAGCATTGTCCCATGTTTTGAAAGGTTGCCTGTTTGATTCCCCGTCACGGCACATGCCCAGGTTGCAAGCTCAATCCCAAGTAGGGGCCATGCAGGAGGCAGCTGATTGATGTTGCACTCTCACATCAATATTTCTCTCCTCTCTCTCCTCGTCTCCTTTTCTCTGTTTCTAAAAAATAAAAATAAAAAATTTTAAATCAATTAAAGAAATCTTTTAAAAAAAGAGAAGAGATAATATTCAAGGTGGTGGTAGAGTAGGTGGATCTTGCACTTACCTCCTCCCAGGACCAAATTGGAAATACATATAAATTGGGGAACAATCACCCTGAATAACCAACTGAGGACTAGCTGAAGAAGTCTTATAACCAAGGATTTGCAGAAGAAGCCACATCAAAACTAGTAGGAAGGGCAAAGACAAAAGGGGCTAGCCCTGCTCCCTCAGGTGGTAGCTGAGGTGCCAAAGGGATATCTCAGCCGTGGGAGATTCCCCCTGAGAGGTGTGGGGCTTAAACCCCAGGCCAGGCTTCCCAGGCCAGAGCATCAGAACTGGGAAGAGGTGCCCACATAGCATCCGGCAGTGAAAAGCTGTGGGGTTTCTGTCCACCAAGAGGCAGAGTCTGCTGGAGACAGAGGCACCCTTTTAATAGCCCAACATGCAAAATTTCATTCACAGCCACTCACCCTGAGCTCTGGCAGATGGAAGGTGGTGTGGACTAGAGTCACCTAAGCAGAGTCTGGGGTTTGTGGCTCTGGGGAGAGATGTTGGGGGACAGCCACCAGGATCCTTGTACTGAGTCAGTCTCAGATACCACAGTTGCCATCTTTCTTGGGTGGAGTGATCCCCTCTGAGCAGCATCAGCCTGGGGGAAAGCAATTACCATACCCTCAGGAATACCTCTTGAACCACCCTGCAGATCTTAAGCCCCGCTGAGGAGTCAGCTGCATAGGCTCAGGCAGATAAGCCTGGGCTGACTAGGGAGTATCAGTGCCTGGCTTTGGGGCAGGGACCACTCCTGTCACTTTCTGGTCAACCTGACTGATGCTTACCCCTCACAGGAGATCTGATAGAAACACCCTTCTGGCTTGCGGCAGACCCAACCTCTCAGCTTTGGAGGCTTCACCCATCTGACTACTAGGGTATCCATCCTACTGAGGTCAGGCCTAAATCCAGGATAGACTCAGTCATCTGGCTCTGGTGTGGTGCTGGGGGTGGGGACGGGGCCACACCCATCACATTTCTTGAAGCCTGAACAGCACCTTCCCCTCATGGGAGATCCACTAGCCCCAACCTCCAAATTCAACCAGAGGCTCTTTCAGTGAGTGAGCCTAACAGGCAGCCAGCAAACAGAGGCAGTCAGAGGTGGATCCTGGGGAGCCTTGGGACGTTTGCTGACCTGCCCTGGGGCCTAGTGTTAGTAAAAGTCAGTCTTGGAGAGCAGCTTGGTCTTTCCCGTGTGCAGCTAAGCCCCGAAGAGGCAGCCAAAAACTGTGGATCACTTGTAGATTCAAACGGGTTGCTGAGGGCCAGGCACAGACAATGTCTGACACTGGCTTGCACGAGAGTCCCTCCCAAGAGGCCCCAAACAACACACCAAGTGGCAAGCTTCAGGCAACATCACAGCAGGATCCAAAAAACTTTACAAACAGCATATCCAAAGGGAGATTGCAGCAGGCACTAAACTCTATGGAGGTGAAAGCTGCTTTAAAAAAAAATATATATATATATATTTTTTCTTTTATTTTCTCTTTTTTCTTAAAAATTTTTTTTTCTTTATTATTTTCTTTTCTTTACTCTTTTCATTTTCTTATTCTTTTTTCTTTTCTTAACATTTTCTTCCTTTTTCTTTTCTTATTTTTTTTCCTTTTATCTTTTCTTATTTTCTTCTTCATTTTTAAATTTATGTATTTAAAAAAATTTTTTTAACTTTTTGGTCAGCACCTGCACAGCAGCTTGCACGACATGGTCAGGGTTGAACCTCATAGTCAGCCAGCCTGAGGATCAGTCCCATGCACAAACAGGCCATCAGCAATCAAGACTCAATTATAACAGGAGGGCCAACATAACCCACAAAAAAGGATATTCCTAGAGCATCTAGCTCATAAGGTCAAGGAGATTGCACCACTGGGTCCCACAGGACACCTACTACATAAGGGCACCCCTTGAAGACTGAGAGTCATAACAGAGCTCTGTCTAATACATAGAAACAAACACAAAGAGACAGCCAAAATGGGGAGACAAATAAACAGGCCCAAAATGAAAGAACAGGAAGAATCTCCAGAAAAAGCTAAATGAAATGGAGGCAAGCAATCTATTAGATATACAGTTTTAAGTAAAGTTTATAAGGATTCTCAAGAAACTTAGAACTACAATAGCATGAGAAAGGACATAGAACCATGAAAAAGGACCAGTTGGAAATTTAAAATACCATATCTGACATCAAGAATATACTGGAAGAACACTAGCTGGTTTGGCTCAATGGTTAGAGCATCAGCCCGAGGACTGAAGGGTCTCAAGTTTGATTCCCAGTCAAGGGCAAGTACCTCAGTTGCAGGCTTGTTCCCCGGCTCCAGTCAGGACAAGAGTGGGAGGCAACCAGTCGGTGTGTCTCTCTCACAGTGATGTTTCTCTCTCTCTCTCTCTCTCCCTCCCCTTTCCATTCTCTCTGAAAAGCAATGGAAAGGGACTGCTGTAATAAGAAGTTGAAACAGAGAGAATAAGAAACATACGCATAAGGAAATAAAATCACAATAGATAAGTACCTATCAATAAGAACCTTAGCCCAGCCCAGCATGTTCAGCGGTTGAGTATTTACCTAGGATCCAGGAGATAGAAGTTGGATTCCCAGTCAGGGCACATGCCCAAGTTGTGGGCTCCATCCCTAGTCAGGGGTGTGCAGGAGGCAGCCGATCAATGACTTTCTCATCATTGATGTTCTATCTCTCTCTCCCTCTCCCTTCTTCTCTCTTAAATCGCTAAAGATATATATATATAATTTTTTCTTAAAAAAAGAATCTTAAATATAAATGAATTAAATACTCCAATCAAAGGACATTGGGTAGCTGAATGGATAAGATAGTAGGGGACTTTAACACCCCACTGACTTTAATGGATAGATCTCCCAGACAAAAAAATCAACAAGGAAACAGTGATTCTAAATGACACACTAGATCAGATGGATTTAACTGACATTTATAAAACATTTCACCCCAAAGCTGCAGATTATGAATTCTCCTCAAGTGCACATGGGACATTCTCAAAGATTGACCACATGTTAGGACACAAAACAAGTCTCTCCAAGTTCAAGAAGATTGAAATCATATCAAGCATCTTCTTGGACATTTACACCATGGAATACTATGCAGCTGTAAAAAAGTAGTATCCCTTACCTTATGAGACAGTATGGTGAGACTTGGAGACTATTATGCTAAGTAAAATAATCCAGTCAGAGAAAGACAAGTATCACATGATCTTACTCATAAGTGGAATCTAATGAACAAAATAAACCAATGAACAAAATAGATGCAGAGACATAGAAGCATGGAACAGACTCACAAATCCAGAGGGAAGCAGGGGTGGGTGGGTATGTGGGAAGAGGTTAACCTAAGAACTTATATGCATATATGCATAACCCATGGACACAGACAATAGTGTGGTGAAAGACACGGGGGAAGGGGATCAATGGGGGCAAAAGGGGGACATTTGTAATACTTTCAGCAATAAAGATAAATTCAAAAAATAATAATAAAATTTAAAAAGAGAAGAAAAAGAAAAGAAAAAATATCCTCAGGTGAGGATTTAAAATATATATATATAATGGAATAAATAAAAAGTAGGTTGGATAAAGCAGAGGATTGAATCAGTGATTTGCACGACAAGGTAGAAAGAAACACACAATCAGAGCAGCAAAAAGAATTAAGATTTTAAAAGCAAGAGGCTAGTTTGAGGGCATTTTTAGACAACATGAAGCATAACAACATCTGGATCATAGGGGTACCAGAAACACAAGAGAGAGAGCAAGGAATCAAGAACTCACTTGAAGAAATAATGACTAAAACTTTCCTAACTTGAAAAAGGACACCCAAGTCCAAGAAGCACAAAAAGTCCCAACAAGACTAACCAAAAGAAGCCCACACCAAGACATAGCATAATGTTAAAAGTTAAAGACAAAGAGAGAATCATAAGGGGAACAAGAGCAAGACAGTTACCCGCAAGGCAGCTCCCATATGCTGTCAGCTGATTTCTCAACAGAAACATTTCAGGCCAGAAGGGACTGGCAAGAAATATGCAGAGTGATGAAAAGCAAAGACCTGCAACCAAGATTGCTCTACCCAGCAAAGTTATCATTTGAAATTGAAGGTGAAATAAAGAGCTTTCCAGACAAGAAAATTTGTTATGACCAACCAATATTAGAAGAAATGTTAAAGGGTCTGTGAGAAGGAGAAGAAGAAGAAGACGACAAAGAAGAAGACGAAGGAGGAGGAGGAGAAGAAGAAGAGGAAGAAGAAAACAAGGAGGAGGAGGAGGAGGAGGAGGAGGAGGAGGAGGAGGAGGAGGAGGAGAAGAAGAAGAAGAAGAAGAAGAAGAAGAAGAAGAAGAAGAAGAAGGTGAAGAAGAAGGAGAAGAAGAAGGAGAAGAAGAAGGAGAAGAAGAAAACAAGAAGGAGGAGGAGGAGGAGGAGGAGGAGGAGGAGAAGAAGAAGAAGAAGAAGAAGAAGAAGAAGAAGAAGAAGAAGAAGAAGAAGAAGAAGAAGAAGGAGAAGAAGAAGGAGAAGGAGAAGGAGAAGGAGAAGGAGAAGGAGAAGGAGAAGAAGAAGGAGAAGAAGAAGGAGAAGAAGAAGGAGAAGAAGAAGGAGAAGAAGGAGAAGAAGGAGAAGAAGAAGGAGAAGAAGAAGGAGAAGAAGAAGAAGAAGAAGAGGAAGAAGAAGAGGAAGAAGAAGGAGAGGAAGAGGAAGAGGAAGAAGAAGAGGAAGAAGGAGAGGAAGAAGGAGAGGAAGAGGAAGAGGAAGAAGAAGAAAGGGACAGAGTGAAAAGACTACAATGGCAGCCCTGGCTGGTGTTGCTCAGTGGTTGAGCATCAGCCCATACCAAGAGGTCACCGGTTTGATTTCCAGTCAGGGCACATACTCGGGTTGTGGGCTCTCTCTCTCGTCGTGGGCATGCAGGAGGCAACTGAGCGATGTTTTTCTCTCATCTGTGTTTCTTCCTTTCTCTCCCTCTCCCTTCCTCTCTCTCTCAAGTCAATAAAAAAACCATGTGTTTTGTTTTTTTTAAAGAATTCAATGGCAATAAATACAGACCTGTCAATAATCACTTCAAATGTAAATGTCTTAAATGCTCCAATCAAAACCACAATGAGATATCCCCTCACCTGCCAGAATGGCTGCCATCAGTAAATCAACAAACAAGTGTTGGTGAGGGTGTGGAGAGAAGGGAACCCTGGTGCACTGTTGGTGGGAATGCAGACTGGTGCAGCCATTATGGAACACAGTATGGAGTTTATTTAAAAAATTATAAATAGAACTGCCTTTTGACCCAGCAGTCCTACTTCTGGGAATATATCCTAAGAATCCCAAAACACCAACTTAAAAGAATATATGCACCCTTATGTTCATTGTGGTGTTATCTACAATAGCCAAGATCTGGAAGCAGCCCAAGTGCCCATGAGTAAATGAGTGGATAAAACAGCTGTGGTACATTTGCAGAATGGAATACTATGTGGCCATTAAAATGAAGGAAATCTTACCTTGTTTTTCTTTTAATATTTTTTATTGATTTTTTAGAGAGAGGAAGAGAGAAGGAGAGAGAAACATTGATGAGAGAGAAACATCAACATTGATTGGCATGCTCCCCACTGGAGATTGAGCCTGCAACCCAGGCATGTGCCCCAACTGGGAATCGAACTGGTGACCTCTTGGTACATGGGTTGATGCTCAACCACTGAGCCACACCGGCTGGACAAAATCTTACTTTTTTGACAGCATGGATGGACTTGGATATTATTTTGCTAAGTGAAGTTAGCCAGTCAGAGAAAGACAAATGCCATATGATCTCACTTATATGTGGAATCTAATGAATAGAATAAACTGATGAACAAAATAGGAACAGAGGCCTGGATACATGGGATAGACTGAAAGCTGTCGGAGGGGAGGGGTTGGGAATGGATGAAAGAAGGTGAAGGGATTAGCCAGAGAACGTATATGCATGACCCATAGACAGACAACACTGTGGTGATGGCCAGCGGGAGGGGGTGGGGGCTCGGATGAGGTGTTCAAAGGGGGGAGGGAGAGTAGGGATATCTGTAATTAAAATAATAATACCTTTCATTTTCCAATAAAAATTTTTAAAAATAGGATCAAAACTCTTAACAGAGGCAATGTATAAATAAAAAATCCAAGATTAGATTCAAAGACAAATCATTAGAACTACTATGTGAGTTCAGCGAGTTTACTGGATACATGATTAATACTTTTAAAATCTATTATATTCCTATATGCAATCAATAAACATTTAGATATATAGTTTTATTTTATTTTTAACTTTATTTTTATTGTTGACACCATTACAGATGTCCCCATTTTTAAAAGATCCTATTTATAATAGCAACAAAACAAGATCCTTAGGAAAAAAACTTAGAAAAAATGTACAATAGATTCATGGGGGGGGGGAGGGGTTTATTGAAAGCACTAAAGAAAGCTTAAATAAATGGGAAAGTCTGCATGGAAAGAAAGACTCAGTGTTACAAAATCATCAGTTTTTCTCAAGATAAACTAGCCAATGCAATTCTGATTCTTTAAAAAAATTGGACAGAGTTGAGCTTTAAAATATTTTTTGTATACTTTTTTCACAATATTTTAAGTTTAAGTTTAATAGAGTAAAAGGAAGTTCAATGAAGCTTGACAATTCAAAAGGAGACAGAGTCCTGATAGCACTGTGATTGACTGTCTCAGAAATAATCATACATAAGGCACACAAAATTGGCAGATTTTAGAATCTCGGCTACTTCTATTTTGCTGTAGCTTTTCCTATTGTTATTAACTAGAAAATCCTTGAACGAGCTTTTATTAGGAGTCAGGGATGAGAGTGAGGGCCTGGAGAGACTATGTCACTTCCCTTTGCCTGGTGTGCGGAGGAAAATAAAAGGGTAACCAGGGCCACAAGGGCAAGGAAAGGAGACAGAGCCATGGGGGCTGGCCACAGGGAAGGAAGAAGAATTTCAGGAACCCATGTGGGCTTGAAAAGATCCCTGGAGTTTCCTGATAGGCTGCTTAAAACAAATGGCATAACAATACAAATAAAATTAATAAAAAATGGGGGGGGAACAAAGGTAAATAAGCTAATTGTGCTAATTGTAAGAGTTATTCTCTGTACTATGATCAAGTTTCAAATTTGATTCTGAGATTTCTATCTGCCAGGAGAGGGGAAAAAGGAAAGTATGACAAACGTTATATGCTCATTTCTAGAAAGTGTGTATGAAACAGCTGTCAGTCTAGATTCTCACCTGCAAGAAACAGATGCTGTCTGCAGCCGAGTTAAGCAAAAGCATAATTTACTAAACAGATATTGGATAGCTCACAGAATCCACCATGATGGATAAAGATACGGGCTAAGCTACTAGGAAAAATGCACTGAAAGATGTGCTAGAATTGGTCTGGAGATAAAAGCTGTTTCCACGAGCGCTGCAGATGCTGCTGCTCCCATCTGCAGAGCTAGGGTAGCTAGTGTCAAAGCCGGTATGTCAGCTTCTGCTCGGTAAAGACGAGATTGTGTGTCTATGCCTTAGATGCAGAAGAGGAAGGGAAACTAAGCATCTGACATTTTTAGCTTCTGTCTTACAAAACAAATGTTTATATTTGTAAGATTAGGGATTCAGCAAACAAAAAATGGTTCTGCTGCTGGGCAGTGAAAATAGATGACAAATGTCCTGACAAAACCATATATGGTACACTTCTGAGTTTGTGTGTGATCGATGACATCAATTCTGGGAAAGATTTAAATTAAGAATGCAAGTTGTTACTCATAAGTAGCATACAATCCAGAAATTCCACTTCTGGGTACCTGAGAAAACAAAACCACTAATTAGGCAAGGTACATGCACCCCTATGTTCACTGCAGCATTATTTACAATAGCTAAGATATGGAAGCAACTTAGGTGTCCACTGATAGACGAACAGATAAAGGTGTTTATATATATAATGAAATAATATTCAGCCATAAAAAAGAATGAAATATTGCCATTTGTAACAGAGATGGATCTACAGGGTATGCTAAGTGAAATAAGTCAGGCAGAAAAAGACAAATGCCATATTTCATTTATATGTGGAATCTAAAACAAAACAAATGAGCAAGTAAAACAAAACAGAAACAGAGTCATCAGAGAAGCTGATGGTTGCCAAAGAGGAGAGTATTGGGAAATGGGTGAAAAAGGTAAAGAGGAATAAGAAGCATAAACCTCTAGTTATATATATATATATATAAAAAGTCACAAGGATATAAGGTACAGCAGAGGGAAAAATTGTCGACATTATTGTAACAACTTTGTATGGTGACAGATAGTTACTCACCATTGTGGTGACTGCATTGTAAAACATAAAAAAGTCAAATTACTATGTACAACTGGAACTAATATATTATTGTGTATCAACTATAACTTCTTTAAAAACAGAAATTACTTTGAGTTGTAAAAATGATTGTTACTTGTGCCCATATTGACTTACTGATCTAACCATTCTCAATTCAATCATGTGTTATGACGCTGCATTTATTTTACTCTTAACGCATCCATATATGTAACTATTGGATTAATTTAACTTGATCCAAGGGTAGAATCCCGAATTCAGGAAGGAGTAGATAAAATAGCCAATCCTTTTTATTATCTCTAAGGGCTCTTAATAAAGCCGAGTTCATCAGTTATAAAAGCAAATGATTATGCCAAGAACAGAAATATCAACATATAATGCTTGTTTACTGTGGAATAAAATTAGCCACTCTACGCCTGGAAACTGAGATGTCCACCAAAATATAAATCTCAAAAGTGGCGGATTTCCATGAAGAAGTAAAAATTGCAATAATTATCAGAAGCTCTTGGGGAGATGACTGATTCAACTACATGGACAACCATCTCAAAACAGGCCCTGGTGTCTTCCCCGCGATGTTCTCTGGGTGCAGATGAGGAGGAAGGAGCCCATGAGTGTGTGTTTCTTCCTGTGGCGTTGAGTGGAACCTGCTCCGTCAAATGGCTTCAGCTGCAGGCGATTTCAGAAGGCGGGTGCAAGGACGGCAGGACAGTCACAGCGCGCCGCGGGTGACCGAGGCTGAGGCGTGCTTAGGCTTGCTGCGAAATGATGATCTCTGGAAAGTTAGCTTGAAACTATAACGAAGACTAAAAAAAATCTCCAGGGCTAACTCTTAACCAGTATCTAAAATGCCATCTACTGATAACATAATGTGTGTAATTAGAAAGAAAGGCTCCTGGAAGGAGAAGAGATGAAAAATACAGAGCAGAGACCCTGGCAGAAGAAGGCCCCGAGCAGCCGCTCCCAGGGCTGCCGTCTTCCCCAGGGGCTCTCTTCTTCCCACCACCCTCTCATCTGAACGCTTCTCCTCTCTGCTGCTCTTGCTCCATGAACCTAGGCCCTGTGTGAGTCATTTTTGCCAGTATGCAGACAGGCCTTCATAATTGGTAAACCGCATGAAAAAGCAACCCTGACTCACTTAAAAAACAAAACAAAAAACATATACTATACATTAGACATCAGAGCCAGGATGAATTAGAGAAAAAAGGGTTCCGGGCAGAAAGAAAATGACCTAATAATACATGAGGTTGCTTTGGTACTTGTTACTACTGATCAATAAGGATTGATTTTGTTTGTTTGTTTTTTTGTCTAAAGGATAATTTTCTTTGACCTTATTAATTCATTTTCACTCAACATTGCAAAGATAAAGCAACATAAAATATGAGGCAAAGGGAGGCTGGTCTTCAAGAATTTGTGTCTTCAAGTTTTTACTGGTATAACAATCCTTCCAAGCCTGGAGCTACTCAAAGATGAATCATGAATATAAGGAGAAAAACTTTACTACAAACAGGTTTGGTGGTATGTGAGCTACAGCAACGGCCGGTTGTAGCAAATAGTTTCATTCAAACCTGAATTGATATATAAATTAGACATTATTTGGGAATGATTTATTTATCCTGAAATGTAAATTCAACCCCACATTATGCCAATTTTGGTGATTATGCTAGACCTTATTTTAGTACTAGAGGTTAAATTTTTATCACCAAAAAACGAGAATAACAGCTACTACTAAGGTAATGAGCTGTGAAATTCATTCCCCAGTATTGTTTTGAAACTATACCCATAAGGTTGTTAAAAAAAAAAAAAAAAATCTGAATTTAATTAAATGCATTTTAAACTGGAATTCTTCAGTCATCATCTATTTTTGGCTTGTCATTCCTTTTCTTATTTGACCCCATCCAGTTAAACACCAGTGTTTATCAATTCTTCCACTAAGCGCAATTTTTTCTCCCGCTTCTGTGCACATAGAATTAATCAAAACGATTTTGCCCAAATCAGCCTGAACTGCACCTAACACTTCCTCCTGTTGACAGGGATCCTATGTTCATCATGAACACGTCACTCTTAGACCATTTTTGCACCTTTGCTGCTTTCCTGTCTCCTTCAGTATGTGCACCTAGAAGCCTTCCAAGCAGGAACTAGGAGGGTTCCAATTCTGTGAAAATCTGTGAAAAGCTCCAACTGCATCAAGCACCTGCCCCACCATTCTGTCAGTACCAAGTGGAGTCAATTTTTGTTCCTACTTCAATAAGACCTCCTACAGCAGCGTAATGGAGATCATCACATTACACAAACAGTGATACAACTTTGGAAAAGACTGGCTTACACGTGAGTTTTCCTTCACTATCTTTGGAAACAGCACCAGGTCTGACTTCTACCTCCTGGTCCACCTTTAGCATTCCTTTTAGAATATTACTGCCAGCTACATTCCCTGAAGGTCATCAACTTCACAGCCAGGTTTGTTGATATCAAAGACTTAATAACAATAAGTGGGAGCTGTGAAGTAAAGTCTCTTGGGGTATTGAATTTTTCTTTACTATGTTCTCACAGACAACTTTAATATTGTGTTTCAGCTGAGCAGAAATTGGAATAGTAGAATGCAATCTTCTTAGCTTATTTTTTTGTTTTGTTTTGTTTTTTTCCCCTCTCTTTTACCAAATGGATTTTATTTTGTAGAATCAAAATATGCTTCAGTTTCATGATTTCTATAGCACTCAGGCGTTTAGAAGTCTAAGGCTGAGAACAAGACTCATGACCAGCTATCAACAGAAGAGCTGCATCCATTGCTGCTACTCTGTGAAGCACAGTAGTCATCAAAATATCGTGACCAGGATAGTCAAAAAAGGAGACATGACTGACTCATTTGAAATTCCCCAGATCCCTGGAATGAGTAGGAAACTCGTCAGGTGTGCTATTTCTACAGGATCTACAGCATTCTGGCTGAGGACAACTTGAGTCATGAAGTTTCTAAATCTTAGCATTAGCATATCCAAGCTTGACTGCAATATTTCTTTCTAGTTAACTTTTGAACCTGATGGTGTGAACTCCAGAAATAGCTTTTACAACTGTGGATTTCCCATGAGCTATCTGACCAATTGTACCTACATTAATTGTGGCTTGTTTGCTGATAACTTCATGCGAAAGTGCCACAATTTGGTAACATCTAAGGTGGCAAGATTCTGGCCCAGAACTCCACCCCTGGCCATCTTGTCCAGAGAGAAGAATTGGTTTTTAACACCATGTTTTCAGCATATGATTGCCTCAACCCACTTAGAATATCATTAGGGTCAATGTTATTCAGAGATTGTCCTTTTTTTGGAGGAAAATTGCTTAGAGCTAATATCATGAGATTTTGATCTACTTATTATTCTTTTAGTGAATAGACGGCAATAAATTAAAACCAACATACCTTTAAAAAAAGCGATTGGTTTAGGTTGGTGTCCCCTCCCCATTTTCCATTAATATTCCTGATTACAACACACATATACACACACACAATCGCTGCCTGTTCCAAGAATATGGCAGACTAGAAAATGTAAAAATCTTTCACCATAGAAAGTTAGAAATGCTGGAGAAAATATAGCAAATATTCTGTTACATGCATAGGTAAGATTTCAATAAAGTGAAAGAATTTCCAAGGGCTCCAAAACAAAGGAACTAAAAAATATATCAGTAAGAGGATGGGAAGGGAGGATTCTAGTATCAGGGATCAATATTTGGGTAATAATAGCCACTCTCTCTGATGGAGATAAGACCTCGAGACTATGAAAGCAGGAATTAGAATTGAAATCCCTACATAGAATCAGATATCTGGAAGAGCTATAAACTGATGATTTAGGAGATCCTAGAAAATATGGCAAAGAGAGATGACAATGCATAAGATTGTGCCACTTGCTGCCATAAGTGGATTTCTATGGATAAAGCCGCACTTAAAATGAACTCATTTTCCAAAATACAAAACTCATAAAGTACAATCTTCTGTGAACAAATGTCAGCAGATGAAGATATAGATTAAATTCCTAAGAACATGAGGTAATGGAGAAGTCAGCTCAAATTGTCCAATAAAATTATAAAGGAGATAAAAATATGATCAAAATGTAAAAACTATATGTTTTTAAATGTACTTTAGAAAACAAAGTAAATTATAGAAATGAAAAATATAGTCATTAAAATAAAAATCATTGGAAGGGTTAAATAGCAAATGAACGCAGCTGAAGAGAAGGTTAGGCAACTGGATAATAGACCTGAAGAAATACCTCAAGAGAGGGGTATAGGAAAAAAGAGAGGGTGAATATGCAATAGATATTAATTGAAATGGATTATAAGAAGACTAGCATAAAATCTAATAGAAGTATCAGGTGGAAAGAACAGAAAGAATGAGAGAATGGAGAGAATGGAGGCTTGATAGGGAATGTTTGAGGGAAATATAAACGCTGAAATGTTCACCAAAATTATAGACATCAAATGCTTAGATTCTGGAAATAAAGTAAGTTCCAGGCTGGAGAAATTAAATTCATACTTAAACAAAGGTGATGAAACTACAAAATTCCACATAAAGTAAAATTCTTAACAGCACCTAATGATAAAAGATTACTACAAAAAGGACACTCATCACTTAACAGTAGATGTTTCACAATCTGCAGCAATAGAAGTCATAAATCAGGGGAAAGAATTACCAGAACATACAGTCAACTATGCCGGATGACCTCAAAAATGAATTCCTTATGAGAAAAAAAGAAGTTGAATTATCTCTTTTCCTGTCAATGAATGCTTGGCAGCAATTCAGTAAATTTGTGAATAGCCTGGCAACTGAAGACTGAACCCAGCAATTGAAATGAATGTTAAATCACAGGTATTTCCCAGTAATTCAGGCTATGTAATTCTGTGAAGGAATGTGGTTGGGTTAATGGTAAAGTGGGGGAGCTGGAAATTCTTACTGAAGAAATAGCATATGATAACTGTACAATGCCAGATGTTGGGGTCATCTAATCTAGATTTTGACTATTTAGACAACAAGTCAGCAGAATTTAATTTACATTAGATTCTAATGCACTGACCTGTAAAGGCTGTCACTTAATATCTTAATGCTTGATAGTATGTATATAATAAAAACAAAGCTATCAATGTATTTCAAATGGTGTGCTTTTTAATCCATTCATCTACTTATGGGCACTTGGGCTGTTTCCAGATCTTAGCTATTGTAAATTGTGGTGCTATGAACATAGGGAGGAGTCAATGGGGGGAAAAGGGGGACATCCAATATTTTCAACAATGAAGATACAAAAAAAGAGAAAGAACAGGTTCTTCATGTATTTGAAAGAAACCCCATCATTTAATTATCAAAAATATGTATAAAATGCCTCCTTTGTGCCAGGTATTGTTGTAAGTACTTAAGATGCATCAGTTACTAAAACAGACAAGAGATTGGTGCCTTTAAAAAGTTTGCATTTTAGCATGAAGGAAAAATAATAAACTAGCTGAAAAAAGAGAAAGAAGCAAGTGAATTATACAGCATGTTTGAAAGTAGAGGTGCTAGAGAACAGGTGAAAGTAGTGTAGGTAAGGAAGCTCAGCAGAGGGGTGTGCAGGCTGCAAGCAGCATGGAGTAGGGTGGCCCAAATAAGAAAATGACACCTGGGCTTGCCGGGCGTGGCTCAGCGGTTGAGCGTTGACCTGGGATCCAGGCGATCGGGGTTCAATTCCCGGTCAGGGCACATGCCCGAGTTGTGGGCTCAATCGGTGACTCTCTCATCATTGATGTTTCTATCTCTCTCCCTCCCTCTCCTTTCCTCTCCCTGAAATAAATAAAGATATATGTTTTTAAAAAAGAGGAAAAAAAAAGAAAATGACACCTGGTAAGGAGACATTCATCTTTGGGGAAGAGGACCCCAGGTGGAGAGAACAGTTCCAAGATCTTAAGTTGGGAGAGTGCCTGGCATGTTTGAAGAATGGCAAGGAGGCCAGTGTGGCTGAAGCAAACGGCCCAGTGGAGAGTAGTAGTAGACGTGGTAAAAGACACAGGCATGAAAGTCACTGAAAGGTTTGGGGATTTTTTTGAAGGATAGTGGTGTCTGTGTTTGTTTTTAATAACAGCTTTATTGTGGTATAATTCACACAACAAAGTTCACACTTATAAAGTGTACAATTCGGTGGTTTACAGTGTATACACAGGGTTGTGCATTATCACAATCTAACTCCAGAATATTTTCGTCACCCCCAAAAGGATCTCCATATCTTGGCGTTTGCTCATTTCCCCCTTCCCCTAGTTCCTGGGAACCACAATTTTACCTTCTGTCTCCCAGAACAGAATTGCCTATTCTGGACAATTCCTATAACAAGAACTATACAGTATGTGGCCTTTTGTGTCTGGCTTCTTCTGCTTGGCCTAATATCTTCGAAGTTCATTCACACCACAGCATGTGTCAGTACTTTCTTACTTTTTAGGCTGAATGATGCCACATTTTGTGTATCAATTTGTCATTTGGCTATACAAATGTATGTGGGGGTGTTGCCTAAAGCTTTCATGCCCTGTTCAGCACACCACCTCCCAGCTCCTCAGTATTTTCACCAACTCAGAAGCTCTGTGAACCTCATTGTTGAGGGGTTTGTATGAAGGTTTCACTGCACAGACATGATTGATTAAATCATTGGCTCTTTGTTAATGAACTAAATCAGCAGAGGCCCTCCTCTCCTCCCCTGAGATCATGGCTTGATCTTCCTAGTGACCGGTCCCTAATCTGAAGCTATCTAGGAGCCCCAGCCATGACTCATCTCTTCAGCAAACAAGAGACACTCTTATCACTCAAGAGATTCCAAGGGAATCTGTGCCAAGAAGGAAGGTGAGAGGTGTGTGTGTGGGGGGGGAGGGGGGAGACCAAATATATTTCTTATTATACCTCAATAACATTTAGTAATATTTGATTTTTGAACCCTGCAAATATAGTAGGTATAAAAATTTAAAATTAAATTTGAAATTATGCAGCTGAATACTGATATGTTTCCTTCTGTTTTGTCTAGTATCTTAATGTACCATAAGAGAAAACCAAACCCAAAAGGGACCTCATGCTTACTCAATACTACAGTACCATACAAGTAAATCTTTATTTTTATTTTTTTTTGGTCATGTCTGAAACCCTTGCACAACATCTGTCATGCCATTTCCAATTGAGAAAATAACACCTATTTTAAAAATTCAAGCAGCACCTTATTGGTTGTCATTCCCTTGCATCCACAACTTATCACCAAGGCATTGTCTGCCCCAAGTTGCATAATGGTGCATCCTTGACTAATTTCAAGATAGCACTAGCTACCTATAGCTACCATTTTAGAAAGAGTAAGTTTCCCCTACATGGGGCTAAAACTAGGGCTAGGCCATTTGCCTCTTAATGTTCTAACACCTTGACTAGAAGACGACCATGATCAAACATAAAAAGATGGTGAAAAAGCCATGTAATGGCTGCAACAAATTAAAATGTGGCAATTGTTGCCCCCAAATTCCCCCAAAAGTATCTGAGGCAATTGCTGCTAAAAGACTGTGAAGAAGATTCTGGAGGCCACAGGACTGTCAATAAAACATTCAAATAAATAAGCCCAAAAAAGTCAATAAAATAGTGGTCAAAGTAGGCAAGAGCAAGAAATAGGACTAAAAAGCCAAGTGTCATTTAGGAAGCAATTATCTCATCACAGAAAACTCAAAGCCCTCTTAGGCCTAACCTTCATGTACATATTAAATATGGGAATGACCGGTGAGGTGTGGCAGATTATATTTGCCAAAGTTTACTTGTATTTCAAAAAGGAATCAACTTCTAAAACAATGGAATGCTTTAATTCACTCAACAAATATTTGCTCAGTGCCTACTCTGGGGATATGCTGGTGAGCAAAACAGAAACTTTGGCTCGGGCGATGGAGTTTAGGTGCTAGAGGTAAAGCCAAATATCAATCAAACAACATTAGCATATGTGCAATTGCAAACTGAGATAAATAAGTGCTCCAAAAAGAAGGAGAATCATTCTATGAGAGTTTATATCAAAGAACCTGATCAAGGAATTACCCTTGAAGAAATAAGCATTAAACTGAGATCTGAAGGATGAGTTGGTTTGAATGGTCTGAGCTTTAACCAGGATTTTTACCAGAAGGTTGGTATGTTAGTTTGCTAGGGCTGCCATAACAAAGTCCCAAACTGGGTAGCTTATATAATGGAAATTTATTGTCTCACAATTTTCAGGTCTAGAAGTCTGAAATCAAGGTGTCAGTAAGATTGGTTTCTTCTGAGAGTGGTGAGGGACAATCTGTCCCATACCTCTCCTCCAGATTCTTCTGGTGGTTTGCTGGCAATCTTCTGTGTTTCTTGGCTTGTAGATCTCTGCCTTTATCTTCGTATGGTATCCTCTGTGTGTGTGTTTTTGAATCTAAATTTTCTCTTTGTATAAAGACACCAGTCATATTGAATGTCATTTTAAATTATATCTGCAATGACCTTCCCAAAGATGATCGCATTTTGAGATACTTGAGGCTAGGGCTTCAACATATGTATTTTGGGGGTACACAATTCAACCCATAACAGTTGGGGAAGAGACAATGGGAAGTAAGGAGTGTCACAAATTCACTTCCTGGCTTTCTGATAGGACTGCATTTATACCAAGAAGGATCCAGAAACTTATCTAAGAAGAAACTGGGGCTATCGGGCATTGGTTAATTACGTAGTAGAAATACCGGGGAACACAGTGGAAAGTTTGGGAGGTGGGAGAGGTTTGGGTTAAGGGCAAAGAGGTATTAAGCATTATGGGGAATGAAAGGGAGGGAGAGGGGACTGAGCAGGAGTACTTACTTTTACAGAGATCTCTTACTGATGAAAGCAGGAATGAGAATCCGGGTGGCTTTAATTTCAGCTGCCTTTTTGAGAAAGGTCAAGGACCTAGAAACTACCCAGTCAAGAGCAAAGTCAGACTTAATGGGCGTAGTCTATGCTCTCCTGGACAGGACTAGCATCAGACACTGGCTCCACCGCTCACTAGATGCATGTGCTTGGGCCAGTTACAGCGTCTCTCAAAGCCTCAGCTCCCTCATGTATAAAATGAGTAGAGTAATGGCAGTTAGGTAAGGGAGCTTGTGCAGTCCATCTCTGCGTCGCTATTGAAGGCCTGGAGGGTTCTCATGCCCTCAGCAAATTTGTGTGATCCCTCAGATTCTCCATTTCCTGATTTTAAAGATGGAATAGCAATGCCTTATAGGGGGTTGCAGCAATTCATTGAGATATTGTTTATGAAAGTGATTGAAAAAATCAAAGGTAATGCTAATTTTCCTCAGTGACATTGAGCCAGGATTGTGTTCTGTAACTTTGTCTAAATGCACCATGAGGTGGTGCATGAAGAAGGGATCCCCCACTCTATTCTACTTTTCTCCCCTTTACAGATTAAATTGGGTTAATCTTGCGTGCCGATTTATCTCCCTTAATCCACTGGGTCCTTGTAAGAGATTATCCCTGTTAGTGTCCTCACCCCAGTTTATGGGAGAGAAATCTTGTCCTGATTTTCCCTGATGGCCGCAAAAGTCAAATCCTCATTCTCTTTAGCTTGCTCTAAAAACTTATATCCAGTCGGTGCTCCCATTTTATTCGCCAGAGATTCTGAATGTCTTAGGTTGGTCTTGGATGAGTGTTTGGCTTTGGGGCTCATCTCTGAAAAGCCAGTCCCTGGTGTACCTATTTCCTCTCTGGGGCCTGGCGACAAAAAGCACTGAACTAGGCCGCGTAGTAAGCTGCACGGTGTCTGCCGGGAAGACAGGCCCGAGGCCGAACCCCCAGCGCCTGGGAGGGTGACACTTATTTTAAAATAGGGTCTGTGCAGATGCAGTTAAATGAAGGACCTCAGCGTGAGCTCATTCTGGATGTAGAGCGGGCTCTAAATCCGATGACCGGTGTGCTTACAGAAGGAAGGAGCGGGAGGGTTGCGGGCGCAGAGGCGCGGCGGAGAGCGGAGCGGAGATGGGAGCGGGGGCGCAGGGGGCCCCTGCCAGCCGGGCAGCGCCCCGACCCTCCCCGCCCGGGAGCCAGGAGGGGGGCGGGCGGCATCTGCTCCCTCCCGCTCTGCACTCGAGCCGCACCGCTCGGGTCAGGTATGAGATGCGGGCGGGGCTGCCGCGGGGGGTGCGGGGACCGGGGCGCCGCCAGTTTCCATGCCCCGGGCCAGCCCCCCCCCCCCCCCCGCCCCGCCCGCTCCCCTGCCCGCGGCGCCCGCTGACCCGGCGGCGCGGCGTTTCCCCGGCGGGGCCCCTGTGCCTCCGCAGGTCCCCACCGCGGGCTGGCGCCGGCGTCCGTCCGTTATCGTGGGAAAGCCCCGCAGCTTCCCTTGAACCCTCCTGGCCTTGAGCAGACCTGAAACTCCTCCCCTCGCCGCTTTCTTCTGCTGCTTCTACTTTTGCTTTAAGCAAAGCCCAGCCCCCCCTCCCCCCCCAGTTTCGCAGCCCGCTCTTCTGAAACCCTGGCCCAGTAGCGCGCTTCACCCGCCGGCCCCTCTCCAAAGGGCGCTGGGCCCCGAGTCCGGGCGCCGGGCGCGTGGGCGACCAGGGGGCAGTCCCACTGCGGAACCGGGAGACCCCGAAACCAGCGCGGGTGAGAGAGCCCAGGGTGCTGTGCCGGTGAAGGCCGGCCCTGGGGCCTCAGAACAGCGCTGGCCGGAGCTGTGGCCGCGGCCGCGGGGCAGGAGCCTGCGGGGGGCAGTGGGCGCGGGGCGCGCGCGGTGAGGAATCTCTGGAACAACGGAGGGGTGTGTGCGCGCGCGCGCGCGCGTGTGGGTGTGTGCGCGCGCGGGGGGGGGGGAGAGAAGGAATATTACAGACCCAAATCTTCTATGACTTATAGATGCAAAAAATCCTCAACAAAATATCTGCAAGCTCAATGCAGCTGTATGTTAAAAGAATTACACACCACGACCAAGTAAGATTCTCCCAGGAGTGCCAGGGGTTCAACGTAGGAAAATCAGTCAAGGTAATCTCTCATATTAATGAAGGAAAAAAAGACACCCCAAAAACATGGTCATCTCAATTGATGCAGTAATTTCACAAAATCCAACACTCTTTCATGATTAAAAAAAAATATATCAACAAAGTAGGAATGGAAGAGAACTTCCTTAATCTGATTAAGGGCATTTATGGGGGGGGGGGGAACAAAACCCCCCAAAAACAGTTAACATATTCAGTGGTGAAAAAAGGAAAGATCTCTCACTAAGATCAGGAACCGGGCAAGAAAGTCTGCTTTTGCTTTTACTCAAAATACTACAAGCGACATTGTCCTGAAAGTTCTAACCACGGCAGCTAGGCAAGAAACATGAAATAAGAGGCCTCCCCATTGGAAAGGAACAAGTAAAACTATCCAACGGATGACACGATTTTATATATAGAAAATCCTAAGGTATACACACACGGACACAACTCTAGTAGGGCTAAGAAACAAATTCAGTGAGGCTGCAGGATAAAGGATCCACGCGCAGAAATCAGTTTTATTTCTATACACTAGCGACAAACAATCAAAGGAGGAAGTTAAGAGAACAATTCAATTCTTTTTTTATTTATTGTTTTGAGAGAGACAACATCAATTTGTTGTCCCTCTTATTTATGCATTCATTGGTTGATTTTTGTATGTGCCTTTGGGGTATGGGGACAATGCTCTAACCGACTGAGCTACACATCCAGGGCCTAAATTTGATTTTCAATTGCATCAAAAGGAATAAAATCCTTAGGAATTAATTTAACCAAGTAATTATGATATGTGTACACTGAAAGCTACAGAACATTGCTGGAATTAAAGAAAATCTAACTGGATGGAATGACATTCTGTGTTCACAGTTTGGAAGACTCGATATTTCCAAGATGGCAATAGTGTCCGAAGTGATCTACACATCCAATGCAATCCCCATGAAAAGCTCAATGTCCATTTTGTGTATGTGTAGGAATGGAAAATGCTGATTCTAAAATTTATATAAAATTGCAAGGGGCCCCAGGTACAAGTTTGAAACAGATCAAAATAATTTTGGAAGAAAAAAAAAAGCTAAAATATTCACACTTTCCTATTTCAAAAGCTACTACAAAGCTACAGAAATAAAAACTGTGGACTTGTCATAAAGACAAACATATATTCTGGACATTTCAAACATTTCTTATAAGTGGAATCATGTCCCAATTAGGTAAATCAATAGGGTCAACAGGAAATTAGTGGTTGCCAGAGCCTGGGGATAGTGAGTATTTAATGAGTGCTTAATTAGTATGGGGTCTCCTTTGGAGGTGATAAATGTGTTGTGGAACTAGATAAATGGTGATGGTTGTACAACACTGTGAGTGTTCTAAATGCCACTGAATTGTACACTTTAAAATAATTATTTTTTGCCCAGCCAGCTTGGCTCAGCAGTTGAGCATCAACCTATGATCCAGGAGATTGCAGTTCCACTCAGGGCATGTGCCCAGAATGCAGGCTCGATTCCCAGTCAGGAGTCTGCAGGAGGCAGCTAGTCAATGATTCTCTCCTCATTGCTGTTTCTCCCTCTCTCCCTCTTCTTTCTTCTCTCTCAATAAAGACATATTTTAAAATAATAATAATTAATTTTATGTTATGTGCATTGCACCTCCATAAGCAATAAATAACTGGAGGCATGCCCTGGACCTGAGAGGAAGCAGCGTTCCCCCTCTGCCCAGTTGCCCAGTTGCCGTTGGAATCCGTCCCTGAAGCATCCCAGCTCTGACAGAGAAGCCCTGAACTGCTTTTGATTTGGGTGGCCAGCAGCAACCTCACGGCCAGCTGGAGTTGCTGCTGACTGGCCCAGAGCACTGCACCAGGTGTGGGGTGCCAACTCATGAAGGCCCCAGCGGGCTGCAGTGCCAGACTCCATGAGCCACCTGCTGGCTGTGGCATCTTGGGCAAAATACCCCAACTTTGTGGGGGAGGGAGGGGCTCCAATACTGGAGCCCGATAAGTAACGGAAGGTCAAGTGGGCTCTGAGAGTCTGTCAATCTGAGATCTTCCATCAAATTGATGAAAGGTTTCCACATCACTTTTCACCCCATTTCATTGATCTTAAGACTTGACTTTTGACATTATATTATCTGAGATCCAGGTGTGTCTTATAATCCACGGTGTGCACTCCTCCGCTGCACTTTTCTTTTTTAAGAAATACATGGAACAGCAGTGAGTCTCAGAAACAATGCTGTCTTTGATTCAATGAAAGTGCATTAAAATTCCTAGTCATGTGTTGTATTTAATATTTGATGTCTGTCTCCCCACCACCACCATTATACCCCTGGCACAGAGCCCATAATAGGTGCTCAATAATTACTAACTGAATAAATGAGCGAATGAAAGGATACTATTATTTTTTAAATTGAGCCCTGGCTCTGACATTTGCTGGCAGTTTGACACAAGAAAGGCCACGTACCCCATTTAAGCTTCATTTTGCTAGTTCACAAAATGGCACATGCACAGATACGCTCTCAGGGCCTGCGTCCTGGCTCCTGGGAACTCCAACCCAAAGAAAAGGCAGGAACAGTGTTGGGTTTGTAAAAACCTTTTATAGCAATGCATAAATTCAGATAGGAATGGGACTTGAGGGGGAGGGGAAAGCATCTGCTTGGGAAGAAGCGGTTTATAATGCTTAAAAGGACCACTTGATAAATTGCAGCTTGCAAAGCAGGGAAGGACTGGGAGGGGCGGGGGTAGAGCTCAAGAGGTCCGGAGGTGTTTCTGCCTTTCAGTGGTTCTGTCAGGCGGTAGTGTCTGCAGACGGCAGGAAGAAAAGAAAAAAAGACATTAGAAATCGGGTATCGAAGATGTGCTCACCCATTCCTCCCCCTTCGATTTGCGTGTGTTTGTTTTCCCCAGTCCCACACCAGGTGTTCAGAGGCTTATGGACAGGATTGGCTTCTCCTGCATGCACGCCTCCTCTCAGGATCAACCAGCCCTGGGCACAGGCGCTGCCCCTGGGGTCGGGCCCTGCCCGGGCCGCCACGCTCCCGGGCGCCCGGGGGCCGCAGCGCGTCCACGGCCCGCGGGCAGCTCTGGGCTCCGAGGCTTCGCGCTCGGACCCCCCGGGGCGCGGGCGAGGAGAGCTGGGCGGGCCCGCGGGGTAGCGGGAGGAGAGGAAAGCCGGCTCCTAATGGGTGCGGAGTGCGGACCACACAACGCCAGGTGCCCGGCGCAGAAGCCTAAGGACGCTGCCCGGCCCCCCGCGTCCGCCAACACCCGAGGCCGGCGAGCGGCTCAGCTGCGCCGCGTCAGGAGCGGCTGCGGAGGAGGCGCCGCGCCGCGGGGGGCCGGACCTTGCAGCCCGATTGTCCTCCTCAAGCCCCCCTCCCAAACCAGCTAACGTCGCCCTAACGTTTCCAGAGCCAAGCCCACCTTTTGGCCAATCACCCTTTCCTGGCCCCACCAGGCCCCCCGAGGGCCTGGCCTCCGCCCTCCTCTCTGCTCTCCCCGCCGGCGCGCTCCCCGGGCCCCCTCTCCACCCTCGACCCGCCCTTCATTTCTACCGCAGTCCTCGCCCCCGACAGCTTCTCTGCACCGCCCTGGGGCAGCCTCCCGCTCCTGTTCACACTTCACTTTTACCCATCACATTGGTTGCACAAACTCACTCTCTTAGCATACGTTGTTATAGTGTTTAAAGTCTATTTTCCAGAATGTAAGCTCTATGAGGGCAGGACTCCTGCTTTGTCTAGTTCAGTTTCGTGTCCTGCCTAGAAGGGGGCTGATCACGCCATGGGATCCCCGTCAAAGGGAGGGAGGGGGCGGAGGGGAGGGCGCGGGACGAAGGGAGAAAGGCAGGGCTGGCGTCCTTGGCTTTCAGGTTTGGTTAGAAAGGGTTACTCAATTTTCATTTGCCTGGGGCCCAATTACATCATCTCCTTCTCTTCTGGGGTTCCCAGTCCTCACTCCTGTGATTGGCCCCTCGGAGGCAGGCTTTAGTTGGGGGAGCGAGAGGGTGGGCGGGTTAAAGGAGATCTTCCTCTCCGGTACCGGAGGCGCTGCGCTCGGAGCGAGACCCCCCGCGGCCCGGGGAGCCTAGGGCCCCAGTTCTGGGCGCATAGATTTCAGTATCTTCAAAGTCCATGTTTACCTTAAATATTCGTGCTAACTTCGTATATTGCTTCACATATATATATGTATTTTGATAAAAACGGCCCCCCCTTCAGATAAAAATTGAAGTTGGCACTTCAGGCAGGCAGGAGTGGAGGTAGGGAAGCGCGTTCGCGGGAATAGGCTCTGGTGGTGGGATAAGAAGAGGAGACCGACGCACCCATCTCCCTCCCTGAGCGACCTCTCCCGCCGGGTCGGGAAGCTTAAGAAAGGGTCTCTTCCCCAGAGTGTGTAGCAAATCCTGGTGCGCGTGCGCAGCGCGAGGGTGGAGAGGTCTCTATGCCAGGTGCCTCCAGGGCCCCTGGGGAGCTCTGGGGAAACCCGTTCGCTTGGAGCGGAGGGGCAGAGTCACCACAATTCTGCAAAGGAGCGGGAATGACGGATCTCTGCGGAGTGATGCCTTGCCCCCACTTGGTTTTGGAAATCGCAAGGTTGGTCCCCCGATCTACGTAACCTAACGGGGAAACTGAGGGCTACTAGTCCTCTAGCCCTGAGTCAATGCCCCAGATCTAGGCCTTGAGCTGCGGGGAGGAGGAGTGTTGGGGGAGCAGGGAGCAGGGCCATGGGGCGGCTTTGACCCGCGGAAGGCCGTCTGAAGCTATTTCCTACGCTCAGCCCGGCCCAGGCAGCGCGCTGCGGGCCCGGGTTGTGCCCAAACGCGGGCAGTGTGTGCGCTGAGAGGAGACTCAGGCTCTGCTCTCCGGGGCCCCACTTTCCTTCCTGATAAAGGAGTGCCCTGGGTTAGCAAAGCTCTCCGAGTTCACGTTTTTAGACCGGCCATCTCACCTGCGGGACCTTCCGCGGGGCTACTGCGCTCCGCGCCCCCTGCGGCGTTGCGCAGGTACCGGGCGACGTCGCGGTGGCCCCGCTGCTCAGCCAGGTCCACGGGCAGGCGCCCCCAGGCATCCCTCACGTCCAGGCGCGCCCCGGCTCGGTGCAGCGCCGCCACCGTGTCCAGGAAGCCCTCCCGGGCGGCGTCGTGCAGCGGGCGGGTGAGGGTGGTGGGGTCCGCGCGGTTGGGGTCCGCGCCGTGGGTCAGCAGCAGCTCCGCCACGCGGGGGTTGCCCATCATCATGACCTGCGGGGGAGAGCGCAGTGGTCAGCGCGCGAGCCGGAGGCAGGATTCACGTAAAGAAACTATTTGCGAAGCCGCCACCCGCTGCAGACGCCCGGACAAGCCACCGATGTCCAGTGGCCCTTTATTTGCTTTCAGTTACCAACTCTCCTGGCCAGTTCTCCTGCGCGTCCCACTTTCCCGTGCACACTGAACTCCCCCCATATCCTCCAACCTTTTGCAGAATCCCAGCCACACACACAACGCTGCTGGAGGCACAGGCCACGGCAAGAGGGAGGCGTGCACTTGCCTAACGTCCTGTGTCCTTCCTCCCCCCGCTTTGATATAAAATTATGTAAGACCCAGAGATTCTGTATGGCTCACTGCTTTATGTACAAGCCCTTGTTAAAAACTGATAAATTAAAATAAACACACACACACACAGAAAACAAACCTTAATCCTGGCAAAAATTTTAAGTTACTGTTAGCTTCCTGGAATATTAAACTTCAAATTCTTTTTTTTTTCTTATATTGTTAAAAACCTCACCTGAGGATATGTTTATTGATTTTAGAGAGAGGAAGGGAAGGGGGAGGGAAGGAGGAGAGAGAGAGGGGGGAGAGAGAGAGATGAATCATTTGCTTCCCACAGGCATCCCAGGCTCAAACCAAACCGAAACTTAGATACGTGCCCTACCCAGGAACAGAACCAAAGCCTTTTCCTGTATCTGATAACACTCCAACCAACTGAGCCACTTGGTCATGGCAAACTTCATATTTTTAAAGTATACAGTGAAAAGGTGTGTCTAACCAGTCCTAACATGTTTGCTGTAGTAAGCTATGTAAGTAATGTCCTCCAAAGATGTCCACTTCCTAACACTGGAAACCTGCGAATATATTACCTTACGTGGCAAAGGGAACCTGGCCAGTGTGATTAAGAACTTTGGGGAAGATTAACCTGGGTTTTCAGGGTGACCCACTGTAACCACGTTTCCTTAGAGGAGAGTCACAGTTGAGAAAGGGTGTGTGATCATGAAAGCAAAGGTCAGGGAGAAGATGCAGGGGCCACAAGCCCAGAATGTTATGGTCACTAGAAGTTGGAAAAGGCGAAGAAGTGGATTCTCTCTTAGAACTTTCAAAGGAGCGCAGCCTTGTAGATCCATCCAGAACTGTCAAACAATGAACCCGTGTTGGTTTCAGCCACTAACGCTGCAGTAATTTGTTACAGCACAAACAGCAAACTAAGACACTCCCGCAGTTTACACTCTGAGTCCATTAAACAGGGGGTGCTGACTTCATTGGGTCTTAGATCATCTTTGAAACACAGTCATTACCAAAATGTCTATAATCACAGTAATCTTACAATGTGGGTGGTGGGTGGTGGTGGCAGACAACTCTTTTGTTTTAGGGTAACCACTATTTGGTTATATTGGTTGGATGATAGTGACTATAAAAAGGAGCTACTCATTTTAGTTACATTCTATATTAAACACAAATGAATTTGTCTAAACCAAGGAACCATCATAAGTTACACTATGGTTTTGATTTTTGTCCTGGAGAAAGTGAAAATGATTTAATTCTCAAAAAGACAGAGAGAAAATGTTAGCGAGCCAAATCAGAGCTCCAAAAAGGAAAGAAAAACTGTTGCAGAGCGATAGAGCAATCCACTGCTTGAAAGCTTTCATATTATTACATTTATCCAATGAAGTCCTTCATCATTTAACTGGCTTTAAATCTTTTTAGTATATTTTATTATGTTTAGTATTAAAGGATGCACAGTAGCCTAACATTAAAATACTTAAATCACAATAGCAATCCCATGAAAAAAGAAATAAATCTACGACAGGAATATTTGTAGGGTGCTTAAATTCGTTTGAAAAGACATTAAATTTAGTACTTAAAATTTTTTTTCTAGCAACTAAGCATTTCTATATTAAACACAAATTTGATTAGGGTTCTAAACCAAGATCATGCTTTTCCCCTATGTCTTCATGCTCCCTATTAAAAAAAAATTAAAACTAATTATCCAACTTTTTTTCTTTTTGTATTTAAACAAACAAGGTCTCTTCTAACATATTCCAGAGGTCTAAGGCCAAACTCCCAGTTTCCAAGCTGCTGGTGTTATTTTAGAGAGATCAAATCATGCACCAGGCGAGCATTCTTTTTCAAGGACACATGCTTGTCTTCTACGCTCAACCTCTTTAGATCCAGATTCTCTCCTCCCGTCAAGTCCCAGACAATCTCAAGTTTTAGGCACTTGCACTTTATTTTTATAGCTGTATTTTAAAGTGTATAAACTCTATCCTATTAGCTTGGTTTCAGGAAAGGAAGATTTACTTGTGAAGTTTGTGCAGTTCCAAGCAGAGTCACTTTCTTTTGTGTTGTGCTGCTGGAGTTTTTTTGCACGATGCATTTGTTTTATATAAATTTTATTTTTCAGAAGCAGGTATCCATTGTCCAAGCTGAGACTAAAACTAGGATGGTGACTGCCCAGAATAATTCATCCTTAGCTTGAGATTTAGAAAGTTAGCGAAGGCCAAAAACAAAAACCTTAACCCCACCCAACAACAACAACAACAACACGGGGTGTGGGCAGAGGAGAAATGGCGTTCTGAAAGGAGAAACTGAAAACTATTTCAAATACGTTCATCTATAGCAGGTAGCTTAACAATAGCAACAATAATAGGAGATACAATAACTACATTGGCATTATTTCAGGCGAGGTTACACGACTGTTCTTTTTTGTTTTTAATGTTTCAGACCAAGGAAGGAAGAGGGAGGGTGGGAGCGCGTGCAAGAGCAAGAAACATGAACTGGTGGCTCCCGAGAGGCACCCAGACCAGGGCGGGTGCCAGGACCGGGCACCCAACCGGCCGCCTTTTCTTGCGCTGGAGCCGCTGGGCGCCGAGCGCAGGGGCCCGGCTGCACCGAGGCGCTTCACGTCCGTCTGCGTTTTCCATGTTCTTACAACCATGTATTGGAAAACAAGCATTTGCTTTCCTTACTCAGTTAAATAATAATTTAAAAAAACCCCACAACAACGCTGTGTCGTTTCTTCTAAAGAATTTCGATTGATGTTTATTCCAGCGTACGGGGATCAGGTGTCCCCTGAAATCCCTCCGAGGCAGGGAAACCCGTGCACCCGGGGCCTGCGAGTCCAGGGCTCAGTGATGGCAGCAAATCTTACTTGTTTTTAAAATCTTAAGTCTTACACCGAACGTCGGGAAGCTTCGCCCCCGGTAAGGAACAGGCTGGGGCTGCAGGGGCGCGGGAGGCCCGCTCCCGACCCTCGCCGCCTCCCACCCGCGGCCTCCCGCGCCCGGGCGCAGGGCTCTCGGCCCGAGGACTCCCGAGGACATCACCCCTGCGCCGGGAGTCCGGTGGCCACCTGGTTGCGACCTTCTGGCAAACAGGGTCCCCCCGAGCCGTCCGCCGCCCCTCCCCCCCCCGCCCACCTGAATCGCGGTGCGACCCTGCGCGTTGCGGGCGTCGGGCGGCACCCCCGCCTGGAGCAGCGCCAGCACCTCGTCCGCGCGGCCCCGGGCGGCCGCGGTCGCCAGCCTGTCGGCCCCGGGCTCCATGCTGCTCTGCCGCCCGCCCGAGGGCGCCGCCCAGCCTCCGGGACCGCCCGGCCCCCGCGGAGGGAGCGGCCCCCCGACTCGGCCGGCGGAGCCTGTCCTCGCGCGAGCGCGTCCACGTGATGCCGGGCGGCGCCTCCGCGCCCAGCCTGGGAGGTGAGGCTCCCTGAATTCGCCCCACGCGGGGCCCCCGCTGTCGGCGCCAGGAGCCCCGCGAGGCCGCGGGGGCGCGGAGGGAGCCCCGCGTCTCGCCCTCACTCCGTTCCGGGGACGTTCCCCCCGTTTCCTTCCCGGATGTGCAGCCCCGCGGGCGCCGCGACGCGCACGGGATTCCCGGGGGCCGCAGGCCCCAGGCAAGTACAGCCGTCGCTTTACTTAGAACAGCGGGGCCCTTCCTCCTCGCCCCAGCCCAGCCCAGGGCCTGCGCCCACCCGGGCGACAAGGAGGCCGCCCCTCTCCCTGGACACCCCCCGCCCCCCGCCCCCCGCGCCCGTCGGGGAGCCCCCGCCCCCGCCCCCTCGCGCGCGGAGAGCAGCTGTGCGCGCACTCGCCCGCCCCCCGGGAGGCCTGTGGAACGGGGTGGTGGAGAGGCCAGTCTGCAGGGCAGAGAGGAGAGGCGGGGAGTGGGTGCCGATGGGCTCCATTTTCAGTGAATTCCTCCCAGGTCAGAAAATGCCCTCGGGGCTGTGCCGGCAGAGCCGCAGGTGAGTCAGAGAGAGGCTCCCCCACCGCCCTAGCCCCGCACCTCTCCTCCGATTAGCAAAGCCCTGTAGTCTTCTCAGGTATAAAATAGACGGCGAGATTGGTCCCTGTTTCCCAGGGCCACTGTGAGCTGTAAATGAGTCATTCTACAGACAGCACTTAGGACAGTGACACGCATCCCTAAGCGAACCCCTCTTAGCTCTTAACACCCATTTTGGGGATTCTCTTGCAGTCCTGCGACGCACGGAGAAGCAAATGCTTTGAGTAGAACTGTGGGTGCCCTGTGAAGGGGAAGGCCAAGGAGACCTTGGTCGCTGGGAAGACCATGGACACCCTCCACCTTCGCCCTCATGTTTAAGGAAAATTGAACAGAAGTAAGAATATGCCGAGCAAAAGAAAAACCACCAAAGTCTATTTTTTCCTGTGGTTATAACTTTTACACTTTAAAAATGTATGTGTTTTTTTTTTTTTTTTTTTTTTTTTTTAATGGATCACTCAGGCTTTGCTCACGCCTTAAGCAGTGCTTCATGTGCAGCTCATGAAGACAATCACTTCCTCACACAACTATTTTGTAACTGCTTCTGTATAACTGAGAAAATGAAAACTCACCTCCGGTGGCTTTACTTAGGCAGCCGCGACGTGGAAGCTGGCCCTAGCCTTGAAGAAAGGTGCAGGAGTAGAAAGGCATAAAAGATGGGAGAAATGTTCCAGGCGGAGGTGAGAGCCGGGCAGAGGCATGGAAGTCCGGGAATGCCAGAAGTAATTCAGTGGGATGCCTGCTGAGAGGCTGAAACCATCAGCTTCTGGAAGGAGTCTGCAGAGGAGCCTCAGAGGACCTCTCAGATTGTCAGAAGGAAAACCAAGGGTGAGTCAAATGGCGAGGACACCGTGTGTAGGCAACTCCTTCAGAGCTCAGCTGTGACAGTTCAAGGCGACCGATGGTGAAGGGGAGGCACAGGGAAGGTGGCGGAGACCTGAGCACACACAGCACCCTGGAGGAGATATGCCAGGTGAGGAAAAGAACAGCTAGAAGAGTAAAAAAGAAATTCAGGTCACAGGCAAGATAAGGTGTTTCTGAGGGCCTGAGGTCCCTAAAAAGCCGGGAAGAAATGGAATGCAGGGCAGAGGGAGTGGTGGTGACTTTTTACTCAGGAGGCAAAGCTAGATTTGAGAAGGGAGAGCAGGGCGGGGCAGGGAGGGAAGTTGAAGCACTTCCTTCCATGCACAGAGGCTGGCTGGCTTGCACTGAGGAGAAGATGGTGGGTTAGGAAGTGAGAGTGGTGAGGTTTAGAACATCTCGTACAGAGAAACAGGGGCTGGGTGGGGTGGGGGTCAGGATTTAGACGGAGCAGCCTTTCGGGCAGTCTGTAGAACCCGCGGGAGAGTGGCGATCAGGACACTAGATGTGTCAATTCAGAACATCGCCGGAAAGGTATCTGAGAGGGTAATATTCTGAAATTAGATTCTGGTTCTCACAAGGAATGGCAGAGTTGGCAAGGGATGATATGCATCGTATACAAACATATTACATTATAAGCAACATTACCTTATTGGGAAAATAAAAGGTGTTAGAGAAATAGCTTTTAGACTGTGAACTCTTTTGAGACTATTTTTAGCGTCAATGTTGGTATCTTTAAAATGAGCTCTCTACCTTGCTCTATCCTTTATGAGAAGTTATTATAACAAGTGAGACACACACACAAGCTGTTTTAAAAGCATACATCAACATTAGTACTGTTATTAAACAATATATAAACAAAATATAGTTGAAATAAAATATACATAGAATATCTCTGGAAAGACACAGAAAAGTCTATACATAAGGGGGGAGGAAATGAGGAACTGGGATAGGCCTGAGACTTTCTTTTCACTTCTGCAACTTGTATTGTTTAAATTTAGTACTATAAGCATTTATTAGCTATTCCAATTACTATAAGCATTTATTGGCTATTCCAGTTAATTAATTAAACATAATAAATGTATTAGGCAAATAAGAGTTGCTTTTCTGAAACCCATCGTTCATAACTTCAAATGACAAACAGTAACTGAGTACATACTATATGTCAGGCACTTGGCTTTAAGTTGTGGATATAAAAAAAAGAACAGTCCTTAGTCAAGAGGGTGGATTGGTAACAACTATCCACGTTTGCTTCTCTGGAGGAGGAAGGTGGCCTTGAGTTGGGATGAGCTCTTGGGGGGAGTCTGCATTAACAGTCTAGGAGAAGGGAGATGCATTCTAATAACTGACACCTCAGAACCGTGTTACCAGGAAAAAGATACTGTATTTCAGGGTCTGGAGAGGATCCCATAATTAAGGAGAGTTCCTTAGAAACAGCTTATCAGAGCCAGGTGTGCCCCCTGTAATTGATTTTCTAGCCATAGCTGGGCTAAGCCTGAAGAGATGGCCCCTGGGACAGAATGCTGGGTGCAGCAGGGGATTATGGATGATTCGAAGACGAAAGCAACAGAAGAATAATTTCATGACCCCTTTTAATCCTCACTGGAGGATATTTTTTCATTGCTTTTCAGAGAGAGTGGAAGGGGGAGAAAGAGACACATCGGCTGGTTGCCCCCAGCAACCGGGCCTCGCAGGGAGGCTGTTAGCGAGGTGCGTGCCCTTGGCTGGAATCAAACCTGGGACTCTTCAGTCCACAGACTGATGCTCTAACCACTGAGCCAAACCAGCCAGCGCTTTCATGGCCCCTTTTAATTTAGCAAGAGTTAACATAGTAAGGAAAAGGGGACCCCAGGCCAATCTGCGCCACTTACTTTATCATCCTGAGCGAGAGAGGCTTTATTCTGGCTTCAATATCCCCACTGACAAAGTGGGGATAACAACAGCTGTGCTCCCAGAAACGTGTTCAGCCAAGAGACGTACCCCTTGGCGTGCCCTTGGGTAAGAACTCTAAGGGCTGAGGGGCAGGGAGCCAATCGGAGCATTCTGAATGGGGAAAATGGCAAAGAATGCCGGGTCTCCCTTTAATTATTTTTCCTCCAGGAGAAAAGACAGCTTTAGCATGAAAGGGAGCCCCTGAGAAAACAGAACAGAGCTCCGCAGAGGTTTGTAAGAAAAGGGAATGTGTCCCTAGGGTGAGATCTATGGAAAATTCAAGGTGGAGGCTGCTTCCTTCTCCCTCTTACTATTCTCTAAGCTCAATATAGCACGACTACTGAGTGTCTGCTATGAACAAGGCACTCTTTTAGGGACTCATGGACGCCTCTGTTCACTTAGAATTATTGTGAAATTTCTCTTCCTGCTCAAACAGGACTTTGGTAAGGAGCACAAAACTCAAAATGCCTTATTCTAAACTTGAATCATAATTATAGGTAAGTCTAAATTTTTCAATCTTAGTCTCCAAAGGATCAACTGGGTATAGACTCTGCAGTACTTATCACCTTCTCAGGATCAATTTGAGGATAACTTAGAGGTCATTTGTAAATTGTGTGCAAAACAAACATAATTTTAAATATATGTAAGGAGTTTACTATTGAAAGTATCTCTAGGGTGGACTCTTGTGAAATGAGTAATCTGTGCAGCTCATGAACACAGTCACTTCCTAACACAAGTATTTTGTAAATGTCTGCTTTTGTATATTGGGAAGTTTCTTACGGTGAAATACTTATATCTATTTGTAGCTATTTGGCCAGTTGGGGAAACGGAAAGATTAGCACAGTATGTGTGCATATGTACATATATCTATATATACACCTAAATCTATAGTATGTATTTGTATATATAGTATGCATATAATTTGTTTACATGCCCAGATATTGAGAATCAGCCTCATCCTGAGGAACAAAATAAGCAATAGAGCATGTAACTAGAGGAGAGATAGAGAGAAATAGAAACAATAGGAAATTCATCCTAAGTTGCCAAGAAAATAGTAATGGCTGCCACTTATTAAAACGCAACTCTGTGAGAAGCATGAAGCAGCTTTATATGCATCATTTCCAATCTGAAAACTGTTCTGTGGGATACAGTATCATCCTTCCTTCATAAATCAGAAAAAAAGAAGCCCAGGGTACTTAAATAACATGTACAAGGAGGTGGAATTTAAACTCAAGGGTCCCAGCTCTGAAATGTACAGTACATGAGGGCAACTCAGAAATCCTTACTTTTCTTTGAAAATTGTGCCCTCAAGCAGGTTGCAGATCCTAGGCCAAGGTGACGAGTTCTTCACTTTTGGGAATGTGATAGACAATTGGATCTTGAAGTCCCCTCAAAGTCACTTAACCCAATCCCATAATTTTTAAATGATTTTTTCCTAGTTATAGTTCACATATGCCAAAAAAAAAATCCAGAAATTAGCTGGAATATAAAAAATTAGGAAAATAAAAAATTATACTGCACTGAAGCAATAACTGTTAAGATTTTGAAATATTTCCTGTGTTTTTTTTTTCTTGCTCAGTTCTTGTGTATATAATACAATTTTAAAATGAGCTTTTCCTCTCATTTATCATTAGAACATTTCCTTAACGTCTCCAAAATCATTTCATAAACACTACTTTTAACAGCTACAACACATTCCACTAGAAATATGTTATAGTTTACTTAATGATATCCCTGTTGTCAGATATTTAAGGCGTTCCTAATTGCTGCAATAAACAGTATTGCAGTTTTTCAAAGAACATAAGGCTCTTGACACATATTGCAAAATTGCTTTTCAAAAACCTGCCCCCTTGATTTACAGATAAGAAAACGGAGGGGGCTGCACACTGCCATGGTTACCCAATAAATAAATGTTTCCTGCAGACCTTGAACTCAGTCCTCTCTCCATATTTTTTTCTGTGCTCACAGCTGCTTACTCCGACTTGAACAGATGGGGTTGGTGAGATATGTCAACCCTATCCTTAATAATCTTGGAGGAGACACAATGCAGCATGGGCAATGGGGCAATCTCCGTCTTCATCCTCAGATAGACCTGATCCCCATTTAGCAGCTCCACAGGCTTGAATAAATTATGAAAACTTTCGGAGCCTCCATTTCCTCAGCTGTCAAAGTAGGGAAAATGAAACTTACCTCATTAGGGTTATTATAAGGAGCAAAGAAGTTCAGATATATAAAAAATCTAGGCATCTAGGCACACAGCGGGCTCTCAATAAACGGAACTTACTTTTTTTGAGGATAGATATGACATTTACTATCATGTTAGTCCCGTAGGCCATCAAAGTCAATTTCCTCTTGGGTGTTTTTTTGTTCCTTACTGTACATTCTGGCAGGTATCTGTGGTTTGAACAAGTGAACTCCCTTCCAAAAGGTGTGATTAATTCTGTCCTCTTTGAGCTCTAACTCCCTGAAAACAGAGCTGCTTTGTGATAAAGTTGGCTGTTATAACGAAAGGACTTCCACAAAAACCTTCATTAAGTCACATTTCGTGACAGTGGAGTGTGTCAATGCTTCCTCTGCATTTACTGCCACCCACCACCCCTCCTTGGTGTGCACGCAGCTCAGGGAGGAGGTACAAGGGGGGAAACCATGGGCAAGTTGAGGAAAAGCAAAGTTCACCTTCTCGAAACCTCTCTTCCCATTCTCATCTTTTCCCCCTGAATGGGACTGATTTTCTTTCACACACCAGTTGCCTTCCTAATTGCTAATCAGGAGCACATCATATTCCATTTTGCTTACGCTGCTGATAGTGTACTATTAGAGTGCAAATACAATGTTGAAACAAGCAAATAATATTGTATTAAGTTTCACTCTTGGTGGCAGGACAGTTCAGTGTTCATGGTCCGTTGGGTTTACCAGTGATTTGGGGCACCCTAACGTCAGGGGAGCCTGTAATGAAGTCAGCTCTTCAAGTGCGGCCCTTGCCACACCCCTCCCCACGACTATCCCTGAAAGTCGCCTGCCTTCTTGGGGCTCTGTAGCCTGACTTTATGTTCTTTCTCTCTCTCTTTCTCTTTCCTTTTTGCCTTTCCTGGGCTTCTGAGAGTTCTGAAGCCCAGTTCTCCTCTGATATCGTAAAAGATCATAATTTTTTTTCTTGTGTTGGAACACTCTCTCAAGTGAAATTCTTCACCTAGTATGTCATTAAACTCCTCTGGATTCAGAAATCAACTTCTTGATGATGTGTATGAACCCTGAATAGATGAAAAAGTGCTTCCTATTCATGTGTTAGCACCTTTCACTTACATTTAACGTTTCCACTCAAGCTTTCCTTTGAGGCTCTGGGTTGAGGGTGTAGTTTTATATTTTTCTTTCTCATAGCTCAGATTGTAACTTCCAGACTTCATTTTTTAAAAAGGCCATATTAACAGAATATACTTTCAGAGGGATGGAGGAAGGTGGGTGGGTGGAGAGATTAACCAAAGAATTTATATGCATATATGCACAACCCAAGGCCACGGACAGTGGTGGGGAGAGGGACTGACGGTGGTGGTGGGATGGGGTGGAATGGGTCTTTGGGGAGAAAAGGGGGCATCTGTAATATTTTGAACAAAAATAAAAAAAATAGAATATACTTTATGTTTACTCTCCATCAGTTTTATATATCTAAGTCAATTTTGCCTTAAGGAAGCATATTTAATATATTTTGTCTCTTCGGTATCCTACTAAATGCCAATATTAATAGCTGAAGGTCACCTTTTAAATTTTTTTTATTTTATGTCACTTTATTGTAAAACTGCTTAATACAAATGTATCATGAATTATTATAAGATGTAACCACCACCCAGTTAAAGAAAATAACACTTTGTCAGCCAATCCAGATGCTATCACTCCGGTGAAAACCCCCTTTCCTCCCCAAATGTAACCACTATTCTAACACTTATGGAAATAGTGTTTTTGCTTTGCTTATAGTTTTATCACCTGTGTCGAATTATAACACCACATTTAAATTTTTCCTGCCTCTTTTTCTCCTGTCTTTTCAATCTCTTAATCTACAGATTCTTCTTCAATCTTTTTCCTTGACACTAATTTGTTGAAGAAACCAGCTATTGATCTTTTGAATTCCCCAGTCTGGATTTTGCTGACTGAATCCTTATGGTGAGGCTGACATGCTCATTTGTCCTGTATTTCTCACAGATTGGTACTTGGCTTTGTGATGTCCAATATGATTCCTGCTAATCACATGTAGCTCCTGAGCACTCCAAATATGCCTAGTCCAAATTGAGTTTTGCTACAAGTGGAAAATGCCCACTTATTTTAAAGACTTATTGCAGAGAATAAAATGAAATATTTCAGCAATGGCTTTCATATGATCTTAAATATTTCAGTAATGTGCATTGGAATGATAATATCTTTATATATTGGGTTAAATTAAATCTATTTAAAAATAATTTCCACCTAGGTCTTTTTAGTTTTTGCAATGTAGTTACTAGAAGACTTAAATACATCTGTGGCTTTCATTTGAAGGTTGTCTTCTAAGGCAGACATTTTGACGGTTTTGAGGATGCCTTTAATGTTTCTTCCCCTTTTTCCTTTGACCACACACACATACACTTTTTATACTAAATTTTTAAAGAAAATTCTACACTAAAGCTATTGATTCAGATAGTCAGACTGTGGCAACCATGATGAAGGAATTAAGGGTCTATTACCTCAGTATTCCCTCCAGAAATCATTATTCTGGGTTCTCAAATTTTTCGATAAATTAAAAGCACGTTAATAATTTTTTTTTAATTTCTAAAACTAATTTGATTTCTTATCCTAGAAAACAGAGGTTCAGGAATATTGTTTAATGACATCTATTTAGCAGCATGAATACTAGAAGTTTAGAGTCACACTGTAAAGGCCATTCTATAGGGTTTCTGCACATGTGTGGGTAAAAAATAATGAAATTCACATGAATTTTACCTGACACCTTAGAACATGCCAGGGATTGAATAAATAAATATATTTTTTATTATGATATGTCTATTCTTTAAAATGTTATTCAGGGATTTCTAGCTACTCTGAATAATTAAATTCTACTTAAGTAGGCATTTACTGTAACAGTACATTAACGTTTTTTTAAGGACATTAAACAAAACAAAAAGTCTATTTAGGCACTTAAACAATAACTAACAAATGTATGTCAATCAAATATTTACGATGTATCTTTATATATACTATTTGGCCTAGTTCTTACTAGATGAATACTATGGAGTACCACCTCAGGTTTACGAACGAGAAAATGAAAGCCCTGAGTTTTAAGTACTTAGTCCTAATATCACCCATCTAGTAAGTAAAGGGAATGGACTCCAATCTCAGGTCATATATTCTAAGAAAGTAACCTTTCTACTTCATCCTTCAAGTGATTCCTGTGTTGGTACATAGGTTTCCCATTGATTGTTCTTAAATCAAAGTGGGAATAAGTATTTTACATTTAATTTACAAGGGGGTTTTGAATTAGTTTTATTCTGGGAAAGAAAATTTCTGAAAAAAAATAATTCCCCTGTTTTATTATGAGTTTCAGTGGCTTTTAGAGCTCATAAGGGCTTCAGTTATTATTCATTGTATTGCCTTATGTTTTCAGAACTTTTTCATTCACTCAATCAATCTATGTTTACCGGAACATATGTGGTTAATGCTGAGGGAAACAGAAACCCAAAAGAGTTAAGCAACTTACAAAGGAACAGCTAGTTAGAAGCGATATAGTCACCGGAGAGGCAGTTATAAAGTAAAGGCATTTGGGATAAGAAGCACAATGACTTTTAGCAGACCTTGCAACAAGGTATCTGAGCCCCAGTCTCCAGTCTATGACATGACCAACAGAAGCCCTAAAACATGAGGATAATCGACAATTAAAATGAGATAACATAAGTCGATGAGCTCTATTGTGGTTAAGCTCCTTATAATTATTTTGAAGGAAAAGAGAAAGGAAACTTGACCATATGCTTTTGAGAGTTTCAATAAGCTTAAGTCATATATTATATAAAATATATTAAACACCAACTATGCAGCATGGAAATCGAGTGGAGTAAAATTCAAAGTGTCCCATGTTGTGTACACATGTAATAATTACTTTAAAGTTACAATATACTACTTGTTCTACAGGGTGGGAAAGGTTTGCAATTGGGGGAGTCATTGTTCTTTCGATAGCTACTGTTTCTTTAAATTGGGTGAAAGAATTGGACAGTTGCTGAGTCAGATGCTCTGCGAGCCGGGGCCAAGCAGAGCAAGAAAATGGTGGCATTCAAAAAAAAAAAAAGAAAGAAAGAAACCAAAATGTAAGCTTTTAACCTTAGCACATCAGCAAAGCAATCGATGCAACATTAAACAAATTTCTATTTAAAAGCAGAATAATGATGAATATAATTTGGAGGGCATAACATTTTAGTTCTTGCAAAGTTGCTTTCTAGCTTCCATTAGCCATATACATTTCCCCTCTGATCAGTGTGTTTTTACAGAGACCCAAGGACCCATCATTTTGTCCATAATCGCTTTATTCTATTCTCGCTACATTTTGCTACAATGTTGGCTTGGTCTCAGATATAATTTAAACCTGTGAGACACTCCTGCGCTTTGTTTTCCCTCGCTTTCATAATTTTAGGTTGTCAGGTTAGCCAGCATGACTCCTGGTTTGGATAAGAAAGTGAAATGAAAGAAACCATGATTACTCTATCCAGAAAGCACCATTCATTCTGTGCAAACAGGGGGTAAGTGTATACAGTGTTTCAGAAAGACTCGATCCCAGGGATGTCTCATGTGGAGATTTTCTGTCTCGTGCTACAAGCTTTAACACGCAAGTATATTCTGTTAACACCTTCTGCCCCCGCCCCCGAGATATGTTCTGATCATGAAAATCTGTGCCCTTCCACACCAGGTGGCAACTGGCGTGTTGAAAGGCCTTGTGCTTTTGGGTTTCTCTGTCTGGGTGGCAAGATGGTATAGAAAAAAGATGGTATTGGAAGAGATCGTCTTTTCCAGTCCAGATAAAAGATCAGAAAATAACCAGGGCTCTCCCTCGCTTGGTACAATAGCTCCTCCTGATGACTCACATTCAGTGTCCTGGGACCCAAAGTGTGGTCGGAGGATTCTAAAATTTTAAAGCTTACTTAAAATTTTAAGTAAATTAGACCTCGATTTAAAAATAAAGAAGCAAAAATAAGGTTAAAGGCACATTGGCCATATTTGTCAGTGGTGTCCCAATAAGGCACCCGTAACAGAAGCTCCCTCCAGAGCACCCAAAGCAAATCTGCTGAATCAGACTTCCTGGGTGTAAGCCCCAGAAATACGTGTTTTGAACAACAGCCCAGGTAACAGTGCTGCCGATTGTTGCTGCTGCTTCGACTCCTCATTCTCCTCAGGCTTGAATTAAGGAAGTAAAGGGACATTTATTTACACCATTCTACACGATTTTATTAGTTTCAGTTTGCTTAAGAGACTACCTATCTTTGCTCCTAGAGTTCCGGACCTCTACAAAACCTTGCTTCTCTAACAAATTTCCTATGGGCTTTGCGACCATTTAAATAAGTTCTAAGATTTTTTTTTTTTTTTTTAAGTTAAGGGGAAAACTGAAAGCTAGTGTTGGAGAATTAAAAAGTCATTTGTGATAAAAATGTTCATATTTTTATGAACAAAGCCATTATGTTACTTATAATATAAAAAAATAAAAATCAACTTGTTCTTTTTCAAAGGACCTCTGAGGTACTGGCGTGTTAAATTTTGTAGCTGAAGGTTTTAATTTTCCTCCCCTTTATTATTTCTTTCTGATCGTGCAGTTCTGCCCAAATGCAACAATCACTCTAGGGCTCATGAAATAAACAACTGCACTGACAAGCAGAGATTTTCTTCAATACCCCCTTCTTTAAAAAGCAAACACTATAAACAATAAATTCAACAATTTTTCAGTACACGTGGGATTGGTGGAAAGTGTGTCCCCAACACACTGAAATACCACGAATTAGGATATGGTGAATCTGTGGAGGTCCTAAATTGGGAGGCATTTTCTAAAACGGACCAGAGCCTTGAAAAGGACCTTCCTTTCCCTTCCCAACAGTCTTGACTCCCAAGGTTTTCTCCATTGTCTGGCTTATTGTCAAAGAAGCTGATTTTGTTTTAAGACTTATAGACTTTTTTTTTTTCTTTCATTCTAATAAATGATTTCATTGGGATGATTAAACTGAGGGGGGAAATTTCCAGCATGGGGAAAGCTGCATTATAAGGAGAAGGCAGTTGGGAGAAATCACTGAAAAACTCCTACCGGCCATTCTCCATGTGGTCTTGCAACCCAGACAGAGGAACAGGGTGTGGCGTCGCCACCTGGAGTGGAAGGCCCCGCAAGGGCCATGAGTCTTGGGATTGCACTTCCCCGAGGCTTTTCTGGGTTTCTCAAAAATACCTAACCCACTCTGACCCCTCCCCTCATGAGAGAAAAAAGGCCTGGCCAGTTTCCAGCCAGGGAAGTGACCTACGAATGAATGTCTCCTGTCACCCGGGCACTTCTGAATCCACAAGGCCCGCTCGGACTCCGCCTGCCCCCACACCCTTCCCCACCCAGTGAAGCCCCCGGTCCTGCTCTACACATCACCCCTGGTTTGCAGTCACTGTTATTCTGATCAAATTTTACCTGTGGAAATAGTTGGGGTGAGGGGCGAGGCCCAGGGGAGGCTATAAAAGTAGAAGGAATGTGTTTGTGGAGTGGGGTGATAATCGGGCCAGCATCTGAGCTCTTACTGGAAAGCCCTACCCCAACTGCAAATTAAATCTCGGGATAGGCATCTTTTCTCGGAATTGGTCCAAGAGGTGGCCTGAGGGGTTGGGGGGGGGGCGGTGGGAGGAGTGGGGGAGGCGAGGTTCTGAGAGCAACTGAAGTCCCACTTCCTACTGTGGGCTCTCTTTGGGGTCCTGGGAACACACTTTTCCACCCTGGCCCAGCTCGGGGAGGTGGGGAGCCCCAGCCTAAAGTCAGTAGAGAGGGGGCAAGTGCTGAGACCAGAGGCCTAACCCCAGGCGCCTTGAGAATAGGTATAGCTACATATTTATCCTACATTTACTAGTTATTTTAAAACGAACCACGTTGTGAGTAGGCAGAGCGAGCGTTAGAGCGCGGCTGAGATTGTGATGCTTTTCAAAAAGGTCTGAAGGTCTTAAAAGAGTAAAATCACTGGGGCAGATGTTCCGCCTTCTGTTAGGAAAGTATTTTTGAGGTGATGCTGGGAAAATGGTTTACCTTAACTCTACCATGACGGTAGTGATGAACTAATACGCAATTAGCAGACCTGTAAAATATCCTGGACATAGAAAGCAAGGGGCTACATCATTGTTACCTTAGGAGACAATGGAATTTTAAAATTCACGAGTCCTCAAGTCAGTAACTGAATATTAAGTCTTGATTCCTGAAAGGGTTATTGTTCACTGGGAACACAGTACAAGCGGGGGATCAGGTACGCAATGGAAGTGGCGGTTTATGCTAACCATGCAGCGCTTACCTTGAGAAAACACTAAAAACCCTAAGGGTTCCCAAGTAGTGGTCAACCAATGAATATTTAACCAATCACTGTAATTCATTAGGCACGTGTGATGAGAAACTAGCGATGTGGAATTTTATTATATAAGATTTTCAGTCATAAAAATAAAAAGTCATAGTGAACAGATTTGCAGACACTAAAAAATGTTAAAGTAATAACATCTTACATATTTGCATTACTATTAAATAATTAATACAAGTTATTCTTTAGCAATGTGGCTCTCAAAGACTGCATAAATCCCAACATAATTACCCAATATATAATCACTTATCATTTAGAATTAATACTTTCAGATGTTCATCTATATGTATAATTTCACATACGAAGTTGGAGAGTTCCATATATTTTCAAGCCACTCTAGTCTATCGAAGTCATGTGTTCTGTCTTCAGATATTTGCTGAAAACTGGGCTTTTCACACAGTCAGTGCATTTTAAAATAACTTCACACGTTATTCCTGAAAATTGATTTAATCCATAAGTAAAAAATAAATGGCTTCTTTCAATGAACATACCATTTTTATATTTTTAACATTTTATACAATATACTATAAAATATTTTCTACAACTTAATCACAATATTATATTGTGCATTTCTAAACTAGAAAACACATAATTATAGTATTTACATAGATGAACATTTTCTTTGTTACTATGTATTTCTAGTACAAAATAATTTAAATAAAATAGCTTTATAGAGAGAGTAATATTAACAACTATGATACTAAAAAACGTATCATAGTGGCTAAACGTTTGCTGTTAAGAATAAAGCACCATTAAAAAAAAAACAAACACCCAACAGGATCACCCTATGAAATTCTTTACAAGCTCCTGCTTCGATTCTTTAAAAACTGAACTTTTGGTAGAGGGGGTGGGACAGGGGTGGAATGAGTCTTTGGGGAGAAAAAGGGACATCTGTTTTATTTTAAACAAACCAAAAAAAAAAAAAAACCCACCACAAAAAAACCCCCCTGAAATTCATAATAACTTGAAAAAGAAAATGTGATTTACCTAATAAATTGTTTGTAGACTTTTGCCAATAGAAACTGAAGCACCTAATTAAACACTGATCGTTTTAACAGTTTATATTTATGTCAAAAAGTCTATTAACGTTACAACAAAAACTAATCACCTCTCTGCATTTTTCAAAATTTATATTCCTGAGGAAATAATGCAACCGGGATGGTCTCAAACATGAAACCTCATTAAGTTGTTTTTTAGATTTATTATCCAAGTTCTAACAGGATTCTGCACATTGTAACTACACATATATATTTTTCATCCTTCTGCCCACTGGAAGTTACAACGACCCCATCGAGTTATCTGATGGAAGACAAAACTACCTAGGAGTGAGCCTGTTTTTCAAGAAGTAGGCCTCATTTTTTTTTTAAAGTGTTAACTGTGGCTTGAGATGATTAAAATACGGTTGGTGGGGATCCCTTGGATTTACCACTCTCTTCTAGGTTTATAAGGCCATTGTCCCGAGAAATCTGAATGCGTCCCGACCAGAAAACCTGCCACTCACGACGAAAGCCCACGCTGACTGCAAACGTCTCCTCTCAGGAGCTACGGAAACTTCCACCCAGGTTCCTGCGTCTGGAAGTCAGGCCGCCCGCGACGGCGGGAGGCAGGGACGGCCGAGCCCGCAGGGCCCGGGGAGGGAAAGGCGGCCTCCCGAAAACAGACCGTTAGTGACACTTCCCTGTAGGCCAAACACAGCGCCCTAGGAACACACCTTGTGTGTGTCCGGCGGCGGCGGCGGCGGCGAGTGTGCACCGGCGTCCCGCCCGGGAAACCAGGAGGACCTGGGAGGTGGGCGCAGAGCCCGCAGGCTGCCCGGAGTCCGCGGACCAAGGTGTGCGCGGGGTCGGGGCTCGGCGGCGCGCGGCACTGAGCGCCGCCCCTCTGAGCAAGTGTGACCCGTGTGGAGGCTGCAAGGAGCCTCCAGTCTCCCCCGGAAGATGATTTACATGCGTGTCAAATCACACCAAACGGGAGGATTGCGGGGCAGGTTCCCTCGGGACTTTTCGCGGCCTTTCCTACCTGCTCTTCCAGGATGCGGCTGCCGCGCTCGGCGCTGGCTCCTCAGCAGCGTCAGCACGAGGGCCACGGCGGCCCGCAGATCCGGCTCTGCGCGCTCGCCGCTCCGCCGCGGGATCTGCACCACGAACGCTCTCACTCGCGGGGGGCCACTCGAGCGCCGAATCCGCACGGTGACCAGCAAGGTACGCACCATCTTCGGGTCGCCGCGGAGCTGAGCGGGAGCTGCGCCGCGCTGCCTATTGGCATCAGAGGTGAGCAGCGTCGCGCCCGCCCCCCTCTTTAAAAAGGAGACCCAGGGCCGCGGAGGGGCCCATCCCCGCCCAGCAGGCGCGCCCCCGCGCCCCCCGGCGGGCACCCGCGCCCCCCCGCGCGCGCCCCCTCCGCCGCGATCTCCCAAGATCTCGGGACCGTTCGGCACCCGGCGCGCGCAGGAAAGGCGGGCCGAGGGCGGTGCGCGCGCCCGCGGCGAATGCCCGAGGTTCCTCTCCCTCCCCCATCGCCTCTTTCCCGCCCATCCGCGCTCCCCCACCCCCACTGCCCTCCCCCCAACGCACACGGAGCCTCGGCGCCCCGCCGGGTGACAGCTCCAGGTCCTGACGGCGACGCTCTCCAGGCGCCCGCCCCCCTCAACGTCCGTCACCTGACAGGCCCCCGCGAGCCGCGCGCGGTGCTTCCGCCGCTCCCCGCGCCGCCGCCGGCGCCCCCGCTGCGTCCGCGCGTCCCCCGCCGAGGGTCTTCCCATTCTCCAGACCCGAATGTGCGGCGAAGAGAAAAAGAAAGAAAAAGAAGCGAGATCACGTCACTGCTCTCCCCGCCATTCAGGAGGCTGGATGTCAGTTTTGAAAGAAATGGCGCTATAATCTATTTCAAGATTTGGGAAAGAGGCAGAATGAAAGGAAACCGCTGCCTTAGCAGACGCGACACCTCGAAGGTGCGCGGCGCTGGCGCCGGGGGAGCGACGGGCCCGGCGCCCGACCAGGTAGGCGGAGCGGAGCCCCAACCCCCGGGGGGGGTCCCCGCTGGGTCGCGCGCCCCTTTCCCTCCGTCTGCGCCCCGCGTTGGCGGTCATTTCACCCGGCGGTTTTTTTTATTTTCGGTTTTAACCTTTCAGCATCTTCCTCTTTCCTGCTGCCCCGGCGCTCCCCGCCCCCCGGCTGCTCCCGCACCCCGCGCGCTGCACCCACCCCTGCGCCGCGCTCCGCTTCCGCGGCCCTGCCGGCCTCGCGCGGCCGCCGGCTTCTCCCCGCGCCTCCCGCCCCGGGATCCTCCGCTCGCTCCCTCTGCCCCCCGCCGCCCACGTCCCCCTCGTCTTTGACATCACCGATCCCTGTTCTTCCTGGGCGCTCTCCCCCCTTCCCGGCGCGGTCCACCCGGAGCAGGAAAAGCGGGGGGGGAGGAAAGGAAGAAGCAGCTTAAAGGAGGGGTGAGCTGAGGACGCGGAGGCGGCCGGGAGACGCGAGCGAGCCGGGTTCCAGCGCGCAGCCTGGCGCGTCCCAGCTGGGGGGGGTTGAGGGGGGGGCTGGGGGGGGTTTGAATGCAGCTCGATTGCCGGCTCCCCGGCTCCGGGAGGCGGAACGTCGAGCCCAGGACCCCGCTTTCAGGCAGGCGGTGCCGACCCTGTGCCCCAACCTCCGGGCCTACAATTAGTCTTCACGGGCCCAGAGCCTCGCTGGCCGGAGGCGAGGCCTGGCCGGCCTGGCGTGCGAGAGAGGATGTGGGAGTAGGCCCGGGCCTGGTGGCGGCGCCCGCGCGTGCGGGGGCCCCGTGGCCTACCTGCAGGAGGGGGTCCGGGGTCAGGGCGCCGACAGGTCGCCCGAAGGCCTCCGAGCGTGTCTGAGCGGCCGGAGCCAGCAGCAGGCTCCCCCCCTCTCCATCCCTCACCTCCTCACGGGGCGCCGCGGTCTAACCGGCTGCTTGCCTGAAAAGTCAGTTAGGGACCAGCCTGAAGTTGCCACTCTTTCAGCGACTCGCTACATTTTTACAAAAGCACCTCTCGGCTCTCGGACAGGACTCACTGAGAACCTCCGGGAAGGCCGCGCTCGGCGCCCAGGCCCCTGTCCCTGCGCCCCCCGCCCCTGCAGAACGAACACCCTTTCGGGCCCGCTTCCTCTCTTGCCGGTGCCATCCTCTCGCCGCGTTCTGCCCGTTTTCGCGTTGCACTTAGCCTGCAGAAATTACCTTGTGTAATTGCTTGTTGCTTGTCTCTCGCAGCAGTGTGCGGACTCCGCGCGAGCCGGTCCCTGTTCTCTCCTGCGCCAGGCCATTGCATCCCCTGCGCCAGGCCATTGCATCCCCTGCCTAGCTTAACCTGCGTGGCCATTTCCTCGCCACCCAAAGTTGTTCTGGGGATGAGGGGGGCTGCCCGCTTCAGAGGAATGCCACCGGAGCGAGAGGACTGAGAGTGTTATACAGTAAGCTCTGTGCTCAGTGAATATAAATGTTAAAATTTAAACTTAGATTCTGTCTTGGGTTTCCCCTGCTGCTCAACACCTGTGTTTTGTTACTTGTGGTATGCAGGGGAATTCGATCTAGTTTTAACATTAGACTCAGCAAAATGCAATTATGAAGATGAACCTTTAGTCACAACAATACATCTGTGGCATTCCAAAGACTTGGCTCGGTGCTAAACGCGAAGAATGAGTGACCGAGAACCGAGCGGTATGACATGGATGCGCTCTCTGGCTTGTATTATTTGTATCGTCACAGTGGTCCTTTGAATTTGGGATTACTACCCCTATCTTACAGGCGAGAAAACTGAAGCCCAGAGGGGCTCAAATCTTGGACACTTTATGGCCAGCAAGTGCCGGGGCTGGAATCATCAAAGTCTTTCTACTGTAAGCCTGTGGTCTTTCTGTTGTACAGAAGGCCGAGGGAGGGAGCTATTGGTGGGTCATGTTGGCAGACAGAAGCACTGATGTTGGAGCTTTTCCCTACTCTCTTCCTTGGGCCTAAAAAAGCCTGACTGTGTAGATTTCTCTAAGTTTTTGAACTGAGAAAAATGATTACCTATTTTGGATCAGCAAATTCATCCCATAGGCTAAGATAGACGAGGGTACTTTACTGAACATAGTCTGTCTTGTGTCCTTCCCTGCTCCTGGACACTAGTTTTCCCTTAGGTCTCTCTCTCTCTTTCTCTCTCTCTCCCTCTCTCTAGTTTTTGCATATTTTATTTTTCATTTGTTTGCTTTTTTCTTTTCCTAAATTTTAATTTATTATTATGTTAATGAAGAGATTTTTAATGTTGACATTATTGCAGGTGTCCACATTCCCGCCTTCCCCTTTGCCCACCTCCACCAACCCCCGCCTCCCCTTCTTTTGGCCTTCATCAAACTATTGTCCGTGTCCATGGGGTATGCATATATATTCCTTAGCTAATCCCTTCACATTCTTTATTTAGTCACCCCCTCCCCCTCCCCTTGGGCACCCCAGTCTATTCCCTGTACCCAGGCTTCCGGGTTCCACTCTGTCAGTTTATTTTGCTCATTAGATTCCACATATTAGTGAGATCATGTGGTATTTGTCTTTCTCTGACTGGCTTATTTCGCTTAGCATAATACTCTTCAGGTCCTTCTTTTTTATAGCCAAGTGGTATTCCGTTGTGTAATGTCCCACCGCTTTTTTATCCACTCATCTTCTGATGGGCACTTGGGCTGTTTCCAGATTTTGGCTATTGTAAACATAGGGGTGCATATATTCTTTCTGATTAGTGTTTCAGGTTTCTTAGGATATATTCCCAGAAGTGGGATTGCTGGGTCAAAAGGCAGCTCCATTTTTAATTTTTTGAGGAAACACCATACTGTTTTTCACAGTGGCTGCACCAGTCTCCATTCCCACTTAGGTATCTCTTGATTATCAAAACTCTCAGAGAAACTTCCCTAATATTGTATATGCTCAAACTGAAACCCCAAAGGTATAAGGCAAAAGACACCATACGTAAGATTTAAGAACAATTTTTTGAATATATGACAAAAGACTAATTTATAGAACATATAAATAAATACATAAATGAGGGGAAAAAAAACCCAGTAAACAGTGAGCAAACAATATAATGGGAAGTTTATAGCAGAGGATATGCAAATAGTCAAGTGGTCAAAAATATATAAAAAGATACTTAATTTTATTAGTAAAGCAATATAACGGAAACAATGACATACCTATAGGTGTGACAAAAACAAGAAGGAGTGGTAACATTAGCAAAGTTATCAGGAAACAATTACTCCTACACATTATTGTAACTTGGTGCAACTGTTTTGGAAGGCAACTTTACAGTATTTATTAAAATTGTACGTGCATATATGTACCCTTTGTTTCAGCAATTCCACTCCTATAACTCATAAGTATACAAAGGTACATATAAAAATAGATTTTGGAAGTGTATATGGGCAGTGTACATATTAGTGTATGGAAAAATTATATATGTATGTATATGTATATATACATATGTAAATACACATGTACCCTTGACTCAGCAATTCCACTCCTGTAACTCATGAAATTATGAAAAGTACATATAAGTATATAAATATACAAGGGTGGACAAAGGGAGGTTTGCAGTTGTGATACTGGAAACACAGAGTTTGTTACTGTATTATTATAATTATAACCTGCATGCCCTTTTCCATATGAACAACTGTAAATCTACTTTTCCCACCCCTGTATATGTACACATTTGTAAGTAAGTATTGAAGATATACGTACACTTATATATAGTATATATGGACTCATACGTATGGAAAGGTTTTACACACAGACACACATGTGAGGACTCACTCTGTGTGGGGGGTGGGGAAGAGAGAGAGATGTACCCTTAGCCTCAGCAATTTTTCTCCTATAAATTGCTACAGGCAGCTCATATAACAATACAAAAGAAGGTTCTTTAGAGCATCATATGTTGTAGCAAAAAAAAAAAAAAAAAAGAAAGAAAAGGAAACAGTTTATATGTTTGTGGAAGGGAGACTGGTTTTTAAAAAAATTGGGTTCATTCATAAAACACAAAACTATGTAGCTATAAAAAAAGCAAAGTGTAGCCCTGGCTGCTGTGGCTCAGTTTCTTGGAGTATTGTCCTGTACCCGGAAAGGTTGTGGGTTTGATTCCAGTCAGGGCATATACCAGGTAGAGGGTTACATCCTGGGTGGGTAGGGGCATGTATAGGGGGCAATGGATAAATGTTTCTCCATTTCTCTCTCTCTCTTTCTCTCATCAATTGTTTTTCTCTCTTCCCCTTCTCTCTAAAATCAATTTTTTTAAAAAAATGAAGTGTATTTATATGTTCTGATGACGGAAGTTGTCAAAGATCTATTACTAGTAAAAAAAAGTTTCAGAATAATATGATCCCATTTACATTTTCTAAATGTTGGGAGAGGGGTGTTTACAATTATGTATATATATTTATTTCTGGAAGGTTAGTCAAAACTTTTGAAAAAATAGTGGTTGCCCCTGGGAAGTGAGATTAGGGGTTAGGAAGTTTTCAGGAGATTTTTACTTAATTCTGTTTATTTTCTGTACTGTTTGAAAGTTTACCATGAACAAGAATATTAAAGTAATAATCACAGAAATTTGGGGCCCAAACATAGAGATTCTAATTCTGAAGACCTGAAGTTGGTCAGCAAATCTGTATTTATAATATCTCCAGGGGTGATTCAGATATTTGTCACAGTTGAGAACCAATTTCCTGTATGTTGGCCGGAATGACTGGTGGGGAGAGCACCATCATTGTACAGATATAATAAATACCTGGGGACAAATCTAAAATTAAATGTTACTTAATTTTTTTCCTACCAAGGGAATAACATTAAATTATGTTGTTCATGATAGTATTTAAGTGCATTAAAAGGCTCCTGAAATCCTGGAATAGATCCTTATGCGATAACTCTAAATATCAAAGCAGTTTAGAGTAGAGAGTAGTAGAGGCATAAACGTATTTTAGGCAAGGTTATAGTTTATAGCTCTAGGTGGCATGTTGGGAGGGGAGACAGGATACTTACCATAAAGGATACTGCTGTGCCCTAGGAAAGCAGTAGAGCTCAGCAATGCATAATTCACAGATGGAATGAGGAGACACTGAGTATAAGTATTTCCAACGCTTAGCCTTCAGAAGGCAACTCCATGTGTTGTCAGTATCTGTTGAGCTATCCGTGGGTTTGTGAACAGAATACTTTGCTTACTGTTTTATGTTTAGATGTTATGTCTTATAGACATTATAAAATATGTGAAAACATACTGAAATTACAGTTTACTCTGATAAAGAAAACAAAATGCATTTATTTCTACTAAGAGATTAGTGAAAACCTGAAGAATAATGGGTAATCCTTACATATTTGGTTTGGGACTATCGAAAGCCACCCAAACAGCATACACTCATTCCTAGTCTGGCCCCCACTCTGTTGCTCACAGCCCAGTCAGCACCTAGGATCTGGTGCAGAAGAGAGTGGAATTCTTAGGGAGACCCATTTTTAGCTAAGGCAAGGAGATGGAGAAATTTGTGAAGGGGTGAAAAGACAGAGGGAAGTTTGTTTAAAATGAAAAGGAGAGCCAGAGGTCGAATATGAAAGGGTCCCACAAAAAGTAGCACAACCCTAACATAATGTATTCAAATAAGGACACAGCTAAATAGCAGATTATGCATTTTGGGAGGAGGCCAAATATGAAAGGGAAATGAAGCACAGTTTAATTACTGTAATTGGTCTTAACGTTTTGTTTAACTCCGCTGGAAAATATTTTCTGTGCCAGCACTGACTCTCTATATCTACTGGGCGTCTAAGCCAGGGACTTCTGAGTGGGAATGGGATTCATAAGTGCTTGGGGTTCCTTTGTAAACTTCCAGCATAATATAGATGGCTGTGAGACAGTCAGCATGTCACCTTCATACACCTCTCATTGTTATTTTTTTGTACCAGCAAAATCTTTGGTTTATATTTATTTCAAACTTCAAATTAGTACATCAGAGCTGGGTACTCAGTTTTGATGTACTTGTTGATTTATAGTATTGCGCTTAATATGTAAGCCATGCCAGTTACATCTTCACTGGCACTGGCCTCAAAGCAAACTCTCCTTTAGAACATAATTAATAAAGGGATGGCGTATAAAAATTACCATGTCTGTATTTTTTTCCTTATGCCAGGAATAGTATCAGAGTCTTCTGAGCGGGGGATTCAAGAGGCAAGGAAGGACCCGTTCCATTTATAATAGCTGAATTTGAGCGAAGTCTTACGGAAAATCAGGAGAGTGGGGAATGAGCAGATTCCCATTATTTTAAGCCTGGAAATATTTCCCAGATTTCATCAGCATGCGGACCATGTACAGTTTGTTTGGTTTAATTTGATTCATTCTGTTGGACTATTGACCCATCTTTCACAAAACACCACGCCCCTCTGTTCCTTGGGTTGCTTCTGCACCTCACCTCCTGCCCTCCTGAGACGGCTGATGTGCACAAACTTAGGTGATACAGGTTCCTACCGTCAGCCAGGCAAAATCTAAGGACCTAAGGTTTCAAGGCACCCAATGGAGACAAACCGGAAACGACATACCTTTTGAAATGGGTAAGATCCATGACATCTGTTTACAGAGTTACTCCTCTTCTGATGACTTCTATGTGTTTTAGCATTTTCTTGCCTTTGTCCTTTCTGTTCCTTCTAACATCCCTAACCTTTTCTTTTGGTTCTAACTCCCAGCCAACCCCACTTAGGTCAGAATCCCTTGGTCTAGTAACTACACTCACGTAAAGACCACTTTTTCTTCCCGAGCATTTGTATTAGTTTGTAAATACCTACTTCAGCTTTATTTTATAAATCTGTTGGGTCTGCTCCCTTATCTCACTTTAAGAAACAAATTCTCCTCTTGCCTGTGAGTGGCATGAGAGAAATGCAAAAAGCATCAGGAAAAATCAGAGGTAGGAGGAGGTGAGAGAGACCTTAAAATTAAACTAAGTACTTGCTTTGCAAAGCATCTTTTCTGTCTCAGTTTCCATAAACTTGTCTGTTATTTTCCAACCAGTGGAGGTGGCGCTTATAAAGAATTTTTCCTCCTAGGGCTCCAGAATTTTAATTTCCTTTCCATTCTTCTATATATCTTCCCTCGCCTCTCATACCATGGCAAAATTATTACTAATAAATATCAGCCCTCACAGTCATGTGTACAGCAAACTCATAAGGGATAAAACTTTAGTGATGGTAGGGAACTTAGAAGTGATATAGTCCAACTTCCACCTTTTATAGATGAGGAAAATTGAGATTAATCAAAGTTACATGGCTTCGTAAGCCATGGACCTAATTAGTTGAAGAATCAATAGTGAAGCCCAGGTCTTCTATCTTCCAATCAAGTCTTAATTCCTCTTTCCTCCATCTGCTCTTTCTTGCTAGATATAAATATTTAGATATTTGTAAAATAAAAAACAATGTAATATGTTACTGTGAGATCCAAAACCACATTTCTTTAGTTTCCCTTAATATCAAGTTATCATCAGATCCCACAATTTCTTCAAATTAGGAATGAAATCACATTTCACATTAATTTCAAAGGATTATTATTTTTCATTACTCCACCTCATGTAACTAGCAAATTTGAATGTTCTTGGGACTTAAGAATTAGAGGGCAAAATAAGTGATTTTATAAATCAATTGGAGAATTTTAAAATGATCAATTGACTTCTTTTATGCAGAATGCTTCTTAGTAATTGTAAAACAATATAAACTTTAAAAATACTATTCTTGTAGTCAGTAATGCCTGGGTAATTAAGTGATAACTACAATTGTATTTACTGCCCTTATGGCTTAATTTGAAAATTTAATTTCATTATTTTTTGTTCCCAAAGTGTTTTTTATGTCACTCTTTTGGGAGCTATTCTTCATATAGCTGACATTTTAAAATAGATTTAAAACAATCTGTTCAGATTTATTAGACACTATAGGAAAAAAAAGTACCTGAGGAAATTACAAGGGAGATCCCTTACAAGGGAGAAAAAGTGTTTCTGTTTCAAAAAGCTTTAGTTGACTTTATATTTATCATTAACCGTTTTGGAGAATAGGATAGTGCAGTAGGAAAACCCCACCAAACCACCATAAGCTTTGGAGCCAGGGAGACTTATTTTGCACAACCATGGAATTAATAATATTTTGTGACCTTTGACAAGCTACTTGATATTTCTCTCATTTTCCTCATATGGGAAACAATATCTATCTCCCAGGTTTATTTTAAGCGTTAAATGAACAAATGTATTTTAGAGCATGCTCGCACAAGTTATGTGTCAATAAATGCTTATATATTTCCCCCAATAAGATATACTCTGATTCTCAATCAAGTTTCCTCAGTAATATATTCACTTGGGGAATGAAGAGTGGATGGAGAGGTAAATGTTTTTTTTAATTTAGCTCAAAGGCACTCCTTCTTATAAATCTCTCAAATTAACTTTTGTTTTCTTTTCTCTCATACAACACACACACACACATTACATGTATAAATCTTTCAATGTATGTGGAACCACTTTTTATAAATTTTTGTTGGGATCACTTAACAATTATTACAGTGAGAGATGTGAACCCCTTTGAGTCTAACATTTCTCAGGAGTTAGTGGTCAGTCCATGAATATACATTGTAAGGCCAATTTACCCACATCTTGGAGTCCAAACTCTATTGTTTTTTCTTTATTAAAGCAGTGAAGTATCAGTTCTTTCAATACTGTAATGAATCAAGCAACACTGGAAATTAAGTCCCAAAGCAGTGCACCTTTAGCAGATATTAAGACATTCCACGAGTCATAACCATATATTTTCAACAATTTTATACTCAATCTACTCTTTCAGCAACCCTTTGGGAAATATCAGGAGATAATTTATTGGGAAAGTGCACGGGTCTTGTAAAAGACATTGGACTGTTTCACAGTTGATCCCCTAAGACAGTCTAGTAAAGGAAACAGGAAATTTAACAAATAAATAGGATAAGCTTGAGAGTAATCTAGGCGTTGGCACTGTTGGATAGCTTCATTTAAGAGCTGCAGTTCTTTCTCTCTTTACCAAGGGCCATGAGTTACTTTGTTTAAAGTCTCCCCATTAAGTAAGACTGTTGCTGAAGAGCAGCTCAGAAGTACAAAATATCACGAAATCTTTTCAAGTGGCGATTTAAAGGGGCGCGTCTGTGTCCTATCCCTATCTTAAATAGATGGAGCAAACCGTTAGTTCACCGCACAGCTTGTCTCCTACATCCCACCGCTTCACTCCGTTCCTGGGCTTCTGGAAGGCCAGGGGAAGCTTTCCTGGACTGAATAACAAACAGCAAGGGTCCGCCTCTTCCTGGGAGCTGTCTCGCATCCACCTGACCCAGGGATTTTAGGATATAAAGGCAAATTCTCGGTGCTTCGCGTCTTCTCTGCGCATCTCTCTCCGATGGCGCTGTCTCGGGATTTCCAGTGCACACGGTTTTGCAGGTGACTTTGCTGTGTCTCTTGAACAAGTGGGGCGTGGGGCGCCTACTGACACTCGCAGGTGACCGTCACCATCGTCCTCCGGCCCTCGGTCTTCAGGTGTTCCCTGCTAGCCCCCGTGCCTGAAGCGCAAGCGGTCAGTGCGGCTCAGTCTCCCCGGCCTCCCGCTCCCATCAGGGGCTTCGTGGGAGACCACCTTTCTCCAGTGAGCGACACCTGGGAACTGAACATTCCGCTCCAGCATCTCACTGAAACTCTTCTTGCCTCACCTTTCTGCGTTTGGCTTCGCCACAAGTGTTGAGAGTGGGATCCAGGAAAAAAAGAAAAGAAAAGAAACATAATAGATTTCCGGCCTGCCCCGCCTTCCCCGTGAGGAATCCAGTAGCCAGGGAAGGCTCTCAGGCTCCCCGCCTCCCATCCGCGTCGGGGCCTTCGTGGAACTAAGTTAGGGACTGGGAACTGGGGAGAAAAGGAAAGTGACTGTGGGCACCTGGTGCACCGGCCGACAGTCTCCCGCGCACGGGCACCGGTCAGTCTCCAGCGGCCGCGCGCAGGTACCGGGCGAGGTCGCGGTGGCCGCGCTCCTCCGCCAGGTCCACGGGCAGGCGCCCCCAGGCGTCGCGCACGTCCAGGCGCGCCCCGGCTCGGTGCAGCGCCGCCACCGTGTCCAGGAAGCCCTCCCGGGCGGCGTCGTGCACGGGGCGGGTGAGGGTGGCGGGGTCCGCGCAGTTGGGGTCCGCGCCGTGGGTCAGCAGCAGCTCGGCCACGCGGGTGCTGCCCATCATCATGACCTGCGGGGGAGAGCGCAGTGGTCAGCGCGAGGGGCAAGCGAGATCCAGGCCTAGGGAGGGACAGGCAGAACCATTCCAAAGAAATACCTATTCCTGAAGTGCCCACTAAAGGCAGAGGCGCTCCCCAGCCTCGGGTGTCTGGTTCAGCTTCATTTGCTGATGCAACATTTCTCCCTCCCCAGTCTCCCCACCCCCTCCGTGTATATTGTTTACTAATTAAGATTCAGGTTATTCTCCAGACTTGCCCAGACAAGAAAGAGCTGATGATACAGGGCTTGTTGTCACTGTGAGGAAAAAGAAAACAATTGATTTCCATTTGAACGTGGGAATCTCTTTTGTGAAGTGACATAGGTGGAATTAAGTTTAAAGGCTTTTAAAATCTTAAATTATTTCCCTTGCTCCCTCCTCCCTTCATAATCCAGGTGTAAAAATCTTTATCAGGGAGTCAGCTGATACAGATCAGAAGTTAGTGTGATACTTTAGGGGAGAAAAGAAGAAACAACTAAATTTAAAATAAGGTTTGCTTTGTTTAGTTCTCATAGTAAATCCCCTGTGGAAGGCCTTTGCTTTTTAGCCATGTATGTCTGTGCTTATAAATTTAACATAGTCCTGCAAGTTTTGAGCAAAATTTGGAGATATAGGGGGAAAAGTAAAGAAAGTCACACATTGTTTGATAAAATAATGAAAAGAAACTTGTTGGTAATAAATGGTTCATCATTTTAACATTTAACTTAATGTTATAGAGAAGGGCCAAAGTTTAGAGGGTGATCTATTTAATGTAACATGTAAAATAAACACTGCATTTATATTGTACAGGATTTTATAATGTGCTAGGATTTTATAATGTTAAACAGTAAATGTTTTGCTATATGAAAAGAACTTGGATGTCAGTAGTTGAATCAGAACAATGTATAACAGAAAAAGGATGTTTGGGGCAGTAATCCTATAGTACCCATATGTATACATATACATTATGCAAGCATTTACTTCCTTATTTTAACAATGAAACAATTTTGACAATTAAATATCTAAAATGGAATTATTTGTTCTTGTGACTTTGTGTATTAAAATGTACCAGGTTATTGAAAGATAGTATACTAATTTGTTTTGTTTTGTTTCACAAATATTAGAAGGATCCAATTCCTTGCTTTAAAATCAAGATATGTTATCATTCCTACTAGCAATATAAAGGCTGTTTCACATATAGAGAAAAGGGGGGGGGAGTGGTTTTTTAATATCCCAGAAAATGAATTAAAACTATGAATAAAGCCTATTTATATAATTATTAGTATAATTTGAAATCTTTAAGAACTACTTTACTATAATTTTTGCTGTTCTGAACCTTCCCTCATTACCTGTAACACTTTTCTAAGAATTCTAAAGAAGTGAACACATTTTTTTTCTTTAAAATCTACACTATTAACAAGGTTTGTTAATAGATGCTTGGTTCTGGAAGGTGATGGTGAGATGAGTACTAGATATGACCATAATAGTCAACAGTAAAGCACAAAAACATTACCTTAGATTTTAGAGGAGTTAAAAATATATCAGTACTAATTAAAGCGGGGATAAGAAACATATTGAATAAATGTATCTTAACAATGACGAGGCTAATTATTTATGAAGACTCTTTTCCATTTAAAAAGTACCTAACAGTCGTGGAGGGGGGGGAGGTGTGCTTTTGTAATCCAAGCATTCAGCATGGTAATTAAACAATAAAAATCCATAGATGCATTTTTTCTTATGTAATGCTCAAGAGATAATGCTAACATAAAATAAAAGGAATAAGTATTGTGGTTTAGGAATCCTGTCTGGTTCCTTGATTCAATTCACCTTTAGAAAAAGAATACAAAGTAACTTCATATCGCAGCTTAGAAGTTCACGGTGATTTTTTTCTCATGTGCTACGACTTTGTGTGATTCCTTAAATCCAATCCAGAATGTGTAAATTGTAATTTATCTCTGTCGCTGAAAGTAGGCATACAGACAACACATCTCTGATCTTGAGAAGGGAGAGGATATACTGATATTTTTCCCATCATTAAAAAGAACACCAAACTGATGCAGTGGGTTTTCCATTCCCTTTCTTTAGGATTTTTGGTTCCCTTCTGGGCTCCACACCTCTAGCTAGAAACAGTGGAGACCTTCGTGCCAGACGCGTCTCTCGGAGGCCGCTGCCCCGCGTTCGTGCGCCCCCTGCCGACGCAGCCCCAGGGCCCCATCTACCTGGATCGGGCGCCTCCCGAAGCGGTTGACTCCGTTGGGATCCGCACCGGCCTCCAGGAGCTGCCGCACGGTCTCCACTTGCCCCCGCGCCGCGGCGCTCGCCAGGCCCGCGTCGCCGCTGTCACCGCCGAGCATGATCTTGTTCTCTTCCCACATTTCGCAGACACCAGACAAAAGCTGGCCCGGATGACCCACCGCCGTCCGTGAGCTCCACGACACTCCCCCGTCCCTTCCCACGCCGCCCGGGCGCACTCTCCTCCCCGGGAGAGCTCCGCTCAGCTCCAGTCAAGTCCCCTTCCCGCCGTCTTCCTGTGACTTGGGAGCCCTCGCAAAAGCCAAGCGCCGCGGTCCTAAATCGGGCTTTCCCCTGGCGACGGCGAATTAGCGGACGCGCCCAGCTCGCTCCCGGGAAGAGGCGCCTTGCGCAACGGCGGCTGCTGGAGAGCGCAGGACCGAGCGCGGGATCGAGCGCCACAGCGACCCCAGCGCGCGGCGGCGAAGGTCGCGGAGTGGAGAGCCGGTGGCGAGCGGAAAGGTCTGGTCCAGGGGGGCGGCGCGTCGGGCTCTCCCCGCCCCCTTGGGCTCCCCCGGCGGTGCGGTGGGCGGGCTCGGGGGAGCTCCCCCCGCGGGCCCGGAGGCGGGGCCCGCAGAGCCGCGGATGACGCGAAGGGGCGGGGTTGGGGGGAACCGGCCCAGAAGGGGCAGGGGCGCATGCGCCGGGCCGGGGACTGCGGAGGCCGCAACCTCGCGCGCCGGGGTCCAGCAAAGCCTTGGCTAGGGTTCTGGAAATGTTGAATCAATACGCCGAGCCCCTCCCTCTGCAAGCCGAGCAGAGCATTTCAGACCTGGGCCAGCTGGTTTCACGCTGCAGACGTTAGTTGCTCCTTACTGTAGAATCAATAGCTGAGAGAAAGGCTTTGAAAATCACTCGGTCTCCTCTTAGGATGCCTGAACGTTGACAGCTCTGCACCTGTCTTGCAGGTTAAACTCATCCCCAGGCAGTACTTGAACTTCGCTAACTTCACATCTCCCATCGACCTCAGCAGTTTCCTTCTGGGTGTGTCTTCCAGTTAATGAGTCAAAAATCAGTCTCTGAGAAAAATCCTGAGGATCCTGTTTTGGATGTGCTTTTTATTATTTTCATCTTTGAGTTATGGGCACAATCCTTTAAAAAAAGAACCACCTTTAGATTGAGAGTGACAACACATTAGATACTTAAAATTATAAATACACATTTTAAGAATCTGAGATCTCACTTTCATGATATTTAAACAGTTTTTGTTTGCACTCTTACCCATTAAAACTCACCCCCAGCAAGTATTTGATTTTTATGTGTCGTGGGTAATAAAGGAAACTTATGCAGCAATAATGAAACACAATAAAACAGGGGTGTGGTGCTGGCCCTGTCATTAAACAAGCTGAACCTGCCATTAAGTCTTCTTCTGAAGATTTAAAGGCCAAGTGCTTTTCTTTTCTTCCTGATCTTCCTAGGTGAGTTTGCCTTAATGCATTGCTTTAAAGATTAAAAAAAAAAAAAAAAAATTATAGCTGACTCATGATTGAAAGAGGGAGAGAACCACAAGTTTTGTGCCTGTTGCCTAAAAACTCTGGTGAGGAACTACACAAAAGTGGGTCTCTCCTAACACTGAATAGTTTTCAATCACCAGATCGTTTCTGGTTCAGAGTGCCAAGGAGGAGGGCTCTTAAAGGGAGGGCAATGGCTTGCTTACTTACAAATGAGACTCCGTATGTTACTGCTAGCACGCCCTGGCTTGGACTCCCCTCCCCTCAAGTCGCGGAGGAAGAGCTCTTTAAAGGAAGGAGGGCCTGTATGGAAGTGCTGGTTAGGGCTGAAGACTTTCTGACAGAGGGAGTGGGAATCCGCCTGGCTGGGGAAGGGAAGGAGGAGGTACTAGTGACAGGGATTTCTCCCTGGCCCTGCCTGCGTTTCTTAGGCTCCAGGGTTTTTAGTTCCTCTACCTTTTACTCTTATTTGAGCCTCTACTCTTATTTGGAAAAAGAAATTGTCCTTTTGTGTGTGGATGGTGGCTCTGTTCCTTGGTCTGGCCAGACGAATGGGAGTCTACTTTAGGATGAAAAGCACGAATGAACTGTTTTTGTTTAGTCTCTGGGGCCAGCCTCCATGCAGCGTGTTGGGGGTTGCAGATATGTAGGAGGAAGGGAGGAGACAGAGGAAAGACGGACAGCGGGAAGGCAGACTCTTTAAAATGCATGGCATGGGCTCTTTGTTAGTCACCCTCAGGGGCTGGGTCACTGGACCGATATAGATGGACGTGGTGGCAAAGGAGCTCAGTCCAGAATATATTAGAACAGCCTAGCTACTACAAAATTCAGCGCACAGCCAAATGTCACAAGGCAGGTTGCCCATAAAAGGCACGTTGTTGGGGGACATGGGAGAGGGTGGAGGTGGGCAAAGGGGTGATGGGGACTCCTGCAATAATGTCATTATTAATTTTTTTTAAATAAAAAATAAAAATAAAGGCATGTCGTTGATACCTTCCCTCTAATGAATCCAGTAATTAAATTTAGTTCAACCAAACGTAGCTCGGCGTGTCCAGGAACCCACACCTGAATAAGATATAGGTCTTAGCTTTTAAGACACTTTCCCTAATGGCACTCAAAGCAAATAAAATAGAGAGCTTCAGTTTAATATGATAATTTGACTTAGACTTGTATTTACAGGGTACTTTGGAAATAAGGAAGAAGGGAAATTAAGTCAAGATGAGGTTGCAGGGAAAGTTTCTTAGAGGAGTTGGCAGCTGAAGAGAGTCTTTAAAGAATGCGTTGGAAACTAACTGTTTCCTGTGTTCTCGCCACGGATTTCTCTGAAACTTAACAAAGAGGTTATGAAAAGATAGCCCGAGACAATTTTTGAGCCACCTTTTTAAGTGGTGGGCATGGACAGTGTCTGAAAAAGAAAAACTATTTTGAGGTGATAAGGAGATGGAAGATTTTATTTATATATATAAATATTGATTATATATATATATAAAATATATATAAGATTTTATATATAAATATATATAAATAAATATATATATAGTCGAAGAGGACATAGATAAAGGGTGGTAAGACAGGTGAAAAACCAGTGGGAAGAATGACTGAGACTCTACCACGAGCCATATACATGAGCTTCGCTGGGCAAGCTGCCTGGCAGAGAACTTTGGGCGGGGAAACGCTGCCAGGGGTATGGCGGTTCCTAGCACCACGGACAGCGCCTTCCGCCTCGGCTTGTCTGGGTGGTCCTGATCCTCTCCAGGCTGAGGATTCCCCAGGAATCTTCAAACTTGATTTTCCAAAGCCTTTTCTTCCCTGAAGTTCAAAGAAAATCACATGGAAGCTCGAGGGACTTCTTTACAAAACTGAAGTGCTCACTCAACATGGTTTCCAAATATTATTGGATTATCTAGTATTTTTTAGGTAAAGAATATTAAATATCCTCTATATTTAAAAGAAGAGAGGAGACATTACACTTATTGTCTACTCTGTTCCAAGTATTATTTCATTCAATCCTCATAAAACCCGTATGCAACATGCAGTAGCATCTCAATTTTACAGACAAAACAGAAGCATCAGAGAAGTTAAGTAACTTGCATGCTGGTTAAGTCACTGTCGGAGGTAGCGTCTAACTTGTGTGGCTTCAGAGTGTCTACTCTTTATATTACACTGTTTTTAGCAGTGGCCATGGTAGGCTTAACTGGAAAAAAGAGCAATAAACTGGCTTATGATTATTTTCTAGCCTACACTGTATTTTCCAGGTGGCTTACCTCACAGCATACCCTTAATAGGCTTCAAAGACGACATTGCACATGTAATACAATAGCACATTTGTCTTGGGCAGTAGAGTAAGATGATGAAACATTTTACCTCTCCCTGAAACCCAGCTGTCTCTAGTATGCAATACAACTTGCTGCTAATGCTTTGAACATATTTAAGAGATGGAATGGATGGGAACATAGTGGGCAGCTGAAACCTGGTATTGTCATTGCTATGCCTTTTAACAGGGTGGGTAATTTATAAGCCAGAAGAGAGAGAAAGTAAATGGTAAATTGGTATCAAATTTTGTTTTTTTAATTTATTTTTTAATTCTCACCCAAGGATATTTTTTCCATTGCTTTTCAGAGAGAGTGGAAGGGGGAGAGAGAGAAGGAGAGAGAGAGAGAGAAACACATTGATGTAAGAGAAACATCGATGGGTTGCCTCCTGCACTCTCTCTGACAGGGCCGGGGATCAAGCCTGAAACCGAGATATGTGCCCTTGGCCAGAATCGAACCCGGGACCCTTCCGTCTGAAGGCTGATGCTCTAACTGCTGAGCAAAACTGGCTAGGGCTCAAATTTTGGATGTAAATAGAAGGGAAGGAGTAGAGTCATTTTCAGTATTATACATAACACAGATCCCTAGTGGTAATGTGTATATGCTAGTTGGTGAAACTATACATGAACTCACTATAAAAGTGTGAATAGAATCAGATGAGTGACCAGAGAAGTAGTGACATAATTTGCATATGGTTAGATCCAACACATTGTTTCTAAATGGGGAGAGAAGAAAATTCAAAGTAATTTTTGTGTTTTTTTTCAAACTATGTATGACCCGCCTCCTCCCAGGAGGCTTGATTCTCTCCATTTCATCAGCTGAGATTTATGGCTCCAGGACCCACAGTGTATCTCCTTCTACGTCCCTGTATGTGTTTCTTAAGTTTAATAGAATGGTGGGCTTATTCATCATTTTAGCATCTGTATTAGTTTTTTAAGGCCGCCATAACAAAATACCACATACCGGATGGCTTAAGCAACAGGAATTTATTTTCTGGGTTTTGGTTTCTTCTGAGGCTCCTCTCCTTGGCTTGCTGATGGTTGCGCTCCTACAGCCTCCTCACCTGCGCTCACTCAAGCCCCTGGTATCTCTTGTGCACCCAAATTTTCTCTTCCTATAAGGGCACCAGTCAGATTGTATTAGGGCCCACACTAACAGACTTATTTTAACTTAATTACCCCTTAAATGCCCCATCTTCAAATACAGGCACATTCTGAGATACTGGGGGTTAAAGATTTAACATGAATGTTCGGGGGGGGGGGCGGGGCGCAATGCAGTTCATTAAAGAATCTACTCCAGTTTTTACACACATCACTTTTCATTTCCTTTTAACTTTTATGAATTATTTATTGGAATATGGATAAAGATAAGACCAACACATTGAAATTGGTTGAAGTTGAGGCCAGTCTCTTGTGCCTCTTTTAATCTACAGGTTCCCCGCTTTCTTTCCCCCTTTCCTTTCAATTTACTTGTTGCAGGAATTGGGTTGTTAAGTTCTGTAATTTTCTCAAGTCAGGACTTTTCAAAATGCTTGATGACATTTAACATTTTTCTCTGTCACCTATGTTTCTTGTAATTTATTATTTAGATCCAGAATCTGGATGTGATTCAGATTTGATACTTTAGTAAAAATACTTCCTAAGTAGCACTATAAACGTCACCAGAGAGGCTTATAGTCTGATTCTCTCTCTCTTTGTGATTCTAGCAGCCACTGATATGTGAGAGGCTGAGTTAGCTGACGACATTTTCTCGAAGTACAGATAGTTCCTGGGAGCTTAATTTCTTGAAAATTATGCTGAAGAGATCAATGAGTTGAGAGTTTTACTTTATCTTATTTTTCTTTTGAAGACTGCTACTTAACATAAATTACATATTTAATTTACTTTTTACTCAGAAATTTCTGAACTATGTTTAATAACCTTTCATTGGGGATAATTCATACATTTCTGATAAAGCATACCTTCTTTCCACAGCTCTTACATAAAACCCACTTAACAAAATGTAGTGATGTTTTTGCAAAATGTATTAATTTTAGGAGGCTTCTTTGTTTAAAAATGCTTGAGCATATACACACAAACACACATACACATATCTTAGCAGAATCAAGTGGTTTGAAGATTTGATTAATCTGATATGCTCTGAATCCAGTCCTATATGCAAGCTTCCATATTAATGAGCCACTGTGAATTAGAACCTGGATTTTTTTCTTATCTGAAATTATTGCTTTTGTGTAGATCCAGTCACACTGCACAGGCACAAACAAGGAGTTAACTATTGCATTATTAGATAGACTAGGAGGAAGAATGTTATCTCCATTTCCATTCACTCCTCAACCTTCTGTAATCTGACTTTGACTCAGAGTTTGGGTAACAAATTACCAACGTAACCAATGACTTTCTTGTTGCTAGATCTAATACTCTCAGTCTTCATCTCACTGCAGTTCCTTCCCTGCAGCTTTGAAACCTGATGGCCTTTTATTTCTTGTTGCTCTCAACTTTCTTAGGTCTTATTGAAGCCATCCTCAATACACACACACACACACACACACACATCTCATAACATAAGTCATGCATGTGATGTAAATAATGCCAACATGTTTATATCCTCTTAATCTACATTTAGGTCATCCATATTTTAGTAACAATGCTAAAATAAAATCTTGAATTATTGACTATCTGTACAATATCCACTCATCCAATAAAAAATTGGACATTAAGCCCCTACTAAATATCAGCTACTATGTGCTAGGTATAAGTGATGAACAAATCAGAGTATTAATTACAAACATGGTAACTTCCATGAAATAAAAGTCCTGGATGCTATGTGAATATGTAGTGAGCTAGCTGATTTAGTCTGGTGGTCAAGGAAATCAAGGGATATTTGAGTTGAGATCTGCAGGATTATGTTGCTATTAACTAACCAAAAGAATGAGCCAGTAGTTGCAAGGAAGAGTATTCCAGGCTAAAGGAACTGCATGTGGCAGGCTCCTAGGTGGGAGGGAGCATGAGCATACTGAAGGAATAATAGAGCATAGGAATGGGGAGGGGCGGAGCATGGCTAGCTAGGATTGGAGAAATAAACAAAGCAAAATCTTGTGGGGCTATATGGACCATGTTAAGTATTTTAAGTAAATGTTAATCCATTGATATGTTCAAGTGATATGCTTTGATCCCATTAAAGTGATGTTGAATTTTAAGTTAAAAAAAAAAGCACTGTAGGTGCATTTAGAGAATGGTTTGTAGGAGAAGCAAGAATAGATACTGGTGAGCCCGTAGTTCAGAAGATAGATTATGGTAATTTTGACTAAAGTGTCTACACCCAAGAAAAAGATAAGTATAACAATTTAAGATATATTTAAGGAAAAGACTTAAATGTAAGTCACAAAACCATAAAAATCCTAGAAGAAAACAGAGGCAGTTAAATTTCAGACATCTCACATAGCAGTATTTTCACTGATACATCTCCTGGAGAAGGGGAAACAAAGGAAAAAATAAACAAATGGGACTACATCAAAATAAAAAGCTTCTGCACAGCAAAAGAAACCATCAACAAAATGAAAAGGGAACCTACTCTATGGGAGAACATATTCACCAATGATACATCTAACAAGGGGTTAACTTCCAAAATATACAAAAGAACTCACATAACTCAACAGGAAGACAAACAATCCAGTTAAAAAATGGGCAAAGGACCTGAATAGACATTTCTCTAAAGAGGACATACTGATGGCCAGGAGACATACAAAAAAATGCTCAACATCACTAATCATTAGAGAAATGCAAATTAAAACCACAATGAGGTATCACCTCACACCCATCAGAATGGCTCCATCAATAATGGCTCCATCACGCAACAAGTGGTGGCGAGGGTGTGGAGAAAAGGGGAACCCTGGTGCACTGTTGGTGGGAATGCAGACTGGTGCAGCCACTGTGAAAAATAGTATGTAGACTCCTCAAAAAATTAATAATGGAACTGGCATTTGACCCAGTGATCCCACTTCCAGGAATATATCCTAAGAATCCCAAAACACCCATCAGAAAGAATATATGCATCCCTATGTTCATAGCAGCATTATTTACAATAGCTAAGATGTGGAAATAGCCCAAATGCCCATCAGTAAATGAGTAGATAAAAAGCTGTGGTACATTCACACAATGGAATACTATAAGGCTGTATAAAGGGGGCTCTTAACCTTAGTGACAGCATGGATGGACCTGCAGGTTATTATGCTAAGTGAAATAAGCCAGTTAGAGAAAGACAAATACCACATGACCACACTTATATGTGGCATATAATGAGCAAAATACACTCATGAACAAAATAGGTCCAGAGGCATGGATGTGTGGAACAGAATGACATATCTCAGTAGGGAAGCAAGTGGGGAGGGGGGACAGGAAGAGATTAACCAAAGAACATATATGTATAGCCCATTAGACACAGACAATAGTTTGGGGAAGGCCTGAGGTAAGGTGAGGGCTAGGAGGAGAGGGGATAAGGGGGGTAAAAATGGGGGACATCTGTAATACTGTCAATAATATTTTTAAGAAAAAAGATATATTTAAGGAATAACTGGCCCTGGCTGAGTAGCTCAGTTGCTTGGAGCATTGTCCTGATTTGCCATGGTTGTGTGTTCAGTCCCCAGTTGGAGCACATACAAGAATCAACAATGAATGCATTAATAGGTGGAACAACAAGTTTATATTTCTCCCCCTCTCTCTAAAATAAATAAGTAAGTAAATAAATAAATAAAAGTAGCCACTAACTAAAAAGAAAAAGGAACAACTTCAACAGAGCTTAGCAATAAACTTGAGATAACAGATCAGGAAGAGGAAGGTGTTAGGCAGATTTGTACAACTGGAGAGATTGGTGATTAGGGTCACCAAAATAGGGAACACTGGATGAAGGTGCAGTTTGAGGTGAAGATCATGAGTTTAGGTTCAGAGAGCTTGAACTTGAGACATGGTGATGTATCTAGATAGAGATGTCCAGAGGCAGTTAGAGACATGGTTTAGAGCTCAGAGAGAAGCACATATTCCTAATTTAGACTGATTTATATTAACAGATGTAGAAATGAAATTTTCTATGCCATAAATTTTGGCATAGAAGATTAGTTTATTTTTCAGAAAAAAATAGTATAAACCATAGTATTAATCCTGGGAATTAATTCCAAAACTTTTCTATCAAAAAAATATTTTGATAATATGTATTGATACCACCTTTAGTCTCTAAATTTGCTTAATCATTCTGAAGACACTTTTCATATTTCTTTACATGTTAATGCTTTTTAATTTAAAAACTGTAAGCTCAACATTGTCTTTGATTACTTATATTGGAACAGTTCCCAAGACATAAATACAATTCACATTCAAACTTAGACTAATTAGATGAAAAAAAATCCAGCACGGACTTCCAGTCAAGATGGTGGTATAGGTAAATGTGGTACTCGAATCCTCCCACAACCACATCAAAATTATAGCTAAACTACAGAACAAACTGTCATTCAGAACCACCTGAAACCTAGCCGAATGGGTGTCCTATTACTACAACCAGTGATTTAAAGAAGAAGCCACGTCGAGAATGGTAGGAGGGGCAGAGATACAGAACGGCTTGTTCCACACCCACATGTGGCAGTTTAAAACCAGGAGTGGTATCTTGGTTGTGGAGGTTCCCCCTGGGGACCGAAGGGTCCCAGCCTATATAAGGCCCTCCAGTCCTGGGTTCCAGTGCCAGAAAGAGATGTCCCCATAACTTCTGGCTGTAAAAACCAGTGAGGATTGAGGCTGAGGGAGACAGAGGCTGCTGGAATTCCAGAAAGTTCCTCTGAAAGGGCCCGCACGTACACTTACTCAGACTCCCTCCCTCTGAGCTCCAGTGCTGCGAAAGAAGCTTGAAAGGAACCAGGGACATATGAGGAGGAACTAAATTGTTTGGTTTCATGGCCAGAGTTGGGTGGCAGCTTTCTGCCAGACAAAAGTGCTGGCAGAGGCCATTGTTCCTTTTCTGAGACACGCCCTCCCCCCTCCCTGCCCAAGAGTTGACAGACAGGTGCCATATCTGAATCTCCATCAACCTGACTCACACTGTTTACCCCGCCTTGGTGATTCTCTCAGACCCTGCCCCATCCAACTTGTAGGCTCATCCAAGCCATTTCTAGTGGCTTTTCCAAACAACTGGCTTCTCTTGCCCCATGCTTTGGACTTTCCTAAAATCTCTCAAACAAGCAGCATCTGGCCTATACATACCCTGTACCTCTTGCTAAGTGCCCCTTGTGTCAGGTGTGGGGCCACTTAGCAAGAGGTACAGGGTATGCATAGGCCAGATACTGCCTTGGTTTGTAGCTTGGCATCTCCTGGGTGCCTCCAAGCCCAGCACAAGTAGCAGCCATCTGAAGATTGCTCTATAGCTCATGCCAGGTGGCCCCAGGCAGGATGCAGGTGGTGGCTGACCTTGTACCTCCTGGGAGACCCCAGAGCCAGTGCACCTGATAGACAGCTTCAGACCATCCTGTATTACAACCCTACTACCTTTACTAGCGGCGCACTCAAGGGGCCAACTTAGTGAGCACCAAAGCCCCACTGAAGCAAGTCCTGCTCCATAGGGTCTACTCCTGCATAGCAGCTCCTCTGCTGTAATTGTAGCCAGTCCTCACAGCCAATTGGCCTGAGGGTCAATCCCTCCCAGTGATGCCAACAACAATTAAGCCTCAACTACAACAGGACAGTGCACAAAGCTCACACAAGGGTGAACCCTTAGTGCCCTGCTTTGGTGACTGGACAGGCTGTGCCACTGGACCCTACCAGACACATATTACATAAAGCCACTCTACCAAGTATGGGAAACATGGCAGCTCTACCTAACACATAGAAACAAATATAGGGAAGCAGCCAAAATGCAGAGACAAAGAAACAGGTCCCAAATGAAAGAACAGGAGAAATCTCCAGAAAAAGAATGAAATGAAATGGAGGTAAACAAACTACCAGGTACAGAGTTCAAAATGTTGGCTATAAAGATGCTCAAGAAACTTAGTGAGAATTTCAACAGCATGAAAAAACACATAGAAACCATAAAAAAGAACCAGTCATAAACGAAAGATCCTCTAACTTAAATGAAGAACAATTTACAGGGAATCAACAGTAGAGTAGATGATGCTGAGAATCAAATCAGCAATTTGGAACATGAGGAAACAAAAAACACCCAACCAGAAGAGCAAAAAGAAATAAGAATACAAAGAAATGGAGATAGTATAAGGAGCCTTTGAGACAACTTTAAGTGTATCAACATTCACATCATGGGGGATACCGGTAGGAGAAGAGAGCATGAAATTGCAAACCTATTTGAAAAAATAATGACAGAAAAGTCCCCTAGCCTGGCAAAGGAAATAGACATACAAGTCCAGGAAGAAAAGAGAGTGTCAAACAAGAGGAACCCAAAGAGGCCCACACCAAGACACATCATAATTAAAATGCCAAAGTTTAAAGACAAAGAGAATCTTAAAAGTAGCAAGAGAAAAGCAGTTAGTTACCTACAAAGGAGCACCCATACAACTGTCAGCTGATTTCTCAACTGAAACTTTGCAGCCCAGAAGGGATTGGCAAGAAATATTCAAAGTGATGGAAACAAGGACCTATAACCAAGATTACTCTACCCAACAAACCTATCATTTAGTCTTGAAGGACAGATAAAGAGCTTCCCAGATAGGAGAAAGCTAAAAGAGTTCATCACCACCAGACCAGCACTACATGAAATGTTAAAGGGTCTTTTTTAAGAAGAAGAAAAAAACATAACGAATATGAACAATGAGTGGCAAGAAATACATATCTATCAACAATTGAATCTAAAAATAAAAATAAATAGAACAGAAACAGACTCATGTATATGGAGAACATTTTAATGGTTGCCAAATCGGAAGGGAGGGTAGGGAGGATGGGTGAAAAAGGTAAAGGGATTAAGAACAGCAAATTGGTTGTTACAGAATAATCTTGGGGATGTAAAGTACAGCAGAGGGAGTATCGTCAATAATATTCTAATAACTATGTCTGGTGTCAGATGGGTATGAAATTTACCAGGATGATCACTTAGTAAGTTATGTAATGTCTCATCACTGGGATGTACACCTGAAACATATAATATTGTATAACTGTAACTGAAAAATAAAAAATGGTAAAAAAAATTCAGTGAACTACATAAAGAAACACTCAGAAACAATGTCAGAAGTTTTCTAAAATTTCTCCATATATTCATTCTTACCAAGTGAAAAAAACCCTGAGCAAAACAATATTATTAGACTATCACTTAAGAATAATATATTTATGAATGAGGAATGCTTTTTTTCATGGTTGTTCTTTGCTGTGTACAAGCCTGCATTGATTATTCAATTCATCTGATAGCCATTCAACAAATATTTATTGAGTGTTTGTTATGTGCCAGGCACACTCCTGTAGGCCTTTAAAATAATCAGTGACAAAATAGTAAAATATCCCTATCCTCGTGGCTTTTATATTGTACCAGGGCAGCAATTTCTGTTATAAATTAAAAGAGGTTATTTCTTATTAAATATGTTTTATGTTTTATATTACATCACCCAACAAATAAGGCTTGGCTTATAAAGAATCATATAAAACTTTTAAAATAATTTTTGTTACATGAGTTAATAATAAAACTATTTTTTTTAATAATCATAAACTGAATGTAAAGTGATTAAATTGTTCACCTCAGAAAAACTGTGGTTAAGTTAAAATAAAAGTGTTAAGAAACAGACCCTGGTACCAAAATAAGGCACATTAGGTTTAGGTTTTTAATTTTGGTGTTCTCACATTTCATGAGTACACACATTTAAGTGTTAAAAAACTAGATATGGTTATAAACCAAGGCTTAGTTGAAATGAAAGTTTTTTAAAAAGTATCCTAAGCTAAAATTAGTATTATTATGATGTCAGTTTTAATTTTGACACCCTAGTCTTAAATTGTGTTTGATGTGGATATAAACCTAGGCAGTGTTAAAATGGAAGTTTCAAAATAAATTCAAGAGTTAGCAAAAACATAATATAAAAGCAATTTTAGGATTTTTAATTTGGTACCCTAATCTCAAATCAGCACTTGAAATTCAACAGTGAAGTATTACATATGTTTATAAAACTATGTTACTGATTCTGATGTATAGTTTGTGAACTATTTTATAATCACATGTAATATCATTTCAGAAAGTTGTGCCATGATAGACTTGAGTTGATTGAAGATATCCATCTCCTTTCCTTGGCATGATAGAAATAAACCAATAAAGAATAATAACAATGATAAATATAAATGACAATATCACCGTATACCTATAAACCTCTTAGAGATAGTTTGATTATGGCATAATAAAATTTAAACTGCCATATTTTCAAAATAAATATTTTCTCTAACTGGCTTAATTTGGATTTGGGCATAAAAAAGAATGATTATACAATTTAAAGCACACTAACTCATGGAGGGGGGGTATGATTCTCTTTCTAGAGAGGATGGCAGCTAATAAATATAGAGTGAATCCTAGAATTAAAAAATCACCATATTGTGACCCCCCCAAGAGATCACAATAGACTGTGAATGGGGAAGAAGATAGTCTCATGATATCACCCCATAGATTTATTTATTAATTAGAATGGGAAAAGTTGCTAAGAGAGAGAGGGGGAGAGAGAGAGAGGGAGAGAGAGTTACCTAGGGCTTACCACCTTAACCAAATGAGAGAGCCTGACTAGGTGCAGTTTCAGGGTTACCTAAGTTGGGTTCTTGATGGAATGTTTGATATGAACCTAATCACAGAGGAGCCAGTCTAGCAAATCCAGGTTGTTGGGTGTTCTGCAGGGAACGCTGACTGGTCAGAGCTCTCTAAGGGATTCAGGGGAGGGAATGTCGGTGGCCAGGCTACGACGGCTCCTCCCAGCTGGCGTGGTCTGACCTGCGTGACTCTCTTCGTGGAGTCAGGGTGGTATGCACCATGAGGCACGGAACTACTGCTGTCTGTGGTCATGTTCCACATTTAATCTCTCCTAAATTTAATCTGTACATCATTGGAAAACATTTTAATGACCCGTTTTCAAATATTTACTTATAATTTTACATTTTTATGTATTTACTTCTGACCTTGTATGTTTTCTATTCATTTTACCTTGTGTTTGTAATCACTAAGGTCTGAGTATTTTGATATTAATATTCCATGATTCAAATGAGCAAAAACTTACTTTTGTTACAAAATGGATAGAGGCTCATGTGATTATATAAAGTAGTATTTCCTATATGGGACCATTCCACTCTCTGCTGTCTCCTGAATTTTAATTTCACTGGTTAGTGAGCTATAATTTTAGTAAATCAGTTTTCTTGAAATAGATGTGCAAGTCTGTTTTTCTAGATCTAAGGACTTAAAGCTGAAAGTTCTTGAAAGAGAATGAAACTTAGATCTCATACTGAAAAAGCAAAAGTGAGATGTTTTCTTTTCCTAAGAAGAGAGTTCTTTGCAGTTATGCAGCTTACCAGGTGCTTGGGGCCCATGGGTGGTGAGCTGCTTTTTCGCTTGCAGCATTGCCCTTGGCTAGGAGGCCATACAGAAGTGGTGGGTGCCAACACCCCTGCTCCAGAGGAGCCCTAGGAGGTGTCTGAACTTTATCTTTCTGTTTGCTCCTCTGTCCTTGGGAGGGAGTGGGGGTGAAAGAGTTTGGGCCTGGAAGCAATTGCTTCTCTTATTCTACTTACTGTGTATATCCTGTCTGGGTATTTGGCAAAAAAGGACTCATTCTCTGACTTTGTTTTTAATGCCCTGGTGTTGGATCTATTTCCCCCGGTTCCAGAGGGGAAAAAAATCACAATGCCCAAATGTAAGTGTAATAGTAGAAAAAGATGAGGTGTGGGCATAGTGAGTGGAAGTCCAGTCCTTTAAAGCTTTACTGACAGAGTAGAAATAATACAGGCTTTGGAGTTAGGTTGATCTGACTAATTTCTAGCTCTGCTACTTTCTAGCTGAGTGACTTTGGCCAAGTCATTCAACCTCTTTAGCTTCAGTTTCCTCATTCATAAGATATGCATTAGTTAAAATATTAAATATACATTTTAGCACACAGTAAGGTCCTAATCCAGGGGTGGGGAATGTCCAGCCCACAGGCCGTATAAAGCCCCTGAAATCATTTGGTCTGGCCCAGCCAAGGCAACTGCAGGCGGGACTAGGAATTCAAAAAATCTAGGGGCTTTTTTCATAGCAACAATAATTTTGTATGGTCCACGAATGATGTTATAAATATCCAAATGTCCCTTGGCAGAAAAAGAGGTTCCCCACCCCTGTAAATCAGTGGAAGTTATTCATACATTGCTAGGAAAAGTAAAATGCATCAGGGAGCAAATTATATGAATGTTTTATTGATAATAGACTAGAGAAAAGATTCTTTGTGGGTCAAAAAAAAATGGGATTGGATTTTTAAGCCTTCGTCTCTCTCACCAGGTGTAAGTAGGTTTGCTCTGATTTTAACAAAGAATATACCTAGTTACCTTCTTATACCAAAGTCATGGTATAAGTTAACATAAGTTAACAAGATTTGATGCATTTGTGGAGCATTTAAAATTTTATGCAGTCATTTGTGTATCACCTTCACAATGTTTGCCCTATTCTCAGACCATCTATCATATTATTTTCTTAATATTTTTCTTCAAATTGTCTTGCCTTTATTCCTACTTCATTTAAGTCTCATTTAAGCCCCATTAGCTGTAAAATTATGGGTTTTTGTTCGCAAGTTATATTATTCTAATGCACTCTAAAAACAATTACTTTAAAAAAGTTCCACCTATAGTATATGTACCACCTCTAATCATCTCAGGTACCTCCAGTGCTACCTCCTGTGCTTCAGTCAGCCCTGAAGCTGGTCCTCATAGTAGTTATATGAGGTAAACAGAGAAGGCGTAATCGCCCCCGGTTTCAAAGATGAGAAACCCAGGTTCATGGATAAAATCTCATAGCCAGTAGATTTCCAGAATTGGGCCTGGTACTCATGCTTTCTCTGTAGCGACCGAATGCTTCTACTGTACTACTTACTAACTCTTCTAAGGCATGCAAACTTAAAACTAAAAGTAAGGTTTTATCTATTTAGACCTGACTATTTTTGGGATTTTGTGGTGATTTGAATAGAGATCAGATAGAAGAAAAAAAAGGAGACAAAGAAAATGAGAGTAGGTTGCCTTGTAGTAGGCAGCCTCTAAGATAGCCCCTGCTTATCTCAGCCTCCTGGCATCCATGCCTGTGTCGTTGCTGCTCTCTAACCAACAGAATATAGCAATTTAGAGGAGGTGTCACGTTCATGATCAGTTTACAAAAGAAGACTCTTTCTCTCTTACTGATCTGGATAAAGCAATTTACCATAGGAGAAAAGCTCTCTTGCCTAAAGGTAGAGGACCTGAGGGCAGCTTTCAGCCAAAACCAGCAGGGAAGGGAAACCCTCAGTTCAACATCCCTGAAGAAAATGAATCCTGCCAACAATCACGTGTGTTAGCTTGGAGGCAGATCCTCCCCTGGGTGAGACGCCAGCCTTGACGGAGGCCTGGACTGAAGTCTTGTGAGAGACTGAAGCCGAGGAACCAGTTAAACCATCCCAGAACCCTGACCCTCAGGTGCTTTAAATTACTGTGGCTTTTTGTTTTTTGTGTGTGTTTTTTTGGTGGTGGGGTGGTAGTTTAATTTGGCATTCAGCAATACTATATAACACAAGTCCACAGGAGTAATTTCCAGAATGATTCAGTGGAGGTGGAATCAGGCGAACAGAGTGTGCATGGGCCCCAGTGCTTGCAGTTCTAGCTCACTGTTATCTAATACTTGTCTTTAAAAAAAAAATATCTGTATTGATTTCAGAGAGAGGAAGGGAGAGGGAAAGACAGAAGCATTAATGATGATCATTAACCGGCTGCCTCCTGCAGGCCCCCCACTGGAGATCGAGCCCGAAAGCCAGGCCTGTGCCCCGACTGGGAATGGAACTGGGACCTCCTGGATCCTAGGTCCATGCTCAACCGCTGAGCCACGACGGCAGGGTTAACGCTTTGGTCTTACTCTCCCATTCTGTCCTCCCTCTTCCCCTTTATTCTTCCTACTATTTCCTGTACTGATAAAACAGTTGGAAACTTAAAGTAAGAGCAAGGCAAAAGGAAACTCCTGCATCTGTCAAAGGTTACCGTTTATTCCTTTCCACAACGCCCTGCCCAGCTTCATGTGTGGGCTTCATGTGCACATGCAGGGGGCACCGAACAAAAGTGTGGCTGTTGGAACTTTTGAATCATCGTAGGGATGTTTCATTGCTGTCCTTTCCATTCTGTTTTCATTTTTCTGCTTATCAGAGTGTCTTTTTTCTTTTATTTATGGGCCTTGCGTACTCCTCTCTCTTCCTCTGCAGGCAATTTATAGTCCTGATCTCTCAGTACCACTTCCTGACTTCGATGTGAAGTTGAGTTTTCCTGCAGGTTCTCGCCTCACAAAATTAAAAACATCGAGCATGAGGAAATAGCATCCACGCTCGATTCTGTCTCACCGACTTCCCCTGGTTTTTCCACCCACCATGCTAGACCTGAAAGATTTTTCCCTTTTGAGCAGTGCTTGCTTCTGTTTCACAGGTAGCTGAGAAGAATTAGGTAAGGACCACTCCTAGTGACTGTATCTGTAAAACCTTGAAAATCATCTGAAACTAGCTGGTGGTAACTGAGCTTGGGGTCGGTGGTGTGGGAGGTTTACATGTGCACAAATATGAATCACAAATTTCTCACTATATGCAAGCAAAATTTAATACTAACACTCCTAAACACACATACACAAACACGTATGTAAATGAGTCACACTATGAAAACTTTTGACAAGTACTGGCAAGTCAACTGGCAGACTCACCCCGAAACCTGTCTTTCCAAAAAAAACCTCCTAATTAACAAGGCTGTTCATAAATCATAACATATAATAACAATTATATGCAAGTGGCACAAGACTTGATTAGAAAGTTAAAAGTGAGTTTTCTGGGATGAAAATTATTTTCCTCCACAGCATGCAGCCAGGGGGTTATCATCTATACTTGAACCGTGAGATGACAGTTGGTCCAACCATTCACACCTCCCGACCTTGGTCTAGGAGGGGACCCAGATGATGCAGTTCACTTATAAGGACAATACTAGTGTTCGCCGTACATTGAGGAAGGTCTTACTATGTGCTGGATGCTTTGTTAGGCACCAAATATGCTATCTCAGTTCACCTTTTTATGTCTAGGCAAAAATTAACTATACTTTACTTGTACAACAAGGCTTAAAGCGGTTTACCGACTTTCCTAAATTTTCACAAGTAGTGAGTGACCAAAGCAGAATTTGAACCCAAGTCTGCTTGATTCCCCGGGGTGCTCTTTCCATCAAAGGTGTAGCCTTGATAAAGGGCATGAAATTAATGAATATGTGGAAGCTGACAGATCAGATAAATTGTGGCCTTGAGCCAGATCTTGTTGCATGTGTGGCAGCATGGATAAAAGAGGCCCTTTCTCTGCCGCTAGCTCTTTAACCCGGAGCAAGTCACTCAGCTTTGTGGGTTCTTGTTTTTTTTGATAAATGGAATCATCTCAATTGCCCTCCATATTAAAATTCTATTATTTTAGTCTATAGGTTCCTCCACCCAGGCTTGCATTGATCTCAAAAGCCTCAACTGAGTAGACCCTGAGGTTTGGCACGCTCTCCCTTCCGAGTCCGCCGCGGCAGGTGGCAGGACCTGAAAACGGGATGGAAGTTCCACGAGCCGCAGCACTGCTTTTCCAGTGTGCTCACCCCTCTCCTCTCCTAGGTGCCTAGCTTGGTCACATGTCCTGTGAGAACTTGAGGTGAGGAGATGCTGGAGGTAGGACTGGGAAGGAGATGAAAGAATTAGTCAATAAAATTCAGATTCTTATTTTCTGATACACACATACTCTTTCCCCAACTGAGTTTTTAAGGAATAGAAGACAGCTCTGTGCATAGACAGAATGTCTTAGGGTAGCTGTTAACAAAAAAACTGCTTGCAGAATTCTCTGAAATTTATTCCACCTTTTAAAAATTCTTAATGGCACCCTGCCCTGCAGACGTTGGTAAGTTTCTTCTCTAAAGGGCCAGATAGTAAATTGTTTAGTTTTGTGGGCCATGTGGTTTCTGTCACAACTGCTGGACTCTGCCGTTGTGGCCTCAAAGCAGCCACAGGTGTCCCCGAATGAGTGGGAGTATCTGTGCCCCGGTGCAGCTCTGCAAACACAGGCGGCAGGACAGGTTTGAAACAGCGGCTGTCGTCTGCTGACTCCTGGTGTAGTGGAGCGTTTATTTGGAACTTGATTATGCCTTTTTTTACTCTAGCTGGGTATTTTTTGGGAAACACATTTAATTTATATTTGATGTAGCTTTTTTATGTGTGAAATGGGGAAAATAAAACCTACTTCATAAGACTGTTATGGGGATTAGGCTATTTTGCTAAATACAGCAAACTGGCAGCTAGTAAATGCTGAATGAATGGTAACCATGCGATATTATTTTTTAAATTTCTGTTAGTTTATTTTTTGGTTGTTAGCAATCTAACTAATGTATTTATAGTAAACTAATAAACTTTGTTGGGGGCTACAGGAGCTGTGTTTTGAGGGTTCATCATTGAAGATTCTTCTACTGGACTTAGAAAGTTGCTTTAGAGAGTGTTGGAGCTTATTTCATATTTATTGAGCTGATGCCATTCTCTCTTAGTTCTAGTTTCTCTACTTCAAGCCCTTTCAAAAGAATTGTATAGATATAGGCACATGTGTTTGCTTTATTTCTTAATTTTCCCTGTTGGGCAATCAAGCATATGTTGATTGGCATTAAACATAGCTCTCACCAAACCCATGGCAACAAGCTTCCTACTGACTTGACTTCAGACCAGCCCTGGTGGAAAAGCCTGGGTGTGTCTAGCTTTGGCTCCGGCACCAGGAGTGTGTGGATGCACCTGTTGTACCTGTGTAATGTTGGCCCAGCGCTGTGGCTGCTTCTCTGCATATTTGCCTTTGGACTTCTTCGTGGAAAGCTGACCTGAGCTGCTGGGCCGAGCCCCCTTCTGTGCAAGCTGTACTGACTGGCTCGCTTTCCGTGGCTTGCGGCCTCATTTCCGGAGGTGAGTTGGCTCATAAAAGTGAGACTGGCCTTTTACCTTGACCAGTTTTCTGATCACATTTGAGGGTCCTGACTCATTATAGACATGAGTCATTATAGAGCGTTGTTTTGCTGAAAGGGAGAATGGTAGCAATCACTGTAAAGAAGAGAGCACAGATGAGGCCTGAAGTTTTAACTTATCATAAACGCAACAGACATTTAACAGACAACCAGTAGCGATTTCTGCTATTGGAAGGGGTGGACAGTACTTCTCTCTTTTCTTGAACCCCCTTCCCTCCTCTCTTTTTCCTTCTCCTCTCTTATAAAGAAGAGTAAAGACAACTGATAACACATCTGCTTTGGTCTGATGTGGAGGCAGAAATCCACTTAATAATAGAAGCTGGGTCAGTGTTCACTTTCCCATTTTGAGTTGAAATTATGGTGTGCTTGGGTTAACTAGATTGAAAGCTTTAAACATGAAGCTAAAGCTTGTGAAAGTGGCTACAAAGGATCTAAAACAACCTAGTAATATATAGGGACAATATTAAAAATCTTTACATGCTGTACTTCAAGACAATACCTGAAGACAAAATATTTTTTGGTAGGTAACATAATTCAAATACCAAAAAATTTTTATAAAAATTCACTTGAAATCATTGTAATTCTGGACGTGCCACATAGTAGTGTGAAGTAAAGAGCACATCATATTTCATACTTTATTTACATATCTGTGCTATTTTCTGCTTCTCCTTAACCTTTAGAAAAAGTATTTAAGTTGCATCAAATAAGAGGCCTGGCTTATAGCCGAATTGTTTCCTCCTGGCTGTTTCCTTTCACTTCCATACGCATGGAGATGTTTTTATGCTAGAGCTACCTCATTGTTTAAAATTACTGGATGAGATAGTCTATACTTTATTTATGCTTCCACATCAATAACTATTTAGCTTGTTTCTTAGTTTACTTAGAAAGGTTTATAGTTGCTCATGACAAAATTAGGAATCATAAGTTAATTTAACGGATGATGTTTTCTTCCACAGCTCCTCTGGCATCTTGCACACCTTTGAGAATGATCTTTTAAAACAAGCCCCAAATGCCTTTGGAAAGGTATTAGAGAAATTTACCTCTACTTCAGGTCTCCTTCTATGATCTAGCTGCACGAGAACCAGTAGTGTAGGTTTAATTTGAAATCCAGCAAAAACTAATACCATGAATGGATTCTGGTCAAACAAGTTGCTACTAACCCGGCTGTGGGGTAGGATTTAAAGGTGACTTTCACACCTTAATGTCAGCAAACCAATCTGGCCTGAGCTCCTCTCTTTCTCCCCTTTTCTGATTACTCTCATGTAGTTATTTGCACGTACGTCTGGCTTCCTTAATCTTCTGAGGGTAGGGACCATGCCTTATTCATCTATGTGTTATCCAAAGCTTCTACCACAGGGTCATACCCACAGTGGTTGCTCAAGAGATGTGTGTTAGAGAAATAATTATGCATGAGGAAGAAATTCACATTCAGATTCCTATATTTGAACAACTGGCTTTCAGCAAGTTAGGTGGGATAAAGAAGAAATACGAGGTTTTGGTACATACAGTGCTTTCATGTAGAGCTTAAGCTTTGTCATGCTTAGTTCAGAATCCTCTGTGGTTTCCCAGTATTAACCTTGCTTCTACCACCAGCCGTGTCTCAACGTGAGGGAGGTGACTCTCCTTCTGGCATGTTCGGGCAAGAAAGAACTCTTCACCTGGTATGCCTAATCTACACTGGCTTCTAGTTTCAACAAGAATTGTTTACGCGCATTTAATTTTAGCTCTTGGGCTGTAACATGTCATTGTTCTTTTTGCTCATCTTCTCCCCTTACTTTTGGAAATGGGACAGGCATCTTTAATTTTTGCCGGTCCTGTTCCTTGTGCTTTTAGATAGAACTTAGGTTTGCCCGTCAGCTTTCATGGCGCTCCGAGAGAGCCTCCAGTCATATTTCCTGTGTAAGGGAAGTGGTGATTGGGGGGCATGATTTAAATCATCTCGGGAACTCATGGCCTGGTTTGAAGGAAAGCTGAAGCAAGGTATTGGATTGATTTATTGTATTTGATTTTCTTTTATATTCATTTTACGGGATAGTGCAGTCAGCTCTCACTTAATTTTACCTGTTGCTGTCACAGTGACTCTGTAGGAAAAAATAGATTTGGGGTTTAGTTAAAAAAAAAAAAAATCATGGTTAGTAGAATTATTTTCATTTCTTTCCACATTTAGGGGGAAGTGAATACCCTAGGAAAATAATAATGAACTTTGGACAAAACAATGTTTTCCTAAGAGTAGGCCATGAAAATGGAAAGCACTCAAAGCAGTCTTGCACAAGGGCTTTGTAAAGCCTCTTGCGCAATTCTGTTTCTTTATAGTACACAATTGTGCTTCTTAATTATTTTCTATAAATTTTTAAAAAATAAAAAGCTTAAAGATATAAGAATAAACTTTGGGAGATAACTTTGGGAGAAAATACATTTCTGAGTGCTTACTTCTGTGCTATGACAGACATAAAATTATGATTTTTTTAGTATAATTTTTGTATGTCAGTTGTAGAGGAGACAGGAAATGCAATACACTGTAGGAGGTATCAGTTCGCCACCTAGAGGAGATCTGCGAAATTCAAAATTCCCCTAAACTGCTGTAGAATTCATTCATTCATTAAATAATTTACTCATTAAAAATAATTAAGTACCTACTAGGTTTAACTATTGTGCCAGTGCAGATTTATTAATATAATCAAGAGCTATGAGCTCACAGAAACCGCAATATCTTACTTTCTAAATTTTTTGTTATTTCTCACCCGAGGATATGCTTATTGCTTTTAGAGAGAGGAGAAGAGGGACAGAAAGAGAGAGAAAGAAAAAACATCAGTGTGAGAGAGAACATCTATTGGTTGCCTTCCATATGTGCCCCGACTGGGAAATGAACTTGAAACCCAGGTATGTGCCCGACTGGGAATCGACCCTTCAACCTTTTGGTATATGGGACCAACTGAGCCACACCAGCCAGGGCAACTGTATCTTACTTTAATTGCATAGTTGCCTCTCCTTAAAATCTTTCTTTTTAAGAGACTATAAATTAAATATCTAGACAATTCTAAATATCCATATTTGGGCTGTATATTGCTTTTAGCTCTTGGGCTATATACAGTAAAGCTTCATTCCTTTACAGTGTAGATATTAGGCCTTCTTTATATAAATTAGAAAATGGAGCTTCAGAGAAATTAAATAACAAGTTCAAGGCATCTAGCTATTCCATTATAATGCCAGCATTTGAACGAAAGCCATTTTGACCCCACAGTAACATCACCCCAGTCAATTCTAGTTCAATCCTGATGCTAGTAAACAACCAGATTGCAGCTGGGGCTGTGGGTCCTGTTTGCCAGTTGAAAAGATCATGGCTCGCATTGGACTGTCAATAAAGGAGGCTGGGAGAAGCTTTAATGAAGCCAAAAAACTAGATAGAGTATAAAGGTGGTAGGATTGCTCAGATGTATGGATTTCTTGTGCCCTGAGTAATGAACTCCTAAATATCCCTGAGACACAAGAGTGGACAGAAGGCTGGGGACTGTGGTGTGCACAAGTGTCTCCTTTGCAGCTGGTGACTAACATTATTGACAACCACATCTCACGTGATACAGAGATATATAATCTACAAATTAATGCAACAAAGAACCCTCTTGCAGTCTGATTCAATTTTATTGTCATTTTTGTATTAGCATGCTAATTATATAGATGAGGAAACTGGCACACTCAAGATGTTCCCTGAATTTCAAGGCCACAGGGTAAAGCGTGGTGCCAGAACCAATCCCTAGGTTTTCTAATTTCAACCCAGCAGTCTTTCTATACTTTCTCTATTTCTGCCAATAGAACCAGCTTTGCTTTCTCTAACTTTGCTTAGTCACTCCTGTGGCCTCACTAAATAACTCTCTGCCAAGGGAGAAATTCCCATGAAAACAACTGTACCAGACAGGTTGATGGTATGAGATAAAAATAGAGATAAGGGGAAGGCACGTTGCAGAGTGGTGTCCATCAATGCAAGAGGAAAGAGACCTGCTGGGAGGAAAGAAAAAGAGAAAACTGAAGTCAGTGAGTCAGGTCTGAGGTGGTGAGGAGAACAAATGTTTTCCGTGTACCTGAATCTCCTCCACAGGCGTGATCTGGAGGAGGCGTATGTGAACAGAAGCATAATGCACTGTGGAAACTGTCTAGCGGTTGGGATCCTCCTGGGACCCATTTTTCAAAGTGAAGAAAACTCTGCTCAGCCTCTACTTTGTTGACCAAGAGGACTTTGTACAACTGTACTCAGAAAACTTGAGATTACCACCCACCCACACAAGTATAACCCTGAGACCATTTTTTTTTTTACCAGGAAATGCAGGGAAAATCTTGAGTATGTCAGTTTCCTCATCTACATAGTTAGCATGCTAATACAAAAATGACAATAAAATTGAATCAGATTGCAGGAGAGTTTTTTGTCAAATTAATTTGTGAATTGTATATCTCTGTATCACGTGAGATGCGGTTGTCAATAATGTTAGTCAGGCAGAGCTGGGGACTGTATCTTATTTATTTCATACCTTTCTCTGCACCAAACAATTTTTTTGATGATTAATAAAGGGTGCAGCATTTTATTTAGATTTCAGATATCATTATTCAATAATTTTAATTTATTTTAGTGAAAGCATTTGCAGATAGTTTACATTCAAAAAGTGAATCAATTTGACTTTCATTCCCCTCTAGTTGAAAAGAAAACTCATAGACTCTAGAGCAACTGTTTTCTTTTTGGAAAAAAAAAAAAATTCAAAAATCACCCAGAGACAATAGGGAGTGTCCCAGATCCTTGTAATTTTATTTATGTGCGGTTAAAGTTCAAATTGCTCAACAAACTATAATCTCAGTGTAACTGACCAAATTCCATGTTAGATAATTAGATCTAGTTTACCAGGGCACATTTGGCTGGAGAGAGCAGTCACAATGTACTTCTGGGAATATATTAGCCAAGTTTGTTGTTTGACATGAGTGGTCTGCCTCACCTTACTCACTGACTGCACTAGCCCAGCAGGTTCTACAGGTGAGATCACTGCTTGGCTCTCTCATTCCTGCACCTGGTAGGTGGAAGAAGCCATGAAACAAATGGCCTGACTTTGGGCTTCAGAAGCTCTTTTTCTTATTTACTCTCTCAAACCCCTTCTTAGAACTCTCTAGGGACCGAAGCATTCACTAATACATTCATAACTGCCTCATTTATTCATTCAATAAACATTTACTAAATATCTACAATGTGTCAGGCACTGACCCAGGCTCTAGACATATAATAGGGAACCAGACATGTCCTGCCGTCAAAGACCTATAAATGAACAAATAAACTACTCAGTGCAAAGTGTCACGGTTCGCAGAGCTCAGTAATTCAAATCCTTATTATCTCTGTCCTTAAAATTCTGAAAGTGTACAACCATGCTTTGGAAAGGTGGGGCACAGAAACGTACTTATAGATTTCAACATTTGAAATTAATGAATGCGTTAAGACGGGGCGGGTGAGCCGCACCCGCCCTGACTCGGCCGCGCCCAGGCCGGCCCCACGCTGCGGGAGCACCGCCCTCCCGGGCCAAGCCGCCGACGGGGCGTCCTAAGGATGTTGTCTCACAAGTACTCAGACCCAGCACTAAGGTTTAAAAAATAATTCACCTTAATATTAACCTTGGTCTTATCATATTAAATAAAGCAGACATCACACTGAACTTCTCGAAAAGCCATGTTCAACAAATGTCTCTGAGTCAAACAATCATATAAGAATGGCTATGCTTAAAGTTTCCTAATCAATTAAATCCATAATAAATATGATTGCTAATGTGTTGCCTTGCTTAAGAAAGGTGCACATACTTTGGACATCTATTTGCAATAGAGTTTTATGACGTTCCTCTGAATGGACTGTCATTGTAACAGTATTATAACACTATTGATAAAGGAATTGTAATTCCATCTGTTTCTTTTAATTTTTAGCTTCTCTCACCACCTTCCCCTGAATTGTAAGGGGCTCAGGTCTATGCTTTATATCAGGGGTGAGGAATGTCTGGCCCGTGGGCTGTATACGGCCCTGGAAATCATTTGGTCTGGCCCTGCCAAGGCAACCGCAGGTGGAAATTGAAATTCAATAAATGTAGGTAAATAAATTAGCTTTTTTCATAGCTAATTTTTAAGTTGATAATTTTGTATGGCCTGGAAGTGATGTTATAAATATCCAAATAGCCCTTGGCAGAAAAAAGGTTCCCCACCCCTGCTTTATATGATTATGAAGTTTTAGGTTATTTGTGGGTAAAATATCAACATTGATTATTCAACAGAAATTTAGTGAATGCTATATATGCTTGGACTTTTCCAATGTTGTGAAGGATGATTGGCTAAAAGTTTTCTCACATATAAATTAGTAATTTGAGAGTTTTTCTTAATCCATGCATTTTAAACTCTGGTAAAGATGGTCTCATACTCATAGGTGTTTCACTATAGTAAGAAATAATTGGCATTGAATAAAATAAGGTATGAATTATAGTTTAAAGCTCTTCCATATTCACAGCCTTTATAAGACTTTTTTCCCCATCAAGCAGTATCTGAATAAAGGGAATGTTCTGACTGAGGACCTTTACATACAGACACACACACACACAGAGGCACTTATACACTCGAGTGCACACACACACACTGGTTCAACAATCTTAAGTCTATGTATCATTCAGTTGTTGAGCACATACTAATATACTGACCTAGATAAAGACTGAGTTTCTCCCAAAGGAATTTATAATCTAGTGGATGAGAGATTTGCCCCTTTCAAAATGTGACACTACTTCCCCATCCTTAGATTGTGAAAGCAGTTGTTTATGCTTCATTTGTTTTCCACCTTCAATTGTCCACGGTCCATCTTTATGATTTTTTTTTGGGCCACATTTACACACTGCCTGCACTATTGTGCTTCTATAAATATACTACTATTTTTTAACTTAGTTAAATTTATTTAATAATAGTATCTGGTAAGTCACTAGGCTGATGTGCTAGTCATAGACTTTTAAAATACACTTTAATATAAATATATGACTACTAAATTAGATATTTTCCCCCTATACATATCCCCGGATCTTTTCAAGCGCTCTCAGTGCTACACATAGCATCACACTCGGGGAAGGTTTATATGCAGTATGAACTTTGAGAGTGAGGAATGGCAGAAAAGCATAAATAATAAGCATAGAAATTATTTATTGAAGGCTTTACATGTGCCATTTATTTTATTTAATCTTCACAACTTTCACAAGGATGCAGATCACACAAATATGAGGCCAAAAGGCAGGAAAGAGGGAACAGCACAGGGCAGCTGTAACTAACACGTTATAATATTTTTAGTATTTATTCCTTTTTTTTAGTTAGCTGAGATTTCACAGCTGATTATTTTATGAAACTTGGAGTGTGATGGTGAAGGATTAAAAAAAACCACCTTTTAATCAAATATATTTGCTGTTAGTTAAAGAATGTCAGTGTTAATCACACCCATGCTAGGAATGCTGAATGGAGCAGGAGAAATCAGATTAAAACTTTTTTTTTTTTTTAGTTAATGGTTTTCTGCTTTGTCCTATTGAACTAAAGCATTTGTTCAAAAGCCTATGCATTTTTTTGGTACAAGTACCTAACTTATTAAAGGCAAAATCTTCCAGCTCTCTGCTAAAAAAAAAAAGTGAAATAAGTGTTTAAATTAACCATATTATCGCAAAATGTTAGACTTTGAAGAAACCTAAGGGACCTAAGGCAACTTCCTCACTTTAAAGAGAAAAGAAGTTAAACCCAGCAATAATTAGGGAAAATTTCCCTGTATTTTCATATTTGGTATGTCCATCATAAGATTTATGACACATAATGTTTTAAATTATGTACCTGAATTTTGCTTTCAATATATGGTGGATTCCAAATAAAAACCATGCCTTATTTGTTTACCATTCTGCATGTTTTAGCACACTACCTTGTACTTAGTTGGTGCTGAATAATCATTTTTGGCTAATTAAATGTATGATATACCCCATAAGCCTTCTTTTTAGTTCTTCTTTCACATGAACTTTCTAGGTACTTACACCTCATTCCATTATTTATCTTCCTATATAAGCGTTCAAGACAGTGTATTTCAGAGAGACTCGGGTGGATAATAAAGTCTTAGATAGCTGGGACAGTGTGCTGCCCATTGTCATTTCAGAATTGTTGCAACAAGAAAGGTGAAAAATCTAAAGGTGTATGAACTATGTTGATTAAATATTTTCATTGGACATTTACAAACATGGTGGGAACTGTAAGAAACAATGAATCTATCTTTAGCAATTATTATAGAACAAATTGTAAATGCTTAGAAAAAAATTAAAATATGCTAGTTGTTTCATATAATTAAATTATCAAACAATTACTCTAATTACTTCCCCCTTAGCTTTGTTGAAAGATAAGTGGTATATAAAAAAACTGCACATAATTAATGTATAGAATTTGATGAGCTTGGGCATATGTATATATTTGTGTAACCATACTCCGATTATTTTTCACAGTAGTCTAAGTAAAATACAGTGTTGGATCTGTTAGTTTAGTCGAACATGAATGTTTTGAATGTTTTGTTTGGGTTGACATGAATTTTTTGTCACTATCCTATAGATAACTGAATTAAATAGTACAGTAATTCCTTAAAAATCTGTTTGGGTTCTTAACGCTCTTTGGCATAAAGCATAGTTTAAGAAGCGTCCAGGGCTTTGACTTTACCTGTGAAGGTCAATGCACCCTCCTTTTTAAAGCTCAGGATTTTTTAAAAAAAACAGACTTGATGGCATAGGGTATGCTTCTGCTATCTCTGCCTCCTTCCTGGGCCTTTTCACCATCAGTGTTTTGCTTTATATTTTTTCATTCCTCTTGCTGGACTTCTTTTTTTTGCCAAATGAGTCAGTCAATCAGAGTGGAAATGTTTAACCTGCCGTTTTCATCTGGGCTGGGAAAAAAGGTGCCCGAGTAGGTTTCATTAGGGTCCTCACACAGCCCTCCTGACCCTCTCCTGAGGACACTTCTCCATATTGCAGCTAGAAAGGGCCGAACGATCCTCCACCGCACACTCACTGCGCAAGACCGAGACTCATCTTAGAAAAATTTTCTTCGAAGAAAGACATGGAAAAATATTTTTATTTATTTATTTATTTATTTATTTATTTATTTATTTATTTATTTATTTATTTATTGTGTGTGTGTGTGTGTGTGTTTTCTTAATACCAAGTCTCCTGCTACAAAGGATTTGAGGAGGTTGTGCAAACACAAATAATACAGTAGTATTAAGAATGAAAAGAAAAATTTTTTAGATTTAAAAAAAGGGGGAAAAGGGAAATGTAAATAGAATTACTAGGTGAAAATTAATTGTTTGTATTGTAGTATGGAGTAGCTACTGTACGTTGAGCATTTATTATATATTGAACACTTACCACTATCTAATCAAAATATCTAATTTAATGAAATAGTCACCATTTTAAATTTGTTTTGATTTTGTAGGTGCAGAAATTGAGGCTTAGAGAGGTTAATTCCTTCAACTCCACACAGCTCATTAGTGGTGGAAGAGGGATTAGGACCCTCCAGCAGTCTCATCAGTCTGCGCTATAACCTCTAGAACATGCTTTTGGGCACAGGTATTTATTATTCATGGCAATTCACAGTATTATCTCAGCCAATGTGCAAATAACTCAGCTTCATTAAATTAGTCATTTTTTCCCCAACCATTAATTTTTGAGAAGTGGACCAGGTCGGGGAAACAGTAATAGGCTGGGTGTTAGAGGTGGTTGTGGCTTTGATGGAGGAAGTAGGAAAATGCACAGGCTGTTTCAGCTCTTTGCCACAATGATATTAAAAAACTAGATCGTTTGAAGTCTACAGTATTCTTGGAGGTTTTATTTTTCAACAGATCTGAGTGTTAACGAGAGCGTATAGACTTAGTGATATGCTATGTAAGTGGAAATACAACACTAAAGTTCTACCATGATGTCAATTTCTTAAAATTGTGGCCCAAGCTCTTTAAAATCACCATGCACATCCATTAAATAATATTTTATATATACATACAATAATACAATACCACACTGCAGTGTGACAAACTGGACTTAAAATGAATTCATTGGCTATATTAAACACTAAATATTTAATAGGCTGCAATTTTGTTTGCACTGGACCTAGAACACAGGAAAAAATTTGGGGACCTGAATAGCTCAGGTTTCTTGAGAAAGATCTCAACTTTTTTGAACGGCTTTTTTTCCTTCAGATCTAGCTCCCTGTAGCAAACAGAGGCCATCAGAACAATTCCCTAGACCTTAAAGCTCCCTCAAAGCACTGTGACAGTTTATTGAGCTAGACCTGAGCAATAACTCAAGAAAAATATACTGCTTCTTGTTCTGTCTTAGGCACCATGCTAGGAATTTTATGCATATAATTTTCTTTAATTTTAATAACAACTCTATGAGATATTATTAGCCCCATTTTAGAGACTGAGAAACCACACAAAGATTAGAGAAGTAAAATAATTTGCTCTTCCAAGGCCACATCAAGGATGGAGGCTGAACTTGAATCCAAATAAGCACAAAGCCCGTGTCCTTAACCACTGGACTGTCTGCCTGCTCTCTCAAGGAACTGATAAGTTTGTCGTAGAGACTGGACTCTAGATAGTTGCTTCAAGAGAGGAGAAAGGCAGGAGGGTCAGGTGCACAGGGATAAACTAGGCATCTGCGCCGATATTGAGAGATGGAACAATTAGGTTCTATTTATTGAGTAGAGGTATACCATATTCAGTGTGTTTTTCCACCACACACAGTTCAAGGTGATAAAGGGATCTATGAGTGGAGATTAGGAAACATATTCTATGTTTGCGTCTTGGCCAAATCACAGGATTAACACCTGCCTCTTATTTGGTTTCTCTTTTGATGAGAATAAACCTCACTGTGTCTCAGCTGTAGAGATTAATGAAAATATTGCTGTCTTCTTGCCGCCAGATATATGTTATTTGTACTTAGAGAACTGAAAGCACAAATTGAAGGAGTGGCCCTAGCCCATGTAGCTCAGTGGTTGGAGCATTGGCTTACAGACTAAAGGGTCCCAGGTTTGATTCTGGCCAGGGCATGAAGGCGTGTGCAACTAATTCATGTGTGTCTCTCACATGGATGCCTCTCTCTCTCTCTTCCCCTCCCACTCTCTCTGAAAAGCAATGGAAAAAAAATATCCTCAGGTGAGGATTAATAAATAGATAACTAAAATAAATAAAACTAAAAATAACAAACACAACAAATCTTGGGAAGAGAGGTAATGAGATACACTGGAAGGGAATGGCTATTTTTAAAATTATGGAGACCTAGGTTCAAATCTGGGCTTGACATTTTTTAGTTCCTAGTCTACTTCACTTCTTTGAGTCCCACTTTCTTCTTCTGGAGAAAAAAAAAAAAAAAAAGGGTTATCCAAATTACCTCCAGAGTTATAATAGAGATATAATGCATGGAGTACAGATAAACTCTTGATGCTCATAGATAAAGGTTTTGCATCTCCTGTCTGCCTAAATTCTTCTCTTCCCGACTCCGCATTTCTTCCCTGCCTTCTCTTTTCTTTTTTTCCTTATTTTTTTTCTGTATCCAAGAGTTTTTAACAATCCTCAGAGCTATGTATTTGTATGTTGTTGCAGCAGCCATATATAAAGGAGACCCTGACTCTTTGCATCCATTGATGTGCTGACAAGTATTTCATCCCCACAGCTTTTAGAGGGACAGCCTGGACCCTGGTGAACTGGTGAGAAGGCCCCAGTTACTGCTGAGGTTTAACTTGGACTTGGGCACTGAGGTGACCCCGCCCCCACTGCTGCACCTCCATGCTTCTGGGAACTGAGGGGCTGAAGAATTTACCACTTGTGATAGATTAATCAAGCAAAGCGTTCAAAATGAGCTGAGCCATTGATAACACTGTATTTCATTATGGATTGTAAAATGTATTATGATTATTATTTATGATTCTTACAGCTCAGGTTCATATTGTACAAAATCCTTACACCGTATCATTTTATGATTCACACTGTCTCTATGAAAGAAAATATTGCAAACCATGGCTAAGTAGTAACAAAACAGAAGCAAAGACCCACTACTCCTTCCTACATATTTTCCCTTTAAGGAGCTTCGAAACCCCACTTTTCTGTGGTTAGATACTGGATGAGAAAACATTAAGTTGGAGACCCGAAGGATGATGTAAGTAACTGGGTATATTTTCGAGCTGATTTCATCAACAATTACCTTGTCACTGTCATCCTGAAAATATTTTTTTTTGTACTAACCTCATTGTTCCAGGAAGTCCTGTGCCTCTAAGGTTGGTTGCTGATATGAAATCTCGCAGCTGGGGCAGGCTCTGGGAGAGAGGGAGCTGGCCAAGGGTGCATACCGAGCAAAGCTCATCGCACTGGCCTATCTCTTCTCATCCTGTGTTTCTCAACAAAATTTCTCTCTCCTTTTCTTTTGCATAACTCCAGGGGAATAGTTTCCATTGGATTGCATGAAAGAGCCTGTTTATGGGGCTAGTCTGGCAGTTAGAGTTCTCCATTGGATTAAGAGGTTTCGCAATTAATTTCATAATTTGAATTGACCCTTTTTTTAAAGTTCATTCTCACGTCCTTTTAAATAAATGTCTTTAATAGCCTCTTTCAAGGTTTTCCTGTTGTTGTTTTTCTGGATAATTTCATGGGATATACTTAGTCAGCAATTCATGTTAGGAAAGCAGTAGAACAAATGAATGGATTTTTTAACCACCACGGATGATGGAACGAGATATTTGAGAGAACACTGGAAAAGTGGGGAGGCGGGAGGGGGGATATGTGAAAATGTTCCGTTACTCTTGCCTCAACTCTGCCTCCCTTTGTCATTTTTAAATAAGAAGACTAGGTTTGTCATCAACATTTCTCATTGTCAAAATGGCCACTTTATTGGGATAGGGCAAGATTCAAAGGAAATAATTTGTGTCAAGAAGTGTAGCCCTATGCTTTCCATCTGTAAGGACTCAACAGCTATCAGCTATTCAGCTATTATTATCACTCTTCCTTCTAAAATGCTACTGTTTAAACTTTTCCAAGTTGGTGTTTCTAAATAACTTCTAGTAACTAGGTTAATATGCTCTGTGGTCCTTCTAGGCTTCAAGTACTATGATGAAGCATATTAGAAATGTTTCCTGAGTCAGTACTGTTTCCCAGGACAACACTGGGACAGCCATTTGGAAAGATTTTAGCTCCAAAGAAACCCTCTGAGAAAACAACCTTTTAGATATTAATACTAATTGAATAAAATTCCCCCACAGCTTATTGCCGCATCTGAAGGATAGATTTCGTCTAAGTGGATTAGCCAGACAATATAGGAAATCTCCTTCCTTTTCTGTCTAAACACAGACTTCTGGGGCATTTACTGATGCAGCCCTTCAGAAATGAGTGTAAGTCCCATAGGTGCTTCGTCAGGAAGTGTCCTCGCCGTCTCTTTTTAGAACCCCTCTGTCACCCTCCAGTAACCGGCTGCTTTCACAAGGCGGGGGTGGGGGACAGGGGCAACAGACCAGCCAGAGCAATCAGGCCAACTTTTAATAGCAAAGCAAAATGCTAAAGCCTCAAATGGGGCCAGAGAGAAACATGGTTTCCTTCACAGAGTTCGAATGGCTCTGATTAAGATCAGTGGCCCGGAAGCCAGACAGACCTGAGTTTGAATGTCAGTTCAAACAATAAATTTGTTCACAAACTTAGGCTTAATGTAGAATGTTATTAAATAATACACACTTCACGGGATTGTAATGAACAGGAAGGGAATAGCCGTCAAGTGCCTCATAGATTGGCCAGCATATGGTAAACAGTTATTAATCAGTAGCTGATGTTTTCCCTCAAAATATTTGTCTCTGGCCGTCCAGCCCTCATGAAAGTCCGTCTGTGAAGATTCCATCATGAGAAGTCAGAGAAGAAAAAAGGTCTGAGCATTTAGACAACTGTCTTTCTCCCTAAAACCAAGGGAGAAATTTTTGTCCTAAAATGCCCAGATTATCCTTACCACTTAACTTAGGTACTTGTCAAATCTATACCTCACTTTTATGCAATTGGAGAACATTTAAAAAGTTGTGTGTGTATATATACGTATATAAACACATATATACGTATATATGTACATATATACATATATACACACATATATATGTATATATACACATATGCACACTTAACTATGTGTATATGAATATACTTCTATGACATTTTGTTCATCTCTTCTCTCCTGTGCCTATAACCCTGTGAGGTAGGTTTTATATTGCCCAATTTTATTATTATAGGAAAAAGGAATAAAGAAAAGCAGCTGATAGGAGTAGGGCTGGGGTGTCCTGACGCCCATCGGGTTTTCCTTGCTCTGTGCTGCTCTGATGACTGGACGTGAGGCGCAGTAGAACTTGGCTGCGAAGGACTCCCAGCTGAGGGGTGACCAAAGGGAACAGCGTGGCTGAAATGCAGCTGCAGGTTCAAACCCCTCGGGTAATCTCGCCCTCGCTGCGCCTGCTGTGCAGCCCCCGCGGACGGCAGGGAGGTGAGCTGGGCCCACGGGAACCGCGAGCGCTTCCGAAGGGAACCTGGCGCCCTGGCTGGGCTCTGCTGCGCAGCTTTCTGGCAGTGGAGAGACTGTAGGCAGACAGTCGGGGGAGGTAACCATCTAATAACCACCTCGGGCTTTTGGCATCCAGCTCTCTGGCACTGTTCAGGGAAGCTCTCTTTGCCATTTCATGCTACGTGTCAAGCCGAGCTGCTTGTCTCATTTTGCTGGGAGACCTAACCTGCCGTCGAGCCGCTCCCCGCGGCGGGACGCAGGGTGGGAGCCCGAGAGGCGCTCAGAGAGGGCTCTGACATCTCTGACAGGCCGGCAGCAGGCTCAGGTTTTGAAAAACGGTCCCAGTTTGCACAGCTTTTTTCACCCGCGGTTCCCTGGTGCTTGAGATCCGTTTGTGGTCCTGACACAGGAAACATTTTGATGTTTGTATTGCCTCCTTGGTTTTCTGGGGCCTCACATGGACTGCTCCATCCTGTCGCGAAGTCCATAGCCCTGCGCCTCCCTCTCCGCTTCCTGCAGGCCTTCCTCTGGTTTGCGGGCTGGGCGCTCCGTCTTGTTCCTTCGAGGTGCACAGCAAGCCGCTGGTAAGACTGAGTTTGTGTCTCATCCCAGGCCCAGGTTTTCCTCCCCTGTTTGCTAAGCCTGGGGCAGCTCTTTTTCCCTCTTTCTGAATTTATCCCTCCACTCTCCCTCCACTTTTCATAGTGATCAAGCAGGAGTTATGCTTCTTTCCCAAACCTTGCTTCTGTAACACTTTCACTCCTAGAGTTACGTCTACAAGACTAACCTAAATATGCTAAACTTGGTGTTGATTCCGTGACTTCATAAACTTCAGATTCCTTGCCAGTTACTTGTGAAGGAGCTTGCTTACAATCTCTGCTAATCTACCTGAATTTCCCTCTAAAGGCAGTTACATATAATGCCTTTTAGAACTAAGTCTCTGCATCTGCAGTTTGGCAGCCTTCTGCCGGGGGATTTTGCTGGGTAAATAAGTCATGGAGAGAGAGCTCTCCTGTAGGTAAATGCCACTTAAGAAGACTACGTTTCAGGGAAGGCTGGAGATCTTTGTGGAGACCCATAAAATGCTCCCTGTATGTCAGTTATCCCCATGGACGCTCTCCCTCTGGTTTATATTATATTCCCGTCAAATCACCCAGGGACGTCGTTTTTAGCCTGCACACCCCATACACATTTCTGATCTGGGTAGATAAACCAGCCTTACAGATTTAAAGAAGATTTCATCCTCTCTTTCCCTGGCAGAGAAGTTTTTCTTGAGTTGGTCAAGAAACTATGAAACTTAGTCCTTGGCATTCCACTAGCTGCAGTCTGTAATAAAATCTATGTCAGCCTAGGGTTAAGTGATGACTATGGGCTTCACACCATGGTGGGGGACCCTGGTGGCCAGATAAAGGGAAACCCCTTACTCTTACCTTATATTGTGACCTTAATAGAAGGGCTTATGGCCTCTCTCACTAAAAATAATGACAGATTTTAATACTTTTCTTTAATCAAAAATAAAATTACAAGATTGTCTAACTCTTCAGTACCCTCGAAGTTGTCAAGGCTGGCCTGGGAGCTTCCCAAGGGTATAGTCTGAGTCTGACTCAGTCACTATTTTATCCACATGGTGCCTGGAGCATATAGAAGACACTCAATGAATAGAATGAATGAATAAATAGAAAGAGTCACATTTTAGTGGCCTAATTATATCTTTTCAGGGTAATGCAGTATTTAAAAGGGGACATAAACTAATGAACAAAATAGACTTAGTGACATGGAAGCATGGATCAGACTGACGAATCTCAGAGGGAAGGTGGGGTGGGTGGGTGAGTGGGTGGGGAGAGACTAACCAAAGAATTTATATGCATATATGCAAAACCCAAGGACACAGACAATAGTGTAGTGAGGGACTGGGGAGGCGGGTGGGTGCGGGGTGGAAGGGGACAATGGGAATAAAAAGGGGACATCTGTAATATTTTGGACAATAAAAATAAATAAAATAAATAAATAAAACAAAAAATAAATAAAAATAGGACCTATTTTAGGGCCTATTAAAACTAACTAACTAAATAAAAGGGGACAGTGATAACACATTTCTAAAAGGAGATGAATGCAATATTTAACACTTTCCAAAGAAGAAGGGACTCGGCTTCTATCACTTAATCTAGGTTTTTAATTCCAGAAGAACTGAGAATTCCCTGTGGCTGAATATGGATGATCTTTATGGCCAGTTGAAGGCCCAGGCTGTCCTTGTGGACATCAATACTCCCACGGAGCACTTTCTGTGAAGAAGAGTGTGGGCTTGCTGTCTTTTCATCAGAACCCCTAGAATTTGGCTGACTGCCTGGTTTGTCCCAGGACATTAGTCAGCCCACAAATACCACATTTGTTTGTTCTGTCCAGAGCAAGTGGGCACGGCCTTTCTCTCATCTCCTTTGTTGGCAAATGCTTTGTTAACCTGAATTGAGCTCTGCAACACAAAATGAAGAGAATAATCTTTGGGGGGTTCTCCCTTCCAGGTTCTTGTATGAGCAACTAAATCCATAGGCCACAAAGCCCCGCAGTTGTTTTCCCTCCTGCTGCTCTTTTATTCCGATGGCTCCACATTGTACTTAAGGAAACCAATACCTTCCCGAGTGTGGTTGAACTGGCGCCACCATTAAGAAAAAGAGGTTACTAAGCTCTTTAGCGTTGTGCGGAAATGTTGGCGGCAAAGGGAGGTCAGGCTGATTGTTTTACACTCATGCAGTCTGTTACCCGGCATTTGCCGTAGCCAACGCCTGTGCTCTCAGAAAGCTTTCTGGTTCTGAGTACGTGGGCCTGAAAGGGCAGGAAGTAGGGATCAACACAAAACAGACACCTTGGATGGTCATACAGTTAATATGTGGTAGATCTGGAATAGGAACCAAAAAAGAATGTATATCTTAATCACTAGGCTATTTGTCTATTTACAAATATCTGCATAGGCCTAAACTCTTTAGCAAAAGTTTGAGGATCTAATTTTCTGAATTGCCACTGAGCATGAGAGTGACTAGTTTCGGTAGACAACTGTGACAGAACCCAGTACAAAACAGAGGAGGGGTTAAAGCAAATCATAAAGAGGAACATTCTTACCGCAAGCCCTAGTCTATTTTTAAAAAATATGTTTATTGATTGATTTTTAATTTTTTTTAGAGAGAGAGGAAGGGGGAGAGAGAGAGAGAAATATTGATGAGAGAGAAGCATCGATCGGCTGCCTTCTGCACACCCTCTACTGGGCATCTAGCCTGAAACCTGGGCATGTGCCCTGACCAGTAATTGAACCTGTGACCTTTTAGTGCACGAGACAATACTCAGTCCACTGATCCACACAGGCCAGGCTCCCCGGCCATTTTTTATAGCATGTTGACAAATAATTCTTACTGATTTTGAAGCATGTAGAAATTCTGTTTGGTTCATAAAGTTTTGACTCTGACTCTAACCTGGTTTTTCTCTCCTCTTTCTACAACTTTTAGCCACAGTTACCTGCCAGGTGGCTTCTTTCTACCACACTCCTCCTCCCCAGTGTAAGAAAGGGCAAGTACATGGTGACATTTGAAGCAAGAACATTAAAGAACTGTCACCTGACTTGAAACCGAGGCTTGGACTGGTGCAGTCTTTTCAGCTTTTCAGTATGAAGTTCAGGGATCACAAAGGTTGTTTCATCCATGGGACTTTTACAATTGTTATTTTCATACCTGACATCTAGGGGAAAGATGAATCGAAGTGGCTTTTAAAAATAGCCCTTAGCTCAGGATATATTCAGGAAAATGTATAAATAATAATGGGCTTTTGTACAGATGATGCATGTGCTGGCAAACAGAGATCTAAAGTGACAAAAGAGATTGTCCTTTGTAGATACTTTTCTAAACTTGAGTTCTGTATTTTTGGATTTGACTCAGTGAAAACCTTTATTGAGCACATGGTGCATGCCCAAAACTGCTACAGTAGGAGGGGTTAGGGGCCTGTACTACAGTCCAACTGGGAAACATGACGGAGGAAGAGAGAGTACATATAATTATAGCACAAAGCAGGACAAAATACAGTATACAGTGGACTATAAAATATTATGGAAGGAGAGAGCATGTTTTATTAGTGGAGTAAGGAAATGCGTTACTAAGGGGATGGCATTCTTGCGGGGTCATGAAGGTTAGACAGGATTTTGGCAGGTGAGGAGCACTGCAGTACAAGCTAATAATAAAAGCAAAAGCACAGTGGTCCATTTAGGGTAGAGGCAGGGAAATAAAGGATGGCTGGGTTTATCTGATAAATACCAAGTTGTATGTACACAGTTGACCGTGTCGTCTTCCTTGAACCACTGTTTACCCCAGAGTCACCGCGCCCTCCTGGCTCTTTGCCCAGCCACTGCTCCTCAGCCCCTTTTCCTGCCTACTCTTCCTCAGTCTGAGCTCTGTGTGTTGAAGGGCTTCAGCATCACCTTTTTAGCTCACGTCTCCTAAGTCACTATCATTTAAATATAAACCGTTTAACATCTACATGCCAGTGCTCTCTAAATCAGTAACTATCCCCATGACCTGCGCCCTGACCTCTAGGCTGTATATCAAATTCTCTACCCACCATCCTTACTTTTGCTGCGTACTAGGTCCACATCAGAACTCTCGATTCTTTGCTTCCCTCTCTGCTGGAAATCCCGCTCTTCCACTAGTCTTCTCTATCTAGTTAATGGGCCTGCCATCCACCTAGTTGCTTAGCACCTTCCCCCCCCAAACTAGGAGTTATTCTAGATATAGCCTTTTTTCTCACTCTTACCATGTAACAACAAATGTCTTGAGTTCACCTCTACACCACCCCAAACAGGTGACTGTTGCTTTTTTTTTTTAATAAGCTTTATGGTAGTAAGATTTGCCTCAAAATGTACATGAATTGCTTTGATAAAAATAAATATTAAATTTTAGAAGTATTAATTTTACAGAGATTGTCTGTAAAATTCCTTTCCAGAAATTCTCATAAGTCATCTAGAGGAGCCACGCATTCTTCAGTTTGCATGTGTGTTGGAATTTTCTCCCATCTTCCAAAAGAGCCTTCACATTCACTTGCCTTTGAGACCCGACTGCTATGGATCAGATACACAAAAACCTGTCGCTGATTATCTGTTATATAGTGAAAACAACAACAATGATGACGATGATAGTATTCCAACTCCAAGTACTAGCTGGTGCCTCTTAAGCGCTGCCACCCACTGCGATAAGCACTATACATCTACTGATGGCCAAACCTCACAGGCGCCATGCGATGGATACAATTATTGTCATCATTTTAGACCTGCCCAAGGTCACACAGTTGGGAAGTTACAGAGAACCAGGACATAAACCTTTTTCTGCTAGGCTCTAAAGCCCATGCTTTCAACTAAAAGTAATTTAAAATTCTGAGTCACTGAATAGAGGTAAATGCAGCTCATAGTGCAAAGAACATGTTGGTTGGCTACAATGGGGAAGACATAAAGATATATTTCTAGAAAGATAATAGAGTATGAAAAACGGATCCTATTTATATTGCCTTTTCTTAGGCCCCCTAGTCTATTCTTATATAATTTTCAGGGTAATTTCATTTGGGGGGATGCTGAAAACTTGCTATTCATTTATTCCTTCCCCCGACATTCATGTCTTCTCAGTCCCTCTGGCGGACACCTTCACTGACATCAGAAGTGAAAAGGAGAAACCGGGGAGAGGCATGAACCTAACAAGAGGATAAATGAAATTACTAGAAAGAATTCCCAGGGGAAGAACACTATTTTGCAGCTATTTCAATCTTTCTTTCTTTCTGGATTTGATAGTGAGAGTACCACATAAACCTTAATGAAAACAGAAGAAGTTGAAGCAGTCAGGGTAAACCAGGTTATGCTACAGTAACAAACAACTTCAAAATCTCAGTGGCTTAAAAAGCAAAGAATTGTTCTCACTCATGACACATGCCCCTCCGTGGTCACATTCCATGATATACTCTCCCTCTATTCACCACCTGTTTGTACCCCTAACTCTGGGAATTGGGGCCTTTTTCTGGTTCCATGTAGAAACTGCCTTAGGAGCACTCCCTAGACACAGTAGTTCTTGGAACTACTGCTGATTCTGTCTGAGACTTTAAATAACTCCCTGGAAGGCTGATTATCCCCAGCGCCTGCTTTCCTTGGGTTTTGGGCCATCCTGCAGTTGAAATAGTCTCACTTGTGTTTCCTGGAGATATGTTTGGCTCGGAGAGCTCCTCCAAGTGAGGCAGTATTCTCTAATTTCAAACACGGGCTGTGGAAGCAGATGGGAGTCTGAGTTGGCTCTGCTACCTACTAATTGTGTGACATTGTGCAATGTCTTAACCTCTCTCAGCTTTAGCTTCCTTATTTGAACAGGGTTGTTGTTCATTATTTGAACAGGGAGAATTGATTGGATTTGAGAGAAGACAGGAGATAATATTAGTAGAAATTGTTGATGAACTGGGTGAGGCAGAGGGAGGAGGCAAAGATGACTACCAGGTTTCTATCTCAAGAAACTGGGTGGTGGTGCCTTTTACTGAGGAGGAGATAAGAGAATTGGTGTGTGTGTGTGTGTGTGTGTGTGTGTGTGTGTGTGTGTGTGTGTTAGAGAGAGAGAGAGAGATTTTGGACATGAGGGGTTGAGGTGCTAGAACTCTGGGAATTGGGGCCTTTTTCTGGTTCCATGTAGAAACTTCCTTAGGAGCACTCCCTGGAACTACTGCTGATTCTGTGTGAGACTTTAAATAACTCCCTGGAAGGCTGATTATCCCCAGAGCCTGCTTTCCTTGGGTTTTGGGCCATCCTGCAGTTGAAATAGTCTCACTTGTGTTTCCTGGATATATCTTTGGCTAGATACATAAGCAGAAATGTTGAGAGTGTTGAGTTGAAGTTTTAATGGAGCATAAGAGAGTAGTCTGAACTGATAATAGAGATTTCAAAATCCTTTACATAACTGAAGCTATAGGAGTAGATGAGATACACTGAAAATGAGGAGAGAAGGGAGCCTAAGGTAAGCCCTGAGAACTTTTCTATGTAGTGGTTTCATAGAGAGGGTAGCGGATTCTTCCAAAAGAAGTTTGCTTTTATGATAGCACACTCTCTTCTTTTTCTTTTACCTTTCTGGACACTGTTTGTTTTTTTCAGTGAGGAAAAAGATTATGTTGTCTACTTAGAGTGAGGCGGCTGGGCAGGCTTTGGTAGGGTTCCTCAACAGAGAGGTATAAGTTTAAAATAATTACTAAGGAGAGTGGGAAGGAATGTTGATCCAGTGAAAGCACTGAGGAGATGTATTGAAGTCCTAAAATCAGAGACCATATGTTTGTTATGAGAATAATCTGGATGGTTATATCATTTTACTTAGGAGTGCTCAGCTTTCTAGGTCCCAAGATGTTATTGATCCTATGTTGGGAGATTGGCACTTGAGTGCGATATAGGAAGACACATGTATGGATTTGAATGTGCTGGTGGTGAGTAGTTCAGATAGCCAATTACTTGTAATCTTTTTAGGGGAAGGCTGATAGACTGTGAGGAAATAAAGACCCCAGGAACTGGAGGACCCCATAAATTCGGAAAGCAGGTGTGTGAAAGTTCCTGAGAGCACTGGAGGAAAGGTAGCTAGGTCCTGAAATGGGATATTTGCAATTAAGACTTTGGGTGTGGAACCACAATAGTGGCGAAAGGTTAAGAATGCATTTCTTGCAGTGTGGGGGAGTCTATGTTGAGTGGAGGTGAGATTTGTTATTGTGCATTTGAGGTCAGGAAACTGATTTGAAGGTGTTGGGTGGATATCCCACAGAGACACAGAAGTTTTTGAGAATGATGTCATAAGCTGGGGTCGAGTAGAAAAGAAGTATTATGTCTTGAAGAATGTGGCAAGGAGGTCAGTAGACGAGAGAAACATAGAAGTGTACTATAGTCAGATGGCGTGGGTACCAGGGTGGAAGTGTGTACTTTTAAAGTGGCATTAAGGAGCCAATAAATTGTCACCCCCCCCCCCCTTCATTCTATGGTAGGTGAAATACACAACATAATTTGAGGAATGTTGTGCTTATGGGGTTTTTTTCCTTTTACATAAAGGAAGGAGATTCTAGAGGGCATAGTGGTTTGAAGAGAGAATCCAAAGAGAGGAAGTACAGGGCATCAGGGGCTTAAGAACAGAGGAGGTAAATTAACTTCCTTTGGTATATGAGGATTACAGGAATGGAAGCCTTCGCTGGAATTAATGGAGGGTCTGAGGTGGGTCTGCCAAGTCGTGTGTGGGCTGGCTCACTGTGTGGAGACTGGGGTCATGAAGGATCTGAAGAGGGGCTGCCTCCTGTGTGAAAGGTGAAGGGAACAGGCCTCCTCTCCCTGGGGCGGTCTCAAGATGTGCTGAGTGGCCACAAGCACGATAGCTTTTATTTAACACTTCTTTTCTAGCCTCATGGTAAACCTGAAAGGTGGGCGCACAAATAATATTAATAAAATATCTCTTTCTTCCATCCCTGGAGTTGTGAAGATTTAAAATAATCATTTGTGGGAAAGCACTTTAACAACTCCAATCACCGTATGTATGCTAGATTTTATTGTTACCCACAACTTTGATGTACTTCAGTCTGTGCTTACCCGTGTATCTGCAACATATTCCCTAGGATAATAAGAGTTTCCCTTTGACAAGCCAAGATTCTTTATTTATAGTGTTAGGCTGGCACCTGGGCTGATTCTCATCAGTGATTATGTAGTCTTGATGTGGACTGGCACCTTTCCCTGGAGTTTGAATATCTCCCTCAGCAGCTTCTCATGGCCAGAAGATCCATCTCTGTGTCTTCCTATTACAAAGCCCAGACCCCAATGTAGGCCACCCACCAAGTTCCTCGCTCCAGTCTTAAGTACGCCTCCAGCTCCTGGCACATTTGCAGAACTGAGCTGACTGACATGCACTGTGCAAAGGTTGCCAATCTAGTCTAATTTTCCAGGTACACCTTGATGATTCGACAGGAAGATATCCAGAACGAAACCGTACTAGACTCTGAGATTTGCAGTTTCCCAATGTCTAAAGTCTTTTAGACTTTCACAGAGAGAGAGAGATACAACTTTGACCAAGAAAAAAGCATTCCTTTATTAATACCCACTACCTCCCTTTGAAATTTAACTGTGACTGTACTTGAGGTTTTGGATGTTAGATTTCCTTGGAAAGGGAAAGGGAGCCCCTGTGATGGAATAGATTTTTTTTTTTAGGGTTATTCTCAAGCAGTTTAGTTTCATTCTTTCATCATTTTTCTACTGACAGTGACTTCTGTCCTTTCCTGACTTGGGACATGGAGACCATTCTGGGGAAACCACATGCCTTAGAGTAATGGGGTGCACCTATCTCAATTGTTGGGTGAAGTACAACACACTTGATCAACTACTAAGTGTACACATTAGTTTTAGTAAAATGTGATGCAGTCTTGGGAGAAAAAACTATGCTCTATGTTCCCTTCCTCAGTTTACAACACCCTGGGATGTATTCTCCTTTTATTCAGCTTCTCTTTGTACACCTGTCTCTTCATTCTGGGCATAAGGGTAATTTTTTGGCTTCATGTAGAAACTGCCTCAGGAATACCCTCTGGACACAGAAGGTTTTGGAACTACCATTGATTTTATTTGGGGCTTTCAATGCTTCCCTGGAAGGCTAAATACCCCCAGAGCCTTTTTTCTCTGATAGCTCGTATTAAATTCTTTCTAACTCTCTGATTTTATCCATTTGAATCTCTCCCAACTTCCTTTACATCTCCAGAATAAACATCATCTGGGTGATGAAAAGTTGACATCTACTAGATAAGTATTTGCTTGTTTAAAAGTTTTGTTCAAATTACATTTTCTGCCTTGGAAATACTACTTTCCTGGCTTCTGGAGAATTCTTTATCATGTCACTCCAAACTCCATGGGGCATCCCCATCAAAGCATAGGACGCTGGGCAGAGAGGATTTTTGTTACAGCCCCCGCCTCCAGAACCAGCTTCTGGAAACCGCCCTCCCCCCCAGTTGTCAAGGGTAAACCCATCTTTGGATCCTCTTTTTCTTTTTGTAGGCCAGTGAAAGTTTAATATATGATGTGCTTTGTAGAACTGCACAGGCATATTTAGATAGAGACTAGCATGATTTTTCTTACTATAAGAAAACAGATCCGGAATGTGTCTTTTGTTCAGGAGACTGGACTTAATGATTGCCATCTTTAGTATTTAGTGGTAATGCCCCAAATGTTCCGTGAGGCCGAGGCAGTGAAGTTGAGTCATGCAAGGAACAGTCTCAACTTCCTCACCTAACACAAAAATGTGTCACTGTGGGGGCAGAGTGCTGATTTAAAAGGAAAATGAAAAAGATAAATACATACACAAACAGAGATCGAGGAAGGATGTGGAGAGCTGAGATCCTAAGGCAGAATAAAGCATCTCTTTAGGGTACATGTCCTACAGTGGTTAGCACTGCGAGGCCTACGCGGCAGGGGTTCCACAGTGTTTGTTGATTGAACTGTTTTTTGAAAGAATACTATGATGCACAAAGCAAAGAGCTAAACATGTCTTTATAAATCTTAAGAAGTTCCATATTCAGCTAAAAAACCCAAGTCCATAAGCAGACGGAGGCGTGGCGGAGGAAGGTGAAAGGAGTCAACGAAACTGGCAGGTGTTCGAAGCCTGTCTTTTCTCCCCAGCTTGTCTTTCTCTCACTTCCCTCCCCCTATTTCAGGACCCTGAATATCCTTCTGCTTTACCACTCTCTTATTTTCTGACTCAGACAAGGCAAGAACTATAATCTGTTGAGCAGGAACCATGACTTGTTGGTCTTGGCAGCCCCCAAGCGTATCGTGGTCGGGCGCCTGACATAGGGGGACTTACTGTCCACTGTCCTTTACTTCATCCTTCCTGCCCGGGCGCCCCCGTTTCACTACCGTGTCAGCATAAACACGGCTTTCCCTTCATTCTCCCCCAATCTAGCCAGGCTGCTCCGCACCCCTGTCTTCTCATTCAGAGCCCTGAACGAGATCTAAAGGGCCCGGTCATACGCACCATCCGATTTCACTCATGTGTGGAATTTCATGAACGAACTGAATATCAAGTGAAACAGAGCAGAGTCCTAGACAGAGAGCAAGCAGACAGTTCTGGGGGGAGTGGGGTGCTGGGGGGGGGGACTGAGTGAAAAAGAAAGAAAAGGAGAACTCATGAATGTGGACAACGGTACGGCGATTGCAAGGCAGCGAGGGGGTGGGTGGAGGTGGAACAGGCCATAGAGGGGACAAATGGTGATGGAAAAAATGAAATAAAAATTTAAAAAATAAATAAAGGTCTTGGTGGTTATGGACTTTATAATCAATCAGGGAAGGAAGACATTGAACCAATAGCTTTGGTATGATAAATGTTAGGGAAGGAAAAGTTCAGGATGCAAGAAAGTATAATCAAATCTAGGAGATCACAGGAGGTATTCTTGGGGAACTGTGAGCTGAAGGAAAAGAAGATTTGACCAAACGAAACTGTGGATCAGGCAGGCAGTGGGGGAAGAGTATTCCAGGCAGATGGGACAGTGTGCACCAAGCCTGGATTGGGGAGACAGCATGATTCATTGAGGGAAGCTGAGAGGTGGAGTTGCCCTAGGAGGACTGTCAGGGTGTAACTCTTAAGAGGCCTGTATTGGACTCCTTTCCAGTGGTGTGTGTGGTCTTCGAGTGGCTCTGCAATGACAATAACATCAGTATTCCAATACTGAATGAGCTCGTTTGGTAAACAGACACATGCTTTCTGAATTTATTTATTTGTTATTTTCCAAGTCTTGAACAATGAGTCAAGCAAATGAAACACCATCTAGCTTAGATAATATCTCCCACTAAGTTTCTTGGTCTAAATTCTTTGGTTCCTTAAGTTCCCCAACTGGCAGTAAACTGGTGGTCAACTGATGAATTGAGCTCTAACAGGTAGTAGCTACACCCAAGTCACTAATGCAGCCTATGAGGCTGAGCTGCTCCTGAGCTACAGTGAATCATGGAAATTATCCCAGGGACCCATGTTTTGACCTTCCTTGCTAGCAGCAGTAGATGCCATGAGAAGTTAATTTACTGTAACCTTCCTGTAACCAAGACGAAGGCAACAGCCTGCCCTTCCTCATTGCCTGCTACTTTTTTTTTCTAGGCTTCTTCAGATGCATCTTTTGAATTTGATTCTCCCTGTATAAAAAAGAATGACGCGGGATACAGGTGGGATACAGAGTAATAACCCACACCCAAGCTCGTCTTGCAGCACCCGGTGCAAGGTCTAGCACCCTGCACTCCTCTGGCATAATAACCTCTGGCTAGAGTCTGGATAATGGAGAACAAGCAAGAATATTATCCGTTAACAGATTCCGAAAGTACACAGACTTTTTTCTCAAATTAACCACGACAGCTGAGGAATATGGGTAGGCAGCACAAATTGTATGCTCAGAAAACTTCATTAAAAGTATTCCAGTATTTTCATCAAAGAGAGTGGGACGTTGAGATATACATGATTGCACAAGTACTGAGGAGCACATTCTTTAACACTCAGAGGCCTCAGATTTAGTGGGGGTGGAATCCCATTCATTTTGTGAAAACAAAATGAATGTTTATCCTGACAAAGGTTAGAAAGCAGGATCAACTCTGCTTCATAGAGATATAAGACTGTGAGATCATGCGTATTGTCAGGGGTTGAAGTGGGGTGTCAGACGAACATGCAAGGTTTTTTATTGTGTTTTAGGTGACAGAATGGGAGTCAATAATGTTCTAATTTGGAGGAGCTAGAGTTCTTTGAGGCAGTGATCGATTCATCAAAATTCATTGAGTGATTTCTATTTTTTGGGCACTGTGTTTGGCCCTGGGCACACACAAAGAGGAATAAACATGGTCTAATAGTCCTTGGAGAAGACATAGGAACAAATGGATACTATACAAAATGTGTATTTCAGTAGAGGCAGGTGGGAAGGTCTAAGTCAACTGAGTGGTCAGCTTCACTGGAGAGGAGGGCTGCAACCAGGGAAGATTTCCCAGGGGAAATGATGTTTGGCTCCATGAGAAAGCATTTTCCAGAGAGATGAGGAAGAATAAAGGCATCCTAGACAGAGAGAAGCGTGTATACAAAGGCAAAGTGACATGTGACAATACAGTACATGGAGGAAACTACAATCAGGCAGAACTGAAATGTGGGGCACGTGGTGAGGTGCTACTCACCAGTCATGGCTGTGGTAGTGGAGTGTAACAAACGTCTGCCTCTGGGGCACAGAGAGCTACTAACTTTCTGCTAAAACAGTTTATAGTGCATACTTATAACCTAAGATAGTCATGAATAGGAGCACGCAGAACCAGAAATCAATGCATATGTATGTGACTTAAAAAGGCATTTTGTCCAGTGTAGTTGTTGATTTTGCCTGACCAAAGGACTTGAACTTGGGAGGATATGGGCCTAGAGTAGCTAGCAGTCCTCTTGTGCCACATGGGGCCTGAAAGCAGAGCCCGTGTAGAGGGATGTAGCAGACAGGTGGAAGAAGATTAGATCCTGGTGACAAGATTCAACCTCTGGATGTAGCAACACCTAAAACATGGTTATTTCTGGGCTCTTTAGTTACAAGAATGTCAGGTGGAATTTTTTGCTTCAGTTTGATTTTTGTTTTGTTTTGTTAATTGCAACCTAACAGATACATCTCACATCTTCAGGACACTAGCACCCTGTATGACAAAGTGACTCACTACCAAGTGGTTACTTAAAAATTGAGACTAGACCCAGGTCTCTTGGCTCAGAGGCCAGGCTTAAGAGGATCGAGCATTTTTAAAGCCTCTGCATGTGAGGCCTAAATGTACATGTACCTAGAAATCTGTTTTGCAGTACCACATGTTTGAAAGTGTGGTTAAGTTCAGTTTTAAAATGACATTTCTAAGTAAAAATGTTATAAAAAGCACATTCAACCAAGAGTCTGGCATTAGCTGTTGACGGCTCACTTTGTCACTGATTATCTTTGTGACCCTAGGCTTAACTCTCTAGGCCTCAGTTTTTCATGGGATGTGATTATCTCTAAATCCCCTCCCATTTCGGTGATTCTAAACATAAATTCACTCAATTTTCAATTACCCATTGTGGATCTGACATATTTCTACATACCCTGGGGAAATACTTCTCTAGAATGATTTTTGATATTTTTGGGTTCAGCGGCACAGATGTTTACTGAACACCATTATGGACTACAAGTTGCAAAAGCCAATAGTTATTTTTAGTTAGCACTGCTTACTTACTTTTATATTTTCAGATGCAAGTTGATACTGTTTATAGTCCAGAAGTATTAAACAGTGTCTTCTAACCTAGGGAATGTGTAATCCCAAATATGAGCAGGATTAGAGAGAGGGCTGGACTGTCACCACACATCAGTCAGAGAGGTGATGCCGTAGGTGTCGGGCAGTCAGGGAGGGATAGAGCAGAAGGGCAGGCAGACTAGGAACCAAGTGTGTGGACAAAGGTACATTCCTGCCCACCTAGAACTGGTTTGGCTCATAAGTCTTTAGAAGATTTGCACCACAGTTATCACTGTGAATAACTTTGGGTCCTTTCAGAGTGGTTGCCTCCAAGGTTAATAAGGACTTGCTAACATTTTTCTTTATACAACACTAAAGCACTTAATTGCTTGATGGAATCATTTGGATAATCCTTTTGTAAGATAACAATTAAGTTGATTCACCAAAGTAATTTTCTAGCATGTATAAAGACCAGCTTTGGTCTGTTTCTTGGACTGTCCACATTTGAACAGCTCCACTGGCTGGAAAATTACCCTGGAGCTCTGCAACCTCACTTGCAGAGTCTTGGGGAGGGACAAAGATACCGGTTTTGCAGTTTGCTAGAGCCAGATTCCATTTCCTCTAATCATTTTTCTGCCTATGTGACCATGCACATGAACTTAGGTTCTCTAAGCCTTAGTTTTGTTATCATTAAATGGGAATAATGATATCTCCCTCAAAGGATTGTCCAACCCAGTGATTATTTATGGCATAGCCTAAATAAATATTATTACGTAATATATTTGTGAGGTTTCATTTGGACTTTGTTCAAGTGATGTGTTAGGGCCCAATGAAGAAAAATGACAGAATCACAAGACAATCTAACTTATAAGGTCAATATATAGTATGAAGATGCATTACAGTTTGATAATTTCATTGGATCAGAAGATAAAAGTAGTAGGATTTGTCCCAAGTTAACTATTACTTTGCTTTGTTACATTGGGAAAAGTATTAACCTCTCTAGACTTCTATTTATTCATAGTTAAACTGAGGATAATATTGCTTTTTATTTATTTATTTTTATTGTTGAGAAGATTACAGAGGTCCCCCACTTCTCCCCCTTTGCCCGCCTCCACCTGGCTCCCACCCCACCCCAGTCCTTCACCACACTATTGTCTGTGTCCTTATATATGCATATAAATTCTTTGGTTAATCTCTTCCTGTCCCCACCCCCCTTCCCTCTGAGCTCCTTCAGTCTGTTCCATGCTTCCATGTCTCTGGACCTATTTTGTTCATCAGTTTATTTTGTTCATTAGATGCTACATATAAGTGAGATCCTGTGATGCTAGTCTTTCTCTGACTGGCTTATTTCACTTAGATTAATAATCTCCAGGTCCATCCATGTTGTCTCAAAGGGTAGGAGATCCTTCTTTTTTACAGCTGCGTAGTATTCCATGTGTGTAAATGTCCCACAGCTTTTTTATCCACTCACCTACTGATGGGCACTCGGGCTGTTTCCAGATCTTAGTAATTGTAAATAATACTGCTATGAACATAGGGGTGCATATATTCTTTCTGATTGGTGTTTCAGGATTCTTCGGATATATTCCCAGAAGTGGGATCACTGGGTCAAATGGCAGCTCCACTTTTAACTTTTTGAGGAAACTCCATACTATCTTCCTCAGTGGCTGCCCCAGTCTGCATTCCCACCAGCAATGTACTAGGGTGCCCTTTTCTCCACACCCTCGCCAGCACTAGTTGTTTGTCAAAGTATTGCTATCTTATTTCTTAGAAACTGGAAGGTGATAATAAATATGAGAGTTATTATGAGAGTAGAAAACATGAATGTGAAAATTCATGCTAATATGGTTCAGTTAACAATAAATGTTAATTTTATTACAAACCATTCCTTTTCTGTATGGTACAATTATTTTACATCCATATTGGCCCCTGACACTAATTAAAATATTATTTTCTCTGCTTATTAATTTCTGTGAGACTAATATTGCCTTTGTACTTGATAAAGGGAAGCAATGTTTGTCAGACATTTCAGGAAAAAGAGTAAGAACAGTTACACTGTTGAAAAGAAATTGCTGTTGTCGTTATTTTTTTTTCTACCAAGGACATAATCCCTTCTCTTCTAAGAACTATTAATTTTTAGAGCAATATTTTTACCATTCAAAAAGACTATCTGGAACATGTGTCAAACTACCACTACCTCTGCAAAACATTTTAAGAGCATCTGTGCTTTCAGACTGGGAAAGTATGCAAAAATCCCCTGACATTTTCACATCAAGCCACGTGTATTTAATACACACCACCTCAAAGAGGAACATTACCACGCAGCACTATGAAGTGAGGACAGAACTGAGAGATTTCTAAGAATATATGGGTGTAATTTTCTGTTAACTGAGAGTGATGGACAATTCGTGGAAATCTGCCTTCAAAATAACCTGCTTGCAACACCCTTTGTTTTATTTGATATGAAGGAAACCGCTTGTTGTTTATCCACTCAGCTACCAGAAACTCTCTTTCTTTAGCATCCTCGTTGCCTAAATCCCTATGGATATATTATGTAAAATTTACGTTTATTTAATTTAGTTTTTATAAAACCAGTGTTCTTTTGACAGTTCTTGCTATTTCTATTTAAGAGTTGTTTGAAGTAAGGTCATGTATCTAAAACTACAATGTGTTCTAGACCTAAAGTCATTATAAGCACCTAGGGGATATAATTTAAGGTCCTAAAATTTTAATATCATATTTCCAAAGAGAGTAGTTTTGTTTTATTACATATGCACGGACAAAGAGCGACTATATTGCACTGGTAAAAAGGAGCAGTTTCCAAATAAGGAAGAAGAGTTAGAAGAAAAAGCCAGGCTGTATTTATTTTATCTGTAAAACTTGTCTCAAGGGAAATTACGAAACTATCACTAAACAGTTTTTATGGTCTCTCCAGAAGCACTTGAGAGGCCCATCTAGTCACTGTGGGACACGTAGCACACTCTGAGTAAACCTCAGACTTTCCTTTGCCTCCCAGGGAAAATCCTTGTCCAGGCTCACACTCTGTGCTGCTTGCTCAGATGCCCCTGCTGGGAGCTGGGAGCTGGGAGCTGGGACCAGGGGTGGGAATGAGTTTCCTGAGACCGTTTTGCTGTTCTTGGACTTTACTGTTCCTGTACTTCCACATTCTCCACCCTGTAGAGAGGGGGTCTGCATGTGTGTGGACCATGGTTTAGAGAATGTCTTTGTTCTAAAGAAGCTCTACCTGGTTTTCTAAGCCAGGTCAGTTTGCCATAGCATTTTCTTAGGGCCAGTGTCACACTTTAGATTTCCATCTGATCTACCACCGACATTAAGGTCATTGTTCCTCCATGTCATGGGTATACCACTGGTGGTAAAAGAGAGGATTTTAGGTGGTACATCGATAAATGTTTTATTTTGATTGTTAAGTATTTTAAGGCATATGAAAAAATATTAGTTTTCCATTTATGGAAGTGATATAAAGTTTCTTCTTTAAATACATTTACTTTAAAACTGTGATTTGATTTAAAGATGGATATTAAAAAGAGTTCTGCAGGAACTCAGGTATGGCAAAAAACAAGAATGTAGCATGTGAATAGCTGAGGTTTGGGAAGCACTGTTAAAGCTCTAGGCTAGCTACTCGCTTATCCCTAGGCACTTAAACTAATTAGACTCTCAAGAGTTGGGATGTCTTTTTCATGTTGGCCTTTGCCTTAAGAGTGTCAGACAATGATAAAGAAACACACCTCAGAATATTCTAGAAGATCTTTAACAAGAAAGTGGTGAAGAATATGAAAGAAGGAGGCACGGGGTATGGATGAAGTAGAGAAAACGGCTTTGAGACTCAGCAGTTGGGATGTGGGAAAGTTTCCTGAAAGAAAGAAGACTTAATTGGGATGAGCAGGAGCTAGCCAGGTGGAGAAGAGAAAAGGAATGACATATTCCAGCTCGTTTCTTACACTACAACCCCAATTTGTGAGCTTTGAGGTCTTAATTTGGGGGAGGTGGGAAGGACCAGGCTCTCTGGAACTTCATTCCTGACACAGGCATTCAAGTGCATGTAGCTTGGTATTACTGCTTCCCCTGCAAAGAACAGATGGAACAGGGTGATGGTCTCCTCTATGCTCAGTCCCAACCACAGGCAAACAGGGAAAGAGCAAAAGAGGTGGACCACCTAAGGAACCACCACCCGCCTGGAATAAAGGCACAGGAATGAGAAGGGATTCCCTTTTGTATTTGATACATTCCAGAAATGCCCCGCTTTATGTCTAGGAGTGTCTCAGAGCAGGGACACTGTGTTTCTAAGAATGGGGCTCTGTGCAAACCTCTGCAGCACTTGGAGGGGTGAGGGCAGGGGGCAGTGCTGGAGTTCTTGCTCTCCTCGGCAGAGTTTGTTTTTCCTTAAGTCAGGCATGTTTGATATAAAAGTCAAAAGGCAGCCTCAGCTTGGAGAGGTCTGAGTTCCTTTTTGAACATAAACAGAGAAATAGAAATAATATGCTCCTTCAGAATAACATAGAGCAGAGATGTCTAATAGAAATATAATGTGAGCCATACATCATTAAAGGATTTAATAGACACATTATATAGGTAAAAGAACCAAGTGAAATTAATTTTAACATATTTTAACTCAACATACCTAAAATATCATTTTAACATGTGACAAATATACAAAATGCTGAAATACTCTGCATTCATTTTTCATGTAAATATTTCGTATCTGCTGCATATTTTCCCTTATAGCACAAGTCAATTGGAACATTAAATTGTTATTGGAAATATTTAGATTTTATAATGTTTGCAGTTGAAAAAGTAGACTCCTATTCCAAATTGTTTCAAACATACTTAACATTTTCTAGTAACTGAATTGAATATCAGTTTAATATAAATAACTATATTTATTATTTCAATTAAGGTAAATGAAAATAAAATTCCAGTTCTTCAGTTCTATGAGCTATATTTCAGGTGCACAGTGTCACATGAGTCTAGTGGCAATTGCATTGGGTCATAACATAGAAGAAAAAAATCAAAATAATTTTTCTTGGTCACTTTTCTTCTGTAACAATTATCAAGGTAGGAATTTCATAGGAAGCTAGGTGATGAAAGCACACTGAATACATGAATAAAGGTACAGAAAGCCTCACTCTAGACCAGGCTCCATTCCTGATCATGATTTCCCTTCTATACTTTGAGAGGAATGATACCTCTTTCTCTGCCTTTTTGATTTTTGCATAGATGCTTTGAAGATCCAATGGAATCCATAAATAATGGATTTCTGGGGCTTGAATGTTTTTCAAATATCTTAACCAATGATTCCCAAATGCTTGTCCCTAGACCAAGTTCTCCCCTCCCCCACAAAATGACCCTCCATATTTTTAAGCTTATTCTACCACGTCTTTTCTTAACTGGGTTTAACGACCCAAATTCCTCCACAGTTATTTTCCTCTAGGACATGACTTCAGTTTCACTATCCTGGTTCATCTCTGCTAAACATGTTCTTGTCTGTCTCTGTCCTCCTTAATTGCGATGTCTTGAACTGAATGTACTTAAGATAAGACTTGACCAGCGTAAGGTAGAGTGTGTGTGTGTTGGGGGAGATCTTCCTAATCTAGATACCATGCTGCTACTAATGCCATCTCTAGCTTTGTATTGCTTGCTTTTTAATATTTGTCTTTTTTTTTGGTAGCCACGATCACTTGACTCATATCAAGCTTATCAGTAACCGAAACCCCCATTCTCCCTCTTCCTGTACTTGTTTGATTAATATGGTTGCACTTTTCTGAACTCTCTCTCTTTTTTTTTTTTTTGATTAAAAAAGTTAATGTGCTCTATGCTGTTTGAGGCTGTTATATATTTTCTTTCCCCATCCAACATTTTAAGCACATGGCATTCTGTTTGAACACTGGGTGGGAAAGGTCTATGAGGAGTCTTAGGAAAGTGCCTCTTGAACTTTAACAAACATACATCTTTGTTAAAATGCAAACTCTTTTTTCTCTTTTTTTAATTGAAATTATTGGGGTGGCATGGGTTCACAAAACCATACTGGTTTCAAGTGTACAACTCAATAAAATACCTGTGCACTGCATCATGTGTCCATCGCCCCCAGCAAAGTCTCTGTCCCCATTCCTGCCCTTTCCCTCTGGCTATCACCATAATGTTGTTTGTGTCTATGTCTTACGTGTATATTTTTTTGGTTAATCTAATCCCCTCATCTTCTGATTCAGTAGGTCTAGGTTAAGGCCCAAGATTTTATATTTCTAAGAAGCTCCCATGGATTACATTTTGAGTAACAAATTCTTAAGATACCTGAATATTATTAGTATTTTTACAATCTTCCTTCCACATTTTCTTCATTATCAGATAAATATGCATTTTCTGTATAAACCCTCTCTGAGATCCTTTAAAATCTTAGCTTGGGCTTAAGTGTTCAGTTTTGAGATTCTCAGCTCCTTTTTCGGATTTCCTCATAGTCTTGTAAAATGAAGAGTGTTAATAAATGGTGCTGATTCTTACTGAGTTTGTTTGGATCTCTGGTGAGAGGTAAAAAAGGCCACAATCATGGAACTAACACCAAAGCAGTTGTCAATCTCAGGAAAATATTTTTCCAGTTGGCCTTATATGAGATTTTAGTTCTATTTCCTTCCATTCTGATTCATTTTGTCAAAATTAAAAAGAAATCAATGCAAAACATAAATATCAAAGTCGTTTAATTTTACTGGCAAACAGAAGAGGGAGGAAGGCTGAAATAGGATGCGGCGGTCCAGTCCCAGGTGAGGAAACCATTTGTGGAAAAGTAAATTTAATCTTGTTGGAAGGTTTGGGTTTTGTCTACACCATTTACACCCTCAGATGCAGATCCACCCAGAGCAAGGTAAAATGTGTTGTTTTTTCTTTTCAGAATGGAAATTAGCCCCAGGTGTTTTTTTAAATTCCCTCTACTCTTCTTGATTTATTTATCTCTAGATCTCCATTTCCCCTGGATGCCCCTGCCCTCCTCCACTGTGTAAGCTTTTTTCTTTCTTTATCTTCCTGGATTCTTCTAGCTTTATGCTTGTATTTGTCACACTTCTTTGAAAACCTACAGTTTGTCACAGTGTCTTTCTAGTAATCCAGATAGCCCTCACCAGACACCTTTAATGTGGTTTGGGCAGAGTCATATAGAGCAGCATCGCTCTATGGAAATGAACTGACAGAATGAGCCGTTCACCCACGCAGGGCTGGCAGGCGGTGGGAGGAACCAGGTGTGCCTCACACTGCAGGTCTGAAGCGGGCTCTTTGGAGTGTTTTGTGCTCTCTGCTAAATCTCCGAGGTGGTGCTGAGTGAATGACCTCAGGAGGCTTGGGATGTGAAGGGGTCCCCGTTTGACTGGCTCTGTGCAATCAAATGCAGCCAGCCCTGTTTGTGTGCGAAAGGACTGGGTTTTCCCCAAGCTGCTGGTAATGATGGAAGGACACTTTCCCCTTTCTGGCTCCCTGGAGTAAAATGGTTGCCAAAGTATTTTGGAACAGAAACTGGAAAATACTGACCACTGGAAAACAGTAACAAGGGTCTTTTGATTTTTCTGAGTTCATTTCTTCTTAGGTGAGAATCCTGAGATATCTGGTTGATGCAAGCTTGTGACCTGGCTACTTCTGTTTAGGATACACTGTGCGTGTGGTGGGGGAGCCTGACTGGGGTTGGGAGTCCTTAAGAAACAGCAGTTTACAGATGAGCTCTAGTGGAGCCCTTCAGGGAGAAGAAAGGAACCAAACACAACGGGAAATGCTGAACAATTAAAACCAGCACTTGCTTGTGTGGTCCTGTGTTTCACCGCATCACTCTATGGAAATGAACTGCTGGGGAGAAGACTGGATTTCTGATAGGTGATGAAGCCAAAACCCCTTTGAAAGCTCTTTATAAGTTAGTAAAGAAAAAGCAAAACCCTTGAAACTTCAGGGAAGTCACTTAACAGCTCTGATGACTGCAGGCCACCAGGTTGCTGGGTCATGGGATCATGGCTACATTATGAAGAAAATAGGAGGGTGGGCTGAGTCAGACTCCGAAACAATTCCAAAATACACTATGACTTTCCAGGAGGTTAGTTCTTCTTATTTAAAAAAAAAAAATAAACTTCATTTTTTCATTGAGAATTTATCTAGTTTCATTAAAAATATTATAAAATGTCAATAAGCAGAAAAATAAACAGTATAGGCTCTGCTCCTACCACCTAGACTCAACCCCCATTCACTGTGGTGCATTCTTTTTGTTGTTTTGTGTTCTTTACACAAAAACATAATTATGTCCATATGGTAGATATAATTTTGGCTCTTTTTTTTTTTAGACTTGAGCTTATATCATAAGTCTACTTCATGTTGTCTCAAAGTTGTCATGCACATTCTGTCATGCAAGTTTTGTAGGTTTATGCCAAAAATTACTTGTTTGTTCTCATGTTGCTAAGGGTTCTTTTTGTTTGTTTGTATTTGTTGTTTTTTTTTTTTTATATTATAACTAATGAGGCCATAAGTCTTGAGTGTTTAGGATCAATTCTCCTGAACTGAGTCTCAAGAAGGTTACTAACTTTTATGTGATGGTCAGAATCTAGTAGACTTATGAGTGAATTCTTGTGTGAATTAAAAGGATAGTGTTGTCTGGGCCAGTGTCTGAAACTGTGTTGCCAACCTACAGTTGGCACTAGAGTCACCTAAGTGACTCTCTTTAGCCTCACCTGTAGCCCGCCCTGCCTGGGCTGAACCAAGGAAATGGGCTCCTAGGGATTAAAGAATGAGGAACTAATTCCTCTTCTGAGCAGAGTATGCAAAAGTCAATTCAAGAGAGCTCCTGGGACATGCCCATGCTCAGTGAGCTGACATTTCTTCTTCAAGTGCTCTTATTGTTGGGCTGCTACAGGGGTGGTAGTGATGGTGGGCAGGTGTCGGGCAGGCTTGTTTACTAGCTGTGTTATCTTAGGCAAGTCTCTTAACTCCCCTGAGACTCAGTTTTTCCATCTGGCACTCAACCTCTTGTAGGGTTATTGTGATAATTAAAGAAAATGTTTGTAAAGAATTAACATAGCACCCAATCCATAATGGATACTCAATAAAAGTTAGCTATTATCATCATCACTATTATTGTTTTGTGTGTCCTAGTAATCTCTTTCCCAAAGGCTTCACTCTGTCTCCCCCTGCCCTTCAAATACCCCCCAGTCAGAGGCTGTGGTAGTGCTTCAACCACAATATACCTTTCTGGAATCAAGATGTTTTACCTCCTTATAAAGAATATTGACACTCTTGATGATCTGACCACCAGACTCATCATCCACCCTCAGAAAAAGACATTTCTCCAGACTGGACTCCTTTACTTTTACCTGAAATTACCTAAGCATCTACCTTCTTTACTTCTATCTTTTATTCTACCTGAGCTTAAACTTTAGGTGTTAGCTAAGGCAAGAATTGCTCAGAACTTCGTTTAGGGAGGAGCATATATTTATGCATACCATATGTTTGTGGCAAACTGGGTACTATACAAAGCATAAAGAGGATTGTGGTTATTAATCTTAGCAGAGTCAGGGAGCTGACTCTAGTTAGTTGGTAGTTGGATTAGTCAGACCTGGACAGAAAATGAACCAAATGAACACAGATTTGACATTTCCATTTGGCTGAGCCATAGCATCTGGGCAGGCCTTAGGTGTGAGCCATGGAAAGAAATCTGGAAAAACATGCAACAGCAGAAGATGCTTCGTGACTTGTGATAATTAGAGGTCCATGCTGGAGAAAGGCAATTGGAATCAAGAAGGCCTACCAGTGGGACTTGCTCACTGATGAGGCTGGGAGCAGGAGGATTTAAAACTAGAATTACATGATTAGATTTGTGTTGTGATAGTAAAGACAATGATGATGATTCTAATAGCTTTCTATATGCCAGTCCCTGTACTAAGAGCTATACATATGGAATCCCACCCCAAATCTTATATAATAGCTATTAGTATCATTTGTATTTTCCTAATGTTCAAGGTTATAGAACTGGTAATTAGCAAGTCAGGGATTTGGATTTAGATTTTTTTTTTTCTTCTAAAGTTTAGGTTCAGATGAATAAATCTGGCAGCACTAGGATAGATTCAATGGATGGGGGCCAAAGGGACTGCGTGCCTAGTGACCACTTATGGAGAGATTTCAGTATTCAAGAGAGGTATGAGGGTCATAGCATTACAGACCAATCTCAAGAAACAAGAAAAAGCTGTAATGACCCATCTAACACCACAACTAAAAGAGTGAGAATGAGAACAGCAAGAAAAGCCCCAAGGAAGTAGAAGGAAAGAAATAATAAAGATCAGAGCAGATATTAATGACATAGAGACTAAAGAAACAATACAAAAAATCAATGAAACCAAGAGCTGGTTCTTTGAAAAGATAAATAAGATTGATGCACCTTTAGCCAGACTCACCAAGAAGCAAAGAGAGAGGACCCAAATAAATAAAATCAGAAATGAAAGAGGCGGTATAACAACTGACCCAACAGAAATGCAAAGGACTATAAGAAAATACTACGAGCAACTACATGCCAACAAACTGGACAACATGGGGGAAATGGACAAATTCCTAGAAGCATACAACCTTCCAAAGCTGAATCAGGGAGAGGCAGAAAACCTGAATAGACCAATAACAACTGATGAAATTGAAGCAGTAATCAAAAGACTCCCAGCAAACAAAAGTCCTGGACCAGATGTATTTACAGGCGAGTTTTACCAAACATTCAAAGAAGAATTAACACTTATTCTATTCAAGCTATTCCAGAAAATTCAAGAGGAGGGAAAACTCCCAAACTCTTTTTATGAGGCCAGCACCATCCTAATCCCAAAACCAGATAAAGACACTACAAAGAAAGAAAATTACAGGGAAATATTCCTGATGAACATAGATGCTAAAATCCTCAACAAAATACGAGGAAACAGGATCCAGCAAAACATTAAAAGGATCATACACCACGACCAAGTGGGATTTATTCTGGGGATGCAAGGCTGGTACAACATCCGCAAATCAATAAATGTGATACATCACATAAACAGAATGAAGGACAAAAATCATATGATCATATCAATAGATGCAGAAAAAGCATTCAACAAAATCCAGCACCCATTTCTGATAAAAACTCTCAGCAAAGTGGGAATAGAGGGGTCATACCTCAACATAATAAAGGCCATATATGACAAACCTACAGCCAATGTCATACTCAATGGGCAAAAACTAAAACCATTTCCCCTAAGAACAGGAGCAAGACAGGGGTGTCCACTTTCACCACACTTATTTAACATAGTACTGGAAGTCCTCACCACAGCCATCAGACAGGAAGAAAACATAGAAGGCATCCAAATCGGAAAGGAGGAAGTAAAACTGTCATTATTTGCAGATGACATGATATTGTACATAGAAAACCCTAAAGACTCCATCAAAGTACTACTAGATTTGATAAATGAATTTGGCAAGGTAGCTGGATACAAAATCAACATCCGGAAATCAATGGCATTCTTTTTTTTCTTTTCTTTTATTAAAATATATTTTTATTGATTTCAGAGAGAGGAAAGGAGAGGGAGAGAGAGAGAGAAACATCAATGATGAGAGAGTCATTGATCGTCTGCCTTCTGTACGCCCCCAACCGGGGATCGAGCCTGCAACCTGGGCATGTGCCCTGACCAGGACTCGAACCACGATCTCCTGGATCCTAGGTTGAAGCTCAACCACTGAGCCATGCCCGGCCGGGCTCAATGGCATTCTTATATACCAACAATGAACTTTCAGAGAGAGAAACTAAAAAAACAATACCATTTACCATTGCAACTAAAAAAATAAGATACTTAGGAATAAACTTAACTAAGGATGTAAAAGACCTGTACTCGGAAAACTACGGGACACTGAAAAAAGAAATAGAGGAAGATATAAACAAGTGGAAGAATATACCATGCTCATGGATTGGAAGAATTAATATCATTAAAATGTCCATACTACCCAAAGCAATTTATAAATTCAGTGCAATCCCTGTTAAAATACCAACAGCATATTTCACAGATCTAGAACAAACATTTCAAATATTTATATGGAATCAAAAAAGACCCTAAATAGCTGCAGCCATCTTCAGTAAAAAGAACAAAGTGGGAGGGATCACTTTACCGGACATCAAACTGTACTACAAAGCCATTGTAATCAAAACGGCCTGGTATTGGTACAACAACAGACATATAGATCAATGGAACAGAACAGAAACCCCAGAAATAGATCTGTGCCATTATGATCAGTTAATATTTGACAAAGGAGGCAAGAGCATCCAATGGAGTAAAGACAGTCTCTTCAATAAGTGGTGCTGGGAAAACTGGACAGGTACATGCAAAAAAATGAAACTAGACCACCAACTTTCACCATACACAAAAATAAACTCAAAATGAATACAAGACTTAAATGTAAGTTGCGAAAGTATAAAAATCCTGGAAGAAAACATAGGCAGTAAAGTCACAGACACCCCACATAGTGGAATTTTCACTGATACATCTCCTAGGGTAAGAGAAACAAAGGAAAAAATAAACATATGGGATTGCATCAAACTAAAAAGCTTCTGCACAGCAAAAGAAAACAGCCTCAAAGTACAAAGAAACCCCATTGTCTGGAACATATTTGCCAAGGATGTATCTGATAAGAGGCTAATTTCCAAAGTGTACAAAGAACTCATACTAGTCAGCAAGAGGAAGACAAACAATCCAATTAAAAAATGGGCAAAGGACCTGAATAGACACTTCTCCAAAGAGGACAAACAGATTGCCAAGAGACATATGGGAAAATGCTTAATGTCGCTAATCATCAGAGAGATCCAAATTAAAACCACAGTGAGGTATCACTTCACACCTGTCAGAATGGCTGCTATCAACAAATCAACAAATGACATGTGCTGGCGAGGGTGTGGGGAAAGGGGGACCCTAGTGCACTGTTGGTGGGAATGCAGCCTGGGGCAGCCACTATGGAACACAGTATGGAGGTTCCTCAAAAAATTAAAAATGGAACTGCCTTTTTACCCAGTGGTCCCACTTCTAGGAATATATCCTAAGAATCCTGAAACACTAATCAGGAAGAATATATGCTCCCTTATGTTCAAAGCAGCACAGTTTACACTAGCTAAGATCTGGAAACAGCCCAAGTGCCCATCAGTAGATGAGTGGATAAAAAGCTGTGGGACATTTACACCATGGAATACTACGCAGCTGTAAAGAAGAAGGACCTCATACCATTTGGGACAGTATGGAAGGACCTGGAGAATATTATGCTAAGCAAAATAAGCCAGGCAGAGAAAAACAAACATCACATGATCTGACTTATATGTGGAATCTAAGAACTTAATAAACTGATGAACAGAATAGATTCAATGACATGAAAGCATAGATCAGATTGATGAATGTCAGAGGGATGGAGGAGGGCAGGTGGGTGGAGGGGGAGAGATTAACCAAAAAATTTATATGCATATATGCACAACCCAAGGGCACGGACAATGGTGTGGAGAGGGACTGGGGAGAGGGGTAGGATGGAGTAGAATGGGTCATTGGGAAGAAAAGGGACATCTGTAATATTTTAAACAAACAAACCAAAAAAAATTTTGAGCCAGAATTTGATCTCAAGACTGTTTCTGACCCACGCCTCAGAACTTTTGGGCTATTTCACAATAGAGCTGTTCCTAGATCAGGCAGACAATCTTCATATTACCTTTATAAAAGAATCAGTATAATCTATCTGGTAAATTTTGCAGGCTAATTCCAAGGTATGTTTAAATACAGAAACATTTATTTAGAAAAATTAGTTCAATGCTTTTTGAGAAATGGGTGCTTAGTAATTATATTTAGTAACATAAGTTTATGTACATTCCCCAGGGATCAGTAGGATTGGGCTGATCAAAGTACCTTTCGACCTTTGTCCAACAGCACATGGAGTAGTCTACATTTTCTGTCCTCTCAGAGGAAGGGGGTGGGGAGGGGCATGGCACTGGGTTTCTGTTTCTGGAAATTCTGTTGCAACAGTTTGGTCTCCTGAGATTTCCCCATCTTATTTTGCAGACTATATCCAACTTTGGGTTGGAAGTAAAATGGGCTCTTGGTAAGCCCAGGTTGAATCTATGTCTCAGTACGAACATTTTTCATTACACTTGGATAAGCATAGACATCCGCCTCGTTTTCTGGTGAAAACTATGCAGGCTATTATGAAGACTGGCAGGTTAAAATTAATACACTTGAATAGACTGGCAGGTTAAAATTAATACACTTGAATAAACTGCATTCTTTTCCACAAGATGAGTCATATGGCTGAAACTGTGTGGCATTATTTGAAATAACTGTAATACTGATATTTAATCTCCTTAAGTGACAGATACCTAAGATAACAGTGACACTCACTTGACAACTCAGGCAACAATAGCCCAGCTTTTTGGTGTGAGAATAGAAGAAATGCTATTAGGGCAATCATTTTTCCAGGGGGATCTCAACCAAATATGGTAACACTATCATAGCTTTAATAATTCCCAATAAACTCTGTCTACTGAGATTCATGATTAAAAAAAACTTATACCCATGTGAAAAACATGGAAAGATTTTGACTGTGGTCAAAAGGAAAAGGTGTCATTTAATAAAGAGTTTGGTAGCTAGAGTTTGCCCCGAGATCTATATAAGTGTAAGGTAAGCAAAATCTCACCTAGATGTGAAAAGACAAGTTTACCTTAAAGTAAGTTTTCCCCAACCTCATGCTTCCAAGTGAATTCCTTATCTGAGGTGTGCCTGTTTATCTCCAAGTCTAAGCCACACCTATTCCCTATTCTGCCTCCACACCAAGGAACACTTTAGTGTGATTGCATCAAACTAAAAAGCTTCTGCACAGCAAAAGAAAACAGCCTCAAAGTACAAAGAAACCCCATTGTCTGGAACATATCTGCCAAGGATGTATCTAATAAGAGGCTAATTTCCAAAGTGTACAAAGAACTCATACTAGTCAGCAAGAGGAAGACAAACAATCCAATTAAAAAATGGGCAAAGGACCTGAATAGACACTTCTCCAAAGAGGACAAACAGATTGCCAAGAGACATATGGGAAAATGCTTAATGTCGCTAATCATCAGAGAGATCCAAATTAAAACCACAGTGAGGTATCACTTCACACCTGTCAGAATGGCTGCTATCAACAAATCAACAAATGACATGTGCTGGCGAGGGTGTGGGGAAAGGGGGACCCTAGTGCACTGTTGGGGGGCATGCAGACTGGGGCAGCCACTGTGGAAAACAGTATGGAGGTTCCTCAAAAAATTAAAAATGGAACTGCCTTTTTACCCAGTGATCCCACTTCTAGGAATATATCCTAAGAATCCTGAAACACTAATCAGGAAGAATATATGCTCCCTTATGTTCAAAGCAGCACAGTTTACACTAGCTAAGATCTGGAAACAGCCCAAGTGCCCATCAGTAGATGAGTGGATAAAAAGCTGTGGGACATTCACACCATGGAATACTACGCAGCTGTAAAGAAGAAGAATCTTGTACTTATTTTTGACAGTGAAATAAAAATTTTCTCTAACGTTATCCTTAGTCTTTTTGCAACGCCCAGACTTGTTAAAATCTTGCATTAATGGAAGCTCATGGTAAGCAGTGTGGTTTCCTCCTCAACAGTGATTTCTTTCTCAGTTCTTTGCCAAGAGAGTCCCAGTGCTGTCCGGTTATTTAGGCTCATGGTCTTCACCGGGTCCTCCCGAGCCCCCGTGGGTAAATGGGGATTAAGCTCAGGGAGTCCTGGTCATTTCTCTTTTTCTCACCCATGTCTGATTTAACATAGGCCTGAGGTGCAACCTTGCTTATAAAATGTGAAGGCAAATATGGGAAAATTTGGGGTAAGTTTCCTTTGCCCTTGAGAGGGACAAAATACAGTGGTTCATACATTCCTGACTCTGGCCCCTGCCGGGCGAGGAGCTGGTGCCGTGGAAGGGACCTTGAGGTCATGGGGAGCAGGCTGGAGGACAATAGTGACATGCTGCTATGCAGGAACCTGGCCTCTTGTGGAGGTGACTGAGCCACTGAACGCCTCTACTGAAACCATCAGGAAATAATCTTTATTGTTTAAGATACTTTTAGTTGTGTTTTCTATTATAAGCATCTGAAAGCCTCCTAACTAACTAATCAACGTTACAGCCATTTCTCACAATTTTTTCAGAAATGCTTAGTAGAAATTTCTATTGCTAGTTTATAAGATTTGTCCTAAATGAATTAAAATTTCCAAAAGACTGTCAATCATTTAAAAAATAAAAGCTTTATTAGCAATTGTTTAGTCTGGTGTTTCCCAAATTTCTATAATTTACATACCAATTTTATGATTTTTGTCATATCCTTGTATCATCTGTACCAATACAAATGTTTTTCTTTAAGCTGCTTCTTTTTAAAACTTAAATACATTTATTAAAAAATAATTTTCTCATTAACTATAAATTGAAAACCAATATAATTTGCCTTAAATAGAAGATAATCATAAAAAGAAATACCATGAACAAAGTAAGGTTATAAAATTCTTGCCAGATAGAGTTGCCTGTGAAGACTGAGTTTGAGCCTTGTTCCCTTGGTTTAAAAGAGAGACTAGGAAGTGTTATGGAAGTGGTCAAATAATCCCAACACCAACCGGGGCTATTTAGTTGTCATATTAAGAAGAACTAAAGGAGAATGTCAAAGGGGATATCTGTTACTGTCTGAATTTATCTAAGTGTCATAGCTGTGCCATCTACTATCACCTGGTGTTCTACCAGGACTCTGACTGCCTCTGGAACTGACCTAGTCAGAGTCTTCTCAAGGGCCTGGTCTCCTGAGCAAAACCTCCTGGACTGAGGCTCAGGTATTCTTGAGGAGAAAGGCCCAAGAGTTCGCCTTTCATTGATGTGATTATGAAAGGTCATTGAAGCCAATCTTGCAATGTTTATTACCCTTGATATTAAAGCAGACAAGTATTCATTTATGAGTCTCTCCATGTCAGTGGTTTTTAACTTTCTGGAATCATAAGCCATTGAGAATTTCTGAAAAACTATGATTCTTCCACTCAGGAAAATAAAAAATTGCACACACACACACACAGACACAATTTTCACACACAGTTAGAAAGTCCATGGATCCTCAGCATTCTATTTTACATGCGTCTTCTTACAGTTCACTACTCGATTCAGTTCAATACAAACTGCGGTTGAGTGCAAAACTTGTTTATTTGAATATATCTATCAATGAGTAAGAGTAGTGTGTTATTTTAATGCACTAAACTGGAGGATTACTCTCCCCTCAACATCTACTTTGAATAGTCATAAGTTACACTTGCCTTCCAGGAGGCTTAGAGATGATGACAAACTCTATGTAAAGAAAACCAGCCAACCCTATAAAGTCATCCTTGTGGACTTTGAAATACCACTAAATGTACCTAGTAAAGCTCTCCCTTGGCAAGCAGACTCCCAGGCCTGGGTGGAGTTCACAAAGGTTCCTTAGCTAAAATAAACAAAATGACCAGGAACTTTGAATTGCCTTTGTCTGAAGTCAAGTGTCTCGATGTATCAGCAACAAGGCATACCAAACACCTGCATGTCAAACCAAAAACCCCCACAAAAACCCAACAGGCACCTGTTTCTTGGGTTGTCACCTAAGTAAAGATATCACATTATTCTAATTTATGACAGCCCCAAAATGCCCCCACACTTTTTTTCTAGCCAAATAATGCTTTCTTTAAAAGGCACAGGATGAGTAGTAGTAGAAAGATGAGATAGACCATTTGAATTTCTAATTTCAAAAGGTAATATTAAAAACATTCAGCTGTAGGACTAAGACATTAAATATGTAATAAGACCCAGAATAAATTTTGGAACAAATTTTAATGAGCTATGAAATTAGGAAACTTATAAACAACTAAGCTTCTTAAATTTTTTTTCTTTAAATTTGGCATTGGTCTGAGCCAATGATTGATTTCAAATGTTTGTAAATGGTTAAATTAAAATATGTTACTTCCAAACATTGCAAAAAATGTTTGGATTAAAAAAACTTGATCAAAATAATACTGAAAAGGAAATCTGGAATTGGTGGTAATTCATCTGATACAATTCTTTATATAACAAATGTTAGAAAAATGCTAGAAAAACTTTATAAAAGGTGAGATGTTTATTATCTCCAAGTGTAGTTACTTGGTGTGTATTAAGAACCACCTGCAATTTTCCTTTCGTTTCAAGTTTACTCAGAACTTGAGTTCAGAACTTGGTTTGGTGAGAGATGTCTAAAAATTATCAAATATCTCAGTTTTTTTTTTTTTAAGATCAGTAAAGGTAAATTTTTCTGCTTACTGGGTTTTGAGCTTAAATTTGTCTTTGGAAGGATTTTAGATTTACTTCTTAATAATACTGTGAAAACCATAATAATGGCCACAAGTGAAATATTATGAAAATTTCACTTTTTATCTTTGAAAATTATTTTTCTCCAAAGCAAACCACAGTGGACCATATTGAGATGATAGCAGATAACAGCCTAGTGATTTGGGCACAGAATCAGTTTGATGATCATTAAGTTATAATATTGCCTTTCTTTGTTGCAGGGCACTATCCATGCATATGTTTTCTTTACTAATATTGGAATATTCACCAGGTGAACTTTAAGATGTGTATTAAAACATTCTTGATGAGTGTATGAGGAATGTAGGTTAAATAAAGTGAGGCTAGCCCTTGCTGAGAACATATATTCATTGCCCATCATGTAACAAATGGTAAGGATTGACGATACCATCTATAGCCTCGCAGGAATGGAAATTTAAGACACAGCTGTAGGAGATAATAAAAACAGACTGAAAATTCGTTTAAGGATACTTCAGACTCTGAGGCCAATGCTCACCTGTGTATATACATATGTATGTTTACATGTACACAAATAGATTTGTCAAAGGAGTGTCTATCTTGCTATTTGTTGTATTCTCAAGAATTAAACTGTGTGATATTTGAACAAGTGCTTTGAATTGGCAAAGAGTGATAAATATTATTTCAATAAATAATCCCCTTAAAACAATGCTCGATCTTAAATCTCACTAAAAATTTCATTTAGATTCTTAGGAATAATCTCGGTTCAAGGCAATAAATGCAGGGTGGGGCAAAAGTAGGTTTATAGATGTTGATATGGAAAATAATACAATAATAAATAAATACTAATAATATAAGAATAAACTCTGTTTCGTGTACTCACAACTGTAAACCTATCTTTGGCCACAACCTGTATGCTGATTTAATCCCAGGGCAGTGCTTTTTAGTGTGATCTCAGGACTACCAACTCTGGGCCTCTGAGTGGTTCCCTGCTATCTGAAATTTTAACCATGCCCCAGATAACTTATGCACTAGAAGGTTGAGACTGTTGTGCTTGAAAAGATTCTCTGGGGATTCAAGTAGTTTCCCTCCCTCGAGGAGGTAACAGTGACAAGCTTTCCCATTTCTGATAGCCTAGGAGGGCAGATGGCAGCTTTTTTTAGGTGAGAAGAGAGAATTGGGCTGGAAACATCATCACCGTAATCTTTCATAATCCCCTCCCCTTCCTTATCACCACCATCATTATAGTTGCTGTCATTTATTGAGCATTTGCCATATGCCAGGCACTGTGTTAATTGCCTTTCAAACATGATCTCATTTAATCTTATGACGGGTTTTATGGTTGCCAGGTTACAATAAAGGAAATGGGGGCTTCAGTTCATGCAGCTGCTGCAGGACAGGGCTGGAACCGAATGGTTTCTAATGGTGGCTTTAAAATGATGGTGAGAATCTGAAAGGAGAAAACTAATTGGGTGGAGGGGAGAGAGAAATGTACGTCACATACTTGCGGTCAGCTGGGTATTTTACATGCATGGTTATATTTACTATGCTTGGCAAACCTCCTGGGGTATTTCTATTTTCACATTACAGATGTCAAAACTGAGACTCAGCAAATTAAATACACATGCAAATTTGCTGCTAATAAAGGAAACACTCAGAAAACACTCTCTGTCTCTTCTTTCCCTCCTTACGCACCAAATCCCAGCTCTAGGCTGCGTAGGTTAAAAATCTCTACTTTGTCACGTATTAGTTTTGGAAATTACTCAATTTCTCTGTGCCTCAGTTTCTTCATTTGTAAAATAGGGATAATAGTGTAGGTGGCATAGGAATCCTGTGAGGGTTAAATGAATATATGTATATACTACAAATAACAGAACAGTGCCTAACTTAAATATAGTACTCTACAAGTACTAACTGCAATAATAATTATTAAACCTTGAAAGTAGATTAGTTTGCTAATTTCCAAATTAGCAAAATGATTAATTTTAGGGAAAACTGAAAAAGAACCAGTTGTTTTTGGTTTTCCCACATATTCTAGTTGAAAGGAGTAAACTGTACACCGTATCTTGTTGAACAGGACACTGGTAACCAGGGTTGGAAGACCCCCTTGCAAAGAATGGTAGGTGGTCATGATCTCAGTCAGTGAAAAAGATTTTGGGGAGGGGCTGTGGGGGATAGTGGGGGAGGGACACTGCACTGGGCGTTTGAGTTTTTATGTAAAGAAGGAGAGTCAGAGGTCATTGCAAAGATTCTGATTCAACCTATTGCTTTGACTTCAAAGGCCACCAGAATCATGACCATTACTGGAAAAAGTCTGAAAATGAAACACAAATATATTACCCTTCACTCATGCAATGATAGGAGGCTTGTGTTTGTCCCTAGAATACTGTGTGGTTCTGGCCTCTGTAAACATGCTGCAGAATAATTTGAGTAAAGACAGGATCTGAAGGACAAAAAAAAAAAGATGACTAAGGGGCTACCTCATCAGACTCAGGACTCTTCAGTCTGCAAGAAAGGTGAGAGGCCAGAGAAGAAGTCATGAAGGCGATGGATTCATGGACACAGAACTATTCAGCAACACCAGGACACAGGCCGCAGGTAGCCTTAGATGACTAGGATACAAAAGGGAAGAGCAGCTTAACACATTGGAGAGTAAAGCATGACGCTTATCAACTCCCGAAAGTTTCCAAAAAACAGACAAGTAACATTCAAAAACACATTATTTGAATGGCCTTTATGATCAAGGCCTAGGCTGGGATGGTTAAGGAAGCAAAATGGGACAGTCCCTGTCCTCTAGAAGCTCAAAATCTAGAGCTGTACATAAATAAATTATAATACAAAATGTGATGAATGTAATTAAAACTGTATAAATGAGAGGCGAGAAGTCAGTGGGCCAGGAGGAATCAGCATGGTGGCGGGAGGTACTGATACTACAGTAGGCTCCCCCAAGGTGGGAGATTTTATCATACTAAAATCTAAACTGAGAGTTGAGCTCATTAGAACTCACATGATAGACAGGAAATAAATGTAGGGAATTCCAATCAGAGGGAATAGCATATGAGAGGCAAACAAGAAAGGGGATTTGGGTAAACTGTACAAATTTATTGCTATAAGACCATGAGTCTTGGAGAATGTTGGGAGATAAGTGTGGAGAGTGAAGCAGAAGCCTGCATTCATTAATTTATTCAACAGACCCTTACCAATTACTTACATTGTGCTGAGTGCTACATAAGCACTAGAGACAAGAGATGAGTGAGATTGAATATCCACCATCATGACTACTGCTAGGCACGTGTGAGATATAATGGGGAAGGAGACATGCTGTTTGTTCTCATCAAGCTCACAGTTTAGCGTGGAGACGGATGCCTGTTACAATATAGCACGGTAGGTGCTATGGAGGCAGCACTCACACCCATGATCCACATACTAGGAGCCACTTTCCTACAACTTCAATCTGATCCTGTTATTTGCTGTTTAAAATCCTGCAGTGGCTCCCACTAGGGTCTTTTGCTTAAAATCTAAGATTCATAGTGTGTGCTCACAAAGTCCTTCATCATCTGGCTCCGGCCGTTTCTCCAGCCGCATCTCTTCTCTCACCCTGACGCTGGCCTTGTCTCCATATCCATTCCCATGGGATTATCTGGAGTTATTAAAATGTCATTATTTCAAAACTTAGAGATTTAGTGCTTTTGCCTGTCTTGTTCCCTCTGCCCTTCTCCAGTCAATCATCTCCAGCTCATTCATCAGACTATCCTATTATTCTGGCTCAGATACCAAATAGTAAATATATTGTGTCAATATCTTCATAGTTTGTTGAGAAAGCAGCTGTTAATGGGCTTCACTCGATTGCCTTATTAACGGTCCCTGCTCCCCCTACTGTGTTGGATTCAGTGCCTTGCTTGCTAGTTTCCATAGCTCCCTGCACTTATTTTTCTTTGCCTGCTGGGTTTGCGGTGTTTGTGGCTTGTACAGTGTAGAGAGCTGATGCAGGCTTTCATGTCTCTGAGCTTATGTGGTCAGACACAGTCCTGTGCTTCCGTCACCATCGAAGACCATTAGGGGTTTCTGTTCTCTTTCCCAGCCCATTCTAATCTTCCTGCTAAGTTTTCTGCTCAGTGTACACATGACCAATGGAGATTAGAGTGACAGTAATTTCCTGTGCATAAGATGGTGGATCTGATGTCTGTGCCAACTGACTCATTAGACTTCTAATTAGACTGTTTTCCTGTCCATGTGGAGATCTTCAGTAAAGGCAATGGGCAGTCAGGAATTTGGGTGTGGGTAACATAGTGATTAAACTGGGGCCATTCATATGAGAGTTTTAAGAACTTCAGGCCACCAACTCAAGTGATGGATGCCTGAGAAAAAAACCACAGAAAGAGAGAGAGGACACGGGCAAGCTGGGCCATAAGTCAACTTGCCAATGAAACAAAGGTCTATTATTTGAATATTCACATTTTACCAAACTCTTAAAAATCTTGTACTTCTTTATCATTTATGCGATCAACAAAACTGAAAGAATAATAGTGATTTATAAAGCCCAACCTACCTCCTTATACTACCAACTCTTGATTTCTAAACACATAAAGAAATGTTTATGTCTAAAGACATAACCTTAACAAAAAAAGCAGATCTTGTTCTATACCTGAGCAGCTCCAGAAGAGAACCTGTTTGCAATTTTGGAAATAATCTTTTCTTTTGAAGGTGAAGGCTCACTAGGGAGCGTATCATTCATATGGTGAAAGCCCGTAGGAAACAGTAGTGCTGAAGACTTCTGAGTCTGTGCGCCGGAGCTGTTTGCAGCATTCTTCGCATTTCATTCTTCTGAGATCTCTGCAGCCCTTTCAGCCTCCTTGCGATTTCTTCCCCTGTGGCTGATGTGACTTTCAGGTCTTTTATTGTTTTTGTCATGCAGTTTCTTTGTGGTTTTCTTCAGAAGGAGTTGAGACTGTGAGTCAAAGCTTTACCTTCTGCTTGTAGTTCAGAGTTGTGATGAGAAGCAATAGATAAAATCCCCTTCTACATACTTGTCTACTTGATTGGAATTCTTATGGGCAAATTCAGGTCACAGAGTACCTTGAGATAGTAAGTGAAAGAAGCGATATTCAGAAATATGAAGCAATATTCAGAAATATGAATATTTTTACACAAAATATGGCACATTTTGTGTAAAAAGGAATAAAATATGTACTTATATGCTTGTGTTTGTGTTAAAAATATAACATGGGAAGGATCTAAAATAAACTATTAAAGATGATTACCTACAGGGTTTGGGGGTAATGGTTTAAGCAGGCATTGAGTGTATGTGTTTTTTTTATCACCTTGATTTCTGAAACATGGTATATATCACCTATTCAAAAATAAAATAAAACCAGGAAAACAAAGTCCATTGTGTCACTGGTGTGTTTGTTTTCAGGGTACATAAAATCTGCTCAAGAGAGTAGGATGTTCTGATAAAAGCTGCCATGTTTGGAGCACCAACTCCGTGCCAGTGACTTCAGATGCTCCCCCCATTTAATTCCTTCCACAGCTCCCGAGGCAGGCAGGTAATGCTGTTTATGTTTTTAGATGAAGAAACCAAGTCTTGGAAACATTAACTGACCAAACTAAAATCAGAGAGTTAGAAGTGTCGGAGCCCATAGCTGGCATCCTCTTACTTCAGACCCAGTGTACTTTCCCCTTTACTGAGCTGACCACACCTCCATTATTGCAGATGTGTTGATTATATCCAGGGCCAAAGTACACATTTATTCAATAAATATTTACTGAATGCTTACCATAAACTAGGCATTGTGGCAAACCCTTGTGATACAAGTAAAATCGGAGCAGTGAAGAAGGCAAGGAAACACGAAGCCTAATATGAGACAAGAAGTGCTTTTGATGGAATTAAGCATAGCGAGGGTGGCAGTGAGAAAGGACATTTAATTAAACTTGGGAAGTTCATGGCAGTTTTCCCAGAGATGAGTCTTGGAGGACGCAAATGGTATGTAGCTAGGAGGAAAGAGGGTCAAGAGTATTCCAGGCAGAAGGAACAACATGTACAGAAGCACAAGGTTTTGAAAGAGCAGTGCATTTTTGAGGAATAGTCAATAGTTGGGCATGTCTAGAGCATAGGTTAGTGGAGAGAAGTGAGGTCAGAAAAGGGCAGGGTGTTGTGTGTCACACTAAGTTATTTGGACTTCATCCTGTAGCAATGGGAGACCATAAAGGATTTAAAGTGGAGGAATGAAAAGATTAAATCTAGAGCTTAGAAAAATCACTCTGGCAGCAGACTCTGAGTGAAAAGGAAGCCTGGTTTGAGGTTGGAGAACTGGTTGGGAAAATGTTATAATCCACATTTTATTGTTTATATGTTTGTGCACATACATGCACTTTGTAACATTATGTTTTTTTCTGAAATTGGGATGCGTCTTACGATCAACGGTATGTTATAATTTAATTGGCAACATTTTTCTCTCTTAAAGGCCCCCAAAGACCAGTGTATGTTATAACTGATGGTATCTCAAATTACGTAAAATGGTCCAGGCAAGAGGTAGCGAGCGCCCTACTCAGTTCTCTGGCAGTGGGACAGTAAAGAGAAAAGATTTGAGCACTATTTAGATTCTGATATGATGCAGAGTATTAAGCAGAAAAAGCATGTGCAGAACACTGTGTATAATATGCTACAAGTTGCAGGGAAAAAAGGTATGTGTGGTTGGGGGGACAGAACACACACACGCACACACACATATTTCTGGAGATGCATAAAATGTCTCTAAAATGATATACAAGGAACTGATAACATTGTTTTCAGGGAAGGGCACTGGGTGGTAGTGGGAGACAATTTTTCATTGTGTATTATTTTGTACATGCTATATTTGAATTAGGTATTATACACTTTGAAATATGTAAAAAGATAAGTGGTATTTTGTAGGAACAATTGACAAATTTGTTGACAGAATGTTTATGGGATAAAAGAGAGAGAATGTGTTATGGGTCTTGTTACATTCCTTTAATGATTATCTAACTTCATTTTTTAAATTATATACTATGTTTATTGTATTATATTACATTATGTTATGTCATATTATTTATAATTATCCTTAGGGTAAGGTTCAGAGAGCTTATTTAGCATCACATATTCACTAAGAGAAAAAAGTACAGAACTTTAATCCAGATTTTTTAAAACATAAAACCAATGCATTTTATTATTTTTAATATTTTTAATTTTAATTTTTTGTACATGCTCCTTGCAAAGTCTCTTTTTTTTTATTGTTCAAAATATTACAGATGTCCCTCTTTCTCCCCATCTAACTTCAATTTTTAAAACAACTTTAAGGTTTAACTTACATACCATAAACATTTTCAGTGCACAATCCACAGATTCCTAATAAATTTACTGAGTTGTATTATCATTATCACAGTAGTTTTAGAACATTTTCCTCAATACAGTCCCTCATCCCTATTTAGTTAACCCTCATTCCTACCCTGTCAGAGTATTTTCATGAGAACACAGTGATCATTTATGAAAACTGATTACAACTTCCTTTCCTCACTTCAGACTCCACCAAAAATTACGTGAATCTTTGTATCACCATTTTTTGAGTACTTTCAGATCTCATAATTGTCTTCCTAATTGCCTTGGTAGACAGACTGAGAAATTCAATCTAGTTGAACTATGTCTTACTGAGTGCTCCACAGGACACACACTGTCTGAAGCTGGGAAGTAAAGAGCTCTAGAGACGTGGTAAAAGATCACAGAAGTAGCAACCTTGAATAAACTAAATACAGAAGCTATGCCAATATTAAATTATCTCAGCTTTATATCTTAAGTTTTATCTGACCTAAATACCAATCCTTTCAGTAAAATATATTTTAGTGCTCTGTGATAAAATAAGCACAGAAAATGGCCTTTGATGTTTAATTCTCCCTGGTGGATAATTTTTCTTTCATTTTTCCTTCTAAAGTAATCACACATTGCATTGCAAAGTATCTACCATTAATCTTCAACACACACACACACACACCACACACACACACAACTTCTAGATACTAAATGGTCAGGGTCCAAATTAAGCTGCCATAGAGAAACTAAGAGGAGAGGCTGAGGAGGCAGATACACTACCTCAGGTTTTAGCAAATGATTTCTCTCTGCCTATACCAAGGAAGGAGAGATTTTGAATGAAAGTGGCCTGGGCTGGCAGACCATGTTAAAAAGGAAGAAAACAAGTTTCTGTTCTGGGTTCTTTCATGAACTCTCTGTGGCACATACCTTAAATACTGTTAGAAGGGTCAGTTGGCTCCGGAGGCTGCAATTGGCCACTTGTGGTTACAGTTCAGCTCTCAAGCACATTTGATTGGGCCCACAAAGTGCAGTTTGCCTGTTTGTTTTTTGAACCAACACTTAAAATGCAGGAGATTTTAAGTAAAAATCCAATAAAAATGGGAAGATGTGGCCATACTGGGCTTGTTTGCACATGGTAACAATTATGGGTCTGGTTATAGATACTTCCTTTGGCTAGGACATTTGTTCTCACGTTTGCTACAGACCACTTGTACTTTCTGTTGTTTCCCCGCCTTTGAGATGACCAATTTTAGTAATGGAACGTAATATTGGATGCTAAAGCCAGAATTTCCCTACCTAGATAGTTTACTCAGTTCGTTACCCCTATGATTCCTATAAAGCATTTGAGTTGGTAACTACTAGTTTTCTATGGCTACCATAGTAAATTAGCACAAATTTGATTCTTTTAATACAGAAATGTATTCATAGTTCTTTTTTTAAAAATCTTCTCCCAAGAATGTTTCTTCCATTGCTTTTCAGAGAGAGTGGAAGGGAGAGAGAGAGATAGAGAAACATCGTTGTGAGAGAGACACATCAATTGGTTGCCTCCTGAAATGAAAATGTTGGCAGGGGCTGTGCTCCCAGCAGAGGATCCAGAGGAGAACCCGTTCTTCACCTTTCCCAGCTTCTGATGGCTCCCAGAGTTTCTTGGCTTGATGTTTTATCACTCCACTCCGCCTCTATCTTTATATGGCCTTGACCTCTTCTCCCTGCACATCTCCTTTGTGTGTCTCTTATAAGGATACTTATCACTGGATTTAGGGCTCACCTGGATCATCCATGATGATCTCATTTCCAGATCCTTAACTTTTTCCAGATAAGGCCACATTCCCAGGTTCTGGGCATTAAGACATGGGCATATCTCTTTAAGGACCACAATTTAGCCCACTATAGGAACCAAATTCGAGAATCCTGGAGGACAAACAGAATGAGGAGTTGGGGCTGGTGCCGTTCATCAGGATACAAAATAGAATGAGGGCAAGATCAGAGACAGCAACTTTGCCTCAAATCTTAGTGTACCATGGGAATCAAACAGCCTTAAACCTGGCCTTTTCATACTTCAGGAAGTTGAATTAGGACAGACTTAGTTTCTGTGTTTCATCAATTTCACCTTGGCTTAACTATATTTGTTTCATTGCTTGCTTCACTTGGCCATGATTACCTTAACTGGGTATACTATCTACCATTTGCTTAATGCTTTCAGTTGCCTAAAACCAAAAGAACCACCTAAAAGCTGAAAACTGAGACTAGAACTAAGACTAAAACTAAAAGCTAAACTAGAACTAAGATTCTCTGCTAAAAGAAGAGATGCTGAAGAGAATAGAAGAGATGGGAAACTAGGTAATATATAAAAATAGGTACTCATAGAGCTAGGACTGGCTACTCTGGGGCAGGCAACTCTGCCATATCTAATGAGCATTAGGAAGCCAGTCCTCTCAGAAAGCTCCCAGTAGTCTAATTTCATGGGATCATAGACTGTTAGGGTAGAAAGGACCCCAGGGATGGTCTTAGCTCTCATTTTAGAGTTCAGTTGGGACAGCCAGAAATATGGGGGAAATGAGGCAGATCCAATCCCGGGAGTACAAATAGCACACAATCCATTGAGAATCTAGACATTTTGCTAGTGCCTATTTAAAGATTTCTTTTCCTTCCAAAGAAGGTGTGTGTGTGTGTGTGTGTGTGTGTGTGTGTAGCAAATGTGTTGCAGAGAGGCACCTAGAAAACCATACACAGTCCCCCAATATCCAAACCTTAATTGGGCAATTATTTTGGTATCCCCAGAAACACATAGTTGGAAGAACTCAGTGTTCCCCTGCCGAGATCTGGTGGGGAGTTTTTGCTGGAGCCTGGAAACCAGGACAGCAAGCAGCCCAGCCAGAAGGCTGGTCAGAGGCTAACCCAAACAGCTTTGCTTAATTCTGGGCTACTGCTGGGGGGTTGAGGGGTGGTGCGGCAGGCAGTTGGCAGAGAGAAGCGTCTGACATTCTTGCCTGCTGACATCAAGCTGCAAAGCTGCTGCCCTCTGGTGAGTCAACTGCAAAAGGCCCACATCACCCGAGAGCTGCTGCCCAATCAGAGAAGGTGGTGCCACGCCTCAGAAATTTTCCTAGCCCTCAGCATTCCCTGGCCTTCAAGGAGGGAAAGAATGCAGAAATGATTACACTATGAGAAGCATACAATCTACAGGAGTAACAACAATAATTAAATTAACTTCATATATTTTTAAAAAACAATTTATGACTATATATAGCCAACACCCTGGATTTTACTCATTTAAAAAATATAAATATTTTTTATATTTCCTTTTATGCTGAGGCAAGAGGGCATACTGAAGGAACCCATGGTGCATGGGTTTTTCTGGATATTGAAATTAAGATGTACAAGAAAAACATTGATATCATAGGATAACAGTGTTCCAATGGCAGTTATTGGAATTTAGCAATTATATCCATAGATTATTAGCTGTTATAATGAGAATTTTATGTATAAATATACATATATATAAATTATATCATGAAAATAAAAATTAGGTATAGAATATCTATTCTCACCTTATTAAGCAAGGTTGTATTGCTGTTTAATAATTTCTCATAATTTCTCCCTTATGAGCAGAAACCAGTGGGGAAATATCATGCATGAGGCAAAAAGGGTAAATTATTTGCTTAGTGCAGCATAAATGTGCTTGTCAGTAGGAGCAGAGTCCCTTCTATAGCATTGCCACCATATGACATCGCCATATCGCAGAGTCCATAAAGAAGGCTGACATCGTAAAAGATTAACTGGGTTTTACTTGGCAAGGTCAGGCATCTAGATAGCATGCTATAAAGTGATTTGAAGAGGAAAGGGAATCTGCAGTGGAGGCCATCTGATTTTGGCACTGGCTTTCCTCACAGTCCTACAACATGGTTTGGATTGTCAGGAGCAAAAGGGTTTAGTCAGCCAAGTGAGGATGCTCTCTGCATGGCTTTGAGAATAAGGGCGTCTCAGAAACAATGGCCATGGTATTATAGAACCACTAGGAAAAGAGAGAGGAACTGGACTTGACATGAAGAAAAGCATGCAGCCAGCACTAGAACTGCTTCCATCAAGGCCAAGAGGAGATCCCTATTATCCTACCTCTCCTGCATGCTTGATACAGGAGCTGAAGAGAAGCTAGACCCTACCTGCCTGTTCATTCCCTCTTTCATTCATCCATTCACCCATCCATTTGTTTGTTCTTTCATTTATTCATTTAACAGAAATGTTTTTTGCATATCCTAGATCCTAGGCATTGAGAATATACTGTTCATTTCAGAAAAGGAAGTAGATGATTGTGATGCAATATAATTAGTGCTCTAATAACAGCAATATGCACTGAACTCATTAGATACCAGGAACTTTGCTAGGAGCTATAAATGAATGCCTACAATGCCAAGATAGGGGTTTGGATTTACTCCTTTTGGAGGAACGCAAGTCTGGAGAGATAAAGTCCTGCAGTGGCTGGAAGCTGTGAACAACAACAACAAATATTTAAGCCCAAACATTTTGGCTTGAAGTCTGTGTCCTTAGCCACCCATTTCTGATTTAGGGAAAGACGACCAAAGCTACAACAACGAGTAGTGATGACTCAAAGTACAACAAAAACTCCCTGCAATGACTCTGGAAAGCAAAGTAATTCTTTAAATGAGAGTATGTTTGCGCCGGTGGTGATCTTCTATCTTTCTGTGATCTTTTCACGTGGCCTCTCCAGCATGGCAGCTTCAGGCAGCTGAACTTCTCACATGGAAGCTTAGGCTGCCTGAGGTGCCTGCTCCAAAAGAGACTGCCAGACAGGAGGGATATCTCCTCTGATGACCTAGTCTAGGAAATTACATAGCCTAACTTGTGACAGACTTAATTAATTGAGGTGGTCAAAAGGTCCTGTCCAAGTTCAAGGAGATGGGACAGAGATTCTTCCCCCGCCCCCTCTCTATTTATTTATTTATTTTAACATTTCTTTATTGATTTCAGGGAGAGGAAAGGAAGGGGGGAGAGAGAGAGAAACATCAATGATGAGAGAGTCATTGATCGGCTGCCTAGCCCGCAACCCGGGCATGTGCACTGACTGGGAATTGAACCCTGATCTCCTGGATCCTAGGCCGACGCTCAGCCACTGAGCCACACCTGGCTGGGCTAGATTCTTTCTCTTAATAGGAAAGCGGCAAGGTTCTGGAAAAGTACATGGAACCAGAAGTACTGTTATGATATTTTCTTTGTGAGGGAAATAAAGTGGGATAAAGGCTGCATAGTGTAGTCATAAAAAACAGATTTGGAGTATGATGGGCTCTGATTTCAACTATGGGCTCCACTGCTTACTAGACATAGTGCTAAGCTCTTTAAAAGGAGTGTCTCATTGAAGTTTAACAACAAACCTATGAAGAACTATTCTTATCCCATTTCATAGTTGAGGAAATTAAAGATCAAAGAGGTTAAGAAACTTGCTCAAATTGGTAAATAGCAAAGATAGGCTATGAACCAAGGTAACTGCTCTGTCAGAGCCTGCACTAGGACAGTTTGAAGACTATTGGAAGCCACTAAAGAATTTTAAACTGGACAGTCCTGTGGCCAATCTTGCTCTTTGGAAAGTGGTATGGAATACGGATTAAGGGTTGGCAACTGGGGGAGCAGTTGGAATATCATTGCTCTAATCCAGGTGAGAAATACTAAGATATCTGAAATATTGAAGACATGAGTAGTATGGAAATATGGAGGAGGTCCAAAGAAATCAGTGGTAGTCATCTTTAATTACTGATTGGGCGTGCAGAGAAAGAGAGGGACTTTCTGTAGACATTAAATCAGCTTGGAGTATAGACACTGGCATGTGCATTATTGCAGAGGGCTTTAAGTGGGGAAAGAAAACAACCCCAGGGTGTCTTCTAACCTAAAGCATATTTCCTAAGTCCTTGCACTCTCAGTCTAGACTGAAAACAAACAAAACAGACTCCTCTTGAAGCTCTCAGATCTCTTACCTTGCAATTCTAGCTTTCAAATTCCATGCTGAACTTCCTTTCCCACAACCCAAGCCCTCGTCCCAGGGATTACAATGATTGTTTGTGTGTACTAGGTGGTTCCTTCCACATCAGGGCCTTGGGAGCATGATCTAAGGCTGCTTTCTCCCGTAACTACGTCGACAATTTGCTGGTTCTTAAAACGGATGACTTACTGGTGCTGTGATGTGGTCTTCAGGCGGCCAGGGAAATCTCTCTAGGAGATACTTATTGACTGTGTCATTTGGTTTCTTGGTGAATTTCCTTTGGAGGGACAATATGTGCTTTGGAGGACAGAGAAAGAACATGTGTCATTAGATAAGGCATTCCATATCTCTGATTAAGGACTTTAATCTATTACTGGGTCAAGGTCTGAGAAGGTAAACTGGCTGTCAGCAAAGAAACCAACAGACAACCTCCAACCCGTTTCCCACCCTGACTATGAAAATATTTGTTTTTTCAAGTTATTTTCTTTAAACTAGAATAATTTCTGATTAAAAAAAAGTTGCTGTGACCTTGTCTGGTAGACGTATTTAGTGTTATTTACTTGCTTATACCTTCTTGTTCTTTCTTTTAACAGGATTAATTTCTGAAAAGTAACTTTATTCTTAAACTACATTTTGAATAAATTATTGCCACTTCCAATGGGCTATGGAGGTAGGCATTTAATTGAACAACTTTTTTCAGCTGACTTGCTGTTAGATATGGTGGGTGCTCCATTTAACTCAGTGTTTCAGACAATAAATCACTTGAGGAAAGAGTATTGCCCTAATTGTTTGAACACGTGTCCATACACATTGCTTGGTCATTCAATAGATAGTTATTAACTCTGCCTTTGGCTGTCAGTGTCTGAAGTTATAAGCTAGCTAAGCTATACCAGTCCATAAGGTCCCTAGATGTCCATACAGTTTGGTTACAGTCCTAGTTTCCCTTAATAAGCAGGAGGAGACTTAAACTTGGCTTTGCACACTAAATTATTCCTTTAGAGAAACCATCCACTGTACCTCCTCCACTACAATTCAATTTTTTTATTTGTAAAGAACCTGCCCCACCCCCAAATGAGCTGCTCTATGGTTTAGAAATTTCCCCTTTAATGGGAATTTCCAATGAAACCCATCAAATTGGTGAATGGCAGTGAGTAAGTAACTGATGAGGTCATACTCTTGTTATAAACTACTACAAACATAGTAGAGTGAAAAAATTAGAATATAAAAGTTAGAGAAGAGTCTGGTTTCTGTTTAGAGGCCTTTTTGCTTTCTAAAAAAACCTCCCAAACCACAAAACATTGGATCAGAAAAAAAAAAAAAAGCATAGTTTGATCATCTAAGCAACTTTTCCATTAATTAAACCTTGCATGTAGGGGATTCTTTTTCTTTTTTTCCAGAAGAAAACCTCTTTCTTGGGACAGTTTCAGCAGCTTAAACATATTTTCCAAGCATATAGAGCAAATAAATGGCAATCATTTATCGGTCATAAAGATAAGCCAAGGAATGGGAATACTTTTGTAGGTCATGTCACCTGACAGAAACTTTGGACTGATCCTTTCCTGGTTCAAGAGTTCAGCCATAAGACTTACTTTCCCTATCAGCTGGCTCAAGCTGATAAGGTTCTGAGGCAGGCAAAGGTTCTTTATGAGCTTTTATTTAATTGTCTTTATGACATAAGGGTTGGAGGAATTAGTTTGTACAGAGTTACTTCTGGTTGGTTTAGTTTTCTTTTGAATAATGCACTGTCTTCCCTGATTGGACAGGGAAAATGGAGTTTGATTAAACACTTTTCATCAAATTCCCAGTGCCTAATATAGAGCCTTTACCCCTAACAGGTTTCCTGTGAGTGCTTTTTGAATGAATATTGTACTTACAAAGTTAGCCTTAGATTGGTAATTGGCTAGTGATAAACATGATCCAAGAGCAGAATAATTAAGTAAGAGCAAGCACTGTAGTGTGTGCCATCAGGGAGATTAGACGCAGGGGATGGATATGAGGGTGAAATCCAGGATGTCTGCGTTTTCTGAAATTGCACATGAGATGTTATCTTATTAGAATTAGCCTAGTTGGTCTTCTTTCCAGGTATTTGGCCCAAAAGTTCATTCAGAGGTGTTACCTAAAAAGTGGTGTGTTAGGCTTCAAAGGATTCCAGCTCCTAGGCTCCTCTGAAAGGGACTAAGTGCTAGATCTCCCGCACTTGATTTCACTTACTTTCCCTTCTACTCCTATCTGCCTCCCATCTTCCCTTCTATTTGGTCTGGTGGCCACCAATAGTAGACATTTTCTGCAGCTTCCATCCTAGCTTGTATTCTAGTCCTGACTCTGTCACAAACTCTCTGTTGATGTTGTAGAAGTCGACTAACTTCCCTGAACTTTAGCTTCTTCTTTCCTGAGCTTTATTAATACAAAAACAAATAATTATTTGCTTTATTAATTCTATGATTCTTTTATTCCGAGTAAATGCTAGTTAGAATAGTTTGAAGTCAATACACGACCTGTTGTTTATTATTTTCTTTACTAAGATGCAGATATTGATCAATCATTTTTTTTTTTTCTTTAAAGGTTGGGCTTAATTCTCTGATATCAAGTAGATAAATACCTCATATTCATTTTTATGAATATCCACTTGGTGCCTGACAGGTAACTAAGTAAAATTCTTGCCTGTGACTGAGAATCTAAGAATCTCTTCTGGTGTTATCCCTTGGATGTGTGAAGGCTGAAAACCATCAAGTTTTGTTCTCTATTAAGACTGTGGTTCTGCCCAGCTGGGACCTAGGATCCAGGAGATTGTGGTTAGATTCCCGGTCAGGGCCCAGTAGGGGGGTGCAGGAGGCAGCCGATCAATGACTCTCTCATCATTGATGTTTCTATCTCTCTCTCCCTCTCCCTTTCTCTCTCTGAAATCAACAAAGATTTAAAAAAAAAAAAAAGACTGGTTCTAATACAGATTTTCAGACATCTTGGAATACAGCAGATGAAGATATAGTTTTGGTATTTTCTTCTTCTAAGGGTACAAATATCTGCATGTCATAACATCATTATGGCTCATAATTTATTGAGAGTTTACTATATGCTAAACACTGTTGCTAAACATCTACAATCTTATTTAATTCTCTCACAGAGTGGTAGTTACAATAATTATTTTTGTTTTTGAAATTATCGTATATAAGTGCATAAAATATATATATACAGCTTGTAGAAGAATTAGAAAGTAAACACCCTTACACATCTCTCAGTTTAAGAAATACAATTTTACCAGTCCTTAGATGTTCCTGTGTGCCCTCTCTAGTGACATCCCCTGTACCTCTAGAAGTGACCACTATCCTCAATTTTGTGTAAACCATTGCCTTGTTTTTCCTTAGTTTTGCCATCTATGAATGTATCCCTACATAAAACATAATTCAGTTGTACTGGTTTTTGAATTTGATGTAAATGGAATACCGTAGTATGAATTCTTTTTTGAAAGTACATCTTTATTGATTTCAGAGAGAGGAAGGGAGAGGGAGAGAGATGGAAACATCAATAACGAGAGAGTCATTGATCGGCTGCCTCCTGCACGCTCCCCCACTGGGAATCGAGCCCACAACCCGGATATGTGCTCTGACCTGGAATTGAACTGTGATCTCCTGGATCCTAGGTTGATGCTCAACCGCTGAGCCATGCTAGCCAGGCCATAGTATGAATTCTTCTAGAACTTACTAGTTTCTCAATATTTTAATCTGATATTTATCATTTTTGATGTGTGTAGCTATAGTTTATAGCTGAATAATAGTCTACTGGGTCATTTTGCTACAATTTACTGTATTGTTGGTGGACATTTAGGTTGTTTTATTTTTTGCTGTTATGAACAATGTGGCCTTGAATATTCTTATACACGCCTGGTGTGTGTAAGTACATACATATGTATATGTGCATGCGTATGTATGTATGTATAGGTATCTTTCTGTCTATCTTAAGATGCACTAGAAAGCCAAGCCCCAGAATTATGAAACAACTTATTTAAGGTTTAATATTAGAGTGTTGAGGCCAAAGTCTGAACCCAGAAGTTTATTTGTTAGAGCTTGAATCTTTAATCACAATACCCCATGGATCCCCACGATAGAGAAGAGGTCTTAGAGAATTTATACTAACCTTCCCAACGAGAAGGGATTCAACATAGGTCAGTTTGACTAATGTTTTTCATTATTTATCAATCAAAGCATATCTTAGGATTTTATTTGTGAAACATTAACCAGTCACAAGAGAATGAGTTTATGCTTGGCACTATTATCTCTTCCTTTACAAGTGATCAGATGTCAAAGTGGAACAATGATAGCCTTCATATTATCCATATATATTTGACCTAAAATTGTTATATCATTCCCCCCCCCCCCCCCAAGGATAAGTAGAAATGAAAAGAAAAACAGTGTAACTCCCCCCACCCCTCTCTCTGGCAAATCTCAGCAATTCAGCAACATGTAACAATGTTGTAAGCTCATTTAATTTCAGTATCAATTAAAAATATTCGAAAGTAGATATATTAAACGAGTGCCAAATAGGTGTTTATGATATGACACTGACAAATTATAGGCTGCTATTATCAAGTCAGAATTAATAACTTAAAAGGAAGGAGTAGTGGGTATAGTGAGCAAAAACCAAGTGAGTGTGGCAGTTGATGTTAAAGCTGCAGTTTTGACATTAAAGGGGTAAAAATGGAGGCCCTGATGAATCACCACAGTCCTGGAGACACTTGGATGAGTTTCTTTGCTAGAAGATTTTTCCCACTAAATGAAAATAAATATTTTCAAGGAAAATGAAATCCAGTTTCTCTGTTGTATGAGTCACATTCCTGTTGGTTGCAAGTGACTGAACTCGTTTTGAACCAGTTTGGGTAAAAGGAGAAATATGCTGCTTTGTGGAAAACCAGGGAGAACTGAACAATGAAACTGTGGGAAGTACAGGGGTGCAGGTGGACTACCAGGGCAACTAAAACCAGGGACCAAACACTATTCGGGGGGCTCTCTGCAGCTCTTGCTTCTGTCTCTCTTTTCTGGGTTGACTACCTTGGATTGGCTTCCTCTACACGGCCAGAAACATTGCTGTCAGCACTTCCTGAGTTCTGCATCCTACAACTTCTATCACTGGTGATGAATTAATTCATGCTTTCTCTGCTGAAAAGATAAAAAATGACCAGAGGAGGGTCTTATTGCCTCAGCTTGGAGATGTTGTCGATCTTTAGACCAATTTACTGTTCCCTGGGCGGGGGAGAGAGGAATGGGGTTCTGTGGGAACAGGGACATCTCCTCAGAGCCACTTGGCTCAACTGGGAGAAGAGCCTTCCCAAAGGAATGTGCTGAAGTTTACGAAAGGAGGTGCAACGGACAAATAGGACACCAGTTCCTCACTGTACTCGTTTGAACAATCTCTGTGCTATTTTCAGTGTTTTATAAGAAGAGCTTTAAAAGTTGGCCAAACTACGACGGTAAAATTAATCTTATAGTATTTTCTTCTTAGGTTATTTTACTTATATTCTTACCTGAAATATTTTCAAATAAACAACTGGGACGGGGAAATGAGAGTTCTGTCTTCTTGAAAATGAGCTCAAGCCCACAGGCTCAGAACCAAAGGAAATCAGCTTGGGCCTAAAACAAATCTCTCTTAGAAAGCGATCGTTCTAATCAAAATTAAATGAGCAAAACTAGAAGGTCAGCACTGTGCTTTTTCAGCTCACCGTTGCTTATTTTTACTGGCATTAGCTAAGAGTAAGGGTGATATGGCGAAAATAGTGACAGAACCAGAAAACCCACGTATTCATTTTTTAAATTTTTATTGCTGTTTAAAATCAGTGCAAACATAGTGGCTTTAAATAACGCCTGTTTGTTATCCACAGTTCCTGTGGCTCAGAAGTCTGGGCACAGTGCAGGTTAGCTGGGTTCTCTGCTTAGAGTCCTATAAGGTCAAAATGTAGGTATTAGCTGGGGCTGCCATTTTCACCTGGAGTTTGGGTCCCTTTCTAAGCTCATGGGTTGTTGGCAGAATTCATTTCCTTCTTGCCCCTTCCATGTGGCCCTCTCCATCTTCGAGTCAGCGTCAGTACCTGGAATCCTTCTCACGCTTCGAATCTCTCTGACTTCCCCTTCTGCCACCTCTCCCTTAGACTTCTTTTTTTCTTTTTGACCACTGACAGAAGAGGCTTTAAGGGCTCATGTAATTGGATTAGTTCACCTGGATAATCTTTTTATAAGGTCACCTATGCATATAACAGAATAACCATGGGAATGAATGACGTTTCATCACATTCACACCTCGAGGGGATTAGCGCCTGAAATCTCAGGAGTCATTGAAATGCTGCCTACTGCAATCTGGCTTCTGGGTTGGACTTCACCATGTGTTAGCTATTTAGCCCCCCGAGCCTCAGTTTCATCTTTGGTAAAAGTGAGTTTTAAAGCTACCTGCCTTCCTTACCTCACAGGGTCCATGTTAGCTTTAAACATAATAGCACATGCCAAACAATTTTCAATTCAGTTTTACAAACATTACTGTATTTCACTGGGGATACAAAGTTCCACGCACTTGGAGACTTTGAAGGCATATAAAAATGTAAGTTTTTGCTTTTATAGTAAATAGATTACTATGGGCTGAAAAATGCTGATATCTGATGCAAATAATTAATTTTATTATTTACTTCTAATTATGCAAAATCTGAAAATCACAAACCTAAAAACTGTAAGCAAAGCACCTCAAAGCCAATAAAAATTTTTATAGAGTTCTCTTGAAAGGCATGCACAGAGTCCAAGTAAAAATATATAGCCCTCTTAAAAGGGCTCCAACCCACATATATCAACTAAACTATGTATGTTGCCAAAAACAATGAAATCTCTTCCGATTATCTAATTGAACTTTAGAATTAATGTAGCATCAGATATGCAAATGATTAACTTTAGACTCTGATTACCGTCACCTCCATCCCCACCATCACAACCTTTTCTGTTACCAGCTACTTATTCTCAGAGAGCTCCCCCTTAAATTTAGTCAAACTTTTTCTTTTATGATCACCCGTTAATCTTCTTAGTCTTAGTATAAATTATCCTAAGTGCAGTAAATGGCCTGACTCCTCCTGTCCCTCAAATAGCTCCCTACTTGGATTACTGTTAGTTCAGGTCCTCTGAGAAGCAGATGCCAAGATGGGATTCTATGTGCATGAGATTCATTGAAGAAAACTTTGTGGGAGAAAATAGAGAGGGAGCTGAAGGAGGGCGGGAGGGCCAGCAGACCACTCTGCAGAACTGTTCCCTGTGAAGGAGAGAAAGGAGGAAAGCAAGGAAGAAAGGCCTTAAGATTTCAATTCTGAGAAAGTTTTAGCAAGGTTAATTGGGAGTCCTTAAGCTAAAGTTGTCCATCTGAGGAATCCTGCGTCCTCTAGGAATGGGCCTGCCTAGTAGCCCTGCTGTGCTCAGTCGTGGCAGAGAACAGCTCCAGAAAGCATGGCTTCAGAGCAAATGTGGTGATGAATTTCAGAGGCCGCAGCTGGGCCATTGGTCTAGTAAGCTTCCCGTAGTAACCACCATCATTACTATCTCAGCAATCGTTTTTTTGGTACATTCATGGGATAATGGCCTTCTCTTTCATGCCTTCAAATGTTAGGTCATTGAAATGGCTGATTATTCAAATTCATGTGGCATCTCTGACTGAATATTTCCCATTCATCACATTTTATTTTAAAAGACTTATGAATTAACCCAATTCGCCCTTACCATCCTGTTTGCTTCTTCTGTCTTCTCCCTATAAGTATTATTATTATAACGTATGCATGATGGCCTGGATCTAGAACCTCCAATCCAATAGTGATTAGGGATTTTTAACTGGAGAAAAACATATCAAAGGAAACTTCATTACTATTAACCAAGGTTTGGACCCCAAATGCTTTTGTGATTTTCATAATGGATGAAATGGACAATTGATCTGAATCACAAGGAATCCTTTTCCTTGGTGACTTGAAGTTGGACTGGAAGGCAATTTACATGATCTTATCTATGATTCTTTAGTTTGGTTCTGGCTTGTTCTTTTCCGTGTGCAGAAGAGTGGGGAAGGTATTCCTTACAGTGACCATATATTGTACAAATGAAACGGGAGCACAAAAGTCACGAGCAGGATGGTCCTGAGAAAACTGAGTTGTATAGTCATTCTAAGGCCTCTCCTCTCAGGATCCAGGGGGACTTGTACCTCTTACCTCACCAAGCATATGGGAAAGAAAGAGCAGTGAAGCGATTTAGAAGAGGCGTCTGAAAAGGAGTGATACAGAAAGATAGAAATTTTAGCTTTGTTTTTCTTCTCAAAACTCGACATCCCTTGGGACTCTTGGTTTACTTAGGTGTCTTTGCTCCAGAGCTCTTCCTCCCTGGGATGAGGATGGGTGCAAGTGGGGCGAGGCAGCCAGGGGTGGGGGGATTGTGCTCCCTTCAAGGCCCCTTTAGAATGATTTCTAGAGGATTATCAGCTTGGATCACAAGTACTTGGGGGATTCTTGGTGGTTTTCCAGGGTAAACAGGGCACATCTTCTTGGAAGGCACATTCCCCCCCACCCTCCCCAAAAAAACAATTTGAGAGGAAATTTCTTTTATATTAAATCAAACCCAGATAACAGAGGATTAGAATATAAAATTCATCTTGATTTTATAAATAAATTCTGAGACTTCAAATATATATTATTCTTGGAGGCCACTTTATACTTACGTTTAGATCTCCCTGAATTATTATTCACTGTTTTAAGCTGTTTGTTATATTTTGTCGGAAAAGTTTTAAAAGAACTACCCAAGGAATTAGAGTGTGTCCTCAACATTCTCTCAGCTCTTTTGTCTCTTTCCAAATTGGATCGAATGACATTGGACATTACCAGCTTCTTAATGGTTTTCACAGTGCTCTGAGGGCATCACTGCAATTGATCACTTAGCCTAGATTACCCAATGTGTGATAAGACTGAAAGCGGCAGCAACTCCCTATTATAGACAGAGATTAACGTTCAGTAGGTGTGGAGATGAGCCAGGATTTATTTCTTCAACAGTATTTACTGAGTGCCTTCTGTGTGCTGGGGCTGTTCCTTCTATATAGCAGTGAACAAGACAGATAAAGACCTTCCTTTCAGGGAACATAAGAGACCTGACAGAGGATGAGCATCAATACAAACTAATACGTAAGAATACAAATTAAATCGTTCCAACAGTGCTTTAACTTCTGGGATAAAAATAAAGCAGGAAAGGGGTCACAGCCTATTGGTGTGGGAGACAGTGATGGCTTCTCTGTGGACTTCACATTTGGCCTGAGACCTAAATAAAGAGAAGGAGGCAGTCAGATGAAAAAGAGGGAAGACTCCTTCAGGAAGTAGCCACGGTTAAGTGCAAAGAACCTGAGACAACGTGGCTCTTTGGAGGAACAGAGAGAAAGCCAGTGTGTGGGCCACAGTGGCTGAGGGTTGAGTGGTTGGAGAGAAGGCAGGGGCTAGACCCTATAGGGCTCCTTAGGTAACAGAAAGGAGTTTGGCTAATCTTCTAACTAGTGAGAAATTACTAGAGGGTCTTCAGACAGGGAATTTTATCACTGTCCAGATTAAGCCGTATAGTAAACCATCTTTTCCTGAATAAGTTGGCTAAAGAGGACAGTATGGCTATGGATATGCATGAAGATTAAGCAGAACATGGAAGAAGGCAACTAAAATGGACTTCACTTAAACATGAGAGGAAGAAACAACATGGGAGTGTTACAAGGATGTAAGGATAATGACTTTTGATAATCAACAAAATGTTACATTTTATTATGAAGAAACATGTTATGTATGTTATATATTCCAACAGAGATTCCCATGCAAAGTCATTGAAAAAAGTCTTTTATGTTTACAACAATAGGCCTTTTAAGACTCATAGAAATTTACATACCGAGAGCTTGATCCCCAAAGAGCTCAGACTTCATTGTATATAATACACTATGAAATTTTGTTTATTTATAATTTAACCTACTTGAGTCAAAAACAGAAGGAAGTTTAAGAAATATGGATAACCTTTAAAATAGCCAGCGTTTTTTTGATATGATAACGTCTTCGCCCTGGGGCATTTAAATGGGGTGGGGGAAACCACTCAGAGTGGAAAACACTGAAATCATGTTCCCAGGCAAAGAGAAGTAAAATAGGAAAACAAAAACAAAAATCACCGGCTCCACTGGAAGTTCAAGAAAGGCAGAGAAGAGCTTGTGCATTTCAGACCAATTTGCCTCAGCATGTGAATCATTTAACAGGAAAAAACACAGGCCTGACTCATCTTGAGCAGCTCTTTCTGTCCCTGCTGAGGTCCTTGCTTGGTGTGGCCCTGCCACTCCCCTTGCACCTTGCTTCCCTCCTCCTTTCTCACTGTAGAGAAACAGGAAGGGGTGTTGATTAAGACCAACTGTGGTTACAATTAAAGCAACATCAGATTTTTCTCTCTCCTGGGCTTGGAAAATGGTTTGAGGATCAAGGACCAGCACCTGGGTAGAATGAGAGGTAAATGAGAGGCAAGACGTCTGAAAAATGAACTCACCACCGGCATCTGACACTGGCCTCTACAGTGACCTAGGGCATGTCTGCCTTACAAGATCACATCAGTTCCTCCTGACCCTCTGGTGAGACTTTATCTCTTGTAACAGTGAGAAAACTGGGGCCTCAGCTGGGAAAGGGGCTTTCCCAAGACTGCAGGGTGAGTAGCACTTGAATATGGACCTTCTGACTCCTAAGGCTGTGCCATCCTCAATTCATCACGCCCTGAAGCAGAGGTTTCTCACACAGGGGAGTGTTGCCCAGGGTGGGATCTCCTAGCTCCCTGTTACTAGTTGTTTTCCCTCCTTTGCCTTTCATATATACCTCCTAGCTACCTTTAACTAGCTTCTGTAATGGGGTCGTTCCTTTTGTGACTGAGGTTGAGTTTCATTAAACTTGAAAATGGAGGAGGGGGAGAGAGAGGAGAGAGAGAGACATAAAAAGGGGGCTAGAAAGATGTATATTATGGTGTGTTCCCCACCCCACTCCAGATCCACAGAGAGAAAGTACTTAAAGAACATTATTGCCATCCACGAAGGGGCATAATGAGCTAAGTGGGTGTGACCCACTCTGAATAATCTTAGCAATGTCAATAAGCTACTTGAGACAACAAGTCACCTGCTGTTTCATCCAAGTTCCTTATCAGTCCTTGGCTTTGGGAAGAGAAACTTTCTGGAAGGATAAAGACCTTTGTGGAGTAACAAGGAGGGGAAGGTTTGTAAACTCTAGACTCTGAAACAAACTAGTAATAAATTGTCCCATAGGCTGATAATTTCTCCCTTAGGCTTCCTCTCTAACAGCTATGCAGGTCATGGTCAGAGATTTAATAATAGTAGCAAGAAAAAACACAACCCTTTAAGTATATTCACCATGAGTTAGCTCCAAACATACCCAAAATTCTCAGTGTCTTTCCAACTCGTGTGGCCTGTGATCCAGCAGGCAAGTGAAGTGGCTCTACTGAGGAAGTTCACACAATCATGTTGGCTTTGACTTCTTAGTGTATACAAATCTTTGTGTTCATTTTTATCACACCAACTGCTTAGTGTAGGATTGCTTAAATGGATTGGGAAATCTGACGATAACTATTAAACTAAATGAGTTCATCTTTTAGGGAACACACCTGCATATCTGGTCATTTTCCAGAGGCAATCAGAAACTTGCTTTGAGAAAGGGCTGGCATTTGTGAGAAAGTCAGGCTACTGGGATACGAATCCTCACGTTACCATTGTGCTGCTCTATGGTAAAGGGAAAATTACATACCCTTTCTGTGCCTCAGTTTCCTTGTTAAATATGGGTCTGATAACTGTGCCTATTGTGTAGTATTATTGTGAGGCCCGAGTGCAATAATATATAGTATACCCTGCCTGGCCTCTAGTAACTGTTTATTAAAATATCAATGAAGATATTGTAGATGTATCTTAACGTGTAATTGTGATTTTGTTTATTTAACCCCCGTATTCTAATTTAATAGAGTTTGCTAAACACAACCAAGTGTCCAGGATTTCAAGACAGTGGCTTCACTGCTCCCTCATTTTTATGCTGCTTCCTTTGAACAGGCCAAGCAAGTCCCAGTTGACTAACTCAAGACTGTGCAGCAGTGTGTATTATGCTGACTTCATCCTCATGTGCCCTGAGGGCTATCACCCATCAAATCAGGGAGCAGAGATGTGTGCTGATGGGAAATAAATGAGGAAGAACAAGAACAAAAAACATGTCATGAACTTACTGACAATGTTTGTTATATGAAAGAATAATTTTTTTCTCTATCATACTGTGAACAGGGGAGAAATATGTATATTTGCTCAGTAGCCATCTCGATCACTTCTCAGGTGAACTTGCAAGGTAAAGCTTTCTCAAGGTGCCTTCAAAGTACAGTGACATTTTTGCATTAAAGGTTTCATTACGAGTGCCAGACTGGGTCAGTCATGGCTGAAAGATATCGCCATCTATAGGCTAGTTGTTCATAATACAATAAATTTGCTTATGTTCTTGGTACCATTGATGAAGCAGAGCTCTTCAGGGCTTGAAATTTAGCAGAGAAGCTAAAGAGATAACCTACATCCAATCCTAGTGGGTTGCAAATTTCAGTGAGATAGCACTGAACTTTAGCATAAGCTCAAGCTTTGGGCCCAGTCAGACTTTCATCCTGGTTTAAAGTTCATAGCTGTGTGACGTTGGCATTGGTATTGAGCCTCTTTGTGGAAATTATTTCAGAAATAGGGGCAATAAAACCTTCCACTGAAATTGTTGTGAAGACTCAAGGCGATTGACATTACAATGATCTGTACCATAAATGCTCAATAACTATGAATGCCTTTGTTTTATTATTTCCCTGTCTCTTTCCTTCCAGTCTGTTAGTACTTTTGGGAGTCCAGCTTTTACAGGTCTAAATTATGTTACAAATAGCAAGTCAGTCACTGGAGGAGGCATAAGCTATTCGAGGCCTTTGATGCTTTGTGCTAAAATGAGCCAGAGCCAGTATAGTATTTATGCTTTGCAGCACATTGGTCAGCTCTTCCAGCAAATCTTGTTAGCTGAGAGCACGGGAGATACTGATGAGCGTTTCCCAATGAACATGGAAGCACTTTACAAGTATGGAAGTGCTTTGTAAATAGTCAAGGGCTCTAGGATTACATGGTATTACTCTCACTACTATCGGCACTTATCCCTTCCTTCTTATTTTACATTTATGGGTTAGAAAACTGATACCCAGAAAGAAAAAAAGTGATTTTTCCAAACATATTATCATCAGCTTCATTATCATAACAGCAGCAAATATAGTGCTTGCCTAGTGCCAGCTGCTGCTCTAGGCACTTTACACGTGTTAGTGGTAACTCACATAATCTTTATAACAACCAAGAGGTGGCTACTGTCATCCCCATCTTACAGATGAAGCAGAAGCACAGAGAGGTCACACAGCTGGTAAGCAGCTAGGATCTGAAGCTTAGCAGTCTGGCTCCAGGGTAATCATTTTGACAACAATGCTATACACATACACTTTGAAAAAATAAAACTTATCTCAGAAGATGAACACATTTCTCTTTTATGTTTAATCCTCTCTTTTTTTTCACTTCATAATACATTTTGATATAGTTATTAGTTCGCTTTTGAGAAGTTTTAAAGATTGAAACAATGCACATAAAATGTATTGGTTACATGAGAGGAAATAGCTGCTAAAGTCAACCAAACTAATCTAAAGATAGCTTTGAGATACTCTCCTGCTAGGGCGATGACAGCAGAGGTGAAGAGCAGAGGGGTGGTTTGTTCCAAAAGAAATACAAGTCATATCTTTTACAGTCTAGCTGAGGAGAGAAATGAAAATACAGTCCAGTCCAGTAGGAGCTGGGGAATAGAGGTGAGTTTGCACTTGAGAAGGTAAGGGTTTTAGGTAAGACATTGGGACTGAGGGTGGTCTCCAAGAACGGGAGAGGCTAATGAGCTGACAGGTGCTATTCTTAGGATGACCAAGGATCCAGATATAATGTTGGACGAGATGCAGAAAAAACAAAAACAAAAACCCCAAGCTTCTTAGATTGGGGAAGAAAAGAGTCAAAGAGCTACAAAGACTTACTTGTAATATTTTAGGGCTGCCATGTGGCAAAGGGATTAGATTTGCCTGTGTTGTCCTAGGGGACAAAAGTAGGGCAAATGGGTGCATGTGGAGGGAGAAAGATTTAAAACCGAATGGAGAAGACCCTTCCAGTATCAACAACAGTGACAGTAGAACAGCAACAATAACAGAAAGGACTGCTTTCCCAGGCATGTAGCTCTTGGTCACTGTAGACAGATGTTTAAGCAGAGGCTGGATTACTGGTAATGTTGTAAAGCAAACTGCAGACCAATAAATTTTGTATTATTTTCTCATTTCCTAAAACTTATATATGTATCACGTGCATACAAAAATACACCAAACTTATACATACATTTTGTATAATAACTGTTTCAGTTTTTTATGAACATAAATAAATTAGAACAACCTACAATATGTATATATTAACTTGGGAAAGCTCAGGACATTTTCTGAAGTCACAACTAAAAGTCCAGATTTGAATCCACCCCTGTCTGATGTAAAGGTCTAGTCTTTTTTTCAGAAAACCACAATCCTGAATTTCAGGGAATTAAGAAGGGAATGGGAAGACAAAATGTGGAGTCAGTAGGGATAGAATACTAAACTGTAAGAGATTAGGAGCTTCTAAAATAGCAAAGAGTCGACTTGGGGAGTAAGACTGAAAAGTGATAGGGCAGTGAAGTCAGTTGGAACTGAACTGTGACAAAGCAAGCTGTGGAGACAGAGCAGCCGGGGTGTGGTCATCCTGGCAAGTGGCAGATGTGGGATTAAGATAGAGTTGTTGCCTTTCTTTCTCTTTAAATTTAAAGCTCTTCATAATGAAAAAAACGTCCCCAAACCAATATTATGCTCATTTCTATCTTTTAAGCTATTTTTATTTTTAGGACCCTTTCATCCTCGGACAATATTTATTCTTTTGAAACAAAGTTTCTTCTCCTATTTTGCTATGTAAGCTAGAGGTCATATCTGTGATGAGGGAATAGAAGTGGTCCTGGCTACTTGGGTACAGAGTGGAGTCCAGCTGTGTTAGGCCAGAGTGGCCTTAGCAGAGTTAGGACCTGACATCATTATTTACACAAATATGGTCTGCCTCCAAGACAGAGTGAGGTGTTTTATGACCACAGGCTTTATGAGTTGTAGCTATAAAATAATCAATCTTTTAAAGCAAACATACCACAATGTCTGCATTCAAATGCAAATTGTCCTTTGGATCTGTGACCTTGGGGAAATTTTCACTCATACTGGCAAAACCATATCTAAACTCTTCACTGGAAACATCCTTCTGATCCAGCTTATCTCTCTCACACACACGCATTATTTTAAGGTACACTTTTTTATTGAGGTAAAATTGGTGTATGATATTGTTTGGTTCTTGTGTACAATATTATAATTCAACATCTGTATACATTATAAAGTGATCACCACTGAAAGTCTAGTTACCATCCATCACCAAGGTACCCTTTATTTTTAACCAAAAATGTTTTATCTTGCCTGATAATCAATTTTATTTCCTAGAGGACTGACTTTGAATGCCTCTGGCTATCATAAAAAGAAGACCCATCATTAGAAGACAGTTGTTACCACTGAAGAGCAAAAATAATGGGGTGCTGACACTGGCAATATCCTTAGCACGAGAGAATAGCCTCCCAAGATGTTTTTTGAAGGATATAAATGTATAATTGTTAACACACTTATACAATAAAAAGAACAAATCCACTTCATATCCCAACTTGTTTAGGATACTTTCCATGTTACCACTTCATTTCTAATGTATGGTCACAGCCTACTGTCACTCCTCACACTGAACACACATGCTAATTAGCTCAAAAGCAGGCATACCCAGAGGTAAGGAAGATCTACGGTAAATATCGTGTGAAGGTATGCAAAAGAGTTACATTTATATACTATTGGAAGAAGTTTAAATTGGAAAAATTCTGGGAGGGTAAGTTGAGAATATAAAAAATAAAAATGCACTTGCTATTTTATTACAATTTGAGTTCTTTGTTCTACAGGTATGTTCACAATTATGCACAAACATATGCAGATTAGTTCATTACAGTATTGTTTGTATTAAGAAAATACTAATAAAACCCCCAAATATACAATAGGAAAACTGATCAATAAATTATGGTATATCTGAAGACTAGAATGAAATACAATTGAAAGAATAAAATGGTTTATATATGCAGATCTGCAAAAACATATTGTTAAATAAAACAACCAAATAAAAAATCATTTATATTTCTCAACTTAGGAAAAACTATATCCCTTATATGCATATTTATGATAAATACCTGGAAGGGTACATAAGAAAATGTGATGGCAGTTACACTTGGAGAATAAAATAAGAGGTCTGTTATAGGTGAGAAAATAACTTGTATATTCTCTTGTGTGTTTAAATAGGTGTGGTTGAAAACAAGATTTGATATTCTTTCAAAAGTGATGAACTAAACTTTTTTTAAAAAATATATCTTTATTGATTTCAGAGAAAGGAAGGGAGAGAGAGAGAGAAACATCAGTGATGAGAGAATCGTCATTGATCGGCTGTCTCCTGCACTTCCCCGACTGGGGATCGAGCCCGCAACCCGGGCATGTGCCCTGACTGTGAATCGAACCCTGATCTCCTGGATCCTAGGTCGATGCTCAAACGCTGAGCCATGCTGGCCGGGCTGAACTGAACTTTTGATTCTTGCTCTTTGGGTATACTTGGATGGGGAATGTGCTGGGGATTACTGAAAACAGCGATGTCATAGCTCTTTATTTGAAGGTGAAGTATTAAGCCTAGAAGAAAGATACTCTGCATCAAACCTTTTACTCTATCTGACCTCTTTTACTTAAAAACAAAAGAAAACAAGAAACCGTTGTTTTTGGACACTTGACCAATTATTAGCCTTTGGGGGCCAAGTGAGTTTTCTTTAAAAGTAAAATAAATATGCCTGGTACATTGTCAGGTGGTAATTCTTAAGGATGAGTTAGTCTCATTAAATTGCCTCCCTTTCTTACAGCTCATGGAATAGTGAGACACTGCCTTTATGAGAGCTCTAACGAAGGAAGAAGAGAATATTTTTAGAGGGGACTTTTGAAGGAATTTAGTGTTTTCTATAGATCCACTGAGGACCTTGGGGTAGGGGAAGGGAGGGCAAGAAAGAGAGTGGGGAAGCTGGGTGGGAGGACCCCAAAGGCCAACTTTGACCCTAATATAGTTTTAACAACTGTGGGTTCTGGGGAGGAAGGCTCTTATGAATTTTACTGGCTCCTGTTTTGGAATGAGTGAACAACTTCTTGTTTGTGGAGTTAACACTTGCTTCAGAATGTGAAATTGTTTACTTTTAATTTATTATTATTGTCATTATTATTTTTGCTATTGTTATTATTACTCTTTATGGATTACTTAAATAAGTACATTTAAAATGTTTTAAATCCTTACTCCAGGTGTTTTACATGAAGTATTTCTAAACATAACAACCATTTGGGATGGCTAGGTCTAGCTCATTTTATAGATGAGAAAACTGAAGCTCAGGGAGGTTAAGTAAGGTGTAAGCAGGAAGGTCAAGATTTGACTTTTTCCCCCCAAGCAACTGGAAGCAGAAGGCAATGGACCAGGTTCCAGGGGCACGTAGCTTGACCTAGAGGCTGCAGAACATGAAACCAGGGGAGCCCCACAGACAGCAGAGGTGAACTATGTTTGAGGGCAGGGAAGACTTAGTGGTCTGCTCATCATGAAACAGGGTCTGGAGAGAGGTAAATATCACTGCTTGAATGAGTCCAGAGATACCCTGGAAGGGAGGAAGAGGGGCCTGAGAAGTTTCTGGAAGTTCTTACAGTTACAGCAGCTTTACCTATAGGGAGACAAGCTGGGACCGCTTCAGAGTGTGAAGTAGGGCTAGTACTTTCACTATTGTCCGTATTTTTCATTCTTCCTCTTCTTATTTTACCCATGTTAGATGTTGAACATTTCTTGCTGCTTAGTAAGGCTAACTCTAAACCCTAAGGCTTCATTTGTTGATATAATTCCTATAGAAATTTGATAAGGTTTTCAAACAGCATTCCATAGGTTTTCCATCATGTTCCCTGTCCTCATTATTTCACAATCTGGTTTGAAATTACTGTCTGTCTTAGAGTTTCAACAGAGAGAGAGGTATCACACTCAGGGTACATGGAAAAGAACAAGCCTTAAGTGGCAAATGGTTTCCCCGTATAGTTTCTAGTTCAGAGAAGCAGAAGTATCCAGTTTTCATGTCTTGTATTTGGAGTGAGTTGACTTTAAAATCAGATGATTTTTCTCTTTCATCTCTAATAAAAAGCGGTGCTTAGAGCAATGTGTTTACTGGTAACAAATTCCACCCATGGGTGTGGTGAAAAGCGGAGCGTTTGTGGACTGTGCAGCTTCTGCTATTGTCTACAGCATTTCCTCTCTTGTCTCGGAGGTTCGTGCTTTCCCAGGCCAGGGCTGTTGCAGGTCCAGATACGTGGCTGGGCTTTCTTACTCCAAGGATGAAGAGGTGGGGTGGGGGTGGGGGGTTGTGGAGCTTTCTGGCAGGGATTCCTTTGTGGGGAAAGTCTGTCTTTGAAAAGAAAGTAAACTGGGGCAGCAGTCTCAGTTAAATAAATGATTTCCTTGTTGATGGAGGTGAAGAAAAGACGAATAGCTTCTGGGGAAAGAAACTGCGAGGATACAAGGGAAGGAGAAAAAGGGCTTAAATATCATGAAAGACTTACGAGACGGATGAAGTGTAAAGGCAGATAATTTGTTTTTTCAGTTTGCCCTGGTGATAGAAAGATAATCTTTTCTTATTAAAGCAATAAAGCCCCAGTGTCTGTTCTGCTCTGGGGGCACCAATGATTACACGAAGCCCCTAAAGAAAGTTGGCCAACTTCCCTGAGTGTTCTAAACCTCATCTTGTGGTGAGAGGCCTCAAAATCATAATAGCAAGAATCAACACTTGTAGTGTACGTGCAAGAGATGGTGCCCTACAGAGGATTATGTCCGCTATGGGCATGTTTCTCTGTAGATGTTGTATGGTATCACAGCAGTTCACCTGATCTTTCTTTCTTTCTTTCTTTCTTTCTTTCTTTCTTTCTTTCTTTCTTTCTTTCTTTCTTTCTTTCTTTCTTTCTTTCTTTCTTTCTTTCTTTCTTTCTTTCTTTCTCTCTCTCTCTCTCTCTCTCTCTCTCTCTCTCTCTTTCTCTCTCTCTCTCTCTCTCTCTTTCTCTCTCTCTCTCTCTTTCTCTCTTTCTCTCTTTCTCTCTTTCTCTCTTTCTTTTAAAAAAAATATATCTTTATTGATTTCAGAGAGAGGAAAGGAGAGGGAGAGAGAGAGGGATAGAAAAATCAACGATGAGAGAGTCATTGATCGGCTGCCTCCTGCATGCCCCTGACTGGGGATCGAGCCTGCCACCCGGGCATGTGCCCTGACCAGGAATCGAAACCCCATCAACTGGATCCTAGGTCGACGCTCAACCGCTGAGCCACGCCCGGCAGGGCTCAGCTGATTTTTCTTAATAAGCCATCTTTGAGAAAAACTCAACCTAAACAATGGAAAAATATACATATTTATCTGCCCATTTAATTTACATATGGCAACATCAACACACACCACAGAGTGGTTTAGAAATGAACAGCAGCTTGTGGTCTATTCCAGTCCATTAGGGTTATGATAAATGTGATCTGGGGAATGCTAGGTCTGGGATGCTGTGTTCACGTGTTTGTTTCTTCCTGCTGTCTGGGCTTTCACTCGCCTGCTGATCTGTCTAGGTGGCAGACTGGTGGGTCACATCCTATACTGTCTGGGTTTTATGGGTCACTTTCTTGAATCACAGCTGATTTCTCCACTTACGAGAATTCTGTCTTCTTTGGCAATTGTTCAAAATGCAGCATCTCAAATGCAGACTCTTTAGCTGTATTTACATGTCTTGTGCACCCTATTTCTTTTCTTGGCTTTGAATTCTCCAGGTATGCTGGAGGAGTGTGTGATCCTCTGTTACTCAAGGGTGAGTTGCAAATTGTCTTGACCAGGTAGGTGCCTTCACAAATTGCCTATGACTGGGGCTGTGGTGGGAAGAGCTTTAGAGACATTTGTGGCTTTTGATGGACAGGAACAGTTTCCTTCTGAGAGTCAACGAATCTGTAAACCCCTTCAGCCTTTTGTGAGTCCCTTGTTGCTTCCATGACTGCTCAGTCACACTGAATGCTGTCTTCCTGCTATTTTGTTAAGATTTTGCTATCCAAAGCATAGATACATAGAACAGACTGACAGCTATCAGAGGGAAGGGGGTTGGGGACTGGGTAAAAAACTGAAGGGATTAAGCAAAATATGTACATATATGACACACAGACACAGACAACAGTGTGGTGATAGCCAGAGGGAAAGAGGGGTGGGGGGAGGTAGAAGTGGGCAAAGGGGGATAAATAGAGACAGAAAGAGGCTTGACTGTGGGTGGTGAGTGCACGATGCAGTGTGCAGATGATGTTTTATTGAGTCGTACGCTTGAAACCTATATGATTTTATTAACTAATATCATTCCAATAAATTCAATAAAAAAAGGAAAAAAGATTTTTAAAAACCATACCAATGTGTAGTCTCTCTGTCTCGCACATACATAGTTATGAATGAATCATAAACATGAAAAGTAGAATTTTGGATTTTAGCTCTGAGAAAAATCCACATTACTGACAAAAACTGGTATAATATATCTAAGAGTAGAATTCATGAATATTCTGAAGCACTCACTAAGTGCCAGGAACATTTTACCAGCATTTTCTCATTTAACTTTTTAACAACTTTTAGAGATAGATAGATGTGCCTTATATTAGAGATGAGGCAATGAGGTTCTGAAATGTGAAGTAGCTCGCCAAGACCACTGTCACCTGACATCCCACACTGCTTATCCTCTGTGATGGACTTGGACTAATTTGCAGCTGCTTATTGCATTTAATTCACAACCCTGCTTCCATCATAGTGAAAACAATAATAGTCACAGATCATGACTATCTGCTACAGCCTTTGGCCAAGGCCATTTGATTCAGAGTCAAAATCTCCTATTTGTATAGTGTTTTTACTTTGTCAAAATTCAATAGGGACAGTTTTCACATCTGCAGAAAATCAGACAGATTTTTCTCTATTTAATATAGTGATATGTCAAATTATTAGTTTGATATATGTTAGTCAGTCTCTATGCCTTTCCTTCTCTGTTTCAAATAGAGAACTTAAAAACACTTAGATGTCCCTTTCAGCAACAGCTACTTAATGAGAGAGTGGAGATGAGAATTCATGTCCCTAACAGAGAGTCCACTGTCCGATCTAATGCACCACACAATGGGGTGTCTAATCTGTCTAAAGACATGGGTTTCTCCTCTATTAATAGCCCTTCTATTAATAATGCTCAGTGGCAGAATATGCCAAGCTCTTATTGTTGCTTTGGAGAACTGAAAATGTTTTCAAAGTTCTATCTAGAGGTCTTTGGAGTTTCTTAAACCTGTTATATCATTAGCATTTGAAACTATGACAGAAAGGAAGGAAATAAACATGCACTGAAAATATATTATTTGCTACACATATCAGTAGGCACTTCACATAGAATACCTTTGTAAGCTGATATTAACTCCACTTTACAAGGGATAAAAGGTCAGAGAAATTAGTAATTTTCCCCAAAGGTAGAGACAGGACAGTCTAAATCTAGTCTGTCCAATGCTAAAGCCTTCTTACTTTCCATTACCTTGCCGCCATCCAGTTTGAAAATACAATGTAGTCTTTCATGTCTGGCCCACCTCAACAAGAAAATTGGTCACTCATTGAAGTAACTCACACTATAAGTAAACATCCCTTTTCCTCCCACGAGCTTCCCAAGGTTGGAAAGAGGAACACTGGTGGTCTGCTGAGTCTAGGAATGCTGCCCACAGTAGTCTGAAATCAGAGGATAACACTCAGATCACTGCATCTGCTTTTCTGAGATGGTATCTCTGATCTTGTGTATCTTGTTAAAGTGTTTTTTGTTTTTTTTAAAAACATATCTTTATTGATTTCAGAGAGAGGAAGGGAGAGGAAGAGGAAGAAATAGAAACATCAGTGATGAGAGAGTCATTGATCGGCTGCCTCTTGCACTGCCCCCCCACGCAGGGATCTAGCCCGCAACCTGGGCACGTGCCCTGATCAGGAATCAAACCGGGATCTCCTGGATCATAGGTTGATGCTCAACCACTGAGGCACAATGGCCGGGCAAAGTGGTTTTTTGTTTTTTTATGATAGAAATTTTCAAGCATACACTAGAGAAAATAATATAATGAAAAACTGGTACCTCAACTGGCTTTAATAATTTCTGTCCTAATTTTATGCTCTGTATAATATTGACATAAATGATGATGTGTGTGTGTTTGGTGGTGAGTAGATAACGGATTGTATGCTTTTACCTTTTAGGTCTTAGTGCTTACCCTGCCCAATATGAATATTTTTTTTCTTCCAATACAAAGTCTTAAGGGGTTACCTGCAGTGGCATTTAAAAGAGCACAATATGAGAGAAAGCAATAAATCAGCTATCAAAACCAGGTACAGTAGGGATATAAATATTTCACCTGGAAAATAAAGCAATGTATGGAGGAGAGTGTGAAGACTACGAAGATTAGGGGCGTGAAAACAAAAGGCCACTTGGAGCGAATCTGTTGGCACAAGTGCATGTGTGACTGGTTCCATTCAAGGTTGGGAAGGACCGAGAAAGGGCGGAGCCGTCCGGAAAAGACCACTGGACGACCCGAGAGACACAGTGTCCTTTGCTACGTGGAGTGTCTGCCTTATGCATTATAGCTCATCTGCCCTGAGAGTAATGAGTCCTAAGGAAAGAAATCTGTTATGCTGTCATTTTTCAATTATCTGCACAAATGCTCGGGAACAGAGGTATGGATTACAAAAGACGAGAGAGAATTAAAAATCATTTGTATTTGACTCGGGAAGGCATTGCTGTCCTTACGTTTGTCTAGGGGGTGTGTATCTATTCTGAAAATTTCCTTTAAGTAGGCAAGGAGGCTGTTCTGTCACAACCAGGCCCTTTGGGAGCTGTTTCTTGTTCTGCCAATCCCCAGCCACCCCCCTACCCCGCCTCTCAGTTGCTCTTTCTCTTTGTCTTTGTCTCTCTCTCTCTGGTGTTACCTTAATGACAGGGTTTCAAAAGGTCCTGGTCCTTACATACTATAAGCACACATTTAAAATATGGACAAAGTTACAACTAAGCAGATGAGATTCTAAGAGTTAAGCTGGAATTTTCCAAAACAATTCAGTTAACAGACTTGAAAGCAATTGTCAAGTCTGTCCTCAGATACAATTACTGAAGATGTTGGACACATACCCCTTCTGGCCCATTTTATTTGTCAACAGGGCTTCCAGCTCTATCAATAGTTCCCCTCCAGCTCCGGTTTTCATGTGATAGTAGGTCTATTCCCCCTCATCTCTCTCTTCTGTCTGCCGGCCCCTCCCACACTGGTACTAGGAAGGTGTGTTTCTTTTTCCTGATATTGTTTTCACAATAAGTTGTGGGAAGTGAAAATAAGGTTTGCTTTAAGAGCATAACTGAGTACACATACAGTTGTCTATATTTATGCATCCAGTGCAGGGAGGAAAAAACTTGTCTTTACTTGCCTATAAATTCAAAATACTCCCTGCCCCCTCAATCCTCTGCTTCACTTGTGTAGACCTGGCATGATTTTATCTGAGGACTTAATCTATCAAAAGAGTCAAGCATAGGACTTAAGATATAGTGATTTTCCCATCCTGAATCACCCAGTACTGTTTGTATTTCAACACTTCTGTTTTTTTGTCACATGAATGCATGTGACTTGCCTAATCATTTGTTCTACTTTTAGTTCAAACGGTGCAGTCACCCTGCTTACAGGGCGATACAAAATAATACCAAAAAGTCTTCCTTTGCACTGGAGAGCATTGCCTCTGTGTTGGTGAAATAATAAATATAATGGCAATAATAACAACCAGTATTTGTTGTGTGCTTACTCTCTACCAGCATTGTATTGAGTGCTTTACTTGCATCGCCTCATTTTGTCCTTACAATCTCTCTATGAGGTAAATTCTGTTATAATCCTCACTTCACAGATGGGGACACAGGCTTAATAGGGTTAGTTAACTTACCTCACAGTAGGTAAGGGGGGCGGGGGGGTTGGGATTTAAGCACAGGTGGAATGACTCTGGAACACAAGCTCTTACACACACACACACAGAAGTGCTGAATGTAGATTCCTCAGTGTGTGAGTGAAGCTGTAGTGCTAAGGCAGGGATAGCGATAGTCAGAATAGGCTCCCTGGGGAATATCAGTTTGAAGGAGATGGGAAACTAGTGGTAGAGAGGAGAGGAAGGGGTTAGTGGGTAAGGTACATAAATGTAGTGGAAGGGACTGAAGGTCCAAGAAAGAAGTTGGGGAGAGGAGATGACAATGGAAGCGTCTCTAGGCTACAAGTCACTTGAAGAGAAGTGGTGGTCTATTGCTTTGCTTTTAGTAGCAACATGCTATCATACAGACTGATGGGAGTCTATATAATATATTGTTTCTAGAGACTTCCATCTCCCTGATTTGTTAGAATTGGTGTCTAACCTCCTTTCCTGACAAATTTGAGAATTTGTCTTCCTGTTGCATTTTTCTTCTAAACATCCAAGACTCATTGAAGGAAGTGAAACCCATCTATGCTTTTGATTTTGGTGACTAAGATTAATTTTCATATCTTACTACTAACTTGTTTTCAAAGTCTCACTTGAAAGCACAATAGGTATGTATATAAAGACAATAACCTTGAAAGTATGAAGGTGTTCTCTATAGTTAGTCCTATGATATTTTATGATTTAACATGTACCTGGCATATGTGATAAAAGGGTTTATCTGCTATGGTTTTATTGGAACAGATAATTTATCTTTTTTAAAGGTACATTTAACCTTGGTGCCAGGATATTTGATATCAAGGTAAATGCAGCACTTAATGTCTAAACAGGAAAGAATAATCTTTGCACATAGGAAATATGCTATACAATTGCATTGAGGGTTGAATCATGTTTTGAAATATATTTCATAATATAAAAACTAGCATATTTAAAAATCATTTTACCAAACTCTTTAATAAAACTAGTTTTCCTTTAAAATCTTGGCCTATTTTACTTAGGACAAATTATTATGCTTTTAATTGTTAAGCATTCTGATCCTATGAATTCTTTTCATGTTTCATTGTAGTCATATAAAACCTTTTACTTCAAAGAAAAAATGTTATGAATTTATAGCACATTTAGAATTTAAAAATCTGTTTCCTATTTTGTTGATCAAGACAGAGAAGCATTGATTGTGAATACAGAACATGCTATGTTGAAAAGAAAATTAAGGATCCTGATGTTTTTCTGCCAGATAGCACAAAAACTAAGAAGACCACAGGAATTTTTTAACGTTATTAACCTCTTGAAAATGTGTAGGTCATATAAAGGACAAATGAATGTTTTGGAGAGACTGAGAATGCCAATTTTAACAGACTGTCTAATCACTGTAGATAAATATTTGTGTTCCTGGGGATTATTTGATTTTTATCAAAGCCAATTGAATTGGAAACATGGCATGTATTAAGTCATTGGTACTTATTGCCTAATTCTTTTTCCCATAGAAATTTCTATCCACTGAAAGAGCACTAAATCATCAGTTAGACATACCATGTAATGATCCTTATCATATCCAGACAAAATAAAGGCCTTTTAAGAAGCTACTTCACAGACAACTGCATAGCTTTCCTTACAGTAACTTGTTAAACAAATGATTACCAAAGCTATTGGGTCAATTGCTTACACCAGTTTAACAAGAACAATTCCAAGATATCTAGCCCATTCCACATTCCATGTGACTATGGTATCTAGAGCTTGGAAAATATCCAGGTCACTCACAGTGGCTTTTCTTAAATACTTTATGGACACTAAATTTTAAAAGAAGGTGATAAAATTAGGTCAATTCTATAAACAGTCTCAATTGTGCCTAAAAGTTGTTTAAAATTATCCAATTCTGAAAACACTGCAGATTTAGCTCCTATCTAAATTGGAGTTGGCAAATGCATAAATCCTAATTATTGACTTGGAGATTTATTGTATCGAGTGAAGCAGATGTACTAGGAATTTTGTATACTGCTCCAACAGAGGGGATATTGTGAGTTGGAATAATTAGCTTTTAAAAATATGTCACAGTAACCACTCCTTTATGCTTACAGTCATGCTATGAGTGGGGCAGACATGGAAGAAGAAAGATTTAGAGTAAAAAGAGATAGGGAAGACAGGAGTTGAATCAGACTAGGAGGACTTTGGCTGGTTGGGGTCAATTCTGTGGTTGTTAATAAGGCAGGTAGGAACAGTAGTTGTGATAAGAGTCAGCACACAAGGGGTCAAGTTCAGGAGAAGCCAGGGAGAAGACCAGTTGATACTCCAGGTCTCTGTTTTTTGTAAACAGAGTCTGGAATCCAGAACTTTGGAGCTAAGACAAAAATCCAAGATCAGAGACTTCAGAATACCAAGTCAGTAACCCAGAAAAAATCTGGGTAACAGAACCAGGGACCTGGATGTTAGCACTAAGAGACAACTAAGGCAAATACTTCCACATTTCCTGCTTAGAGTCCAAACTTATGAAGGGATGAGCCAAGTAATCAGAACTGATTTGAGATAATTTACTATTTGTATAGTTGTAAACTGGAAAATAGATTATGAAGGACTAAAAATTCTGCCTAATCAGCATCTACATTGTGAAATTTACTAATAAAGTTTCCTAAATCAGAAATGAAAATATGAGACAGACCATTAGTGCCGGATCTTGGAGTTCAAGTTAGTTGCTGGAGAGGCCAGGGTTAAAAATTAACTTCAGCATTGGGTGATGGTGGTGGCAATAGCCAGAGGGTTTTTTTCTTTGGATGATGAAACTTTTCTGCAGAGGACAGTGGGGCAGGATGGTGAGTCACCCAGCGTGGGCTGCTGTGAGGCAGAGAATTATGTGGGTTAGCATGGGAGGCACATGAATAGATGGAAGAAATATAGAAAGCACCATCTTTCTTGTGATTTCCTTTCTTCCACAGAGTCAGCTAAGTCACAGTTCCCCTGAGGAGGTCTTTTAATTGGTTAACAACATCTTATGCTATCCCTTTGAATTTTTTAGTAAATAAAAAGATATGTTGACAATAATAGCCACACAAAAAAAATAGTAATGATATATTGATCCCTCTTATGGGTTAAATTGTGTTTTCCAAAAAGATATGTTGAAGTTCTAATCCCCAGAAGTTTGGAGCTAAGACCAAAACTCAAGAATGTGATTTTATGTGAAAATAGGGTCCTTGCAAACGCCATTAATTGAATTAAGATGAGGTCATACTGAAGTAGGGTGGGCCCTTACTCCAACATGGCTGGTGGCCTTATAAAAGGAGGAAATTTGGACACAGAGACATGCACAGTGGGAAGATGGCCATGTGGAGACAGAGACACACAAGCAGAATGTCATTAAAGGCGGAGGCAGAGATTGGAGTGATGTGTACATCGGCCAAGGAATGCCAAGGATTGCTGGCCGTCATGGAAGCTAAGAAAGAAGCACGGAATAGATTCTTTCTCCGAGCCCTCGGGAGGAATCCACCCTGTCTATACCTTCATCTCAGACTTTCAGTCTCCAGGACTATGAGACAATTCGTCTCTATTGCGTTAAGCCACCTAGTTTGTGGTATTTGTCACAGCAGCCCTGGGAAACTAATATGGCCCCCTCTCCATTCCTCTGTCTCCTTCTCTCCCACTGTTTTCCCTAATTAAGACCAAATTGCTTTTCCTACCACTTGTGATCTTTCTGCCCAGAAAAATCCTCCTTCTTTTCTTTGTCTACCTATTTAAAAATAATTAAAACATTTTTATTTTGACTATGAAATATAGCAAGTCTACACAGAAAATAAAATAACAGACATTCATTCTCTCAGTATCTACATTTATCAGGTGACTTTTTTGTGTGTGCCACATTTGCTTCAACTCTCTCCTTTTTACCCTAAAAAGGAAATATTAATAGAACTGAAGCCTCTTTTCTCCCTACACTCTTCTACTTCCAGTTCTCCACAGAAATGGTCATTCTTATTTATTCTTATTTATTTTTAAAGTAGCCTCAAGAGACCTGGCCAAGTGGCTCAGTCAGTTGGAGCATTGTCCCATATACCAAAAGGTTTTGGGTTCGATTCCTGGTCAGGGCACGAGAGAAAACCAATAGATATTTCTCACACTGATGTCTCTCTCTCTCTCTCTCCCCCACTTTTCTCTCTCTCTCAAATCAATAAAACATATCCTCAGGTGAGGACAAAAATAAAATAACATAAAGTAGCCTCAAGAACATAACGCAGGCCAACTTAAAAATTCTATCTCCTGTTCCCACAATATTTCCTATACAGCTTATGATAAAAAAAAGCAATGATTATATTATTTTGATTGCAGCCTTTCTATAAGAAAAGAAAATGGCCATTTTCAATCATTATCTGGTGCCAACACAATGTCTAGCTCTTTGTCAAACAATTTTAATTACATAATGCCTACACAAAAGCATTTAACCCTCACAAGACAGCCTAGTGCACAGTGAGGACTAGAATTGTTCTTTCCCCCCCTGAAACTGAAACTTCACGAATTTCACTTGTGTGATGTGGTAAATTATATTATTTGTCGGTGGTATACTGTTGGTGGAGTACATTTCCCCGCTCTCCCTGATGTAGAATTTGGCCATATGATTTGTTATGGTCAATAAAAAAGTAGGCAGAAGTGACAGTGTGTCAGCCCCGAGCTGAAGCTTTAAGAGGTTTTGTGTTTCTGCAGTCCACTTTGTGCTTCTACCAGTCACCAGGAAAAAACATACTCTAAGTAGTTGCTGGTCTCAGAATGAAGAGACATGTGGAGCCAACCGGACTGCAACCTGAAAGCTGACCATAGTCAAGCCTAGCAGAGCCCCAGCAAGTTTATAGACTTGTGAGCAAAAATAAATGCTTTCTGATGTAGTTACTGAGATTTGGGGTGGGTATCACACAGCATTAATATAGTGGGAACCTCAGTAATACACCTAACTAGTTAATGGCAGAGCCAGACTAGAACACATTGTCTGACTAGTCATCCAGTCTTTCTACTAAATTATTCTGCTATTTATTTACACATTAAGCACATATTTTCATGCATTTACTATGGAAAACAGCACAGCAGCAACAACGCCAACAGACTATGGTCTCTGTCCCCGCAAAGAGCATATTTCTAGTGAGGGAAACAGACAAAAACCAATAAATACAAACCATCATAAGGTGGCAGACTCTTCTAATAGCACATGTGTTCTTCTGAGGAAGCGTAATGGACGGGGTGAGGGACAGGAGATGACAACCTTTATGGTGGCAAGGGTAGGAGTCTCTGAGGTTCTAGGGAAACTAGAAAAGCACCTCTTTCTCTTCCTCAAATGGTCTCAGATTATGGTTTCATTTTTTTTCATTTTCCTTTATTTATGTTGTGTCAGCCCAACTACGTGCTTTTGCTTTAGGCTAACCACTTAACCTTGGCTCGCATCCTGTGTGTTCAGAAAGCTATTGGGGTGTTTTATAAGTTCTTAGAGAAAGGCTGAAAAAGGCTTCATTTTCCCTTTTCCAAAGTGAACAATTACATCCTCTCACTAGAACAACAAACTGAGGTCGTAGGCTCTGAATGAAGTCTGATTTCTCTCAGGTGAGAGGTATTCTCTATACGGAAAGCGAAGAGAAAAATGTAGCATGAGCAATACTGTAGGGACTGTGGTCAGCATCGAGCTTATAAAGGCCTTTGTTTTTCATGTTTTGATTGGCCCTGTGAGAAGCCTGGAGCAGCTCACACACCCATCTGTATCCATATAAGTGGGGCCGAAAAGTGCTGACACAGAATTGCAGATCAGGGCCTGTGGCTTGCCAGGGTAAACTTGCGTAATGCACTGTACATCCCTCCTAACAACAGTGGTTCTTTTGTCACCTAAACAGAGGCTTTTAAGAACATGAGTCATTAAAAAGAGCTTTAGAGAAGCAGGCAGCATTTTTCAATATTGTGGCTGTAGGCGATCCCCATAAAATATCAGAAGCTCCGGAAGAAGTCAGGCATTTCATGAGTAACTAACAATGGATTTAGAATCATAACATAAATTGATTAGAAGCAAGTAACATTTTAAAATATAATTTATCAATGTCAAAAGAAGCCCATTATTGTGGAGAACTGAATAAAGATTAACCAAAATATTTTCTTGAATGTACATAAATATATCACAAATAAGAATAGTTTCAGATCTTAAATTGGCCCGGGAATCTCTAGCTTACTGATAAAAAGCACAAATTCAAAGAAACTAGCTTTAGGATTTCGTTTTCTTATTTTTTAATCCATATAAAAGTAGAACTGCAGGAATAAGCAGGGAAAATAGTCCTTATTCCAGAAAGTGTTCTGGTTAACATTTTAATGCTGTTTCTGCTAACATTTTCTCTACAAATACTTTTTACATAGTTGAGCTCATACAATACATGTAATTTTGTTTCACGCATTTTCTTTCACTTTTGTTATCTGTTAGGAGCGATCAGAGGCTGGCAAACTGTGGCCCAAATATGTTTTAGCAGAACAAAGTCATACTCTTGTTGACAATATTGTCTATGGCTGCTGTCATGCTACATGGCCAGAACTGAGTAGTTGCAACAAAGTCTAAAATACTTGCTCTCACCCTTTACAGAACCAGTTTGCCAAACCTTTGGCAGATTATTAGTCACATGTGCACAACAGTCTAAGGATCTTATAAACATACACCAAAAGTTTCTGTACCCATCGACACTTTCATCAGCATTTCTCTGATAAGAATACTTGTTTGCTTGTGAACATATATAAACCAGCTATGTACATAATTATATAATTTTTATATTACATATAAATCAGCTATAAAAATTATATATAATTTTATATAATCTTGGAATTTAACAGATATAGACTAGTAATGTATCTCTTTTATGCTATAATTTTTATTTATTTGAGTAGCAGCAAGACAAAAGAATTCCCTCTTTTAAAAAAAAAAATATGTTTTTATTGATTCTAGAGAGAGAGGAAGGGAGAGAGAAAGAGAGAGAGAAAGAACATCAATGTAAGAGAAACATTGATCTGCTGCCTCCTGCAGGCACACCACCGGGGACTGAGTACGCAACTGGGCATGTGTCCTGACAGGAGATAGAACCAGTGGCCCTTCAGTGCATGGGATGAAGCTCAGCCAACTGAGCCACACCAGCCAGGGCTCCCACTGTTTATTAAGCACTCTTTTCTCATGCCTTTTGCCTATTTGAAATGGTTTTCTTTAAAAAGTAATTTCGTAAAGGCTCTATATTAATTCATAATATCAACCCTTACTTATTGTTTTTACTTTGATTACAGAGTAGGCAAAAGTAGGTTTATAGTTGTTTGTATAGAAAATACAATAATTAATAAATAATAATAAACTAATAAACTGTGTTTTACATACTCACAACTGTAAACCTACTTTTGCCCCCACCCTGTATAATTTCTCAAGGTTTACTCTTCCCTCCTTTAAGTTTAGAGATCTTTTTGGAATCTTGTGTTATTTAATCTATATAAAATTTCCTCTAGGATTTCTTTCAAAGCTTCTACGTTTAGAAATTTGCCTAATATATCATGTTTAGGAAGTATCTTGTTACTTTTAAAAAATGTATAAGAATTGATATTTTTTCAAATGCATCATTAGTGTCTACTTTTTAAAATAGATATTTTAAAGAACAGTTTTGGATTTACAGAAAAGTGCTACAGTCAGACATAAATCTAGACCCTAATTATCAGAAATGCAAGCGTTTTGTTACTAATGATAGTATCAACACGCTAACTCAATGGTACATAAAAGGTGCTCATTAAACATCACTGAAAAAAAGAAAAGAAAGACAAGGGTGGTGCTAGGTATTTAGAGGAATACAAATTCCACAAAGGACCAAAAGGTTAGCATATAATTTAATAAGTGTTTAAATAACAGCTAAAGAGGCGCAGAAGATAGCACAAAGCCACATCAGAACAGATAAGCCCTGAAATGAAAGGATTTTATAGACTTATTTGCACCCTCTACCACTATTATATAAAGTGATTGACTTAGGTGCTTTCAACATTTTGGTGGCATTTGGTCTGTTCCTGTAGAAGTTCTTTTCATATGTTATTTTTTAAGTACTTCCCCCTCAAAACCTCTTTTTCAAGTATATATCATCACAATTTTGGGAGCATACGAGACAAGATTTTCTTTTCTTTTTATTGTATACATTTGCATAAAGGAGGAAAGTTCTATTTTTTTACTTCTGATGCCTTCATTCCCCCATGCCCCTGATTTTAGAACTTAATATTGACTATCATCTCATTTTGAGAGATTAAAATGCCACAAAGACAACAATTTAGAAAGTGAAAGTAAAAAATCACATCAATTTCTCCCCTATCCACTTCCTTGGATATAACCACAGTTAACAAATGAGTTGATTTTTTCTTTTTATGCATATACTATGACTGGTCTCATGATCCATCCATTAGCCTAAGTTTGAAACCACAATGATTCCATCAGCTATCTCTCTACTCCCTACTAACTAGGTAAAGGCTAATTGATGATGCTTTGTTATAATAATATAACAAAGCAAATGATCAATGTGAAGCTTTTCACAACTTTCCCTCATTGATTAAATGGCTCATTAATTCCTTCCTTCCTTCATGTTCACTGACACGGCCCTAGTGCACAATCAACTGTATGTGAAGTCTCCAAAATGGTCTGTACTTTGCCATTCCACTCTCTGCCTTACTGATCCTCCTCAGTATCTCAAGTGTAATCTTATAATACAAACCTAACTATGTCACTCTCCTGCTTAACAGTCTGACATTTGTTTATGTTTTACCAAATTAAATACAAATTCCTTGAGAAGGCTGTCTCAGAGCCTCTGGGACCCTAACTCACATTTTCTCAGCCTCACCTCTGACTCCAGTCTGGATGCAACGGGCATTTTCCATTAGGCTTATATTACAAAGACAGAATCTCATCTCAGATGAACACCATGCATTTTTTACTTTTAGTGTCAGGACTTCTCCAACACCACAGCTGAGAATGGGATCTCGCTTGTTAAGCTCATACACAGAGCCCCCAAATTAATGAAAGTTGACTCTGAAAACAATTCTCAATCAATGAGGGATGGAAACCTATGGATAAATGCTTTCCCCAGTTGTTCTTCTAGCAGACAGCTCTGAGATAAATTCTCTATGTTCCTTAGACACCAGAATTAAGCCGCAGGTTCCCAAAGCTATGATTTAAAACACACACCCTTAAATAGACTTTTCCCCTTCCCCCATTCTCTCTGGTCTCCCACCTGTACTCTGGGATTACCTACTTACTGAGGCTTTGCTTTTTGGTAGAACCCAGCCTGAGCCATGTAGTACTAGATTTGCACTAGGGATAATTTAGCTGAGGAGACGTTGGAAACTGAAGCTTTTGAGCAATTCAAGATTGCTAAGGCATTGACAAGGTATGGGTCAATCATGGCCATTTCTTAGCATTCACTGCTCATTGATAATAGTGAATGGCAATTTTAGCAACCATGACCTGACAAAAACAAGGTAGCTAAGGTCTCGGTCTGCTCAGGGATTAAGGTCTCCATCACCCCACTAGGCTAGAAACCTAGGCAAGTATGAGTGCTGGCTGAGGGAGAGGGAAATTTAATATGGATTATGGAGGAAGGAGACGATAAATATCTATTATAACTTCAGAACCCAGTTGCAGCAATAAAGACTGCAGCTTATTATATTAATATATATCTATAAGGTTATGTGTAGAGGTTATGGCTGACCACCAGCTCGAAGACTTAGAGAGGCGGATGGGACTTATTTTAGAACATACATATATCTGAGTGACACAAAAAATAGACCATATGAATTGCTTTTGGGTCTTGACTCATGTCCTCTTAACCTTGTTTCTGATTTCAGTGCACATGTAGTGAGTAGTCTGGCTTACCTCAGGCTGACAGCATTCCTCAAGCACTGGATGTTTTGTACTTTGTCCTTGGGGTTTCCCAATGTCACAGTTGCCCTTGGGAAGCCCTTTGTTCAAGCAGGCATGCTCAGTCTGGAAGTATGTAGGAATTTTTATGGTCAAAGTAAATCATAACTAGTATGGAATATGAGCTATCAATAAAAATGATCAGCCCTCAGGTAAAGAATTCCAAAAGGCATACTACATCTTCTTTAGAAGATTCTAGGCAGGACTAGTGCTGGTTGCCTACAACAGTGATTTTAATAATACATCTGTATTTGCTTGCTCAGTCATCCCAGTCCCTCAGTCTGCTTCCATTTATCTATTTAATCATCACCTGAGGATATTTTTTCCATCTCTTTTTCAGAGAGTGGAAGGGAGGGGGGTGAGAGAGAGAGAGAAAGAGAGAAAGAGAGAGAAGGCGATAGAGAAACATCGATGTGAGAGAGACACATCAATTGGTTGCTTCCCCCGCTCGTCCTGACCACTCGCCTTGACCGGGGCTGGGGATCAAGCCTGCAACTGAGGTACGCTCCCTTGGTGGAAATCGAACCCAGGACCCTTCAGTCCACAGGCTGATGCTCTAACCACTGAGCAGAACCGGCTAGGGCTCTTGCCTCCATTTACAAGTTCCTGCCTCAGGAACTATTTTTGGGAAAACTCAAGCTTAAAAAAAAACAACGGTCCTTAAATTCAAGCAAGTCTCTATCTTCTATTTTCTACCCAGTTTTATGCTGTTTTCCCTTGCTGCTTCCCTGACCTAAGCCAAGTCAATTGGAAGGTGACAAGTGCTGCATGCCCAAGTTTCTGGGAAGCTCTAAGGGGGGAAGGCCAATTCAGACAAGGGTATTAGGAACAGCTTTCTGAGTGAAGTATTCCTAGAACTGAGTCTTGAACTATAAATTGTCTCAATTAGATACATGACCAGAAAGGGGGAATAGTCCTTAAAGACAAAACTACAAATTCAAAGGCAGAGAAGTATGAGTAAGTACTGTGTGTTTAGGGAAATGCAAATTTTTAAAAAATGTGTTTTTATTGATTTTAGGGAGAGGGAGATAGAAACATTGGCGGGAGAGAAACATCAACATTGATTGGCTGCCTCCTGCAAGACCCCAGTGGGGATCGAGTCTGCTACCCGGGCATGTGCCCTGACTGGGAATCGAACCGGTGACTTCTTGGTGCATGAGCTGATGCTCAACCACTGAGCCACACTGGCCGGGCGCAAATTTTTTTTTTTTTTTGGGGGGGTATGTTTGTTGTTGTTTTTTAAATATAAGTTGCAAGAAGTGCAATATGTATGAGTGGGAAAGACATGGGAGTCATTGCTTTTTTGTCTCTCTCTTTTTGTACTCTAATTCTTCGGCAGGTATATTATCTTCTCTTTAATTTCCATGTTGCTATATCAGTCTGTAACACCATCAACTCTCTATGGACTTCTGAAATACAGCAGTCCCCCTTCCCCGCAGTGTTGCTTTCTGGGGTCTCACCTACCTGCTGTCAACCACAGTCCAAAAATATTAAATGGAAAATTCCAGAAAGAAACAATTCATAAGTTTTAAATTGCGTACCGTCCTACGTAGCATGAAGAAATCTCGCGAGGTCCCGCTTGTCCTGCCCAGGACATGCCTCCTGTTTGAACTGCGTACCCATGCCGCAGACGTACCCTGACCGCAGACGTCCGCGCGCCCGCCTGGACGTCCGCGCGCCCTGGACGTCCCCGCGCCCTGGACGTCCGCGCGCCCTAGACGTCCGCGCGCCCTGGACGTCCGCGCACCGTGGACGTGCCTACGCAGTAGATGCGCCCGCCCCTTTAGTAGCCCTCTGGGTTATCCTGTGGGCTGTCGTGGTATCGCAGTGCTTGTGTTCAAGTAACCCTTCTTTTACTTAATAATGGTCCAAAGCGGAAGGACAGTGATGCTGGCAGTTCACGTATGCCACAGCGAAGCTGTACAGTCTTTCCTTTAAGCGAAAAGGTGAGTACAGTGCAATAAAATATTTTGAGAGAGGGAGACCACATTCACATCACTTTTATTACAGTATTTTGTTACAACGGCTCTATTTTGTGATTAGTTATTATTGTTAACCTCTTACTGTGCCTAAAATATAAATGAAAGTTTATCATAGCGGTTTGTGTACAGGAAAAAATCAGTATATATAGGGTTTGGCACTGTCTGTGGTGTCAGGCATCCACGGGGGGTCTTGGGACACATCCTCTGCAAATAAGTGGGGGCCACTGTGCCCATGAAACTGGTCTCCCTGCTTCTATTCTTGTGCCCTTCACACAGCATCCTAAGTGATCTTTGGAGCATGTAAACAAAATGATGTTAGTTCCCCGCGTTTAATCATTCAGTGGCTTCCCATTGCACTAAAGTAGGGCCCAAACTCCTTGGTATGATTTCCTCACCTTTTACCACAAGATAAGGGCACTGCTTTACTATTCTGACCTCATTGTTTTACACTTTCCTCTTCCTTAACATGCTTTGGAAATATTTGCCCTTTTCCCCAATTCTCAAACACTCCAACAGACCTTCTATCTCAGGACCTTTACATTTGTTCTTCCCCCTGCCTAGAATGCTCCCCTCTGAATCTTGAAAACTGGCCCCTTCTTATCTTTAAGTTCTTAGCAAAAGTATCATCTAAGAGTTACCTTCACATCCTCAGTCATATCCCTGTTTTATTTTTATTTATTTATTATTAAGTCCTAGTTTTTTTGTTTTTTTTTTTAATGTTTCTTTATCTTTATTGTTGAGACCATTACAGGTGTCCCCCTTTTAACCCACTGATCCCCTCCACCCCACATCCATCCCACCCTCAAGCCCTCCCCACACCAATGTCCACATCCATGGATCATACCCATAAATATACAAGTTCCCTGGTTAATCTCTCCTCACCCACACCCCCCTCCCCACCTTCCCTCTGAGATTCCTGTTTGTTCCAAGCTTCTATGTCTCTGGATCCACTTTGTTCATCAGTTTATTTTGTTTATTATATTTCACATATAAGTGAGATTATTTGGTACTTGTCTTTCTCTGACTGGCTTATTTCACTTAGCATAGTACTTTCTAGTTCCCTCCATGCTGTGCCAAAGGATAAAAGGTCCTTCCTCTTTACAGCTGCCTAGTATTCCATGGTGTAAATGTGCCACAGCTTTTCTATCCACTCATCTACTGATGGGCACTCGGGCTGTTTCCAAATCTTAGCTATTGTAAATTGTGCTGCTATGAACATAGGGGTGCATAAGTTCTTTGCAATTGGTGTTTGGGGTTCCTTAGGATATATTCCTAGAAGTGAGATCACTGGGTCAAATGGCAGGTCAATTTTTAATCTTTTGAGGAAACTCCATACTGCTTTCCATAGTGTCTGAACCAGTCTGCATTTTGACCAGCAATGTACTAGGATGCCCTTTCTCCACACCCTCGCCAGCACTTGTAGATCATTGACTTGTTGATGGAGCCATTCTGACAGGTGTGAAGTGATACCTCATTGTGGTTTTAATTTGCACCTCTCTGATGATTAGCAACATTGAGCATTTTTAAAATATGTCTCTTAGCCATTTGTATGTCCTCTTTGGAGAAGTGTCTATTTAGGTCCTTTGCCCATTTTTTTAATTGGATTGTTTGTTAAGTTGTATTAGTTCCTTATATATTTTGGATATTAACTGTTTATCAGATGTGTTGTTGGTAAATATGTTCTCCCATACAGTGGGCTCCCATTTTGTTCTGTTGATGGTTTCTTTTGCTTTGCAGAAGCTTTTTATTTTGATGCAGTCCCATTTGTTTATTTTCTCCTTAGTTTCTCTTGCCCTAGGAGATGTATCGGCAAACATTGCTATGAGAGATGTCTGAGATTTTACTGCCTATGTTTTCCTCTAGGATTTTTATGGTTTCATTCTTACATTTAAGTCTTTTACACATTTTGAATTTACTTTTGTTTATGGTTTAAGTTCGTGGTCTAGTTTCATTTTTTTTGCATGTACCTGTCCAATTTTCCCAACACCATTTATTGAAAAGACTGTCTTTACTCCATTGTATGTTCTTGCCTCCTTTATCAAATATTAATTGACCATAATGGCATGGGTCATATTTCTGGGTTCTCTGTTCTGTTCCACTGATCTATGTCTGTTCTTGTGCCAGTACCGGGCTGTTTTGATTCCAGTGGCTTTGTAATATAACTTGATATCTGGTATTGTGATCCCTCCAACTTTGTTCTTCTTTCTCAGGATTGCTGTGGCTATGTGGGGTGTTTTTTGGTTCCATATAAATTTTTGAAGTGTTTTTTCTAGGTTTGTGAAATACACTGTTGGTATTTTAATAGGGATTGCATTGAATTTATAGATTGCCTTGGGTAATATGGACATTTTAATGATGTTAATTCTTCCAATCCATGAACATGGTATATTTTTCCATTTGTTTATGTCTTCCTCTATTTCTTTTCTCAGTGTCCTGTAGTTTTCTGAGTACAGGTCCTTTACATCTTTGGTTAAGTTTATTCCTAGATATCTTATTTCTTTAGTTGCAATGGTAAATGGGATTGTTTTTTAAATTCTGTTTCTGAGAGTTCATTATTGGTGTATAAAAATGCCATCGATTTCTGGGTGTTAATTTTATATCCTGCTACCTTGCTGAATTCATTTATTAAATGTAGTAGTCTTTTGGTGGAGTCTTTAGGATTCTCTATGTACAATATCATGTTGTCTGCAAATAATGACAGTTTTGTTTCCTCCTTTCCAATTTGGATGCCTTTTATGTTTTCTTCTTGTCTGATCGCTGTGGCTAGGACTTCTAGTGCTATGTTAAATGAGAGTGGTGAAAGCGGACACCCCTGTCTTGTTCCTGTTCTTAGGGGAAATGGTTTTGGTTTTTGCCCATTGAGTATGATGTTGGCTGTAGGTTTGTCCTATACGGCCTTTATTATGTTGAGGTATGATCCTTCTATTCCCACTTTGTTGAGAGTTTTTATCAAAAATGGGTGTTGGATTTTATCGAATGCTTTTTCTGTATCTATTGATATGATCATGTGATTTTTATCTTTCAATTTATTTATGTGATGTATCACGTTTATTGATTTGCAAATATTGTACCAGCCTGCATCCCTGGAATAAATCCCACTTGGTCATGGTGTATGATCTTTTGAATGTATTGCTGGATCCAATTTGCTAATATTTTGTTGAGGATTTTAGCATCTATGTTCATCAGGGATATTGGCTTGTAATTCTCTTTCTTTGCAGTGTCTATTTGGTTTTGAAATTAGGCTAATGCTGGCCTTGTAAAAAGAGTTTGGAAGTGTTCCTTTCTCTTGGGTTTTTTGAAGTAGTTTGAGGAGGATAGGTGTTAATTCTTCTTTAAATGTTTAGTAAAACACCCCTGTGAAGTCACCTGGTCCAGGGCTTTTGTGTGCTTGGAGCCCTTTGATGCTGCTTTAACTTCATCAGCAGTTTTTGGCCTATTTAGGCTTTCTGACTCTTCCTGATTGAGTTTTGAAAGGTTGTATTTTTCTAGGAATTTATCCATTTCATCTAGATTGTCCAGCTTGGTGGCATATAGTTGTTCATAGTATTCTCTTACAATCCTTTGTATTTCTGTTGGGTAGGTTGTTATTTCACCTCTTTCATCTCTGATTTTGTTTATTTGGGTCCTCTCTCTTTGTTTCTTGGTAAGTCTGGCTAAAGGTTTATCAATCTTGTTTATCTTTTCAAAGAACCAGCTCTTGGTTTCATTGATCTTTTGTATTTTTTTTTTAGTCTCTATGTTATTTATTTCTGCTCTAATCTTTATTGTTTCTTTCCTTCTACTTACTCTGGGCTTTTCTTGTTGTTCCCTTTCAAAGTTTTTAAGTTGTAGTGTTAAAGAGTCTATTAGAAGTTTTTTTGTTTTTTGAGGTAGGCTTGTAGTGCTATGAACTTCCCTCTTAGGACTGCTTTCATCGTGTCCCACAGATTTGGAGTTATTGCGTGTTCATTTTCATTTGTTTCCAGAAAGTTTTTTATTTCTTTTTTAATCTCTTTGGTAACCCATTTATTGTTTAAAAACATGCTTTTCAGACTTCATGTGTTTAAATATCTTTTAGTGTTTTTTATTGTCTTTGATTTCTAATTTCATGCCATCATGATCAGAGAAAATGCTTGATATGATTTCAGTCTTCTTGAACTTATAGAGACTTGTTTTGTGTCCTAACATGTGGTCTATCTTTGAGAATGTCCCGTGTGCACCTGAGAAGAATGTATATTCTGCAGCTTTGGGTTAGAATGTTCTGTAAATGTCGATTAAATCCATCTGATCTATAAAAGATATTCCTGTTTTGAATTGCTCAGATCTCCTTGATCATCTGAAATGATCTTATTTTCTTGTTTAAGATCTCTCTGCCACCACAACCAAATGCTTTTCACGAGCAGGGATGTGCTGTATGTGTGTCTTCATCCTGGTGTGTCCTGAGAGGCTGACCTCTTACAGCTGTGCCAGCTGCTGCCCTCCACTCCTAATTGAGTTTAAGTGAGTTCAGAGGAGATCACAGGGCAGGAGAAAAGTTTTGGTAGTAGTTGTGTTTTTCTACTGAACGCCACAGCTCTTCTCAGGCAGTCAGTCATCTCCTACAGCTCTTGGTTTCCATAACTACTTCCTCTCCCTGATGATTTATTTAGGTCTGTGGGTAATAAATTTCAGCTCTTTGGCTTCTCTTCTTGCTCTTCCTAGCCATTTGCTGCTAGCCCCAGGATACTTCAGTTTCTCCTACCTCTGTCCACATCATTTATAGGCTCTTCATTAAACTCTTTTTAATTATCTGCTTCAAGTATGCCATGCCATTTTTTCTGGGACCTTGATTTTTGGTCTCTAAAGTAGAATATTGCCAGGACCTAGCACAAAGCCTGGTACAGGTAATGCTCAACATCTTTGTTGAATGAATGGAGGAATAATTGGGCATTTTGGCTCCTAAGTCAGAATCTACTAAGCTACAAGCTCCTTTAATATTTTAAAACCAGGGTTCTATTTTAAAAACTAAACATTTTGAGAGTGTAGTCTGTGTATTCTATTTTCTAAATTTAAGCCTAAGGTATGGTGAGGATGGACATAGATGTTTTTTCATTAAAGAAAGTATCATATGTTCAGTTTTTGGAAATAAAATGATTTTTAAAATATTTGCTGTTTTATGGAATCAAATAATGTAATATACATAAACAACATTTATTAAGCAGGTGAAGAAACTGAAGTTCAGACCTGAAGACTGATTTCTTTAAGGATAGTCTGGTACCGGAACCAGTTTTTCCTTTCAGGTGTTTGCTCTCTTGATGATACTAGGTTGTCCCATCAATTGCTAAGTGAATCCTCAGTTAAGATTTAGCCCAGAGTCACCTTATTCTGTTAACCATGTTCTTATTCCAGTTGTATGAATTTGCCATTTCAGTCTAGTAACCAATCTCTTTCCTTATAATTCAGAAAAGATTTGGGTAGCAGCTGCCACTAAACTCAGTCTTTCACCCAAACATCCTCCCTCAGGGGGTCAGTTAAACTCTGAATAGCACTGAGCATTCTGTCCTTAGTATCTCTGGCCTCCTAGTAGATGGAGGAAGCTGTGGGAATTTATCCAGAGCTCCTGCTCCTCCTGATTACCTGCCAGGTGACTCCTCACTCCTGTTTTCTGCAGGGTCAGCCCTCCCCTGGGATCCAGCTTTCTCAATCAGTCCTATAAGTTTGCACAGTATAAGTAGATTCAGGAATCATCTATACAGGATCTTTTTCATTCTAATCAATTGGCTGTGTATCTCGTGGGCAAGAATTGTATCTCAGATGCTTTGAATCCTTAGAACCTAGCATTGCTTTGAGATTTAGTAATCAACCATTTAATTCTATTGAATAAAAAAAGGAAATTCTTCAAATTTTGCACTTTATGCCAGCCTTGTCAAAGTTATAACAATTAACTAGCTCATTCTAGGCATGTTTTGGGTTGTGAAACTGAAGAAGGAATTTAAAAATTTGGGATAAATTCAAGAAAATTACACATTCTGGTTACAATGATGTATGTATGTGTACGTAAGAGAGGTGAGAACAAAGAAAACTGAAAATAGATTGTTTCAGTGCAGTAAAGTTACTGGATCATTGTAATTTTCTTTACTTTTAAAAATATTACATGAAAAGGATATGTGAAATGAATACGAGGTTGGAGGAAGTAAACTTGGAAAAAAATGATAGGTGAGTAACAACCATGATTAAAGAGCTGTGATAAAGGGAGTTTAGAAATCAAGTGGTTTCTGGCTTGCAGAATTTGGAAAGAGCCTCATGTAAAGCAGATGATCTATGAAGGATGATGACCATCTCTATTAGGGACCAGACAGGAGGCAACAGGCTTAAGCTATACAGCATGAGGGATTTAGATAAGACAAAAGGAAAAATTTTCAGACAGTGAGGTTTGGTAGACATTGGAATGTGTAACTAGGGAAGCTAGTGGAATTTCCTTTTCTAGAGATCTTTTAAAAATAGAATAACATCTCATCTTCCTGAAGGATGGACTCTATTTGACCTTTCAAAGTGTCTGCTGAACCTAGCAGGTACACCACACCTTAGATAGGAAAGAAAGCTTGAATGATCCTGGGTAGCTTGAGTAATGAAAACAGGGTGAATACATTTCTTATATTCCTTTATTTATATATGTCACATATGTAAATTATGACTGTTATCATTATTTTTTTTCCCTTTTGGTTGAATGTTTTCATTTATAACGTCTGGAGATTAGGATTTAAGTAAAAATATTACAGTGATGGAAGGAGGAACTGTTATCTTTAGAATATTTTTTATAAAGACATAGGTAAGTAGAAAAGGGTATTTTGGACATCTTTGGTTTTTACTTCACTTCCTATTCTAAACAAAAACCCCAACACTGCCTTTTCTGTTGGCTTTAATAATTTTAGAGTAAAACTTTAAAAATTAATTTAGTCTAAATGTTTCCTACAGTGGTTTTGGCAGAACTGGTATCCAAAGCTGGAAGAGGTCCTCTGTATTTAATTTCCTCCCAGGAAGTTTATCATCAGAAGTCCAAGTGTGAGGTCAAATTTTGGGTTGCCAGAAATGGTAATGTGCTTTACTGTCTGAGCACCCAGACAACACTTATTGAAATATCCTACTTTGTGGACATTGGTAAGGATTAAAGTGTTTTAACTGTTTCCTCTTAATTTATGATTTCTATATTCAGTCTTATAAATTCAGAAATAAAATTAGATGAAGGAGCAGTATTCTCTGTATTGAACTATAACTACAGATTTTCTAACTCTGTTTTAGTTGACCTGAGGACATTTACAGATTAGAGCAGTCAATTATAATGTCCCATATTTGTATAGCTCTTCATATTTGTCAACATGCTTACTCATCTAATATCTAATTTGATCTTAATAATAACCTGGTGAATATCAGAATCTTCTAAATGAGAAAACGGGGCCTCAGTAAGGTGATATAACTTGCCCAAGATCACAAAATTAGAAAATGCAGAATTGGAGCACTTCTGATTTCAAAACCTGCCTTTTCCACTGCATCATATTATGCTGCCTTTGAAAATCTGATTTCCTGGTGTTTTATTGTTTTCACCATTGATGAGATATTTGCCTCTGATTCATTTTGAACCCAAATCATGTTAGACACCATGACACTAATGTTATTATCACCAAATGGAAAGTTGTGCTGGCATTGCCATAGAGTAAAACACCAAAAATTTTTTAAAAATCCTGCCATTCCACATAATAAATCATGTAAATTTCTGATAGAGCACCCCATATGGAGACGACTACCTGTTCTAATTCATGCTAGCTATTATTATTAAGCAGCATTTTTTATTACAAAATTTACTTTAATTATTGTACCAGTCTCAGACATATTGAACACAACTCCCACAGTCCATGCTCTTTGAGGGTACAGTGGTTTTATTTCCTTCCCTCACTGTTCGGAAGTTTGTTTAATACTGACTCAGAGGAAGCATTCTCACTGAGTCCTCACATGGTCTTGTTTACAGCTCCGGAGTGCACATAATAGATAAGCCACTGACTTCCACAAGATCTCCCACCCCACCACCCTGCCCCGCCTGCACTTCCTGGGTGCGTAGGCGTGTGTGCTTGTGTCTGTGAATTAGGATTGTGCAATTAGCCTGCTATCTGCGCCAAGTTATAGTCATCTCACTTCTCTCAAATATTTCTCTAGCAAGCTTACTTTTATATAACAAAAATCACTGTATTCCATGGGAGGTGTGCTGGTAACTAATAATTAACACTGAAAAGCCCATGAGTTTATAACAAGATCAAACCTGATATTGAGGCAAGGAGTAGAGAAATTTGCCTAAGGAAATATTGTGAAATAAAGCTGCAAATGGCCATAGATGAATACTGTTCCATCTGTAGGATTTCTTTCCTTGATTTTGATTATAACTACCACTTATAGGCAGCCTAGTATATGACAAGAACTTTGTTAGGTCAGCATCATCTCACTTGATTTTAATGGTAGCCTTGAAAGATAAATATGGCTAAAGCACTTTTATAGAAGAAAGATCAGAGAATTCACAGGAATGTGTCCTGTGTGGCACTGATAGTAAATGACAGAGGGATGAAGAGGGTCAGGATGGTGTGATTTCAAAGACCAAATATATTTTTTCTACAGATTTCTCTTTTTAAAAATTTTCTGAATATTAAGGGGTTCAGACTAAAGATGTTTGGAGGGTGATGATAATGGGCTGAGAATAGCTCCATTAAACTCTTGACTATTTGGGGGAAGGTGGATACAAGGGGAAATGTCACATAGAACTGGGATCATTCTTACCTGGAGATAGAGACTGTGCAAATGACTATGCCTGTGATTTGTCTGGACATAGTACTGAAATGACTAAATCTATCACAAATGTGTATCGAATATTAAAAATCAATTTTTCTGCAAATTAAGAAGCAATTTTTCTGCTACCAACTCTTTGTATCAAAACTATGCAGCCTTTGCTATCTCAAGAAAGTGCTTACCAAATTTAGGCATATGTTTGGTAACTTTTAGTTTTAAAAACCATCATAATTCTTTCCCTTTATTCTCTCTTTCCAGCTGCCACTGCTGCTGAATTATCAGGCATGATATGCATCACTTTTGCAGTGGGTAGCTTTATTTTTGCAAAGTGCATGGAATGGAGTTTGTGAGGCTATAGTCTGTAGGCACTGAAAGCTCTAAATGAATGTGTAAGAATGACCACAAGGCCCAAGATGTGGGTGTATTTATCCGTTTGTCTTATTACTAAGAGGTTTTAGTTCCAAAAAATATCCGGAAGGATTTAGTTTTGGGAAGTGGGGAGGGAGATGGAATGGAATAAGGCTTTTGCATTTCTAAACAATTCATTTGAGTTTCCAACTGATATATTCTATTTTATTTATATCAGAATCAGAATTTCTTAAGGGACAATTAAGAAAAGATTTTTGTACCAGAGTTCATAGGCCTTAGAAAGTTGATTTTGAAATTTATTTAGTATAGTAACAAGAAGACATTTTATTACAAAGGAAACTGGAAATAGATAAGATTAAATATTAGCTATTAAAACAAGCAATTAGGACTTTTTTTTTTGGCTCAGACATGTATGTTTTGGTGGCATATGCTCTGCTTCATTTGGGAGCTAATTGTGCTGATGTAGTTCTATCTGATGTTCTACTCCTTAAATTGGTTGTGTAGTTTCATTGATAGAGGATGAATGAAGATCCTTTTCACTCTTTTCAGAGGCAGCATAGGACAGTGATGAAGATACTCAGTTCTGGAGTCAGATTGCTTTGGTTAAAAATCCAAGCTCTGTCTCTATGAAGTTTTATGACCTTGGGCAAGTTAGTTAACCTCTCTGTGCCTCAGTTTCTTTATTTTTAAAGTGGGGAATATAATAATATTACCTAACTTGTTGGGGTTATTGGGAAGATTAAAATTTTAAAAAATCATGATAAGTACCTGGCACATAGTAAGAGATTAATACACGTAACTCATTTTAAAGTTTACATGTAGTAATATTAATCTTTTTTGATGTATATAGTCTAGAGTTTTAATGCATGCATAGATTATTATAACCGCCAACACAATAGGATACGGAATAATTTCAATACCCCAAAGAATTTCCTTATGCTGTCTCTTTGTGGTCAAATACTAGTACCCCCTTCCCCCGCCTCAGATCCTAGCTCCTGGCTACACCAATGTGTTTTCTATCCCTATAGGTTTACCTTTTCCCCAAATGTCATATAAGTGGGATCATAGTATATGTAATCTTTTGAGACTGTCCCCTTTCATTTAGCATCATATCTTTGTGGTAAACCTAATTTACATAGGATCTTCTCTGAAGAGTTTACTTCTTAGAAAAGGGATTCGATGTTTTGTTTTTTTTCTTTCTCTTTTGAGAATCACTACAGGAAAGAAAAAACTCAGATTAATGTTATGAAAAGGAGAGTTTGGCTTCGTAAGAGAAAAATTTTTCAGAGTTATCAAAACATCAAATAGGATGCATCTTCAAGAAGAAATTATTTCCCTGTCATTAAGGTCATAGAGACATAAGCTGAAGGGCCATTTGGAAGGCAAGGTGTAGAATAATAAAAGAGTCATATAAATTAATTGAGAAAATAGTGCTGAACATGGTGGTGTGTGGTGTATTTGTGTGTGAGGAAGCTTGCAGTGAGGCTAGGTGTTGGAAGGTCACTGATGATCCCAGATAATCTGTAAATGTAACCATATTAGTTCTGTGTCATGTGGGTGTCAGTTAACTGTTGTTGGGTACAGAGCGAACTTGGACCCTAATCACCTCCCTAGCAGAACTACATACATTGGGAGGTTAGGCAGCAGCTATTATAAAAGAGGGGGAAGAGACAAAATCTTGACCAGGACTGGGAGAGAGGGTGATGGAGTGGGGATAGCAAATGGAAAGTAGGGAAGGAGCTGGGCAGAGGCTGAGCAAACAAAGTGGCGACTGGGTCGCAGTTGTAGGTCAAAGCAGTGCATGTTTGATCCCCGAGGCAATAATTACAACGATATTTTAAAGTATGTACATTCTCCTAACCAGCACACACACAATATTTAGTAGTATGTGTGTGAATGTATGTTTTTAACAATCCTTTATTCAGCAAATCAGTTACTGTGATCCTAAAAAGAGAATGAATACCAGCTATGATTTTCTGGGCATGGTCTAGGGTAATTTATATGTTATTTGATTTGACCCTTGAGTCAATATTCTGGGAGAAATTATTTTTCCACTTTATAGAGGAAACAGGTTCTGAGAGGTAAAGCAAAGCGAGTTACCCTGAGAAAGAAACAAAGAGAGTAAATAAAAGTAAAGCCAGATTTTGTTCTCAGGATGTCTGTTTACCTCTAGAGTCTAGGCCTTTGTCATTGCTAGGCTTTTTTTGTCTTTCCTCTGCTTTCTCATGGTGATGAGAATAATTGGATACGGAGTCTTCTATCTAAAAATCCATCATCCAATTTTAAAAATGAGGGAAAACAGTATCTTATATTTTAAAGTATATTCTAAAATTATATTTCTCTCTATGTGTTTGCTGTTATTAATGGTGAGAATACTTTTCATCCATAGTTGCTAACTGAACTTAGCAAGAATTTAAGGAAAGGAAAAGTAAGCGATGGAAAGGCCTTTGAATTAGAGGACCCAAGTTAAAATTTTGGCTCTTCCTGTTATATAGCTGCTTAATTTCTCTCAGCTTTGTGTTCTTTAGTGAATTAAAAAAGATAATACCAACTTCCCAGGGTTATTATATGGTTTACATGAGAAAATGTATGGGAAGGTGCCTGACTGTGCTTATCTCATGGTAGACATTTGATAGGAGTTTGAGGAATTAGAAAAAAATATAATTAAGAAGCCCTTCTAATTTCCAGCCTAAAGTGTAAGAAGAAAGGGTGTGTCTTGATTTATTTGGACTGTAGTCACTTTTGGGCTCTGGTTTGTCCTGGGTGGTTTTAGAGTTAGATATGCATGACTATTTTATTTACATGCAACTTAATCTTATGCATATAAGTATGAATCTCGTTAGATCAACAGAATACATTGAATGAATTAACTTTAGGTATGGGATGCGATAGAATTTCCACAATAGTTCACACCTAAATATATACAGCCTTTATACCATTCTTCTCTCCTTTTCATTGATCACACATTAAGGCTAATAAAGCCCTCTTGAGATTTCATTACTAAAAGTGAAAGAAGCCAAGCTGGGCTGAAAAGTTATTTATACCTGCTTTGTTGTAGCATGTATTCTTTCCATGTAAACCTCTTCTCTCTGACCTGAGAAAAATGTACATGTGAACAGTCAGGAAATCTGTGTTCCAGGAGCACTTACCTTTCATATAATTTACTGGCAGTGGTGGCATCATTCCATTTTGAGACTGGGCTCTTTCATAGTTAACAACAACAAAAAGTGTTATTCGTTTGAGATTCAGTTCAGCTCGTGAAGTGTATTTATTGACAGTTTTCTCCTAGTCTTGGACCACATGCTGAGACTTGCTGATATAAGGGATGAGGCCAGGCACAGCAGGTGCGGACAGCAGAGGTTTTGGGAAGCCAGCTCGGAGTCAGTGCCTGGTTGGGCAGGAGAGAAGAGAAACCAGCATGGGTACAGTTGAGGACTGATGATTATGAGAGCAGCGCGCTCAGAAGTCAGTAGCCACAGAGTTGTTAGAGCAGGAACCAGCTCCAATTTACTCCAAATTACTGCTGGAAGCTTGGCTGCTTCTCCAAGTCCCAGCTGGCTTCCATCCCTCCTTGATGCACTGGCAGTGCCCCATCCATCCTTTTAAAGGCACAAGTCACAGCTTCTGCCACAAGGGAAGGGAAGGGGAAGGCGAAGGGGGAGGGGAGGGGAGGGGAGAGGGGGAGAGGGGAGGGGAGGGGAGAGGGGAGAAGAGCATTTATACGAAGCTTACTTGTTGACAGTATTCTTAAGGATGACTAAGCACAGTATCTGTCCTGTTTGTTTACAACCACGGTGGGGATTTTTTCTTTTCTACCAACAATTTCTCATGATACAGGTGAAGCCAAGCTGAGTTATCAAAAGGCACAAAGTGACCAATTTGATTTTAGTCTATCCCATGCTTCACTCAAATTGATCACAAAAAATTGAAGTTAATTGAAAAATTTTATATTTCATTAATGATGCAGAGGTCCCAAAAGCTAAATGAGATTTTTGTGTATGTCTTTTAACTCCCTTCAGCATAGCTGGTAAGTTACACAATACCCATTTGTCCTAGAATTGGACGTCTTTACTGCAGAAATTACAGAAAAAGACATAGCAAACCTCTCCAGCATCTTCCTAATGATTTTATTGCTTTTTTCCCACAGTATGCTGGACATTAGCAACATTTCTGTTTAAAAAATAAAATAAATTACACTTTTTTATATCTTATAAGAATTTCTCAGCCACCTCTCACCTATATTTGAACCTTACAAGAACCCTATGATACAGATAGTATAATCTTCATTTTGCAGTGGAGGAGACAGGATCAGAGAAGTTAAGTGCTTTATTTAAGGACACACAGCCAGTAAATAAAAAAAATCAGATTCGGAATCTTTATACACCAACTCCAGAATCTTTCTTCTTTCTTCTAGAGCACATAGCTTTTGCTTAGATGCTGGTGATATAGATGATATACAATGAAATGAATCTATTGTCCATGTTACAATAATCTCTTGCCCTCTCCTGGTTTCTCTCATTTCCTATCCTAGATTTTTTTTTTTTTTAACAAGTCTATCTCTATTCACCAGGCACAAAATCATAATAATATGGTGCAGACACAAAGTTCAACGGTAAGAGGGAGCCATGCTATCAAGAAGGTCAGAAACGTACAAGAGTATATGGAGAGATTTGTTAAATGGAAGGAGGCAACTTAAACCTGAAAAAAGAAAAAGAAAAAGAAAGGGAAAAAAGATTGTCTTACTATTTGGAAAATAATAAGGTAAGGTCCCAATTGACATCATAAAGCCATACACCAAGATGAAATCTAGATGGATTAAAAATGTATGAGTAAAAAATCATTTAAAAAACTCTAAGACTATGAATATTTACCTCATCTTAGGAGAGGACAGGAATTTTTAAACATAAAGGAAAGGAAAAAAAGTATAGACAGATATCTACAGATTTAATTACCTAAAAATTTACTTTTGAATATTCATAACAAACAAAATCAAAATCAAACAATAAGTGGGAAAATATTTGGCATCAGATTAAGAAGGCCTATTTTATTTTATTATTTTATTTGTACTATGTGACACAAGTTATGCTATTTGGGATTGCAGTAAGGGGTGGTGAGCTAGGGGAATAGTGTGGATATTTAATGACTATTTGTTTTTTAATTAATGAACACTTAACCTTCTATGTGCATAATGAAGCAAGAGCTTGATACTTAGGTGTCTGACAAACTGAGATGCTTGCTCTTCAGCTGCAGAGACTGTCAGGGCTGCTAGGTTTGTATCATCACTCTCTCTTCTTTGTTTAATTTGGATTTAACAAAAACTTTCAAACTTCTGGCTTGGGAGTTCAGATAGGTTTGTTTGTCTTTGGATATGTAAATAGTTGGTTGCTAAATTTGGTCATGTTTCTACTGACTGGCTGATCCTAAATTCTTAGGATACACCCTGATGAATTACGCTTTGTGAATTGTCATAAGTGTAATTGTTGCATTTTGGATGTACCTCATTTGATAAGTAAAAAAATATTTCTGTTTAAGGTATCTGTATACAGGTCAGAAAATGAGAACATGTAATTGTGGAATGCTCTGAAATTAAAAAAACAACAAGCTGTAAATAAAATCAACTAAATAAAAAAAAAGTATATTATACTTTTAATATATAAAGCCCTTATGAATCAGAGACAAAAATCACTAAGACTGCAATAAAAATGGATAAAGAATATAATCAGATAATTCAGTGAAGAAATATGTGACTAATTTTAATTAAAAAATTTCAATTCATTTTTAGAAAAGCATTAATTAATAAAAGATGTCCTTTCCCTATCAAAACAGAATGAATGTTTCAGTATATGTATTCAATTTTGGTGATGACCTGGTGAGATCAACACATATATATCGGTAGGTTTATAAACTAGTACAGACTTTCTGGAGAGCACTTAAAAATTTTTTTAAAGAACCTTAAAGAAGTTTATGCCTTTTGGCCCTATGTCTGTGGTTTTAGTACAAATTTCAATGAAAGATATATACATTTTATACAAATATAAAAGTGGAGAGAATATTACAATAGATCTGAAAAGTGCCCATTACCCAGATTCAACAATTATTAATATTTTTCCAGCCTTGTTTTAGCTGTTTCTGTGCTCTCTGTCTCTGTCTCTGTCTCTATCCAGGAGTATTTTAAAGCAAAGCTAAGACATCTTATTATTTATTTCTAAATATTTCTGTGTAATAAAAGCCTAAAATAGTATCCAAAGGCCATTATTAAATCTAAGAGAATTGAATGAGTTTATGTTTAAATTCCTTCATTGTCTTAAGAATGCCTTTTGTTCACATTAGAATCCAAAAGAAGCCTGCACATTGCATGTGTTGATGTTACGCCTCTTAAGTTTCTTCTAATGTATAAGAGTCCCTCCTACCTCTTTCTTCTGTTGTTTATTTGATAAATAAACTAGGTCTTTTTATCCTATAGAATGTCCCACATTCTAGATTTAGTTGAAGTCTCCTTCATAGTATCATTCATTTTTTTTCTTCTCTAGACCTCATATTTCCTGTAAACTAGTACTTAGAATGAGGCTTGATTAGAGTTAGGCTTATTTTTATCTTTATTTTTTGGCAAGAATACTATATGTGTGGTGTTTGCACTTCCTGTTGTATTACACCAGAATGCACATGATTTCTGGTTGCCCCACTTTTAGTGATGCTGATACTAATTTGTAGGTTTCTGGTGAGCCCTCTTTTGTCAAGTTCCCTATTGACTTTTTACATAATTGTTAGTTATAACATTCATTAATGATTATTGCCTAGATCCATTATTTCATTAGGATTTACAAAATGGTATTTTTTAATTCTATCAATCTTTTTGCATTAGTTAACTGAAAATTTTGTATAATGAAAAGCTTTCCCTCTTTGACAATTTGGTTATCCTAGAAGAGTTCATGTTGGAAAGGAATGATACATGCTTGATTCTCCCCCTTCTTTATCTATTTCAGAGTAATGTGCTAATGCTTTTGCTACCTCTCTATTGGTTTATAATGGTGCAAGCTGGTAACAACATAGATGTCTAACAGCAGAAGCTATCCTGTGGTATATCTATGCTGTAAATATTTTGCGGTCTTTAAATTTCAAAAAAGATTTAATAACATATAAAAATATTCCAGATAAAATATTAAGTGAAAAAAGACCCAGAAATGTATATATCCTGTGACCCAAATATTATTTAAAATACAGACGTTGTAAAATACCATCTCAGTCTCAGACATTAACACAATTACATAGGATAGTTTTAGGGCCTTGCAATTTTTATTTTTATTTTTCATAGACCCTTCTATAAAATACATTACTTTTATCATTAAAACAAAATGTAAGTTTATTTGGCTAAAGGGAAGGTCTCCAGCTAAATCACTATACTCAGAGAGACTCATGAATATTGATCTTGGCTCCAGCTTTGGTTTCTGCTGTAACTTTGGATTTTCTCTCTTACATCTAAATGAGTCTTTATGGTGTTAGCCATCTAATTTGAGAAATTTAAAGTGTACTCAATTCTATAGACTCTGAGACATCTTTTTCATTAAACATCACTCTCTGTTGATTCACATAATCAGAATACGGCGTATGAAAATGAGTCATCCTTAACTCAATTTGACTAGTTAAGTTTGACTAGCCAAACTGAATTTCCTGTTTTTGTTTTTCCTCCGTGTGTGTGTGTGTGTGTGCATTTTATCAACTGGTCCATTGGTCTGTATCAGGTGAACAGATGGACCACAATTTCAAGATTATGTTTTCTTGCTACGGCTTGTTTAGCACACTAAGTTTGTTTCTTAGTTTCAAAATGAACGAAAGGGAACCAAAGGGAACTGGCGTTGATCTTGACAAGTTCTCAGTGATCCCCAAAAAAGTACTTGATTCTCAAGGACCTCCTTGATTCTCAAGGCCTAGTTTCTACCTCTGTAAATGGGGATCAGATGGATGAGACTCATAGTGTTGTTTCCAGCACAATGTAAAATTCGTGGCATAATCCTCAGCAATTATTAAGTTCTCAACAAATGCTAGTTTTGTCTCTTCCCAAAGTGAAAGGAAACTAGTCTTTTCCACTTCTTTACTATAGTCTAATAGAGAAAATAGATCCTTAGGTCAAGCTATCTAGATTCAGGTCTAGCTCTACTTCTGGCTTTTGGCAAATGATATCAACTTTTTGTGCTTCAGTTTTCTTACCTGAAAAATAGGGATACTAATAGTACCTACTCACAGGCTGCTATGCATATTAGATGAGTTAATAAATGTCGAGTGCTTAGACTTTTCCTGGTACAGAGTGGGAACTATATGAATAATACTTACTATCTTTATTATCTGCCCAGAGGAATGAAATTTCCAAGTTCAAGGTTCAAGGCACTTCCCCCTTGGATGTTGCATGAGACGCGCTGACCACTTCTCGCTTTTTACTTCTCTTTTTCTAGGTCCTATATAGACCTTCTTCCGCCTGTTGATACACTTAATACTCAAAGCCACATACTCCAGATTTTGCTTAACTAGGTCAAGATTTCCTTCTGTAATTATAATTGATTGGGACTATGTGAGATTTATCCATTTCCTTGCCCGTTTTCCTTGTTGTTGTGATGGCAGTGGTAGTGGTGATCATGTGTGTGTGTGTGTGTGTGTGTGTGTGTGTTGTGGGCATGAGCTATGGTGGTACAGCCACCCTGATAGACTTGGTATAGCTGCAACTTTCCACAGGTTCATTTTCTGACTAGTCTTTTGTTGAGAAATTTCTACAGAGTTTTACTTCTATTATGGGATATTTTATTAGGGAATCTCTCAAAAAGTGAACATTGAACTATCCTCGGCAAGGGGTGGGAGTGGGATAACCTAAGTTCTGACAAATAGGTTGAAAATAGAGATGTTTTTAGACAGATTTAGAAGAGGGTGATGAATGACTCGGAGATAGGGAAAAACCACATCATCATATTACTCAGAAACAGGACAACTTAATCAGTGCACAGGGAGCACTAGATTCCAAATTGTTCTCAGATTATAGGGGCTGCGTCAGATCAAACTAAAGAAAGGAAAAATAGATCCAAAGTAGATGTAATGTGCCCTGTGCATTTCACATGTGCTGCTAATGAGAGCAAGATGTCCTTTCTATTTTTTCATAGGCACTAGGGTGTTTCTCAAGTTCCATCAAAGTGATTAGGGTGTGTACATTAAGAAAACAGTGCAGTAATATTGCAACACACTTATGGGAATGTTGTATTGTGAAAACAGATTGAATCTGGGAAATGGAGTTTAGAGAAATGAGCACCAAAGGAGTAGAGCCTTCTCATTAGCTGCCAGTAGTTCTCAGAGTAGAAGGTAATCTGATTCTGAGGGCAGGCCCCAGTTGCCTGCATAGAAATATCTAGCAAGGGATAGGACAATTCACTCAGATACTCTATTGAAACTATTAAGAACATCTGTGCCCAGCTGTTTTAATTCTTTGTTCACAAGGGCACAGAGTGAGGCACCTTTTGTCATCTGATTGTTCATACCCGACAGGAGGAAGAGATTTGCACAAATGTTTGATGCCAGTTATCTTGTTAGATGAACCTTCTGTCTGGGGCAGATCACACAGGGCCTTGTTGGCCATGCTAAGGATTTCGGGGGTTGGGAAGCCATTTGTGAGTTTTAAACAGAAAGTGAGGAAAATGTGGTGCTATTTATAGATTTATAAAATGAAGTCAGAAAAAAATAATCTACTTGAGCTATTTTAAATTTTACAAAGACAAGCACTAGCTTTCCATTCACTAAAACTTTGAGAACACTCTAAGATAGTGTATTAGTCAGGGTTCTTCAGAGAAAAAACCAATAAGGGGATATATATATATATATATATATATATCTGGAAACTTCAGTCTGTGCTCTTAAGACCTTCAACTGATTGGATAAAGCTTACCCACGTTTTGGAGGATAATCTGCTTTACTCAAAGTCTACTGATTAAATGTTAGTCACATCTAAAAAATAGTTTCACAGCAGCATCTGGACTAGTGTTTGATCAAACAACTGGGTACCATAATCTAGCCAAGTTGACACACAAAATTAACAATTGCAGATAGTAAAGAATTTATGATCTTACCCTTAGTTTAGAGGTGACTTCATTAGCCCAGGAAAATCAATTGACCATTTTTGCTTTAGGCGTGTAATCAATAAAGGGAGCCACTTTTATCTGCTTTACACTTAGAAGGGGACACATTTTACAGCCCCCTGGAAATCCAAGGTGGTAAGTACCATTAGTTGAACACTTCCCTTTTTGTCCTATTATCACAGAATCCCTTGATTGACAACTTTGTGATAAGGGTTAATGCCCTTTAGCTTCATTATTGACATTATAGAAACCTACTAGTTGATGTTTTGTTAATTCACTGAAATTTTTCACCTTAAAAAAAAAAAGCCTCCATATCTAATGAACAATCTTTTCTTCTTAGGATGCAATATTTATAAAACCTCAATGACGATGTTTGAAGAAGGCGAAAAAGAATATTGGGATGGGTTCAGGAGGGTTGTTAACAATTTTGTTTGATGACAGAAGGGAAAGTTTCCTTCCTACTTTCTAGTTTTAAGTATTTTCCTGCACATTTTGGGGCAATGATGATAAATACATTAACCAACAGAGAAACATATATGCAATCTGTGAAGCTCATTACATATCATCTAAGGTTGATAGGGAAAACAATTTAGTTTCTTAGAAAAACGGACTCATTGATTGAAATAAAAATAATCAGAACATTTTCCAATAATCTTCCATAAATTTTCATTTAAACTCTGACTCTAAAACTTATTCAGATCAAGTTTAAAAAAGAAAAAATACCACCAAGGACACGACATTTATTATCAACAGCTAGTGTCCATGCTAATGAACATGAATTTGATTGCCACATGAGCCATTAGGTCTTAAAACCAAAGTTTTAGACTATATTTCTAACCCTCTGAAATTTACCTTTACTAACTAAGGGCATTTGGCGGGAGGTATGGGTAAATTAATACACACATATACTCCTGTGAGAAAATATTGAATTGCAGGCTGTTGGGGTGTGATGGTGGATAAATTATGTTATTGCCCTGTCATGGATATATGTAAAAGGCTGGCATCTTTCTGTCTACATCTCAATTGTGTGTTTTTTAAGTGAGATATTGATTTTTTTAAAAAAACTAGCCAGAAATAAACTTAATGTTGTGCCTATCAGAGTACACAATTTGTTGTTTACTAGACTTTTAAGATCATTTTTCTCCCTTACCTACATGACTTATAAATTCTAGAGACTGAAAAATGAATTTTTAACTAATTTGATTTATTTCTAATCCTGAATTTTATACATCCATATGCATGATTCATGTAAATGAATATTCTTCCTTTGATTATGGGACCTAATCAATAATGATTCCATTGTAACACTCCTGTGAGGTGAAGCGGAAACTTTCTGTGAGTCTAAATTTTGCTGAGAGCTCCCTATGGGACAGCTACTGAGGACAGATATTCAAAGCAGTCCCTTGCTCTCAAGGAGTTTATAATATCATCGGGGACCAGGTAAACGAATGCTTGTAACACATTTTGGTCAATGGTATAAAAGAGGTTTGCCCAGAATTATGTTTTGTCCTATACCCTTTTCACAGTAACCAGGTATAATTTGCCATGGACCCTGTAGCTTTTGCCTGCTCAGCCTTCCTTCTTCCTTCTCTGATAGAAGCCCAATTCTCCCAGGTGAATCATGCCTTCCCAGTTATGACCTGGCATTTGAGGTGTACAAGGCTGTCGAGTGGGCTCCTTTCACCAGGGGCAAGTGCATAACCCAAGATAGGCTAACTGGCTCTCTCAGGATCTTAGTCTTAGCCAGGGTCTCAAGGAAAGCAAATAGTTGGAGGCTTCATTCCCATGGCCATGTCCTGAAGAGATTAACCAACCTACACTGATGACTGGTGCTTCCTTCCTTGCCCTGCAAGAAACTTATTCAAGTTTCCTTAGACTTTGTCAGCTACTTAATTCCACAAATTTCTAATAAGTTCCTTTAAAAATGTGGTTTATGTTGTTTAGAACAAAGAACCCATGTGCCATTCAATATAAACAGCTCTCTCTGGCCCTCCTATTCTTCCATCCTTATATTCTTTTCTCACGTAAACTTCATTCTCTCTTCTGTCGTATTCTGTATTTTGCCTCTAGGGTATAGTGATTGCCATTTGATGGAGAGTCTTGGCCCAAATGAGGTAAACCTGGACTCTTCCTTATGAATGAATCACAGTGGGTAGGTATTCAAAAACTATTATTTAATGAGAATCTACTGTACGTATGTTACCTCATTTAATTATAGCCAGTCTATATAATAGGTATCATTATCTTCACTTTATAGTTATGAAAACAGAAGTTTAGACAGGTGAAGAAACCGGTCCAGGGTTACACAGCAGGAATATATCAGGGCTCTAACTGAACCCACATCTACCCAGAGCTCCATCTTCCCTTGAGGCTTCTCTGTTACCCTGGTAGTTAGGTCACAAAGAGAACACATTTCACGAGACAAGTAAGTAGTTTAGAAATGTCTTAAATTACACAATATTTGAACCCAAACTGGAGCAAATAAGGTGAAATTCACATTAATTTTTAAAAATGTGGTCAGTTTTTTTTAGTTTGAGATTTGGATATTGCAAAGTTAGAAATTACTGACTTCAGTGAAGCTTTTGGTGTTAGCCTCAGGTTTAAGTTTTACTCACTTTCCTATTACCAAGAAGCTGTATCTGAACTGCTGTGAACTGGGTGAAAGGGAAGCCATGCTTTCGAAATACACCACATCCTAAAGGTGCTTCTTGCCACCAGAGCTGTAAACAAAGCCCACATCCTTTCCTTCTGGCCAAGATGGTAGTAATATCCCAGAAAATACATTTGTCGGTATTTATTTTCTTTGCCAAAATGATGTTGTAAGAATCCACATGTTTGTAGCTGGTACATGAGATAGGAAAACTCTGTGTGGGAGCCTCAGATACTCATGTTGAGCTCTGTTGGGTTGTGGTTGCAGTGGCTGGAGGGGAGGCAGGGCTGTGGGCTGTGGGCAAAGGGAGCATGTAGAATTCATTGGAACCAAGGTAAAAGCAGTGGGGAGTAACTGAAGCATGATAAGTCAGGGTCTGCTGGGGAAACTGAAGCTATAAACAGGAGGGAAGGAACTTATAAATGTCAAGACCTATAAAGATACAGGCAAGGATGGAGGCTTAGAGTATTTATGCAAATTTCAGACATTGTGTCATTGCACCTACAAATACTTCATTATGCATTCCTGATTGAAAGAATATGTTTTATGTACAAATCATCACAACTCACAAAATTAATATATGTATATTTAAAAATATGTTTTTATTGATTTTTAGAGAGAGAGGAAGGGAAAGGGAGAAGGGATAGATAGAAACATTGATGAAGAAAGAGAAACATCAATTGGCTGCCTCCTGCTTCCCCATCCTGGGGATCGAGCCCATAATCCCAGCATGTGCCCTGACTGGAAATGGAACCAGTGACCTCTTGGTGCATGGGCCGATGCTGATCCACTGAGCCACATTGGCTGGGAAAAATTAATAATTTTTTAATATGATCTAATATGCAACCCATATTTAAATTTACTTGATCGTCTCACATGTTTTTAAGCACTATATTTACTACAGTTAAGCAAAAATGGTGTGAGAAGTCACTGGAAATAATAAAAAACAATTATTTGAAAATATGATGATGATGATTGGCCTGTGATCTATTATAGTAAAAATAATTATTGTCTCTGGGGTTAAGTTGCAAAAATCCTTAGTTTTAAGTTGCATATTTCAGAAAGTCAATTGATAAGTTTTTGCTTTTTTAATTTTATAAAATTTTATTTGGTTTCCTGAGAATGTTAGATAATTTGTTATTCTTGTTTACTTTTGTATTATTTTCTATTTAAAAATATTTTATTTTTCTGGTTCTGAAAATAATTCACATTCTTTATAAAAAGGCTTGGAAAATCAATCATAATTCCATGACCTTTGAGGACCATTCAGCATCCTGGAATATTTCCCATAGTTGTCTGTGTGGACATGTGTGTATGACACATACAAGTGTGTGTATAATGGGTACAAACTTAGGAGTTCTCTGTAACCCACTTTTTTCAATTTACATTTTATTTTATGCATTTCCCAAGTCATCGGAGAGTGTTTATAATTTTCACAGGTCTTTGTCTGAATCTATGACTATTCTGTGGCATAATTCCCTAATGTGGAATTACTGTGTTAAAAATATGCTTTTTATTTTAAAAATAAAATAGTATCTATTACCTAATTGCCCCTAGAAATTGTTTTCCAAGTCAGTTTCCAGAAAATGAGTACTTATTTTAATTCAACTTCATTAGTATAAAATATTAATGTGTAATTTTTTGATAAATTGATGTATGAAATATTGCCTTTCAGTTTTCTTTCCTTTTCCTTTAACTTTTTGTGAGAACAATTTTTCAATCTTTTTTTGAAGATTCTTTTACAAATGCTTATACCTATAAATGTAATTATTTGCCTATTATGATTTTGACCAACTTTCTCTTTCAGGGCTCATCTTATTGGTTTGTAAAAATTTTGACTGTAGTAAAGATATAAACTTCTGTGTATCTATGTTGTTAAATATTTTTCTAACTTTTCTTCTAATTTCATTATTTTTTCCTAAAGAAGTTTTACATTTTTATAGTCAAGTTTATCAATATTTTTATTGCTATTTCTTTCAAAGATTTTATTTAGAAAATCCATCCCAATCTAAAATAATACATATATTTAAATTTGCTTCATGTTGACTTAAAATTTTAAAACATACTTAATTCTTTATTCCTGTTGAGTTAATTTTAGCACTATGGTGTGACAGGAGGCACTGACAGGACATTTTCCAATCTTTTCATTCCATGTCACTAAGAAAACCTTTCCTTTTGTGATTTTTTCAACAGTAATTTTATCACATACTACACTTTTATGTCTACTTTGGAACATAATGGTGCATTGATTTACAAGTAAATGGGCTACTATTATCTTTCCCAGTACACTGTTAGAGGACCTTTGTAGTCTTCTTTTGTGTCTCCTACATAACTTTGAACCTGGTAGTCAATAACAATTTGTTGTATTAAATAAATGATTAATGAGTCATTAATATACCTGGGGAAGTATTAACTTTAAGATAAATATGTGTCTGTTTTGATTGGTTTAAATATTTAACTTTTGGAAAAAGGGCACTGGGTCTGATGGGTGCTTTAATGACCCTTTCAGTTTATGATTGTTTCCTGTAACTTAACTCTTCAGACACAGTCACTTCCTAAACCAGAGCATCACTTTAGCTTCTCATGGTCTCCAGGCTCAGGATTAACATTAAGATCCAAACATTTTAATTCATCAGTCTTCCAAAAACAATGGTAGTGCAGTGGTGCTGCTACTAATGTACCCTAGTAATGTACAGACACCTGTTGCAAAAAATCCTTTGAAGACTTCACTGTGTCTTGTCAGTCCAGCAAGATTCCCATATATACCAACCAGTTCTGGAACATGCCAACTACATTCTCCTACACACACACACACACACACACACACACACACACACACACACACACACACGCCACCCCAACTCGCCTGTACACACACACACACACACACACACACACACACACGCGCCACCCCCAACTCGCCTGGACACTCCTTTGGGTCAGGGACCAGCCCTTCCATTGCCTTTGCATCTCCAGCAGTTTTGCGTTCGCTCTGCGGGCGCTTGCTCGGAAGGAGCCAGCTCCTCGCTCCGCTCCCCCCCTCCCCGGCCGGCCAACCAACGGGGGCTCGGGCCTTTCCCCGGGTGCGCCGGAGGCTGCGGCGTCCCGGGAGCCCGGGAGCCCGGGAGCCCGGGGAGTGCCGTCTCCGCCAGGCTCGGCGCGGGCGCGGGCTCGCCGGCCTGGGTGCGGGCTGAGCTCCGGGACAGGGCCGGGGCGCGCGCGGGGACCCCTCCCGGCTCCCTCCCCCCTCCCTGCCCTCTGCCCCCTCTGCGGCGCGGGAAGGGCGGGTTGAGAAAGTGCTTTTATTTCGCGCCTTCACTAAGAAACGCCTGTGCTTCTCCCCGAAAGAGCCGGGCGTCTGGCTCTCAGCTCCTGTTAGCTAGAGCGAGGGGCTGAGCCGGCGGGGGAGCGCCTCGGTGCGCTCGCCAGCGCGCCCCTGGGCGCAAGGACCCTGGGGCGCTCTGCAAAACACTCTCCGCGGCCCCTCCGCGCCCCGACTACCGAACTACCGCAAGCAAACCAAAGACGGCAGGAAAAATGACCGGAGCGCGCGAGCCTCCAGTGTTCCTTCAAGGCGGACGCGCTCTGCTTCATTGTTTCCCTTCATCTTCTTTACAACACATCGCTTGTGTCTGTTTCCACCTGCAGTGATTTTCACAAATTGGGAGTGTCACAGCTTACGTCGAAAGACAGCACCACACTAATTCTGTCCCAGAGAAAATTCTAGAACGTAGACCACAGCTTAAGGCTTTAGCCCCAAGTGTGACACTGTTTTGTCTTGAGCAATTCTTTTCAACCCACTTTTGATCTCTGGAGAATGAACTAGTAGAACCTGAATGAAGTCCAGGCCTCTTTCCTGTTTAGAGATTTCAGGACACCCACGCTTGCTGAGTCCCTGGCAGGCTTACCCTCAGACCCTAGCTTGACTGGAGATTTAACTGCCTAGGATTTTGACTTGGCTGCCAGTTAGAGGTTTTCCCCCTTGGGACTTTGGTCCTTGCTTTCTTCATCGACCTTATCAATAGGAAACAGGGTGAGTCACTTGTTAATGGGTTAGTGGTGGTAAATACCAGGTAAATACCAGATACTTAGTTCCCAGGAAGGAACCCACAGCCACGCCTCATTACAAGAGCATGCTAAAACCATATGCTTGCTATTCCGTTATGATAAACCACTCTTCAAAACCTACTGGCATGCTAAGGCTGCTAACTACTGTTGGCAAAGGAACTGTAAGTTTGGTGCCAAAATGCTAAATCAAGTGAGATCGGATGCACAACAGGAGGGTGGCATGGTTGAACAAGAGGTGTACACCTGGAACCTCCTTATATGGTTAAGTTTCTTGGGTTTAAAAAAAAAATTTACTTAGTTATTCTCAAGGAGTTCAGAAAAAAACATTAACAACAAACCTTTGATTTAACCCGTAGATCAGAGATCTTCTGGGAAAACTACTAGCTAATCTAGGAAAAGTCTGTTGAAGCAAAAGACAGATGTGTTTTCCACATGAAGGCTATTCCATCTGCAAGTTAATTTCCTGCATAGTTCCTTTGGTGACATACGTATAGACAGAGTAGTGTCTCTAAGCATATTGACGTTTTTGTTATTCTAAAACCCAGTAAACTCATATCAATAGTTCATTTCTTCTGTTTTGAATTATAAAATATAGTTTAAAAAAGATTTCAATAAGTTATTTAATAAGTTATAAGTAGGAATTTTACTTGATTCAAAAATGTTACAGGTTGAGGGGCCTCATATACCTTTTGAAAGAATATGGAGAGCATTTGGAAATCTTTAATCAATAGTAACTTTATTTTTTTAAAATATATCTTTATTGATTTCAGAGAGAGGAAAGGAGAGGGAGACAGAGACAGAGAGAACCACCAATGATGAGAGAGTCATTGGGGATTGAGCCCGTAGCCCGCAGCCCGCAGCCCGCAGCCTGGGCATGTGTCCTGACTGGGAATCAAACCCTGATCGCCTGGATCCTAGGTCGATGCTCAACCGCTGTGCCACGCCCAGCTGGGCAATAGTAACTTTATTTATTAAAGTTAATTAAAGAGTCTTATTTTGAACAGTTGACTGAAGTCTCATGTCAAGAAAATTAAAATTTCTGGTTCCTTTTAGTGGGGAATGGTTTTAGAGATTAAGATCTGGTCACTAGGGGGATTTATTGCCACTATGATAGCTTTGCCTTAAGCCTTTCTGTGAACTAAACTAGGACATATGTGCAGGTATATAGATATATATGTATACATACCTATATATACATATGCTGTATGTATATATATAAACATACATAAATTTAATAAATATGTATATTTACACATATTCATGCATATACTATATAATACTATATATTTTATATGCTATATAGTGTATATTATCTACATGCCATGTAATACTATATACTACCTTATATAATGTAGTATATAATATTTACTCTCTATGTATTAGAAATCTTGAGTCCATGCTCATACTACTAATTCAGAACTATCCTCACAGGGTTAGCATATTAGTTTGTTCCCTGTAGCATATTAGTTTGTTCCTTCTTCCACAGGAGAAAGCTGTGGCTCCCAACAACCTTGGCACATTTCTTTATTTGCTGAATCCTATGATGGCTATAAGATAATTTCAGAATTTCTTTGCCCTACCACTAAAAAACAAACCTACTAAAAAGAGCCTAGGATGTGTTTGCTGTTCTGCACCCCTGCTTTATGCCTTTCCCAGGGCTGAGAGTTGAATACTGTGATTGTAGATTATTTGGAGCAGTTCTTGCCATCCCCTCCTTGTAACGTTTTGTTTTTCTTTTGAAATAACATTGGATTCTTTTGTTCCAGTTTGCTTTCAGCTTTAGTTTTGATCCCCTTACCCTTTTATTGATTTATGTTTATTCTTTGAGTATGTAGAATATTAACATGTTTCAGGTCAAAACTATAAAAATAGGAATTCCCAGGGAAATGCCCCTTTCACCCTGTTCCCCTCACCCTTTGTAGGTAACCAAATTCACTGTTTTTAGGTTTCTCTTTTCTTGTTTCTCTTTGTAAAGCTCTGCAGCTCCATGTATGATTTCTTAGATTTCCTACTTCCCTGTCTTTTGTTACACAAAAGGTAGCATATTATATCTGCTCTTAGGCATTGTACCCTTAGTCACTTCACAATATCTTTGCTTCTCACGAGTTCATAGAGATCTTCCTCTTTTTTTTTTTTTTTTTTTTTTATAGTTGACTTGGAACTTATAGAGCAGCAATGAGCTAGAGATTAAGGGAGGGGGAGAAAGGGGGGCTACTGCTATATGATGTGGGGATTTGGGGGGAAAAGATGAGTAAAAAACATTTTTTTGTGAAGTTTTCTCTCTGGGTTGTGAGGTGGAGTTCACCCTATTTCCCTACCCTCTAAGACAACTTTCCCAGAAGGCCACTTTTGTGTTGCATTAGCCATGTCACGTCACTGCAGTAGGTTTGGAAGTGGAACAAGAAGGTGGATTTTATTTGAGTGACAGGAGAGGATCAATGATATCACAGTGGGTCACTTAAAAGTCCCGTTTCAACTGTGGCTGATGTTACAGATCTGGCTGGGTTTTTGCCAGGTCTGGCTGGGCTGTGTGAAAAGAGGCAGGAGAAGTCCAAATCCCTGCACTCTGGGAATCTGAAGGCTCGTCCTAGACAGGGAGAGCCACAGAGTCAGGACTGGCATACAAATTTCAGTGACAGCCCAGGACCCAGAGGGTTAGATGCTGACATCTGAGCCGGTCGCTGTGCCAGAATCTGAGACCTGGAGATGAAAGGAGGCCCAGACATTTCAAGAGTAAACAGGGAGGGACTCAGGATGATCCTCCAGCCAGAACAAGTGCTGCCGTGCATGGCTTCTTTTGAAGTTCTGGTGGGGGTGTGGTGGGTCAGCTGAGTTTAATGAACCTGAGATACAAACATGTAGAAATTCAAGGACTGAGATAGAATGCCACAGAAAAGGTCCAGAGAGGGAGTTAAAGGGAGTAAAATATCAATGTGAAGGGAAAATATTTGATTTCCATTTTTTATTTTTATCTTGGAAAGAAATCTAAAATAGTGTGACGAAGCACCCTGTTGAACAAATTATAGAATACCCAGGCTCAGAGTCCTGTGTAGGAACATCTGAAAAACTTAATTACATTTTAAATATCAGGTAGTAAATGTAAGTAATTTAGTTCCTTGAGAGGTTAAAATATGCCTAGATTCCAGTATAAATTCTTATACAAGTGATTTGGAAATAGCTAAGAGAAAGTAGAGGCACTCAAATAATTTTTCTCCTTTTTGGGTAAGATAGAAGATTGATAGTTTATAGTTGACAAATTACAAAGCATGTCTCCCATTTCTTTCTCTCTTTACTCCTTTCCTCTTTCACCATTAAATTTGTGACAAATGTCTGTAATAAAACCTGAAAGCCAAGACAAAAATATGCTTAGAAAAATTTGTCAAAGGGCTATGTTTAAGGACCATTATTTAAAGTTAAAAAATAAAGCAGGAGCTAATTTTAAGTAGTCATAAAATTTTTTTCTGAGTTTGTTTTTGTAATACAGGGTGGGGCAAAGTAGGTTTACAGTTGTGAGTATGTGAAACAGAGCTTATTCTTGTATTATTATTTATTAATTACTGTATTATTTTCCATACAAACAACTATAAACCTACTTTTGCCCCACCATGTATCATTCTTAACCTTTCTTGTGCCGTGGACACCTTTGGCTGTCAGATAAACCCTAGGAACTTCTCTAAATAATGATTTTAAATGGGTAAAATAAAATACACAAGACTACAAAAGAAACCAATTATACTGAACTATAGTTAGAAGGGGCAGAAGTAGGGTGGAGGGGGGATCAATGGAGGGAAAAAGGGGGACATCTGTAATACTTTCAACAATAAAGATTTTTTTGAAAAGGCAATGTAATAATCCCACCAAAAAACTAACAATTGTGATATATTAATATATAATATCTTTAAAATTAATATATCAAATAACAGAGAAATAACTATAGGTCCATTATAATGACTAATATGATTCTGATAAATATTGTACTCACTTTGGCAGCTTATATACTGATATGATGAATATAAATGTTTTGTGATACCTGCAGCAATGATGTGATATGACAATACCTGAAAAAGTCAAAGTTATTGTTATCACTACTATGTTTTGTTGTTTACACTCAAAATTAAAAGGCATTCTATATTGCAATTAATGAAAATAAATATGTAAATTTTTCCTATACATATTCACAGATTCTCTGAATTTTATGGGTTATAGACTCCACATAAGAATTCTTGCTCTTAGGAATAATTATATTTTACATCTTAATAGGAAAAGTATAGATCCCACTCCCATGTTCATTGCAGCATTATTCAGAATAGCCAAGATATGGAAACAACCAACATGCTTATCAACAGATGTGTAATTTTAGTGATTATATATCTCATTTCTAGGAATTTTATTTAGAAAAAAATTGGTAATTTTTATGTCTCATTGTCTTTTACATATTTTTGTACTTATTTATTTTTAAAAAGTACTTATCCCATTTATTTAATATTTTGACTACTTGTTAAAATGTATTATTTCTATTGACTTCCATGCATAGTGGCTGGTTTATATTGTGTATAAACACCGCGTGCCTTGCTACCCTATCTGTGAGAACTCTCATGCCTGAGTTTAAAGTGCTTTCCTCCAGAAAGAACTTTTATTCTGTCAGGTGCTGGGGTGGGGGAAGACATCACCACTCAGAAATCTTTTAAATTGGATTTTCAGCTTTATTTTTGTTTTTAAGATCCACATAGGTATTGCGACCAGAAGGTTCTAAATCTGTATGAGAGCAGGATTGTGGCTAGTAACTTTCTGGGTAGTCATTTTTTCCCCACCCAGATATAAAGGTGAGACAGAAGAGTATCTCAATGCCCCTTTGAAGATGTGACCTTTTGGGAATCCTGGCTTAGGGTTTTCCCCCCACTTTATTGGTTCCCTGATCCTTGGTCTACTGTGGGCTGGTAGATGCCCCCAAGACAAGTTCTAGCTCAAGCCCTGGCTTACCTCTCTGCAAATGTGTTTTCTTATTGTTTTTGGCCTTGAGAGTCTCCCTGACTTTCTTGCATACTCAGCCATACATTTGTTTTTTTAAAATTATTTTATCAGCCATTTTTTAGAATGTTATTCTCTACTGGGAGGCTTTCTTTGGATACCTAGGGAACCATATTTTCAGATTCAGTTCTGGTTGACTTTTTATCCTGTTTAATATTTACAATAATACTTTGAGATTGTTCTTATGTCCTCTTTATTATAAATGTAGGAAAGAGAATTAGCAAGAACATCTAACTTGCTCAACAGTATACAGCAAGTCAGTGGCAGAACTGGGGTTTAAAACTATGTCTGCCAGGCCCCCAATGCTCATGTTCTTTCCTTACCACTGCCCTGGATTTTGTTCTGGGCCTAGACATAGCATTCTACCACATGCATTTTATTAGATACTGGGTCCATTCCGGCAGAGGTTTTTGTCTGATTTGTCCCCTCACATATATCCAGCATTTAAAGTGGAGTCAGCACATAGGAGAAGGTTAATAAATATTCATCAGATCAATAAATAATTGGATTTTTATGCTTACCATATTATCTTCATAATGATAACTTTTGAGGCTGTGTAACATACCATTGAGTTGATTAATTGGGGCAGTGTATTTTTAACTTATACTGAGATATTGTAAACATCTGTTTTAGAAGTGCAAAAATTCTCAGGAACTGGTCAATTACTTTCTTATTGCCCAAGTCCTTTTCAGTGTTTTTATATTTTGGGTTTTTTTTTTTTCTTTCTCTCTCTCTCTCTCTCTAAGATTCCTGCATTTCAACTTTTCACTTTGGGTTGGTAGGCTCCCTGCTCCTGGTTTTGAGGGTTTTGCTGGGGGTTTCCCTTTAAACCCCAGCACTATTCTCTGTAGAGATTAGTCACAATAGCAACATGATCTTAAGTATTTTTTCTGTTGTGCTGCTGATTGTGAAGCAAAATAAAAGGGCAGACTATTTATAAGTCCAGTGGTTACAGGTGCAGAGAATAGATAAGACTTTAGCTTTGTACAGGTTGAGAGACCATTCTTACTAAATTTTCTTGTTTGGACTCTTCTAGTGTAGTCTCAAATTTAGAGCCAGGTCTGGGGTTTTATATAAAGCATGTACCAGAGCTGAACTTACTCCCCCTGCCTAAGTTGCTTGAGAATTCTGTTATTGTCAGTCCATATCACTGAGTTTTTTTCAGTCAACAACCGTTTACTAAGTACCTGCTATGAGCTAACACCATGATAGGAGGTGATAAAACTGGAGAGTTCAACAATAAAATCAGCAATGCGTAAGAATACTTGCTATGGCTGATGTATGTGCTAAGTATCTAGATAGGTGAGCACGGAGCAGAGCGCTGCTGCTTCTGGAGTGAGCAAGGGTGGCTCCAAAGACTTGTCTTCTAGTTGAGGCTGCCCTTACCTTCCCCGGTTATCCCCAGATGGCCTTGCCGGGCTCAGTCTTTCTCAATACTTTTCTCTTTCTCTCTCCTTTTCCACCAAGTTTGGATTTGTAGCTATTAATTGTTAATAGGTACCATTAATATTTATAATTTAATATTAATAATTATCATTTATAATTAAGAGTCATTTATTCCTCCAGGAGGAGAGAAGGACAGCTCTGGTTCTATCTTCTCCCTCCCTCCCTGGTGATTGCTTTTATTATTTTAAGTCATTCAACATGCATGGTGATCCTGGAAAACACTTTTTTCCAGTTTTTGTCCCTGAAATTCTTTCTTATCTATTTTATTCAAATCTCCCAAATTCTTTGAGACCCAATTACTTTTGTTTATTTGTTTGTTTATTTATGTAGGGTTTTTGTTTTTTTTTTAAATTCTTGCCCATTATAGTCTCCCTTGCCTCTCAAATTATAGAAGTATTGCATATGCCAGTCTTTGGTAAATTAGCTATGTTTGATCCTACTACATATGCAGTATTTTTATCCTGAACAACTTTGGTATTTTTAAAAGATAATGTGTGTGAAACTTTCTTACCTCAATTTATTCTTTTTACCTCAAGGGTTAGAAGCTATTTATGTCATTTTGTCATTGTACATGGAATTGTGCTTCATGGGCTTGTATTTAGATTTAAGATGTTAATACACTCAAAAATAATACTGAAGTGCTTACCTTCACAGGATAAATGTTGAATAGCACAAGTTCAGTCTTTTCCCCCTGCTTCTTTTTAAATTTCTTTCTCTTTCATATTCCATATTCATTCATGTTTATTTCTGTGACAGGAAATTCAATGTATTTATGTTCCCCGCACTTGGCAGGCACAGGGTGTACATGAACTAATAAGACACGGAATCCACAATGAAAGATGGGAGGACATACTGTTGGAAATATTGAGAAACAATATTGTGCAATTTTTGTTCAATACATATTTCATGATGGGTTTGACTCTTTCTTTAATGTCTGTGAACCATCTACTACTTTGAAGAATTTGTTACTGATTCAGATTTTCTGCCTTAGGGCCTTAAGCTTCGGTGACAGACATGTTGAATTTTTTATAAACCTGAGTAAGATACAATATCTGTTTTGAGGCTTAATGCAATGCATTTGAGAAAATTGGGTTTTCTGTAAGGAAATAACCCCCTATCATCCTGACCCCAGGCAATGAGTTTCAGGCTCATTTAGGAAACCTGATAATCCTTGCTGCCTGTTATCTCTGAGTGTGACTGAATTGAGTTGAATAAATATTTACTGAGAGGAGCCTCCCAGCTTCTGCATTAGGTTTGATGCAGAGGTCAGCTGTAATGGGGGAGGAGGGCCATCAGAAGAGACAGGAAAACTCATGGTGGCAAGAGAATTCAGGAGTTTGTGTTGGCTGTGGTCTTAGAAACATTTCAGGGCATAGTGAGGAAGCAAGTTGGTATACTATTTCCAAAAGGGCTGGGAATACTTGGCTGGAAGTGGCAGGTTACATATGACCAACACAATTGGGCCTTGGCTTCACATCCAGTAATGAGTCAGTGTCAGGTGAGGTGCTGACGCACCGAGTGCTGTGCCAGCAATTGTGTGCTGCCCTGAAGAACAGTCTCCATCTGATCTCTGGTTGTAAGATGACCCGGAGGGAGTCTGAATTGTGGTGCTCCCTGAAACCTTTAAGCACAGTTGGCTTCAGCAAGTTTTCTCCTGGAAGGCATGAAGAACTGAGAGGGCCCCCATCCTACTACCAAATCATAAAACATTCCCATTTGTTTCTTATGGTGTTTTAAGAGACACATGGCATATAAAGGCCATGTGAATATTTTTCTCTTGTTTTTGGAAATGGTATCTATTGAAGCTAGGAAGTGTGGCTACGAAGGTTCTTTGACCACTTGATTTCCATCTGGGATTGAAATCCCTGTCAGAACTGTAAGACAATGCAAATGTAAAGCATAATCTATTACTTGAAAAATAAAAGATGGGTTGGGGAAAATTATACCACTGTCACCTTTTTAACCTTTTTATTAAGATGCTAGCAGTCGTAGGCAGCATATAACTCTCAGGCTGGGCCTATATCAGTGATTTTCAAATTAGATATCAGTTGGATGGAAGTAGGGATACAGTGGTGTCAATTAGGGCTGGACACAATAAATCCTAAAATCTTTAATTTATGTCTTATGTATTCTTTTAACAAATATGTCTTAAGCACCTACTATATGTGAGGCTCTGTGTTAATTCTTGTCAAGAGATATAAAAATATATAGTCTTGCATGCCTTTTAATCACATGTCAAGAATGGCGAGTTTCAAATTCTTTTTCTGAGATTTGAAGATTTTCTCCTATTTCTCTTTTCCACTGCTTCTTAAAATCAGAATCTCTATGCTATTTGAGTATGTAATATGCAAAGTAAAGGAAGGTTTATTTCTGACTCCGAACTGGTTTCAGAACAGTTTTGAATAAACTTTTCAATCAAGGTGCTATAACAGCGGTTAAGGCATGAATAGAACATATATTTTGTGAAACTTATCACATGCCTCTTTCCAAGCAGTATTTATAATAAGGCAGGCAGTGTTGATTGCCCTCATTTTATAGATGGTGACACAGATGTTGGGTCACTTGACTATGCTGGTTGAGTTGCAGAGCCTGGACTGAAAAGGGGAGTCCCTGCTCTTCCCCCTGCATTACGCTTCTCCTGCAAATACAAGGGCAGCTGGAAGTAGCCATTCTTTCCAAACTCCAATCAAAGTGACTCTTCCGCAGTTGGAGTTATTGTTTGAAATATTTTTCTATAAGAAAATGGAGATATTATGACAAATAACATGGTTGAAGAAGACACATACCTTGATCTGAAAAGATATCTGCATGTATTCTGATCATCTTGTAAACTACATGCAATCAATTTTTAAGTTATCTTTTTTAAAGCTTAGGTTGCCTTTATGGATACAGTTTTCAAAAGTCTGGCATTGTCGACACTTGTTTTACTTTAAAATTTGTTTTCAGAAGAACCAGAACTTCCCAATTTTGGTGTAGTAGTGTTTGTTGATTAGTTATTATGTGCTAATGGAACAGACACTGTTATATGTATTCTTTTTAAGCTGTCACAACAACCCTATGAGAAAAGTACTATGATTATCTTCACATCGTAGCTAAGAAGATTGAGACACAGAGAAGTTAAGTGACCCGTCCAAGGTTATACAGCTAGCATGTAAGAAAACTGGGGCTTGAGCTTGGGCTGATTGGCTCCAGAGCCTGTTTTTCACCACCTTATAATGCTCTGTCTTGGCACTGCAGTGATGTGACCATTCTTAGCTCACTTAATAGCTTTCGTCTTTCGATTCATTATTTGTGAAAAGAGATTGCACTAGGTAATTAATTTACTTAGCAGTACCCCTTATTTACATGCATGCCTTTATCTAACCCTCACCCCACAGACATAGGATCCTAACCTTACACATAGTATTACTATTGTCTTCATTTTACATATGGGAAATTAGGACTTAGGGCAAGTAACTGCTAAGGTGACATGGCTGGTATAAGGACTGGGATTCAAACCCAAGATTTTAATCAATATGCTTTACTGCCTTTCCTTTTTAACGGCTTATGCAGTCTCAAAAGTGCATACACTGAATCCTGGCTTTTTCTTTCTAAGTCATAATGATGCTATGTTTGTTTCATAAAGCCATTAACTTATAGTTCTCCCAAGAAATGACCTTAGTCTCCAAATGGCAGCAAAGGTTTGGGAACCATTGACATAGATAATATCAGTCTTAACAATGAAACATTGTGCTATTAATATTATATATTTTTTTGAGGAGTCACATGTGTAGCAAACAGGATGTAACAGGACACTTTAGGCAAGCTGTTGTTAACCTAGAAGGCTGAAAGGGATTACATTCTCATTATTACTCACAGTTAGTCCCCAAATATCTGTGTATGTTCAGTTTCTCCGTTTCTTCAGCTCGGCAGGAAGTTTTAAAGGACCAAACAGCATGCCCTTCCGCCCCTGGCATACTCACAGGCTATTTTGGGGTGAGTCATCGGAATTCTGTGGTTTGTGTATCCTGAAGGGAGAGAAGAGACACTGTGTGGTTTTATTTGAAACAGCTAGTTGGAAAAAAAATTCTTTGATAAAAGTTCAACATTAGGTAAGAAATGCCTGCGGAAGGATCTTTCCATTGTTATGAATATTTGTGACTATTACACAAATTTAATTCTTCCGCCTGTTCATATTCACAGCCTGACCTCTTGTGCACAGAAGCCCTGTTCTGGTGTTTAGTCGGCATAATTTACAGAGAATAAACAATGGGTGGAACAACTCTCCTGTCCTTGGAGTCTCTGCTTCCTTGTGTCAAAGTAATGCTCCAAGTTGGATAGAGTTGTAGATTATGGAAGCAGACCAGGCCAAACCTCGGAGGTATGGTAGATAATATCACCAGTATTATAATTGTGGATTATGATTAAATCGTTACAATAGTAATCCTAAGGGGACATTCCAATCATTAAATATATGCATGTTTTCCTATTTCATCAGGTAAAGAAACTGATTATTAGTGGAAGAAGGAAGAGAATACAAGTTAGTTGGGTATTTATGGTGTAACAAGACTCTAAAATGTCTCATAAAGAGGATATGAGACTTAAAATTATTTGGATCTGGGGAAAATATTACTTTCAGAAGTTGAAGTGAGCCTATGGTCTACAGCATCAGTGGTCCATAAGACAGGGGTATCAGGAAAGGAAATGGTGATGTTTGACACCCGTGCTCGATCAGTTATTCATTTGATTATGACCAGCTGATTGGTGACTGTAGACGGAAATAGTCATGCAGGACAACTAGAAGTTGGTTCTCATATTGAGAGAGTTAAAACAATGCCCAGTGTTTTGAAGTATAGAGATAATACTCTTTGGTTTTAAAAAGGTTTTATATAGAACATGAATAGGGCATTACATAGCAATGAAATACGCAATGAGTAAGTGCTCCTGTTTTAATTCCCTCTCAGTTTTCTAATTATGTCAAGTATAAGTTTCAGTTTGGCATTAGTGAGATTTTAACTCTCTTAGAGCAGGCAACCACCTCTCTCTAGATTTGAATAACTACTTATTCATAGCACTTCTTTGTTTACATTTTATTTCATGTCTAGTGAAATTGGCTTTCTATTTACATGGAGCAGACTTAAAAAAATGAGTTGACTTAAAAAATATTAACTAAATAATAATACAAGTGGTGGGTTCAGTGGGTCATGGGGGACTGACCTGAAGAGGTTACCCAGTATATAAAACTTTATAACTTTGGCAGGGCAGATGAAAATAGAAAACAGTTTAAGTCCTACCTGCTTATCTAGAGCGGTGCTGCTCAAAGTGTAGTCCATAGACCAGCAGTGGTCTGTGAACATTTGCCCATCTGGAAGGAGGTGAGTACAGAAATTGCAAGTAATCACTTAGAAACTTTTGAGCTGATTGACACTGCTTTGACATCTGATTATATAAAGTATTTTTCTAGTAACTTATCTTTATTATATTCTGCCAAAGTATCAGAAAAGAAATCTGATTCTTTGAGAAACACTGATGTAGAACATATGTTTAGAACAAGAACATAACTAAGCAATGTCCCAATCTTTTTATGGTTGTATCCCCAGGATCCAGCACAGTGTCTTGCATATAGTAAACACTCTACGTGTACTTGCTGAGTGAATGAATGAATGAGCTATGGTGTTTGGCGGGCAGATCTAATGCAATCACCAGAGGGTATGCTCTATTACAGTACAGTAATAGTTCATTATGCTTTTCCAGGCATCTCACAACACCCTCCTGTTCCCTTTATTCTGATTATATAAACACCAAGTGAACTTCTAAGTATTAATTAGGTTGTCAATGTGCCTTGACTCTAAGAAGTTACCTTAATTTAAAATAATTTTTAATTCTGAGCTGTTTTACAGTAACAGGAAGGATAGGTTGGGTTATGTTTCAGTAACAACCCCAGTATCTCAGCAGCTTAACCAAACAATCATTTCTTCCTTTCTCACACACATGCCCAACAAAGACTGGCCTGGGCCTTTGCTCTGTTTAGTCATCTCAACCTGTGAGTCCATAACAACCATATCAGGGGATGTTGCAAATCACACCTTGTCTGTCAGCTTGGAAGTGACACATTTCACTTCTATTTATGTTGTTTTTTCTTGGCTAAAGTAATGAGCATATCTAATATAAATGGGGTGGGTAAAAGCAATCTTACCATGTACTAGGAAAGTGGAGAGCCAGGAATATTTTATATTTTATGGAGAGTGCTAATAACCAACATATACACCCACTGATTGTGAATTATATTAACAAGAGTTATTCCTTCTTTGATTGACCTCTTGTACCATCAGGAGTTTCTGCATTTTCAGATCTCTGGACTGAATCTTGAACGTGATGACTTCATGAATGCAGGACTGTTTGAAGTAGAAGGAGGGCCTCTGCTTCAGCCGTTAGCACACTCACTTTAGCAGCTTTGTTTTCTGTTCTTTCTATAATACCAATAGTGACCTCTGCCAGAGAATACGAACTCCTTTGGGTCAAATTCTCTCTCCACCAACCAACCAAATTTTAATGCTGACTATATCTTTCCATAAGAATGCAGGCAATTGGCTTTAGATCTTGGCCAGGGAGATTTCTTCTAGTGAAATTTAAAAATGACTATGAACATAAACTTTTTTTTTTTTAAATATGTCTTTATTGATTTCAGAGACAGGAAAGGAGGGAGAGGGAGAGATAGAAACATCAATGATGAGAGAGTCGTCATTGATCAGCTGCCTCCTGCACGCCCCTGACTGGGGATCCAGCCTGCAACCCGGGCATGTGCCCTGACTGGGAACTGAACTGTGATCTCCTGGATCCTAGGTCAATGCTCAACTGCTGAGCCATGCATAGCCAGGCTAAACTCTTTTTTTTTTAAATCCTTACCCAAGGATATTTTTCTCATTGCTTTTCAGAGACAGAGAGAGGGAGAGAGGGAGAGAGAGAGGAAAAGAAACATCAATGTGAGAGAAACACATCAATTGGTTGCCTCCTGCACACACCCTGACAGGGGTGGGGGATTGAGCCTGCAACCGAGGTACATGCCCTTGGCCGGAATTGAACCCAGGGCCCTTTAGTTCGAGGGCCAATGCTCTAACCACTGAGCCAAACTGGCTAGGGCTCAACATAAACTTTTTATAAATATTCTTATGTGAGACTGTTAGACTGAAGCAGGTTCTAGGAGGCTGATCATTCCTGAGAAAATCAAGCATATCAAGTTTCTAGAACTGCAAACCTGAGCAGTACATTCTAATTCCCCTTCCTTCCCTTCCTTCCTTCCTTCCTTCCTTCCTTCCTTCCTTCCTTCCTTCCTTCCTTCCTTCCTTCCTTCCTTCCTTCCTTCCTTCCTCCCTCCCTCCCTCCCTCCCTCCCTCCCATCCATCCATCCATCCATCCATCCATCCATCCATCCATCCATCCATCCATCCATCTCTTCTCTCTCTCTCTCCCTTCCTCCCTGCCTCCCTCCTCCCTTTCCTCTATCATCCATCTCTCTCTCTCTCTCTCTCTCTCTCTCTCTCTCTCATCTATCATCATCATCATCTATCATCTATCTGTCATCTATATCTATCTATCTATCATCTATCTATCTATCTATCTATCTATCTATCTATCTATCTATCTATCATCTATCTATCATCTATCTATCTATCTATCTATCTATCTATCTATCTATCTATCTATCTATCTATCTATCATCTATCTATCTATCTATCTATCTATCTATCTATCATCTATCTATCTATCTCTATCTATCTATCTATCTATCATCATCTATCTATCATCATCATCATCTATCATCTATCTGTCATCTATATCTATCTATCTATCTATCTATCTATCTATCTATCTATCTATCTATCATCTATCTATCATCTATCATCTATCTATCTATCTATCTATCTATCTATCTATCTATCTATCTATCTATCTATCTATCTATCTATCTATCATCTATCTATCTCTATCTATCTATCTATCTATCTATCTATCTATCTATCTATCTATCTATCTATCATCATCTATCTATCATCATCATCATCTATCATCTATCTGTCATCTATATCTATCTATCTATCTATCTATCTATCTATCTATCTATCTATCTATCTATCATCTATCTATCTATCTATCTATCTATCATCTATCTATCTATCTATCTATCTATCTATCTATCTATCTATCTATCTATCTATCTATCTATCATCTATCTATCATCTATCTATCTGCCTACCTACCTATCTATCATCTATCTATCTATCATCTATCTATATCGGTCTATCTATCTGTCATCTATCGTCATCTATCTATCATCTATCTATATCATTTATCATCATCTGCCTATCCACTTCCAAGGCAGGACATATCAATATATCTAGATTGGGCTGGAAAGGATACTTCTGTGGTTCATGAAAACTTTTACTCTCTGATGGAATAGAAAACATCCTAACTCCTTACAAGTGTTTCTTCATAATTTTCTTTCAAATTTACCTGGAAATAAAGGATTTGCTTTTAAAAGATAACCTTTTTGCTTCTCTTGTTAACACTATTTGGACTTCCAAAATTGGTAGAATTTGAATAGAGATGGGTGAAATCTAACAGCATACTTGAAAAATCCAAGATTTTCAAAATTATAAATAAAAATAAAAATATCAATGTCTGCCTCTGTTTATAGACAGATGGCAGAGGGATGCAGAGCTTTGAGACTTCTGAATGGGATCAGTATAAGCTGTAGGTTACTGGGCTTCTCCAAAGCCACTTTGAAGAGGTTTTCCCTGCAGCTGCCTGTATTGAACACATTAACAGACTGATTTCTAGACCTTTACAAGACTGTGCCAGTGGACAGACTAAATCACCCAGCTGAATGGCAAGGTGGGGAGGGATCTCTTACCACTCCTCAGTCAGCTGTTGCACATCTAGACATGTAGCTAATCATTTATTAGCCTCCAATTTTGGAGGCTGGCTCTAGCCGATAAGCCTCATAAAAAGCTAACAAGGAGATGCCTTTGATAAGGTGGTAAATCATTAAATAGAGAAATGACCAGTTGATTTATGACTTACTGGAATACTTTAGACCGTGAAAGATAAACCCCCATTTCTGTTTTGCAAGTGATATATCTCTACTGTTTCTTGAAAAAATTAAACTTGGGTTACACAGTGTCAAAAAGGCACATTTTCACCCAATTCCAGAGATTCTGCTTGAGCTGCGCACCTCAAATTCGATTTCTCCCCATTCATAGAAACTATACTGTTAAGTTCTTTCAAACAGGGCCTGCATCTGGAGAGTGGTATTGGCATAGTAAGTGCCCTGTGAGTGTCTTTTGGTTGTGTGCATTAGTCCCATGTTAAAAATGTAGGATTATATAAACAAAATATGACTAAAACATAAAAGACTGTCCTTTTTCTTTATCACACCCTTCATACTCCTGTTCCAGGGTCTTTGCGCTTGTCATTCCTTCCATCTGGCACACCTTTCTCTGAGAAATTGCTGTGGCTTAATCTTTCAGATCTCTGTTCATATATCTCCTCCTTAGTGACCCTTTAGTCTAACAGCTTATTCGGAGCATCACTCCCCCCACTCCAGCCTTGTGTTATTTCCTTCCTAAAACTGGACAGCGCTCCTGTTCACTCATTTACCTATTTATTGTCTTTCTTCTCTGTTAGAATGTAAATCCCATGGACGGGGTGGTGGTGTGGGAAGGGCTTCGTGCTCTGTACAGCTGTTTCTCTAGCACCTGGATGCATACCTGCTTTCTACCCAGTGAGCACTTATTAAATACTTTTAAGAAGGAAGGAATGGATAAGTGAATGGATCAGTTAGTTAATCCACAAGACAGGAAAATTGCCCTGGCTCCCATGAACATGATTTTTTTTTTTCTATAAACTTAGTTGTTTGTAGTAAAATCAGAGGTTGCAATAACTTCTTGCGATCTGTAGCGCTATAATGGTCACACAGTAGAGGCTTCTCCTCTTATGAGGATAATCATTTCAAAGTTCTTCTGTTCTCACTATGTGGTATCCATATTTGGACTAAAGTGGATTTTAAAAAAAGGATTTGATATGGGGAATGCAAGGATCTTAGAATAATGGAGTAAATTCTGGTACCAAATGTTACCTTTTGTCTGTAGTGAGAAAATGTTAATTTCTTAAGGAACAAAAATGAAGCCTTTTAGACATAGCTAAAAATTCTCAAAGTGAAGTTCTAAAATTTAGATTTTTGTATATAAACAGACTTTGAAAATTCATGACAGAAAGGTATATTCAAAAAATACTGTGAATATTTGAAAATGAAATCTCTTTCCTAATCCTAAACAAACTATTCTAACATGCTGAGAGGTGAGACTCAAAAGGCAGCACAGCACGTCTTCTGCTCCTTAGAAAATTTTTTCTCCATAAACAAATAAACTCTGAAACAGTCTTTCTGAACTCAACTGCCCCTTCCCAGAGGCATGTCTAGATTGGGCAGGAGAGCAGGACAGACAGTTTTGAACCTGAGCCTGGGAGAAGCGCTGAATGTATGTCACATGTCACCTCTCAGTGTGGCTACAAATCTATGGAAAGAAATTAGAAAAACACACAAGTCAATCCAGGACTTCGAAAATCCTCAGTTAGAATAAATGTTCATCACCCAGTTCTGGGGACTATTTTCTCCCCTGATCACATAGGTAGGCAGTTCAGAAATATTTGTGCCAGTGTTTTCTTGGGAGCAGATAAAAATGGTAGAAATGATGAAGAATAGCTACTCGGAGGCAATATCATTTTGTGATAAAATATAACTTCTAGTAGTGTTTAGCTGAGCATCGCCTAGGAATACACATAATTTTGTCATGATTTTATTAGGCATACATAAAGATTCCTGTAAATGACTGTTATGTACACTCTCAGGTCAAGGCCTTCAGGGGTCACTTAGGGAAAGTGTGTGGAGGGGGAGGTCATGGCATGTGAGAGCAGGAATCATGTGGAAGGCACATTATGTAAACATGGTACAGTTACAAATCAGTAGAATTAGGTGATGGGCACTTTCGCTTAAATAGCTGTAAGAATCCAAGAAAGCCACTTTCTCTGGTCCTCATTTGTCTAAGGTATAGAGTGGGGCTCTGACCGAATGCAACATTTCCATGCCATTTAACTTGCTATGATATGTGATTCACTTTCCAAGACAACAGCATTTTTATGTGTGTAGTTTTATCCAGATGAAAAGAGATTGCTTCCTATCTTTATTTTATAACTAACATCTTTTCTAATTACAAATGTATTTCATAAAAATAATTGCTTCAACCTTTTGTATTAATTAAACATTTTACAGACATTATAAAATGCAATATTATCCAACCATTAAAAAGAAGGAAACCCTGTCATTTGCAACAGTAAGGATGAATCTGGAGGACATTATGGTAAGTGAAATAGGTCAGACACAGAAAGATAAATACTGCATGATCTGACTTATATGTAGAATCTAAAATAGTTGAACTCATAGAAACACTGGGTAGAATGGTGGTTGCCAGGGCTTGGGGGTGAGGGAAATAGGGAGAATTTGGTCAAAGGGTACAAAGTTTCAGTTTTGCAAGATGTGTAAGATCTGGAATTATAATGTACAGCCTAGTGACAATAGTTAACAATTGTATAGTTTTCTGCCTATAATTTGCTAAGAGTAGATCATAGCTGGTCTCATCAGAAATTTAAAAAGGTAACTCTTTGAGGTGATGACTATGTTAATTACTTTATTGTGGTGATCACTTCATAATGTATATGTATATCAATATGTCAAGTTATGCACTTTAAGTATATACCATTTTTATTTGTCAATTATACATCAATAAACCTGAAGAACAAAAATAGCCTAATCAACCTGCCAGCCAGACTCTTTAAAGAGCTCAGCTAGGGATACCTTGCAATGTAACAAGAGCTAGAGGATTTTTTTTTATTACCTCAGAAAATGCAGGCAGCAACAGAAATTAGAAAAACAAAACACATGCAAATATTTTTTAACTTTTATGATTCAAATCCATTCATGTATTGATTTGGCAGTTATTGATGCTAAATGCCAGAGTGTGAAGTTATTAAAGAAACAGACATGGATCTTGCCTTTATAGAAGCTGCAGTCCAGTGCTAGGTTTATTCTAATTTTCATTAGTTTTCCTTGATACTTTAGTTGTTTAATAAAGTATGTTTATGATTTCCCCCAACTCTAACTTCTTATAATAATTATTTTTAATGATTCCAAATATAATTGCATTGAAGACATAGAACATAGTTTGAATAATCTTGACTGAAATTTACAGAATTTTTGTGTGGATTGACATGTGGCCAGTTTTCATCACTTTTCCATGTATACTTGAAAATAATGTATATTCTCTGATCATCAGGTCTGTAGGGTTTAATTTGTGCCAGTTATTATGTTTTTCAAATATTCTTTATTCCTATGGTTATATTTGCTTTATCTATTCATCATGTAGAAGGTGTATTAAAATTCCCCATTGATGGTGGATTTGTCAACTTTTCCTTGCAACCTTGTTAATTTTTTGTTTTATATGTTATGAGGTTATGTTAATAGCTATATACAAATTCAGAATTTTTGTATCATCCTGGCTAATTGAACCAGTCAAGCTCTAGATGACCGCAGCATTGGGCAACAGGATGGCTACAACATCATGTGAGACCCTGAGCAGGAACTACTCGGGTGAGCTGCTTCCAGATTCTTGACCCTCTGAAACTGGGATAAACAACTAGTTGTTGTTTTAAATAGCTATGTTTTAGAGTAATTTGTTAAATGACAATAGATAACATACTTTCATTTTCTCTATTTTTATTTTCTGGAACTCTAAGTGGACAATTATTAGTCTTTTTCATTCAGTCTTCCACATCTCTTAACATATCTTTTCTAACTCTTCCCTCTGTGAACTATTAAGCACAATTTATTCATAACTAGCTCCTAGTTTACCAGTTCTTTCTTCAGCTCATTCTAATCTGCTGCTTAAATAATCTAGTGAATTTTAATTTTGGCAACTATATTTTCACTCTTGAAAGTTGTTTAGTTTTCCTTACTTTTGTTCATTTTTGATAGCTTTTTCTTCCTCAGATTTGTCTGATCAAATTTTTTTTTTTTGACTATTGAGGGAAATTGGATGAAGATGCTCAGTGTTTCAGAAAGGATTGTGTTTCTTTTAGACAAGATTCTGGGGTGTTATCAACCCAGAGGCACATTTAATTTAATACATTTGCTTGTCCCAGGCCTTTCTAGAGGTATAAATTACCCCCCTCCAATTCTTCCTGGGGAGAAGTTTAGAATTTCAAAAACTTTAGGGGAGATTTTATTTTACTGAAGGCCTGAGAGAGACAAGTTATAAATTAAATTTGCTTACCCTGTAGGCAGGGTTAGGGGGAAAGTGAGGGTAGAATTGTTTTCACTCTCTCTGTATCTCCAGAAAGACTGGGTCGATTCTTCATCTGGGCATTTCTTGGAGCTGGTTTCTGGGTTTTTCCTTTAATAGGGCAGGCTTCTGAGAATAACCAAGCCCTCTGTGACTGGGCTGCCTGAGTGCAAAAGTCTACTATTATACACAAAAATGTAGATAGTGATACTTCTTTATTTTATGTCAAATATAGCAATAGAATCAAAATTCAAAAGTTATTATTATTTTTATCTATTAGTTGTATTTTCAAGACCTACAGGCTTTGAGAAGTTTAGAAAGTAGTTTGTTGACTGAAGGAAAATGTCTCTTTACAGAGCAGCTTTAGTTCATTTATTCTTTTAGGCTTTATAAGGGAGACCCAGAGATAGCTACCGGGACCCTAGTGTAGTGAATCATATTTCTTAAACTGCTTGTGGTGAAGGATAATTTTTTCTTTTACTAATTCTTTTTCTTATACCTTCATTTAGTTTAAATTTATTGTTCATTTTCCCTCTTACTCTTGATGTGTAACTTAAAATGAACAAAGTTCATTAGTGTTGATTCAATTTATTGTTTCTCTTTTCCTCTCCTCCCTAATATAAGCTTGAGGGCAATAAATCTCCTCTAAGTACTGCATTGGCAGCATCTGACATTGAGAAGTGGACTCTCATGGTTTTGTTCCTTAACTATTCTGTTGCATCTAAACTGTCTTCTCAACCAAAAGCTTATTTAAGAAGAATTTACTCTGCTGAATGCATTAAGAAAAGGAGCTGAAAAAGAGGTACAACCAGAGGAAGGAAATGGAAGAAGATAAAATGATTAGATGTTGATAATATGATATTAAGCCCAAGATAATCAAATGAAAAATTCTTAGAATTAGTAAAGGCTTAGTAAAACTGAATGGATACAAAATAAACATTCACAAAATGATCTCTTTTTTCCTCTATACCAGTGATTAGAAAATAAAAGGGTGTGGGAAGCCCCATACATAATAGCAAATATAAAAAGAAAGCATCCAAAAATTAGATTACCTATTAATATTCAGAAACTATATGAAAAATCACAAAATTTTACTATGAGTTATACAAGAAGTCAAACAGACCTGCCATGCTTGAGAATGAGAAGACTCATTGTTGTAAAAATGTTATCTTTTCAAATTAATTTATATATTTAGAGTAATGTCAATCAAAATCTCCATGGAACTTCTTAGAAATAGTGCCCAAATTATTCTGAAGCTCACCTGGGAAAATAAATGGAAATACTTCCTCCTGCCTCTCCTCCTGGAGAGATGGATATGTGGGCTGGGTGCGAGGCATAGATGCCAGGAAGGTGGGGAGACAGGCTGGGAGCAGAAGACTGGCCATCACCTGGGTCTTGTGACCAACTTTCAAATTGATCCAGGGCAAGAGTTGGGCATTTCAGCGTATTTCAGTCATTCAACAAATATTTAACGAACATCAGGCATGATTCCAGGAAGTAGGGATGGAGCAGGGAACAAAACAAAGCCCCACCCTCGGGGAGCTTAGGTTCTCGTTCAAGGGCAGACAATGAACTTGGGTTTTGAAGAATGATCTGTAAGCTTTATAAGGGAGACTTGGAGACATCTACCAAGATCCTAAAGAAATAAATTAGTGCTGCTTAAACTGTTTGTCTTAAAGGACATTAAAAAAAATTCCAATCCATGGCTGACAAATATTTTTGGATGAATAAAATCTTTTGCTTTGATGATGTGGTATTACCAAAGGTCTCTATGCACGCTCAATTTTTGTTCTTATCTTGTTCAGAGGTCCTTGTACCATACTCAGTACACTGTAGAAAACAACCTCAGAGAACATCCTGTGAATAGGGTGTAGTACTACATACAAGCTAGTTTCTAAGAAAAGTTGGTTATGGAGGTCAGCTTTCCTCTGCCCCATTGTCATTTCACAGTTGTTCCCCTTCATTCACACAAAAGCACTCAGATTTCTAAAAGTTTTGGTCCCTCTATCCTTCACACTTCGTCTCCATGGCAGTGTCCTGAGGGGTCCCAACAGTGACAAGTCAGTCTATCAGAGTGAACAGGAGTCCAGGCTCTGAACTGGATTGTCTTGGGTTCAAATTCTAGGCCTTTGCCCACTAGCTCTGGGCCCATGGAACCTTTTAACGGGTAGTGAAGTCTTCTGGGAAAGAATATTGATAATCTTTTAAGAGAGAGAAAGACAAAATCAGGGGATAGTCAGTGAGTCTGTTTCCCTCCTTTGTGTACTGAGAAATATTAATACTGGGTATTTTCATTTTTGAAAATTCAAAATTTAATAAATGGTCTAATTTCCTGCCTTAAATTCTAACTTAGTTTTTTCTTATTCCCAGGTTCCTCAGGCTCTCAGGAATCCTCAGAGCCTCAGTCCAATTATGTCAGAGGAAATTGCTGTTCACTTCAAGGTAAGTTTCAGACCTCTCTGAGCAATAGTTTTTCTATCTGTTAATGACTATAATAATGATATACAGTGGTAATCATATCGCAATATATAAATGTAGCAAAGCAACATATCTTACACCTTAAACTTACACAATGTCATATTTCAATTATATCTCAATTAAAAAGTGATATATACCTTTTAGGTTTGTTGTATTACATTAGTTAATGTTTATAGAGCCCCTTGCATAGAGCCAGGAATATTTTAAGTGCTTGATTAATATTAGCTGTTACCTTAGAAACAAGAGTTAAACAGGTAGTTGCCTATTTGTATGTACAGCTTACTTCTATATCCAGGGTTTCTAAATTCAGTACTCCTGTATACACTTTCAGAAAATTCATTTTTTCTTCTGATTTTCATACAAAAAGAAGAAGCATGCTGGTTCTACGGATTTAGTTAATATTTAAGTTTTAAATTAGACTCTGTGGGCCCTACTTTCTCTGTCCTTCATGGCTTGCATTCACAGACACTTTTCTTACAAAGATCATTTTAGTGAGCCTTGACGGAGATAAAGACGACTTGTCCCCAAGGTGCAACCTGGGCCAGCCAGGTGCGTGAAGGGAGGAAGGATCTGAGGAGCCCTGAGCCAGCTTCCGCAAGAAGACAGGGTGCCCTCCCACAGGAATCTCAGTTCTTTCTGGCCCCAAATAAGGTCATCTTTGATTTGTTTCAGTTTCCCTCCCCAGGCAGAAGCAAGGAAACTGTTTTTGACTGTCAGGCACAACAATGTCTGAAATCGAGATTAAGACCTGTGAACCTTGGGTAAACAAAATGGAAATAAATGCTGAAAATTTCTCTACCTGCCTTAAAAGGCTAAGCTGGAGGGAGAGATTGTTCTCTGGGTTAGGTTTATCTTCCCAGGTGTGCTGTAGAAGCCTAGGGTCAGTCAGTGGGTGTGAGTCATCTGGCTGTGGTAAGGTTAGAAATTCCTAAAACATGCAGCATTAGGCAGGGAAGCAGCCCTCTGAAGCTCTTATGACCCCTATCCCGGTGGTGGTGGGGGGGATAATTTTCCTTCTTAAATTTTGGACATGCGCAGACAGAGACACCTTTTTCTTCATTTTTCTTTTCTTTTCTTTTTTTTTTTTACACCCTTTCTTGCCTCTCTAAAACCAGAGCAAGTACTTACTTAAATTGAATGTATAAAATATCATAATCAGGAAACTGATTTTTGGGGGTGTGTCAAAATGGTGAATAGAGGGAGAAAATGGAAGAAGAAAGAAGAGGTGCAGGTAGGGGACAGAACTGGAAAGGAGAAGGGAATAAGGGGAAGGCGAGGAGATAGGGCCTCTGAGCCTGTGGAAACCAGTGGTGAGAAGTCTGTGTTTGTTTAAAGGACTAATGGGGAGCACATTTTGCCAACTTGTGCTTTCCTCTTTGCTCATGACATAAATAAAGAAAGCTAAGGCTGGCCCAGCCGGGCGTGGCTCAGCGGTTGAGCGTTGACCTAGGATCCAGGCGATCGGGGTTTGATTCCTGGTCAGGGCACATGCCCAGGTTGTGGGCTCGATCCCCAGTCGGGGACATGCAGGAGGCGGCTGATCAATGACTCTCTCATCATTGATGTTTCTATCTCTCTCCCTCTTCTTTCCTCTCTCTGAAATCAATAAAGAGATATTTCAGAACTTTAAAAAAAAAAGAAAACTAAGGCTATTGCAGGTGCTATTCCAGGGAAAAGTAATTGCTGCAATCCACCCAATTTAAATTTTAAGATGTTTAGTTAAAAATCTGCCAGGGCACAGTTTCTGTACATTTGAAGCTTCCCAGTAGCTGGGAGCCATGGTAAGCTGGCTCCTAGGGGCTCCCTACTCTGCAGTGCTCTTGGGACCATTGGGGATTTGGGTGAGAACTGTGTTTTCCATGCCCGTTTGCAGTCTTGGCCTGTCTTCCTGAAGCAGAGTACAAATCCTGATGAAAACGGGCAGCTTAAATGTTCTTGTTTAATTACTAAATATTACTCTGTCCCTTACAGCCCAGACTCGAAGAACATGGACAAAAATTCAAGTTCCTTCTGGAGCCTGCCTGTCCTTTTTCTCCTGTGATTATTTTTACTTTGAGGACACCTAGTGGCAGTTTGCTGGCTGTGTTCTTCAAAGGCAAACTGAAAGAAACTTCAGGATGTGGTAACGGTGGGGGAGCCTGCTTTTCTCAACACCTTCACACTTGCGGCCGGCACTTTTTTCCAGCCTGAAGCCAGAACTGTTCTGGCTCCGGGAAACAAGCAGGCCCTTGCGGGATTCTGCAGCTGAATTCCCACGCCTGCCTTTCACAGTTATCAAAAAAATCCCCTTGGCCTAATTGATTCACAAGTGGTATTTAATAAACCCATTTTTTATTATATTTTTACAACAATGTTGTGTGTGTTTTTTAAGAATATAGAATGGCCACAATCTGGTGAGTTTATCAACTAATAGACAAGAATAGTGATCTGCTTTGGGTAGACATTTCGAGGGAAATATGAAGGTAAGACAAAGGCCTAGGTGACAGAGAATGTTTTACCTCTTCACCCCTGGTGGGGAGGTGGTCCTTCCTACCTGTGTCCTGAGGATAATCTCTCTGACTCCTTTCCCTCATCTGACTCATGGAAGCAAGTGTGCTCAATTCATTAGGGGTTGTGAAGATTACATGAAATCTCAAGAAAACTCGCACACTGCCTAGAATCTGGTAGATACTAAATAATTGTTACGATCCTTTCCTCTCTACGCCCTTCGCCTAACCCCATGCCTTGGAAATGGCCCTCGCTGTAGTTGTCTTCTGGATGGAAGTGTTCACTGTTCCACAGAACTCCACCGCTGCTGCTCTGACCCAGCCCCATTGAGGCCCAGGAGCTAAGCACATCTCACGGGTCTACTGGCCTGCCCCGGATCCATCTTACAACCCTGTTCTATTAAGTCAAGGTAAATTACACAATATTAAATCTGTACAGGCAGTAAGTTTCCTCTTAGTCATCATATCCTCCAGCATCAAAACTGGCTGTTTTAATACTAAATTCCCTGACAGTACAAGAAGAAAGGACACAATCAGCTCTTTTCCAGGGAAGCTTTTGATACCATTTTTATTTTGGACTTGATTTAAATGTAGACAAGATGGTTTCTACAATCCTCACAGCATTTACTACAAAGTCCAGACATTTTAGGATGGCCTGCAAGGGGCCACATATTTAGTCTCATCCCGCCTCTTTAGCTTTCTCTTGAGCCACTCTTGGCCTTACTTATTATGTTCCTGTCCATTAATTAAAAAAAACAACCAACAATCCTCCATGAACTAGCTAAACTCTTTTTTGCTTTGTGAAATTAGTGCTCGAGTTTTGTTCTTTTTATCTGGCAAAGTCCCTCTGACACGTTCTTTAGGGTTCAGCAAACATGTTGCTTCCTTGGCCCTAATCTAAATTTGGTCTCTTCCCTTCTTTTCTCTCCTATACTTCTTCCTAGCACCTACCCTAATTTCTAGTTCCGTGTTGGTGTATTTGTTTATTGTCTGTATCTCCCTGGAGAAGTATACTCACTGAGAAGGAACAGGGGCATGCCTCTTTTGTTTATTTTCTGTACCCAGTGAGATGCATGGGTCACGCAGGCACTCATTACCGAATGAACAACACCAGCCCCTTTAAGGGGAAAAGCCCATGGATCATTTCCACCTACAAACACGCCTTACGTTCCCCTTGACAAAGCTTTTGCTTTGTTCAGCAGCCTTCTGGGGAATCCCCTTTGCCTCAGAGATTATTTCTGGCTACTGAGAGTTTCAAATAAACAAAAATTGGTTCCTAAAGTCTCCTCAGAGAATCTTTATCTTTCAAAATACTTCCTCTCCCCCCGCTTAAAAGAGGCAGTTCAATGAATGCTCTTGCACTTTGTGTGTGTGCGCATGCAAACTTATAATAGCTCAGATTCCATTGGGATAAATTCCCATCTCAAGAGACAGCTTTGTGTAATGAAGAGATTTTTTTTTACCCTCTCAGTTTGTGGGTTGAGAACTAATCCAAAAATCCAAATCTATCCTTTAGTCAGTAAATAATGCACAATTCCATAGTCCCTTCTTTACATGGGACTAAGCCTTCCCTACCAGTGAAGTATTATGGGAGGTCTTAAGGTATTTCTAAAACTTGGTATTTGTAAGCACGAGAGCATTAATCAAGCTCAGTAAGGATTTGAATTTCTCCTGTTAACACACCTGGCTGACACATTGTCTTGGCAATTGCAAAGCTCCCCGCTAATTAAAAGTTTTCAGAAGTACATATTATTAGTTATCATAGTATGGTTTTGAAATTGGTTTTACATTTCATTTCCCATTAAAATTGCGTCTTTAAGATTGAAAGTTGCTGTCCATTTAGCTTAATCATTTCAGTTTGACTTGTTGTAAAGTATTTGCTTAGCCCTACAGTTTGAAGAGAGATATATTTAGCTCACCAGCATATTCAGCTTACAGTTTTTCAAAAACTAACTAGACCTTAAGACTTGCACACATTATAATTAAAATATGAGTCATTTTGTCTTGGTTTGACTTCCCAGAAAGCAGAGCCTAAAACAAAAACTCCTGTACAAGTCGTTTATTTGGGAAGTGATTTCAAGCGTGAGCGAGTGGGGAGAAAGACAGGACTGGGGGAAATCCAATACGAGGGTGTGTTGTTGAAGTTGCTGCTGTGATAACTGGGGGGCCCAGATTCTCCTGAAACCCCTTCAGATCCTTCAAGATTTGGCTTTGGCAATCCTTCAGGTGATTCCTTCCTACCTTCCTTGAATTCCTAGATCACCTGTATATGACCCTGGCTTATATGAGGGTGGACCCCGGGGCTTTAGGGCACTTCTGGGCTGCCCAGCACAGTCAGTGAAGGTTCTGAGGTGGAAAGTGAGATGATTGTGGGGAGCTGGGTCTGAGATTCTATGCAGCTGTTTACTGCCGCTTGGCTGAAATCAGAGGTGGTTGGAGAAATTGTGCTGAGGGCACCACAGGTAGCTGCTAACAATCCATACACCTAATGATAGAATAAATGTATACAGAACCAATCCCATAACTTATTGTTATTATTTTTATTATTGCTATTACTATAAAGTGGGACCAGGTGGGTATATGAGCCTGTGACCCTTTTGTCCTGCCTAAGAAGTAGTTGTAATTTGCAGAACTTAAAACTGAAATTAACTGTGTTCTTCCTTCCTGGAAATCTCCTCCTATTGCTGTCCTCACTCCCTTAGTTTGTGCTTACCTGGTCTTACTCATCCTCAAATATCACATTTCAAGGAAACCTTTCTCAGATCCTTCTAGTTGGAAGTAATTTCTACCTGCTTTGAACTGGAGCAGTACAGTACTTGGAGATACATTTTCAATGGTAGTTATCGGAATCTGTCTTTCAGATATCTGGCTATTTCATTCAACCCTCATTTCTGTGCTGTTTCTACTGTCTGGATTGCCTTGATACTTTTTTATTTTTGGCCTGGTTAATTCTGAATTGCCTTACCTGGTAAACTTCTAACTCCCACTCACCCTTCAAGATTTAACTTAGGCAACCCCCCCAGGACTTTCCCTCCCCACCCCATCTCAGTGCACTCCCAGATCATTTTGTGCATGAACTTTCTTTTAACATTACTGTAAATTTGGGTTATTTGCGCGCGCGCACACACACACACACACACATCCCATGTGCCTTAAGGGAACTTAGCCTGTTTTCCATTGGCATTCATTGCCTCAACACAGTACATGTTCAATAAAATTAATGAGTTTTATTTTTCCAACTAGACATCAAACTCCTTAAGGTTAGAGATTGTTTTATTTAACCCTGCATTATAGTCTAGCACGATTTCTTTCATAGTACATGCTTTGAAAATATTTGTGTAATGTCAAGGGGAAACCCCTAAAATCTTTTTTTGTCTCTAGGAAAATGTGGTATAAAACATCTCTGACTCAAGTTTTGGGCTGCTACAGATTGCATTTATATTTAAAAATCTAGCTATAAAAACATCAGTGACTCAAGGGTTAGGTGTCTGCAGACAGTATGTCTTTTGTAAACTTTAAATCACAATCATGACTCAGGCTGTTTCAACAGAAGTGAAAAATGAGAAAACATGTAGATAATGCACTAGATAGGTCACATTAAATTTAGAACGAGAAACCAATTTTGAAAGCAGGCCCGTCACTGCCTGCCTGGGATCCCTTTAACAGTGGGCAGCAGTGCCCGCAAAGCGAAGGTGTCATGATGCCTGCTTGGTTGGCCTCAGGGAGAGTGGCCTCCCATATTGCAGCGTGGAGGTTTGGAATTGATTACATTACAATGACTTGTAAAGCTTATTATGTTTTCACTTTACCCTTCCTAATGCTTACTTCCATTTTTCTTTTGCAGTTTTTTTTTTTTTAGCTCAGCTTTGGAGGGACTTACAATGAATGCTCTTATAACACAAACATATATTTCTATTTGTCGAAAAAGTAATATATAAAGATTTTCACCAAATTCTTAGTGTAAAAATTATCATTCTCTTGAATTTTGACCTGTTTTCATTCTTTTTTCTTCCAAAGGTGAGTCTTTACTCCCACACAGGTCTGACTCTGTCCTTACAGAAAAAGCAGTTGTGCATGTTTGAGAGATGTCTCGAGTTCTTTTTTTTTTTTTTTTTAATATATCTTTATTGATTTCAGAGAGAGGAAAGGAGAGGGAGGGAGAGAGAAACCTCAATGATGAGAGAGTCATTGATCGAGCCCACAACCTGGGCATGTGCCCTGACCGGGGATCGAACCCCGATTGCCTGGATCCTAGGTTGACGCTCAACCGCTGAGCCACGCTGGGCCGGGCTCGAGTTCTTTTAACAGGGAGGGGACAGCTGTATGTCCTGTGGTAAAGTTGAGGCACATAAGCAATCCCCAAAGTAGCCCATGAGCCTGACTGCACGTGCGTGGCAAACAACTGAAATGTATACTGGATAGTGGAGGGCATTTCTGATCTGAAGGGTGTCCGTGGTCTGAGGAGAGTGGAGATAAGCAATTATACTGCCGACAAAAAAGTTGCATGGGATAAATAATAGTAGCTAAGGTGAGGGGTTTTCAAGAAAAATTACATTGCTTTCTGTTTTGTTCAGAAATAATGCAAACTCACATTTCTGGGAGGATTATGCGTCAGGGTGCGTGTGCATGCAATGCACAGGTGCGCTGCAATGCATGCCGGAGGGCGAGAACTCTCACTTCTCTATCCTAATGCCAATTTATTCAAAACAGAGACACGTATACATGTACATACACATGCACGCACACACACACACACACACATGCATGTACATTTCTGTGTATATGTACATATACGCACATACATATTTTCTACCTAACTGAATCTAGGCATTTTGAAAGAAGAGCTATTCGGCAGGGGTCGGGTTGGGGGGGAAGCCAACCGTCCTGGGGCCCGGAACACCTCAAGAGGAAGGCCAGCTGCTTGGCCCGCCGTGCTCAGGGCTTTGGGACATCTCAAGGGCACATGGAAGAGAGTAAACTGGTGGTTCAGATGCGGCAGACTCCCAGCTTCTCCACTCGCCAGCTGTGTGACTTTGAGTAAGTTGTTTAATCTCCCGAGCCTTAGTTTGTTCTCTCATTTGTAAGATGCAAATAGTAGTAGAACCGTCCCATAAAACTGTTGTGCTAATTAAATGAGATTAGCACATACAAAATGCTTAGGACATAGGCGCTCAATGAATATTAGTGTCAGCCCCCCTCCCCTCGCCCCTCCTTTTAATATTTCCTCCTTTCTCCCCTTTCCTCTCCCCCTTGGTCCCCTGGTGGGTAGGAAACAAGAAAGTACCAGGAAATGTAAGACACAGGAGCAAAAGGAGGCAGGGGATACAGGAGGACATCTCCATGAGCCCTGGTCTTCCTCTGTCGCTTCTCTGTCCCCTCTGTCAACCCCCCGTCTTGACAGGGAAGAGGTGCAGGGACCCCAGAGCTCTGTGCTGTGGAGCAGCCTCGGAGAACGTGGAGCCCCCGGATTCCAAGGGCTGCAGAGAGGAGTCGGTGGCATTTCTCCTGCTCCTCGGGTCCAAAGGCGACAGTGGTCACTGCTGAGGTACCTGGCCTTGCAGTCCCCTCACTGTGTCCTTAGGTAAGGAAATAAGCCTCGGTGCGAGCACCCCTGGGCTGCTTTTCCACAGGAGATGTGCGTGGAGGGCAGGGGACCCCGGCTGGCTCCCGTTTGCACACATCTGCGCCCCACTTGCTGCCTTTCTTCCCAGTCCATCAGCGCCAATGCTCCACACAGAGGAGTGGCAGCCAGTAAACGCCCAGCATTTGCTGTGTGCCAGATGCTCCTCTGAGTGTATTCGGTGTGTTAACTCCTTTCATCCGCACAGTGATTCTGCAGGAGAGATACTATTATCCCAGTGTGACAAGTGTGAAAACTAAGGCACAGAGAAGTGAAGTGGAGGAGTGGAGAGTAAACTTGCTATTCCTTGTTTTTTAAATTTGGTGGCACTGACTCCTAAGCTTGTTTTTTTTGGTTTCTTTTTTTAAATATGGCTTTATACAGGGTGGAAAGGGTCATTGGGGAGAAAAAGGGACATCTGTAATATTTTAAACAAAAATAAAATTTAAAAAAAAAGAAAAAACAATATGCCTTTATTTCCCCATTGATCCCCTCCACCCAGCATCAACCTCTCCCCCACCCCCAGGTCTTCTCTGCACTATTATCTGTGTCCATGGATCATGTGTATATGCATCTAAAAGAAACATAAAATAAGTAAATAGAAAAAAGACAAATACATGTCTTTATTGATTTCAGAGAAAGGGAGAGGGAGCGAGAGAAACATTAATGTAAGTCATTGATCCATCTGTTGCCTCCTGCACACCCACCACTGGGGATCGAGCCCACAACCCGGGCATGTGCCCTGACCAGGAGTCGACCTGGATCCTAGGTCGATGCTCAACCGCTGAGCCACGCCTGCTGGGGGAACCCGCTATTCTTAACTGCACCTCTCAGAGCCCCCTACTCTGCTCAGCTCCCTGAAGGCCCTCTCATCCACAGCTAGCAGGAGGCTGATCATTCCGTAAGGCGTGCCTTTCCCTGGAGCCTTTACTCGGATATCTCCTGTTATTCTTAAATCGTAATTCAGGCAATAAACTCCTGTAGCACTCCATTGTACCTGATGACATTTCTCTTCTCCACCAGACTGTTAGGTCTTGTTTTCTATGCCTAGCCAATTGTACAGTGCCTGGCACAAAGCAGGTGCTCAATAAGGCCTGTGAAATGAAAAAATGAATTGTGTATGGGTTTGAATTTCATTTAGGATATGCGTGTGGACATATCCAGCCATATATGGTTGTCATAAGCCTTGAGGTTTGCAATGAACTACAACTCCACAGCTTCTGCTTATAGAGAAGAGGCTAATAATTCCCCAGGGAGTAGCTTGCTTTTCTAAGGACAAAAGGAAACCAGCAGCAATATGCTATGATTTCCACGCCTTGTTTATGGTGTCATTTTTGACTGGTTGGCACTAGGTGGCGCCCAGGAGCCTTGCAGGGAAGTTGAAAGGAAGCATGAACTACTGTTACCAACCCTTAGACTGTGTTCAAAATAATTTTTTAAAAATTTATCTTTATTGTTGAGAGTATTACAGGTGTCCCATTTTCTCCCCCAATTGACCCCCTCCACTTGCTCCCACCCCCTCCCCAGGCCTTCACCCCGTTATTAACTGTGTCCATGGGTTATGCATATATGCATATAACTTCTTTGGTTAATCTCTTCCCATCCTCCACCCCCCTTCCTTCTTTCCTCTGAAATATGACCATCTGTTGCCTGAGTCAATGTCTCTGGATCCATTTAGTTCGTCAGATTCTTTTGTTCATTACCTTCTTCTTAAAGAAGACCCTTCAACTTTTCCTGTAGTGCTGGTCTGGTGGTGATGAACTCCTTTAGCTTTTTCTTACCTGTGAAGCTCTTTATCTGACCTTCAGTTCTAAATGATAGCTTTGCTGGGTAGAGCAATCTTGGTTGTAGTTTCTTGCTTTTCATCACTTTGAATATTTCTTGCCACTCCCTTCTGGCCTGCCCAGTCCTAGTCACTGCCGCTTCTGCCCACTGGACCTTCTGTCCCTGGATCAGGCCCAGCCCGGTGACTGCACAGACCTCCACCCAGGGGAAATGAGATTCACCTCCTGGGCTCAGGACAAACCTGGTGCAGGCTTACTCCCTTCTCCTCCTTCTTCGCTCCACACCCAGCCAGCCAGCCTTGACCTGGGCTATGAACATGACATCAGGCTTCTGACCCTCCCCCCCACAGCTTGTTCCTATTCGGGATAAGCCCTCCCCATGTGACCCCTTACACACACACACACACACACACACACACACACACACACACACACACGGAGGGAACATAGGGCTGCTCAGGTGGGATCAGAGTGGTGGCCTGGCCAGAACAAAACCACCCTGGGCCCCCCTGTGTTACTTCTGGGTCCCCCGGAGAAAAGATCCACAGGTGTCTGGGCTGAGTTCAGACCCAGCGTCAGCCATGGTGGAATAGACTGTCACAACTGGCTCTTTGACAGTCACTGCCTTGGGACATTGGCAGACAGCACCGGAACAAGCCTTTGGTGTGGATGTCTCTAGTCAAATGAACTGGGTAGGGGAAGTCTTAGAATGTGACTGCCTGGTTACCAGGGTTCCAAGTTCTGTTGGGCTCTATGGTCAGGAAGTGAGGCCACTGCCTGGGTCCCCTACCCCGAGTTCTCCTTAGACAATGCAGTGACTTCACTTCCTGACAAGAGTAGAGACCTCACTACAAAGCAAAACCTCTTAGTCTGTGCTTCCCACTAAGGGAACTGGTCTGAGAGCTTCAATCTCCTAAGGGCCTTAGTAGCCAGAGAGGCCACAGGGTATACATGGGCTCCATCGGCATTTTTGCTAAAGAGATCGGTTTCTTTGTTATTAGGCGTTGAAGATTTCTTCAGAGTCTGAGCCTTAGGCTGCTTTAAAAAAACAAAGACACCGACTCTAATTTAATTCACTGCAGTGGGTATGCTTGCTTCCCTTCCCAGCATTTGCACGGTTATGAAAAATCAATTCATAATGAACCCATTTTCCCGACCATGGTGTGCAATGGTAGTAGAGTCACAATGAAAGTAACAGTTTCTCTCTCTTTCTCCACAACTGAATTATAGGTTCTCTTTTCTCTTGTGTTGATATCTTACCCCCAAATATTCTCGCTTTATCATCAAATTTAACTCCCTGTAGGAAATTTTGCCATAGCCCTACATGCATTTTAAGTGTAACAAGTAATGAGTCTTTACTTGTTATACCAAAAAATAGGACGTAACGTTTCCTGGACATGCCCCCTCAGATACCTGTTGATAACTATGAATTCCTCGGGAATGCCCTCTCTCCATCGCATGGTACTGACTCCTTTCCCTCTAGGTGTCTCTTTCTCCGTTTGTTCTGCATTCTTTTTATCATGCAGTGATGATGGAAAAGGTCTTATCCCATTTTGGATTTTAGAAGGAAGAGTGATTTTCTGATTGAGCCTGAATTATGAATTATAAAGGATCACCTCATTGCAGTGCTCCCAGTTTATTTCCATTAAACAAAACAACTTCTGGCTGCCATAGCCCTGAGTGATATAACTCCTAAATTCACGCATTCTTTAAGTCAATATTTAATGAGCAGCCCTACATGCTAGGCACTGTTCTGGCACTTGGGATACATCAGTGAATAAAACTGACAGTTATATCTGTTCTCTTATAGCTTATTTTCCAGATGAGAGAAAAAGACAATACACAATCAATATAATTAAAGAGTTCTACTTTAAAAGTAGAAAGAACAGGTATGTGCTGGTATATTCTAATATTTGAAAATGCAATCTTTAAGTTAGGCATTTAAAATATATGGAGTTTACAAAATGTTGTAGAACATTTTAGTCCCCAGAATTTGCCTAGGAATGGGCTTCCATACATAAATGCCTCTGATTGTCTTAAAATATCTTGGGTTGTTCAAATCAGGATCCAAACAAGCCACTTGCTGATGTGGCTATTTCACTGAAGTCTTTTAAAAGTCTCCTTTAATCTGGAATAGTGCCTTTCTCTCGCTCAATTTTCCCATGGTTTGGTTGAAGTGTCAGTTGTCCAACAGATTATTTCACTGTAGCCGACGCTGCTAGTGCCCTGCTCGCATTCCTTTGTCACTCTGTGCTCATGCACACTGACCCAACGCAAGAAAGCAACTGTGGCTGCCTTCGGGCTTTCTTGCCTCTCCCTTCAGTCCCTCTCCATGCCCCTAGCAGCCTCCAACCGAGGACTGATGAGAATGGATAAATGATTCCGCTTCCTAACCTTTGGGATAACTCTAATATATAGTCTACTCTGTTTTTCAGAGTTCCTTATTGGGATTGACCCCATTTCCTGCAGCAGTGACCTGCTCAATAATACTATTAGCAGCTTCCTTCTCTTGCCTTGCTTACTTTGTTTTCTCATTTCTCTGTAAATGATATCCCACAAAAAGCCATAAATCTTGTCGCAAGGTCTTCTTTTGGAAGGAACCCAACCTAAGATATCTACTATCTAAATATGGTTAAGTAGTTCTCATGATGTCATTTAATTTATTAGTCTAATTCTGTAGACTGCAAGTTAGAACTAAAGGTTTTTATAGACAGCTCTTCATAGCCAGTGCTGATTAACTCATGTTACATCCCATCAGGAATCAAATAATACCTGGTTGTCTTACTTTTAGTACACCAGTAGATCGAGGTGGTGAAAGTGTATTATTCTGGGTCAACCATATGTCTAATGGTTTTAATGTCCATTGATGACCATTGCCTGAATTGTAAAATGAGGATTTTATTATTTTTTATATTTGGAGAAGAAAGTTTTAGGCAGAGGAATCAGCATGTGCAAAGACCGAGAGGTGAGGTCATGTACAATATAATTAAAGAAATAAAGTATGATTATTTTGCAAGGTGTGTTGGGGGAACAAAGGAAGATGAATTTGGGAAGGTAGGCAAAGCTTTTTTTTTATAATGTTAAAGACTGAAATTTTGCCCTAAAATTAATAAGGGAACAGTGAATGTTTTTAAATGTGTCCATCATCATGAACATGTTTTTTGAATGACCACTCTACTAATATTGTGAAACATAGATTGATGATTGGTGGAAGTAGTTAGGAAAGTGTTGACATAGTTAAAAATAGTGGAGAGGAGAAAGATAAGTTACATTACTGTATGAATAAAAATTGAGTAGAGATAAAATTTTGGAAAAGGATTTTCCCAGAGGAAAGTTCTGTATCAATATTAGTTGTTGCTACCATTGCTATGCTAGGTTTGTCTGTCATTTTGAAGGAAAACATTAAATCGTGAGCTACTTTTCCTTACATTTAATTTGGAAAAAAAAAAAAGATATTTTAAAACTCACCAGTTTGAGTTATGATAATAATTTTCAGGTTCTATAAAGTTTCATATACAGGCAATGAAGAAAATGCCTTCAAAAGGGAGAGAAATATTTTTCCTAATCTAAAATGACTTCATTTGCTGCAGTTCCAGAAAATTTTATTTTAACTTTAGTGCACAAGTGCTTTTGCAGTGTTGAGCTGAGGCAATGGGGACAGCTTTATTAACTGGAATTTTTTCATTATAGTCATGCTTTCTTTGCTTGGGAAGCCAGGAGCTTATATTTTAAAACATTTATTAAAATGTCAGTATGCATCAATCAGAGAAATCATCTCAAAAATCTTTTAATCCTAAAAATAGTGTGAAAAAAACCTTTGCACTCATTTTTGTGTGCTGAAAAATTAAGAGCTTAGTTAAGCAATCTTATGAATTAGAACCCAGACTGTACACACTGGCTGCAAAACTACTGGCTGGTGCAGTTTAATGCATGATGTTTCATCATCACTTGAACTTAAAGTGCCAAGCCAAATTAAAAAAAAACCCAAAAACTTACATAAGGGAATAGCAGCTTTTGCTGATTGTTTGCCAACTTGTCCTTTATAGGATAAAAGACATAAAAATACAATTTTTACAGGAGATTTGACAGACCTGAAATCCTCACTCTTGTTTAGCCTAAGGTAGTAGTAGTTCTTATCTTTTGTGTTTTGGATCATCTCTTTTTTTTCTTAATTTTATCATTTTATTTTTAAGGAAATAGTACTTACTCTTTTTAAATTAAATTTCTTGGTGTGACATTGGTTAATAAGGTCATATAGGTTTCAAGTGTACATTTCTATCTGTATATTGCGTTGTGTTCCCACCACCCAAGGTCGAAACATCTTCCATTCCTGTATATTTGTCTTGGATCATCTTGAGGGTCTAATGACAGAAACAGATCCTTTCTCCAGAAAAATGCTCATATTTACAAATATTTTACACATGATTTTAGAGCAATCTTGATATACTTTCTCCCCTGAAGACCACAGATTTTAGGTAATGAACTGCTGCTTCAGAGACAGTCATGTGAAGGGCAATTCAATGTTTAACCTTGACTTTGAGCCCTGATATCACACAAAGCTATATTACGCTGCTGTTGAAAGGGGTCTGAATGTCAAGAGATGGTGTGAGCAATACATTGGCTTTCACATTGGAATATATCCACTTATACTTACTTTCCCTAGACATTTCAAGAAAACAAAGCAGTCTTAATTCAAAGTTAGTTTGACAAAATCTAATTAATGGAAAAAAACCAGATTCACTATGGATTTGAGTATTGGCCTTAGAATGATGTTCACGAAGCATATGACCATGGGACATATTCCCATGAATGTCCATCTAGCTCCCAGCTGGAAAATAAACACCTGAAATCTCTACCTAAACAACCACACGAAGCATTTGGGCTCGCGAAGGGAGCCCTGTATTTACACTTTGGCAACTTTCCTACTTCTAAGGGCATGTTCTCTAATTCAGGAATTTAGTTCCTACTTTTTGCCTCTAAATAGATCCAGACATTAAATTTCTTGATTTAATTTTTTAAATTCAACACACTCCTTTTCTTTATCAGACACAGGCAGCACCATCTGAAGTCTGGTTCAGTAGAATTTAGGGTGAGTGCGTTCCTCAGATGACGTATGTGTCTGGGAACTTTGTACTGTCTGTTTGGGTTGCATCCCATCGTTGGGGGAGGCTGGGCTTATGGGTCACCTAGAGTGGGGATCCCAGCTCCCAGCCACGAGACGAGGAGCTTGAGGTGAAATAATGAATTAGCCAAGGCACCCAGCTAGTTAAGCAGCAGAGCTGGGATTAGCACTCAGGTTTCCTGCCTTCCAAATTTCTGATCAGGGTTGTTAACCTGAGTCTGTGGAAGCAAATTCCCAGTGACTTCTTAAATCAAATCATTGGACCACCAGTGGTGGGAAAACTAAACTCCGGAGTGGATTATCGAGGGCTCCTGGCTTGCCTGGGTGGCTACATGAACACAGTGTTGGGGCAGATGGAAGAATATGTAAAATGGACAACTGAAGGCTAAGTATGGGGGTGCATTTATCCAAGGAAACTATGTGCTGTACATGAGCACAAAGAAGAAAAGGTCGTGAAGGCATGGAGTACAATACTTCCCATACTTGGATATTTTTTTTATGAGATTTTTTTGTTTATTTTTTTTTAATTTAAATATGTTTTTATTGATTTCAGAGAAAGGAAGTGAGAGGGAGAGAGAAAGAGAAACATAGATGATGAGAGTCATTGATCGGCTGCCTCCCGCACGGCCTTTACTGGGGATCGAACCCGCAACCCGGGCATGTGCCCTGACCGGGAATCAAGCCACGATCTCCTAGATCCTAGGTCAATGCTCAACTTCTGAGCCATGCCGGCCAGGCTTTTGTTTCTTTTTGATATATTTTGTCCTATTTCATAAGAGTTGGTGATTTTTTTGCTGATATGTATGATACATGTGTAAAATGTGAATTTAATTGTAAGGAATTCTTTCATATTTAAGTTTCATTCATTTTCTTTTGCCTTTATGTCAGTGTGCAGAATGCAAAAACAATTTTTTTAAAAAGAGAAAAAAATCTTTGTTTCTTTCTACACAATTTTTGACTTAAGTTTCAAACAATGTCATTTGGTATGTTTGCTTTACTTACTGGACTAAAATCATGCAAATGATAATTAAAACATTATAGAGATGTCAAAAAAAGTAAGTACATGTGGTTTTATAAGAAGGTACCCCTAATGTCTGCCAATGTACTTCCCCACATTTGAATGGCATTTATAATTCATAAAAGGCTTTCATATTAATAATCTGTATTTTGAATAAAGGGTAGGCATTACTATGTCAAACTGATGGGTGAGGAAAGAGACTTACAAATTGTTGAGAGATAGTGAGTGATTGAGAGCTGAGATTCTACCCGGGGCCTCCTGACCTTTACTTAGATGCATAAATTCTCAAGTGTATTAAAACTTTTATTTTGTTCCTTTATATTTATGTTGGTAAATTGAATGATTTTTTATGCATGTAACTATCTAACAATACTTATCATTATGATTTACTATCACCTCGGGTCCATTTCTGGCCACATTTCAGACCCATTAGCAGTTAACCATCTAACCCTTGGATGGATTTAAAGCCAGAATTAGTTTGAATTCTGCTTCCAAATCAGATTTCTCATGAGAAAAGCAGTTCTTTGTTTTTTATTTTATGACCTTTATATGAATTACTGCTTCCGTTTGATATCACTTTTCAGAAGAACAATTCATCCATGAAAGGTCATTTCACATCAACCTTACAAAAGAAAAACCTTAATTTCATCTGGACTAGTTGTATAAAGGGTTGTAGTTATATATATAAGGGTTGTAGTCATATATATAACTGCCAAAAACACCAGAGAGAATGCCTCTTGCTCATACATGGTGCCATTTCTATGTTCCTGGTGCCTAAGAGTGCATGGCAATGGCTGAATGTCTGTGTAACTGAATATTTAAAAATGTCACAACATAGCTATTGTGGAAGTTAAATGGAATCAAAAAACCATTTCCCGAAGTTCTTTTGACAGAAATATTGGCCTCCATAAAGGAGAAAAGTCCTAAACTGGAAAAGTGTTCACACTATAGGACACTAAAACATACTTCATCCTAGTGTCATGCATGAAATAGGGCCAGGACAAAGCAAAGGAAAGTGCACTGAACACATACACATGCTATGAACTCAACTAGACTTCTCAATAGACAGGAATATCAAAGTGTCTCCTTTCCCATGTGTACATGTTTGCTTCTAAATGTTCACTGACTGCCTTTAGATTAAGTATGTTTTTGCTGCTATATATTAAAATGCAACAACAACCAAACCCTGCAATGCTGACAGTGGAATATGCAAGCCTCTGTGGTCTTAACAGCCCGAGCAATACCTTTCCTTCAGCTTTATGTAGGAGAGAGCTGCACCCTTCCTCTATATCATTAAGCACTAATTGCCCAATTACAGTGGTTTGGGACAGTGTTAAAATTGTGCCTGAGGCTTTTCAGCAAATTCAGCTTTAAAGCAAATGATCCCAGTAGTCAAAATTATTTACTAAACACAGTGCAGAGATTCTTCTAGAAAGATTATTCAAGGTCAATTACACTTGCTAGACCCTTATATTACAAAATGCTTGGGTGCTTAGTGAGGCTGTTGCCTCTTCTCATGAGTCTTTTTTTTTTTTCTTTTTGCACCAAACTGTAAAAAGAACATTATGTATTTGAGTGGAGCAGACTCATGCAGATATCCTTAATCTGAAAGCAGTTTCCTTTGTTTAGGCCATTTTAGAGAGAGAGAATGTGTTGTTCTGTATCAGGACATTACTGATAAACAGAGTAAAAAGTTTTATTTTTAAAAAATACTCTGTTTGGATTGAAATATATATATAACCATGTATATATATTTGAATGCGTCCTAAATCATTACATCATTTGGCCATATTTCTTTTTAAATCTCTGAGGAAAATTTTATCAAACATTTTACATTATGGAAAACAAACAATAGCCACTGCGGATTGTGAGACATTTTCTTACACATTTCTCAGTCATCTCAACAGCTCTCAGCTACCTATTTCCAAGTCCTTTCTACAGAAGAGGAAATTGAGGCCTTGAATGGTAAATGACCTTTGTAAGGTCACACGGCTGGTAAGGGGCAGAAGAGTGAGTGCTATGTATAGGTTTATCATTTGATTTCTCGGACCCAATTCCTATGGGTGTGTGTGTGGTGGGGGTTGCTTCCCTACATACCACCAAGAAATTCTCTCACACCATCAGGCTGGCTAAAACTCCAGCTCAGTTCAACTCAACTCTGACACTAACTGGAGCCAGCTTCACATTCCACAGGTTCAGGGTTCAGTCCTACAAGATCGTCTCTCTTTTCCCCCCACCTCCCCTCTTCAGACACTCTCCAAAGCCTAGGTTGTTACCTGTACTCCTGCCCTACTGGCTATAAATCAATAGTCCCCATGACCCTCTTGGGGTCAATTAATTGCCTAGAACTCAGGGAAATGTTTTACTTACTGGTTTATTACAAAAGGATGTAATTTAGGAACAAAAAGATGCATAGGGCAAGGTACATGGGAAGGGGCTCCGACTCCCATACTCTCTCAGAGCACGCCATTCTCCCCAAATCTTTACATGTTCACCACCTGGAAACTCCCTGAACCTCATCCTTTTGGGTTTTAATGGAAGCTTCATTACATGGATGTGACTGATTAAATCACCGGTCACTGGTGATTGATTCAACCTCCAGCCCCTTTTCTTCTCCCAGGAGGTCAGGGGGGTGAGACGGAAAGTTCTGACCCTCTGCTAAGTGGCTGCCTCTCCTGGGAGCCAGCCCCTTCCTTAGGTACTTTCCAAAATTCATGTCATTAACATAACAGGAGACACCTTTACTGTGCCCATCACTTAAATTCCAAAAGTCTTAGGAGCACTGTGCCAGAAAAGAAGATCCAGGCCAAGTGTATATATTTCTTATTACAAATTACAATACCACAATATAAAAAAAAACAGTGATGCAAGTTATAATATTTATGGAAGACAGGGACAAAAAAAGGAATTTCAAATGTCAAAACATATGTGTAAGGTATGCTGATAAAAAGTTGAATGCTGTATAAATATATTTTAAAATTTGGTACATATTTCTCATGCAATGTTTAAAAAACCTTGTAGAGAATTCTTTTTTAAAATCATTCTCCTTTGTAGCAATCTCTATTTTCATATACCAGGTTTGTTAAGATGGGGTCCACCTGCATCATTTGGAAGTATATTCATACAACACTTGAAAAGTGGGCCATCTTTTACCATGGGCAGTGCATTCAGCTCACCACTCTTGGTCTCCATCATTAATAGAGATTATGGTGTTCTTCACAGTATTGACAATATATAATGATGTTTACATCACACACCACCTTTATAGGTGACCTGTGAAGTCTTTTTATGCCTTCCTATGATCTATTTGAACTTATAGTCAAGCTGTACACATAGTTATGTACTTCAAATGTAACATAAAATATTGACTTTCGTATCAACAGCTTCTCTTTTGGGATTTTTTAAAAAAGCCTGTTATATATATATACACACACACACACACACACACACACACACATTAGTGTAAACTATAAGAAAACCCAAAAAGGAGGTAAATTTACTTAGAAGAATTACCTTAGATATTAGTATATTTGATTTACAAGACCAAACCAAGTAGCAATAAAAATTTTTTTCAAGGGAAAAAATCTCAAGGAAAAACTTACTTTGGCATACTTTCAAACTTGCCTTGTGCACAGCAGGCATATAAAAAAATTATTCAGCTGAATTAAATGGGCTATTCCTTGTGTCAAGGTCATTTCTTTATGGTAATCCTGACACTGATGTGTGATTTGACCCTATTGCAAGTTGGAGTCTCTGGGAAGCAGAGCCAGCAGTTCCTGTGAAGGAAGGTTAGTAGGAGTGTCCTCAGGGACAGAGCTGGGAATGGGCAGAGACAGAAGGTGGCCTGCAATGTAGCCTCAAGCAGAGCTTCAGCCAGCCTCTTAGGGAGCTTTGCGGGTGGGCTGGCCCTTCCGATTTGAGCCCTGTTCTGATGAGGTGGGCCAGGCCTTTATAACCTGGCAGTGGCCGGCCATCGAATGTGGGCTGCGCCTCCCTCCCTGGGTGGATAGCCTGACCTTGGGCGGGCAGCTGTCTTCAGCTGAGGGCAAATTCTGGAGAGGGTTGCCCGCAGGCATAGCAGTACTTCTAGAGGCTGGTGCAATAGGAATAAGTCCTGGTTCCCTGAAGGAGCATCTGACAGGTGCAGCGCTGTGTTCACTGCAGACACTGTGGTCAGTGAACCGAAGGAAGCAAAATTAGCACAAAGGAATATTGACTATACCGTTCCTTTTCCACATCCTGTCTTTCAATCTCTAATTCTGCTAAAGGACAGGCATTTTTTATTTCTTAAAGGTAGACCTGTGAGGTCCAATATAGCTAATTATTCTGACAATTTCCTATTCATTATCTCACATAGCAGGGAGCCTCTTCGGACCATCAAGCCTGTAAATTTCGGATCACACATTCATCAGTGGGGTGTGATTGCTAGCTGCTGCCTCCGGGCTCGGGGCGCCCCGACTAGGCCGTGTACATGCCATTAGCCTCGGGGTGTTCTCAGGAGCACTTGTGCATCCAACAAGAAAATGAGCATTACAGTAATTGAGAAAACGGACACCTTGGGTCATTTTCTTGCTGGCAATGCTTAGGAAGTCTTATCATTGAATTGCCCTGTTTTGTTTCTCATCTCTCGAAAGCATTGCTAGGCAAGAGGCTATTTGGCACAGATAAAATTTTAGCTTGTTTGGGGTGAGGAAGGTGCACTACAGGAGGAAGAAAGATTAAGTTCTATGTAGTAGAGATTCAGTGCCCAGACTTTTCTCTTTTTACAGTTTTTCACTAGGTGAGGTGGAGAGGGGCAACTTGAGCTGCAGTTCTGAAAATCTATTCATTTATTTTTTCTGAATGTGTATAAGTGCCATTCGATGCTCAAAATGAACTATGATACCAAAAAGTTTAGGAATCATTATGCTAAAAATAAAATAAAACTCTCATTCAGTCTCTATATCCTATAAGCCCCTTCTTCAACTTTTCTACAACTAGTTCACACACGCAAGACTATCACTGTTTTCTCTATTTCTGTTAATAATATCACACTTGTTTAATTGTTAGTTTAGAGACCTAGGCATGGTTTCTCCTTTCCTTTGTTCCCCACTTCTGAGAACCATGTAAAACCCGGGTGAAAGACAAGTTTCTTCTATCCTAGGAATCTCACCGTGGTAGCCTCTGCTCAGAGTGCTCCATGAGGGCCTGTTCAACGACACATTGTTCTGAGACAGGGTAATTACAAGGGAGAAGTAGAAAACGTTTCTTCATGTCAGGACAGAAGGAAAAAGCCACAGAGGTCTGGTTTGTGGGAAAATGCCTAGCTTTTGCTTTGAGTGAATGGATTAAGAAGGGTCCCTTCCCAGACCAGCCTGGGCCTTCCTACCTGAGCACAGTGATCGCACAGGGAAAGGTGCGTGTGCTGAAATCAGCCACACCTAGGCTGGGATTGAGAGGCCAATATGCTTGAGATGACTTGGTGTGCACTCTGCTCAGCAGCGATGCTTCAGACCCAGTGGGGCAGAAGGACCCGTTCAAATCCACAATTTTGGGAAACACAAATGCCAATTAAGCAAAGAAAAGGCAGGTAACTTAAACAAAAGTTCGGGTCCCTTGCAAGGTTAGGCAGATTTTCCGTGTTTCTTAGGTAGCCTGCCACACATTCCTGAGCAGGAAAGTGCTCTTCCAAGTCCTCCCTTGCTCTTCCCCATGTTCCTTACAACAGGTTCATCCTTATAAACAGTCTGTGTATCTCTTCCTTGGAACTCTTGAGACTCTCACCTGCTGGCCTAGTGAAACCTGTCTAGCTGAAAGGAAACATTTCCCTGCCAGCGATGGTATTTACTGATGCCTGAACTTCCAGTTAAAAGGTGCAGAGCCTTTCATCCCACAAGCAATGACGAGGGATAAGGGAGGAAGAGAAGGCAGTCAGCTAACACTTATTGCGTGTCTATCACAGGACAGGCACTGTCCTCTATTCAGATGATCTTTCAGCGATTTCCAGCTGGTGTGCTGCAAGAATTTTTAAAACATGCGATGCCTGACTATTTAGTCAGGGCACTGCCCTCTTTTCCCTTAGATTGTCAAATTAAAAAAATGACAACCAACACAACAATAGCTGTCCAGTGTGAATGAATCCAAAATTATACTTATTTTTTGGTCAGATCAGCAAAAAATATATTTCCGGTGTGCTGCGGAATTCTATTCAGTAGTTTCCGTGCCATGCGGTGAAAATGAAGATCGCTGACCTGTTAGTACATCGATTCTCCCAGAAAAGGAAACGGGCAGTGAGTGCACTCAACCCGTCCAACGTCAGTCACCTTTTCTTAGGGGAAGTGGCCAGGGCTACGACACCAGCACTGTGGCCCAGGACAAGCCATTTGATGTTTGGTGCTCAGGGGAGGCTGTAATGACATTAACTTCAGCTCTTTTGATTGTATTTGGACCAGGAGGGTGAAGAGCAGAGGCTACGCTTGATGCAGGGATGGCTACTCACCCACCTCCCCTTAGCCCCAAGACGACTGTCCTGCCAGGGGACTCCGGAGGCTGCAGTCACCAGAGGCACCCCAGAGAGGCTGGAATAGAGAGGAGGGGAGAGGGGACTTCTCTCTCTATGAACTGCTCCTAACGGGTTAGGCTGTGGGGGTGGGGGGGCCCTAGCAGCAAAAGTGGGTGCTAACCTCTAACTGCTTCCCGCACGCTGAGAGCCAGGGCCTCAGGCCACCCAGAGTCCAGCCCCAGCCCCCCGCGCCCCCTCCGCAGGCTCCTGGGCCACGCTCACAGGTTGCTGTGGGTCGTCCTTTTCTTTCTCTAGCCTTCGAGTGGTAGCTGCTTTCTCTCTGGGCTACCTCAGAGCTCCCCCTTTTCCTCCTTTAGTCATCCGGGGCCTGTTGCAACCAGCCCCCTCTATTCAATCCTTTGCATTTTGAAGCGTTGCAGTGGTTTCTGTTTCCCTGACCAGCTGTTGACTGTGCGTGTGTGTAAGCTGTGTGTGTTGATTGTGTGTGTTTTTATGTGTTTGTGTGTGTGTGTAAGCTGTGTGTGTTGACTGTGTGTGTTTGTGTGTTTGTGGGTGTGTCGATTTTGTGTGTTTGTGTGTGTGTGAGCTGTGGAGTGGATAGACAGACTATTGGGAGTATCAAAGACTGGAGAAAACAGAACAATCTCTGATCTGGTCCAACCAGCTGCATCAGGGGATTGTTAGAGGAGGCTTTGTCTTGACAGAGAAGCTCTTGAAAGAAAATGCCTGAATTCCATGTTACCCACAATAAGCACATTTCTTAAGGTAAGGAAGTGTGAGGCTCAGGGAGAGGCTCTAGATGACATGTCTATTTAAAGTAAACACAGAAGGCCACATGGAGGAATCAGATTTCCACATCGGGGCCTCTTTTCACTAAGTCAGGTGGTAAAAGAGAATCATTTGCAGCTTGGTTCCTTTCAATGCAGACCCAGAGCAGCCTGCCCTCGTGTGCCCAATCCCTCTCGCACTCAGAGGGCTGGAGATGAGGTGGAACGCAGTTTTTCTCCCCTACCCCAAATTATGCAGTGTTTCTTTTTGCTCAAATGTCAGTGAATGCTCCCAACTGTTTTCTAAAGGACCGATTACCTATTTATTTAAATGAGTTAGCTGTAGCTTGCTGACAAATAGCATTTCATTTTCAGAAGCAGCTGTCAGATTTTAAAACATTAAAAGCCCATCAAAAGCATTTCAGGAAGTAGCCAAAACCTTACAAGTGACTTCTAAGATCGCTTCTGCTCAGGTGTAGTCAAGATAATTCACTGGTGTGACAGTTTTCATATTCTGAGCAGAGGAGCGTGATTTTTAAAGTTAATGTGTTCCAGAAGTTTTTGTGGATATATCCATCCCTTAAACTCAAGAAATGTACACCACGTAAAGCAAAGATGATAAAAACGTCCATATTACATTGAAAACCTCCTACCTGTTCCATGTTGGGGTGGTGGGAAGTACACATATGTAGACCTTTCCTTTGGTTAGCATTCGCCTTCACCCTGCTCCCCAAGCTTGTTCTCATTGGAGCCCGTCTGAGGCTCACCAGATGGAAGGATTAAAAGGCTCAGGGGGGAGGGTCGAAAGAACCCTCAGTGCTAAACAGTGTGGAATAGAAAAAAGTCTGAAAGTCTAGTTGGGTCCCCATTTTCTGAAGTATATTTCATGTAATCTTATCCCACATTTACTCAATGAAAATAAGATTTCCACAGCCAAGAGCATTGGCAGAGTTAGGCATATCATGACTCTCCCCTGGAGATTTAGCACATAGATCACACGTTAAAGACTCTGCGAGGTCCTATAGTAAAGAAACCAATTTAACTTTGTTGAAAGAAATAATTTCCACGTTTTTGTGAGCATGGAACAACACCCCAAACTAATTTCCTTTGGAACACATATTTGGGATACTGTGTATAAATGAAAGACAGAAGATGAAGACATTTAAAGTTTCTCCAACCAAAGAGTGAAGCCTGGAGAAAGAGTAGGTTCATTCGCATTTACTTTCTGAAAAACATAAGACATCTTATATTAGGATTCTCTGTTGAAAGGGATAGAAAAACTGTTTCAAAGTTGTTTAGAGCAGAAAAGGGAGTTTAATATTTCGCAATACTAAAAGTCCAAGGTGGACTTGGCTTCAGACACTGCTAAGTTCAAGGATCAAGCAATGTTTTCTCCACTCTGGCTACCATGATTCCCTCTATTCATGCAGCACAATTGATAGCCACGGACTCCCCACTATTCATGTCTTCAGGACAGAGCGTAATGGGAAAGAGACCCCTTCTTTGGTGGAACTAGTGATAGAGACCCTTTCAGGTCAAATGAATTGAGAATGGAGGCAGTGTGGGCCCTTAAAAGGAAACTTTTGAGACATTTATGCATTGTTGTGAATTTTGAGACATTTATGCATTGTTGCTCAAAGTATGTCATAAATCCGCTTCTCTCACCCTTTCAGCTCCCCCCCTTACCATCCTCTGACTTACACAGCATGCTCCATCAATGCAAACCTCCTGCAGCTCTCCATGCATTCTGATGCTGTGCACCACTCTCTTGGGTCGGGGTCCCTCAAAACAGCCTGAGATGGGGATCCTTGTGCCAGTGATTTACCGAGGGACTGCTCTCAAGAGAAACCTGGATTGGAGTGAGCGAAGCAGAATAGGACAGGGAAAGACGCCAGGTCAAGATGAGAGTTCAGCTGGTCTTACGAGGAGCTCTGGAGCATGAATTATACCACGGAATTTTTCTATTTTGAGGTAAGGGGACTGGCCTATTATATCTCTATGTCAATCCGTCCTTGACTACGGTCACTTTTGGAAAGGGCGTAGCCTCCCAGGCATTCCCAGGTGAACCGCCTCTCTTAGGCTGAGGACAATTCTCAGGAGCAGAGTGACGCTGTGAGCTGTTAACAACCAATACTCAAAGCAGCCAGGAGATCTACTCCAAGTGTTGGCTTCCATAATTCATTCCATGAAAAATCATTCGCCCCTACCTCCTGCTTTAGTGTCTGAAAACTTACCTTAATACAGTGGCTCTCAAGCCTTCCTGTGCATCAGAATCATCTTGAAGGCTTGTTAAAGCTGATTGCTGACTCTCTGCCCCAGAGGTTCTGATTCAGTCACTCTGAGGTGGAGCCCAATCATTTATATTCCTAACAAGCTGTCAGGTCATGTTGATGCCGCTGGTCTGAATCCTACAGTTTTCATGTTCAGTGGTTTAATAAATCCTTCATAATGCAGCTGAGGAATCATCTCCTTCAGGAACCCTTCCTATCCTCTGTACCCCCATCACCCTCTCCACCTTGAACGAACACCGGTTTCACTTCACTGGCACCCAGTGCACTTGCCACACGGCACTGAATAATGTACAGCAGGGCCTTTGCTCCAGGTGGTAGGTGGAGGGATGTGAGGAGTCCACCAGTAGAATGAAGGTTGATACATGTTTAGGTTCCCTAGGAAAAGCTTTAAATGAATTTCCTATAGAAATAAATTCTGTCTTGTTACCTTGTAAACCCTTGAGGACAGGACTCTGTCCTACGCATCTTCATAGCCTGGCTCTTAGAACCTCACTGATGCTTTGTCCAATACAGCTTTGTTGAACTAAATAATGCCAGTCTTGTCCAGGATTAGTTTCATGAAAAAATATGTTTGACATACATTAAATTAAACATTTACATAAATTAAAAAAGGTTGAACTTACTTATGGGAAACTATGTCAATTTACAAATAGACTTTTGGAAAAGAATTCACTTTTCTGTGGAGGGTTGCCTTCTCTATACCTATGGCTGTCCCTACATGTCTGTAGAAAGGCATGAACCTGACCTCATATACACACATAGAAGTCACTTCCAAAAACAAGCGCCACTTCTGGCCCAACACTTACTTAATTCACGAGCCTGTAATTTGTTTTTGGAAAAATCATCTCATAAAAATGATGATGACTTCAGGGTTAAGAAATCTGGCGCAGAGCTAGAAAAAAAAGTAAACTTTGTGGCAATCCTGCACAGACCAAGATGCAAGCAGCACTCAGTGTCCGTAGCTGTTAAATGCAGGCATTCACGGTACCAGACAGTCTTCCTGTAGAAAACACCGGCCAGTGACAGAAGATAACAGATAGGTGGCCGTTCTCAGTGAAAGTATGAGTGTTCTCTCTAGAAGAAAGATGATAATTGGGGAAAAAATTAGCAAAAGGTGACTTTGAAAGGGTGGTTAGGGAGTATATAATGTAATGGCTGTTCAGGTACATATTCATCAAAGCTGTTGACAGAGCTCTTTTTTTAGCTAATATTTAGAATGTTGTTTTAAGGAAATGGTGCATCTATAAAGTACCAGAGGCAAGGGGGTTTGGAGTGGTAACCATTAAACCTCTCTGCTAATTGGACAGGCCAGCTACTGCTACAACATTAGTTTGCAGCCTTACCTGACAAGCTAAACAACCTGAGCTAACCCAACATTTGGAATTAATGTGTTTACTTTAAGAAACACAAAGTCTGATTCAATTAGCATCCAAAGTCACGGAGGCTACAGAATTTAATGTTGGAGGTTTTCCTTCCTTGTTCTCTTTTGATTGAATTTACACTCTAGTGTTCACAATACCTAAATTAATGATGAAATGATGCACACTTTTTTTTTTTTTTTTTGGTCTTGGAGGCTGAAAACATAGAAAATTGGATTAAAATTATGAAGCTACTCTGACATGATATATTAAGAGCTCTGAATGGTGCCTAGAGACATAGGAGAGGAAGAAAGCACTTGAGTACGTAAACAGAGTTTATGATACTTGTTTGTGCCAGGAGAGGAAGATGAATATTTCTGACTAAAAGTTAATTAACTATTTTGCCTTAGAGAGCCAATTTGTCGTCTTAAACTTTGATTCATTAACTGCAGAGTGAGAGGGTTGCTTGGTGAACTCGTAGACTGAGCTTGTGTTAAATGGTGCTGTGAGATATTGTCTGTTCTTTCCAACTGAAACTGCCCCAAAGGCTATTATACTGAAAGTAAGACTTTTCTAAGTGGCAGTAAGTAGATGGGGAACCTTTCAGAGCAAAGCCTAAGAACTATATGGCACAATTGCAAAGCTAATCAACCCTTATTAAATAAAACAAGTGTGAAGCCAGCTTTCGAGTCTGCACATTGAATGGGGCATGGAAATTGCCTTACTGGTGACTCTGAAGTCTTAAGACCCGTCAACTCACGAGTGATGCCTCTTCAGGTTTTGCCACTTGGAGCCTGTAACTTAAAAGAACTCTGTTGTCATGAGAAAATAAATCTCCCTTTGCCAAGATATCGACTTTATTTCTAGTTGCATGTTTTGCAAAAGCCCATTTGCTGGCTACGGAGCATCTTTAAGCTCATGAAATGGGCAAATGAAAAGTACCTCACTAAGGGAAAAAGAATCCCACCATGTCCTCGGGTAGTGGTCTTTCAGATTTTAATCACGGCCGCAGGAGCTATTTGAGGAGTCACAGAGTATGTGCTTTTTATTTTAATTTTTAATTTTTTTTTTATTTCTTAAATATATCTTTATTGATTTCAGAGAGAGGAAAGGAGAGGGAGAGAGAGAGAGAGATAGAAACATCAATGATGAGAGAGTCATTGATCGGCTGCAGCCTGCAACCCGGGCATGTGCCCTGGCCAGGAATCGAACCCGGATCTCCTGGATCCGAGGTCGACATTCAACTGCTGAGCCACGCCCGGCCGGGTGAGTATGTGCTTTTTAAAGGGTTAGTTTAGACAGAGCCACACACGTGTGTCCATGACTAAGTCATATCATAGGACTTACTTGAGAATGTTTGTGAAAATTCATGGAACTTAGGGAAGCTGGGCCTGTAAACCTTGATCCAAACAGGAGTAGAGGGAAGGTTATTCTTCACAAGCAGCGGGTGCTTTTCCACAGCACACGACGTGGACTCGGTCCTGCGCTGGCTCCCTACCTAGCGTGAGAGGGCCCTGCCTCCGCCTGTGAGGAGCCAGGTGTGCAGACTCGAAGGGCCCTTGCACACGGGCTAGACTGTGAGTTCCACCAGAGCAGGGGCTTTGTGTGTGCATAACCGTATACCTCATACCTGGAACAATGCTCATTGAGAGAACAAAGGAATGCATGAGTGAATGAACAAGGGAATGAATGCACTGTAGCATTTTCACCAATAATGAGTTAAGCCGGGTCTGCTGCAAGGTTTGGGTATTGGGTTTATGGGCAATAAAACTGATTAAGCATGGAGTGTGTGGTCAGATGAGTTAAAATCTTTGCTCTTCTACTTACTGGGTAGCTTCAGCAAGCTATTTAATTTCTTTAAATTTTAATTTTATCACTCATAAATCAGGGTTAGTGATGACAATACCTTCCTCATAGGCTTACGGTGAGGAATAAAAAAGGAATGTTTGTAAAGTGCTTTGCCGAGTACCTGCTACTTAGCTCTAAGAATTTGTGAAGCTACTATATGCAATGAGGTTACTAAACCAAAATGGAATTTGTCTCAAAAGAGGGTAAAACATTATCAGTATATAGAATTGAGGCTTTTTAAAAACAGAAGAATAGAATTAGTCTAAATTTACAAAATGACCTTTGCATTTCCAAAGATTCCAACTTGTGATATATACTCATAATGCCTTACAGTCATGCCTGCCATCTTGACTCAAGAAGAGACCCAAAAGTGAGCAAACTGGATGTGTCTCATTACTTAAAATGAATATTGGCATGTCTGAAATTAGAATGAAACGTATGAACATCAACAGAAATGGGCAGAGCCATTACTGAGATTAACTTTCTCAAACTTATGAAGTTATCAGCAATGTAATCGCAATAGTAAAACAGAATTTTATTCAGGATTTGCGAGATGTGAATCTTTAGGAGAGGACAGTGTGTGTGTGTGTGTGTGTGTGTGTGAGTGAGACACAGAGGGAGAGACAGGGTTTTGGAGAATGGATGCCTAGAACTTTCCACTGGGCGTACTTAAAAAAATGGTGCTTGGGCCCTGATGGGGAACGTGGTACAACACAGGACCACTCTTCACCATTGACAAGGAGTTTCACGTGCCGTCAGGAGCAAGCAGGGCTGCGGCCTCCTACCGGACAGGACATGCTTCTACTCTTGTAACTTGGCACCGGGCACTCTTGTCCCCAGTACACAGCGAGTATCTCTAAGTCCTCTAGGGAAAGAGGAAGAGGCGTAGTCTTTGTGTCTCCGTGGGTGGACTCTCTCGCCACCTCATCCCTCCAGCACAGGCGTCAGGACAGGCTGGGCCGGCTGCGGCGGCCGAGCGCTGTGATCTACTCCACGGTCAGGCGAGAGAAACACGCAGACTGCTGACGAGGACTCACAGATCCTTACAAAGTGTAGCAGAAACATAACACAGTTTGCCCTCTTAACCATTTTAAGGGCTTTAAATCAGTTTGCGCATGTTAAATATATTCACATTGTTATGCAACTGACCTGCAGAACTTGTTTATGTCTAAGACGAAAACTCTATACCCAGGGAGCAGCAATTCCCCATTTCCTCGCCGCCAGCCCTTGGGAACCACCATTCTACTTTCTGTTTTTATGAGTTTGACGACTTAAGACATCACATCTAAGTGGGATCAAACAATGCTCATCTTTTCATTTCACTTAGCATCAAGTCCCCAAGGTGAATCCATGTTGTAGCTGTGACAAGACTCCTGTCCTTTTTAAGGCTAACTAATATCCCATTACATGAATGTACCACTTTTTTTTTTTTAATCGCACTGATTCATCAATGGGCATTTGGGTTACTTCCGCCTCTTGGCCATTGTGAATAATGATGCATAAAAGTGGATATAGAAATACATTTTGTGATCCTGCCAAAGGGCTATTTATTCAAGGTTCCTGGTGATTCGATCTAAACCAGAATGCAACGCAGGTAATAGCAAGAGAAAGTAATCATCGCTTACTTTTATCTAGTGAATTCATTCAAAGGTGTGTGGCCTCACTGCCCAGATCTCTGTGTGATCCCTAAATGAGTGTTTATTATGCAGAAACGCCTCCTTGTTGTTTCTCACAGCTCCGTCCCTGTTTTCATGTGTCTCTCCTTCCTGTCGAGGGTTGGTCAGGTCAGTCCGCAGCATGCGCATCTTGTACCCTTGAAATTCCCCCTTCTTCCCCGTGCATTATGAGTCCTAGGCATTCACCCTTCTACCTGTTGTGGTTTGAGCCACAAGTGTGGTGTTAAGGAGGAAGAAAGTAGGGGTGACCATCGCTCTGGTTGCAGTGGGCTCTTCCATCTTCAACTGGGCCTAAATAGATCAGTGATAATGAATAAATAAGTAAATGACTAAGTGACACCTTGTGTTGTTGGGTTTTTGTTGCGCTGGCTTGTCAATTGGATGGGTGATCTTTGGAAAGTATGAAACGAGCTGTTTATCAAGCAGAGATTTAGGATTGAAGAATCGGTTCCCATAGTCTTCTTCCGATTTTATACAGGACCTAGAAGCAACAGCAGAAGGTTCTCCATGTGCAGGCAGGATTAGGAGTTTCAGCTCTGCCAGGGAGGGTGTCATCAAGGCAATGACCTCAGCATGGCAGGAAGGCTCAGCAGGGCCCTCTTGGTCACCACTATGGAGGGTAAAAGTATATGATTAAAAGACAGCAGAGATCAAGACTAAAGAGTGAGACACCCAGGAAAATGGATGTGCGCAAAGAGAGGTCAGAACTAGACCAGATGTTCAGCTATCAGGAATGGGACAAAAGCAACAAGAACTGAGGCATTTACAGAGCTCATGGATTAATAATATTAATAGTACTAATAAGAATTACATTTGTTGACTACTTACTCTATGCTAGATACTGCTAAGTGCATTGTGTCGTTTAATCCTTACTACAACCCTAGGAGGTAAATTTTATTATTACCTTAAGTTTACAAGTGAGGAAACTAAGTCTCAGAGAGGTTAAGTAACTTACTCAAAGACACAGTTAGTAAACGGGAGAGTTGGTTTTCAGACTTAATGCTGCTTTCCCATTGTAAGCTGATATGAACTGGACTGGGAGCATGAGGCGCTAAGTAAAATTTCACTTATCTCGCTGTAATCAGCCTTGTAATGCATTTCCTGATGTAAACAGGTGTCATTTATCATTTGATTAAGATTCAGCCAATGACCTTGTTTGGATAAACGAGATGCCAACCTAGTTTCTTGCAAATTCACAGTTGTTTCTGCAGATTCAAACAACAACAACAGCAAAGGGTACAGAGTGCAAACCTTAAGATTTGAATTTTTGAGAGACTTCCAAACACTTTGTCCCCAAATGCAGTCCCCTGCTTACAAAAAATATTGCCACCATGGAGGGAGGTATTAACTGATGCATATTTTAAGAGTTAGAAACATCTGGCTTCCAAACCAGACTTTCTGTTTTAATTTTGCAATTATATATCTGGCATGAAAGTTTTGAAAAAGGAGACATTGGAACAGGGACCTGAGACTTTGAAACTTTAGAGAGAATCTTACCTTGGGAGGAGGAACGGCAAGGCCTAAATGTGGAAGAGCAAGGGTGGAGTGAGTTGGAAGGAACTTTAGATGTGGTGCTGGAAGATTCAGGTTTGTGCTTGTCTCCTGCTGACTCCAGACCCGAAACTGAGAATGATAAGACCACATTTTCAGAGTTACTGTGTCAAATGAAATAATGTTGTGTGAATGTACTTGTAAAATGTAAACTTAGTAGAGTAAATGGTTGGCATTTATTGCCACAACTGTTTATAAAACATTTTTTATGCACAGTAATAGTTCTAGGATTGATTCAAAGAGTCAGAGGGAGTCCCTGGAACAACTAAGCATAGCTTGAAATGGGGATTGTTCTATTGGTGAGGGTGGGCCAAGGAAGGCACCTTCTTTTAAAGACAAAGAATTACAAATTCACCGAAAGATGGGCTTCCAGGGGCTGGAGCTTCAAGTTTCAAAAGTGACCTGCAAGAGCCACAAGAGGGAGCCCGTGCACTTCTCAGGCGCTGCTGCTTAGCTTCCCAGCACCTCCTGCAAAACTGGCGGGAGTTGGGGCGTGAGGTGCGATGGAGAACATGGATGGAGAGAAATGAACTCCAAGAGAAATTACTGGGAGATAAAAACATAAGTTCTTTAGTGTGTTTTAAAGTTCTTGAGAAAATTATGTCCAGAATCCTTTTAAACTAGCTTCCCTTAAAAGAAAAAGAACTGCTGTTATCAGTTTAGAGTAATCTTTCTGGCTTAACATCCGTTCCAAATAGTCCCTTCCTGGAAAAGAGCATCGAGGGACGATCCAGTGGAAATAAATGTACAACCCCACTTAGCTCAGGCAGCTTTGCGAGGCAGCCAGAAACGTCACAATTTTGGAGCTTGCAGCCATAGCCTGTTTCAGTTAAACATTCAGGGAGCAAGAAGTGTCTGCCCATACATTTAAAAACATGCCGTTGCCTGAGGGACTTTTGTAAAGATTGTCAGAGACTGAGGGGAGAGGGGTGTGTGTGTGTGTGTGTGTGTGTGTGTGAGTGATGGAGGAAGCCTGGGATGGGAAGGCAACATGGAGCAATGGCCCTGGAGGGGTCCTCAGTTGTGATGTGACTTGATTTATGACATGCTACCGTTCTAAGGGCTACCAAACAAGGTCAAAGGAGAGATGTCTAATGAGAACTAACCCTCTTCTTGTGAAGCAACACAGCCAATGAAAGAAATGAGGTTTTGGCTGTTAGTACTGTATCTTATTATAAATATTCTATTACAATGGAAACATAGGTGCAATTATAAAATCAGTCAGTGTGCTATAAGCATTAATCATTGTATGGAACGCTTATTTTCCAGAACAGGTTTGTATAAATTGAATTGGTGTATATGAAATGGAATTTTATCCTTAAATCGTATAATACAATTGGAAGTGTATTTCACCGTCACTGTTTTTGGCCCGTACATAATAGACTTACTAAGGCAGCAAATCTTTTAAAAGCAAACAATAAGGAAAATAATAATTGTTTTTAACCAACCATTAACAAGGAAATATTTTATTATCCCTTAGTAAATCAGTAATGAAACCAACCACAAAAATGCCCATTCATAAGGCTGAAGTTTAAATTGAGCGAGGTGCTATGAGGTCAAGTTTTTACCAGGAGAGGCCAACTGGTTGCCTCCAAAAGGGACCATCCCAGGGGTTATTCATTGTCTGCAAAACCAGAAACTGGGTTGGATAATTCTTTCAAATGGATCCATCTTGCAGGGGTTAACTAAGGTATCAATTTTAGAAAACAATGAGAAATGTAACTTGTATTTTCAAATCAACATGAGCAGAGAATTATTTTCTAATAGAAAAAAACTTCAAGGGAAGTCATGTAATCAGAAGGTTGTTTGATTTGCGTGAAGCCGGGATGAAATAGCTGACTTGGGTAGTCGGAGGAGGTATTTCTCAGGCGAGCTGCTTGAGCTCCTGTTCCCTAGGGCAGGGCCAGTGTTTCCAGTGGGATAGACATTAAGTGCTTGGGGGCCAACATCCTCTCCTCTGGACACTGTTCGGATGGTCAATAAGACAGCTCTGGCCTCCGTAAGACTCACAGTCTTGTGGAGGAATAGAAATAGGTAGTGAATTAAATGTTATGATGAGGATTCTCGGGGATCCCTAAGAAGGGGCATCTCGCCTTGCCAGGGAGTGGGAGAAGGGTCCAGGGATACTTCAGAAGGAAACAATATGAGCTAAACTCTTGACTTATCCAGGCAACTGCCTGAGTTAATAGATACCATGTTTCAAGGGTGTCTCAAACCCAGTTGGCAGCAGCTCCTACCTTCCCGGTGATTTAGGATGCGGGCAATTAGTCAGCGAGCCGGGGCAGGGGCAGCTCCTTTAGAATCCAGGGGACCTTTCTCTGGACGGGGCTCAGTGACCCGCCCCCGGGGCAGTTGCGGAGGCATCGCCTCCTGAAAATAGGATGCGGTTTATGTTTCGTTTTGAGCTCTGGGCTTTTGTTGATGTAGCGATCAGCTTACTGCATGGTCACTGTGGTATTTTTCCATTGCTTAGCTTGGTGTTGATAGGCTTTAATAGTTTGGTTAATGGTTCACGAGGTTCCTATTAATACGGAGAGTAAAGCTTATTGAGGAACGTAGGACTGATAACATAAATGGAAATTTCAGATTACAAAGGAAGCTTTTCTTCAAGGGCCGTGTCAAACATATGCCACCCAACTGAATCATCAATATGCAGGGTGGGCAAAGTAGGGCTACAGTTGTTTGTATGGTAAAAACATAATAATTAATAAATAATATTACAATAATAAAGTGTTTTGCATACTCACAATGTAAACCTACTTTTGCCTCACCCTGTATTTGTCTGCAAATATGCTCCATTAAGGGTATCATCATTACTCTTTCAATTACTCAGCTCAAAATCCCAGGAGTTACTCATGATTCTTCTCCTTTCCCGTATAATCTATACCCAATCTCTCAGCAAATCCCATTGGCTGTACCTCCAAAATATACCCCAGATTCTGCCCCTTCTTATGATCTCTGCTGCTAAACCTCTAGTCCAAGCTGCTACCATTCTCACCTGGACATTTGCAACCAGTTGATTTCTTTTCCTCCCATCTCCCTTCACCCCACCTCCCCTGTCATAATCTATTTTATATACACTAGTTAGGAAGATCTTTCTAAATATAAACTGGAGAATGTCATCCCAATCCACTTAGAATAAAATTCAACCGTCACCATGGCCTAAAAGACCTCACCCCTATCTGGGACTTGCTGCCACTCGGACCTCACTTCCACCATTCACAACAACCACACTAATCTCTCTGACTTGGGAATTCTCAGATCTTGTCTTTATCTCAGAGTTTTGACACCAACTATTCTTGGTGTTTGGAACATTACTTCCCAGATCTTTGCTTGGCTGCCTTTTGCTCACACTAGATTTCCAAGATTGGTCTCCTCTGCCTGTTCTAGCTGAATTAGGCCTTCCCCTCTCTTCCAGTAAATTAGCATGCAAACTTTTTCTTCTATTTTTACAGCAAAGTATAATATACACCGAGAAAGTACACAAAATATAAACGGATATCTCAATGAATTATTCTAAAAATATCTTTCTAATAACACTGAAGTCAGAAGCTTTCTATCATCCAGCAACATCTTCACAACTCCTTCAGTCACTAATACCTTCCTTTTCCCAAAGATAGCCAATGTCACCAAAGATAAGTTTTGCTGGAAGGTATGTTTGCGGGTTGACCTGTGATCTGGACCTGGGCAACAAAAACTCCTAACCCTCCCCCTTTTCCTTGGAACGTATATTCTGCCCACGTTTCCCACAGTGGGGGCCGTTTTCAAGGAGGCAGCCTTGAGAGAGCAGCTGTTGAGACCATCTGGATGGTGTACATGACTGAACCCAGTTAAGCTCTCTACATAAACTTTTCAGATTCTGATCGGTAGGTGTGGAGATCTGCTCATCTTTTGGGGCCCAAAACAAGCCTCATATGTTTGTTCCTTGCTGATTAAACTTGCCACCTGCAAATTTGGAGTAGTCTGCCTCTTTTTTTCAGTCTCCACTTGCCCTCTGTGTACAAGGGCCAGTTTTAGATTTCATCCAGGAAGCTCCTCCTGAGTTTCCAAACCAACATTTCTGAAGTTTCTATAAATGGAACCATAGAGCATAAATGATCTGCCTCTGTCTCTTTTAACTTCGCATTATGTGTGTGAAGCTTATCGATATTGTTGCAGGTGGGCGTAGTTCATTTGTTTTTATTGCTGCGTAACATTCTACTGTATGAATGTACCCCAAAGATGTTTGTGAGCATACTGTAGACTGGAAGTCACCAGACTATCTGTAAATGGCTACATAGAAAGTATTCTAAGCTTTGTGGGCCAAACGATTTTTGTTTATACCCAGTATCACGAAAGCAGCTTTGGACAACGTGTAAATGAATAGGCATCGCTGTGTTTCAATAATTTACAAAATAGGTGACAGGCTGGATTTGGCTGTGGGCTGTCTTTGAATATTTGGGTTATTTTCAGTTTGGTGTTATCACGAGTAAAGCTGTGTAATTTCTTGTATGTGTTCATATCTCTTTTGTGTTCATATATATGTCATTCTGTTCGATACTCAGCAAGGAAGGAATTGCTCTGTTCGGCTTTAGTATATGCTGCCCATTTTTCCAAAGTGATTTTCACAGTGTAGGTGCTCCATGGTTTTGTCAATACTTGGGATTTTCGGTTGTTAAAATTTTAGCCGTTTTGGTGGGTATGTGGTGGTATTTCTCTAACCTAAGCTTTTTATGATATGTCAATGGGGAAAACGCTTAGGTGAATTCTGTCATTTGAACATATAAATTTCACTGGTAGCTCTATGAGTTTTTTAATGCAAAATATTGTCTAAAGTCAAATAAAAATCAGAAAATTTAAAGGTTGGAGTTCAGAACGAAAAACAACAACACAAATTTGGCTTGACATTGAGAAACATGGGATTTAAAATTAAATGAAGGGTGAAGAGCTTTTAAATTGCTTTTACCTGAGAAAGTTTTAGGCTTCCAGTGTGGCATTGACTAGAGCAAAGGGTTTTAGATTTAGAACTTGTTCTAGATTTATAGCAGCCATAATATAATAATATAATTAATATAATATAATATAATATAATATAATATAATATAATATAATATAATATAATATAATATAATATAATATAATATAAAAATATAATATAGAATATAATAATACAATATACCATAGCAGCTATATATATGACATATATAATATATGATGTTTACAAACTGTATGAGCCTAAATAAGTCACTTTAATAGCATTGTTATAAAGTTAATAATATCTGCCCCATCGATTTCACATGAATTTGTAAATATCAAAATATATTTGTGATAACTTAAAAATATTTAAAGAGAACTAAGTTTTGTTAAGGATGTATTATCCATTCAGGGTGCCAAATCTTAACTGTTAATCTCCCAAGGTCCACCCAATTCACATTCATGTCTGAAACTAGTTGAGAGGATTCTTTGAGTCAAAACCTTCCGAAGAGAACAAAAGTGTCAACTGAGCCTAAGGAAAACCATTCTCTCTAATGGGAGCTACATACCCGCCACAGCAAGCCTAAATATAGATACATTATCTTCCTATGAAGTGGAGTTTTGACGTTTCTAGTTCTATTTCACAAAAAAAGTGGAATAGTTGGTGAGAAAATTCAGTGATTGAGACTAAGGGAGTGTTTCTCTTTGCCCAAGTGCTAATAATTCTTTTCTGTTTTCTAATTTCAAAGGAATTCAATGCCTCCTTGTTTTACTGGATCATAATATTCTGCAGATCATTCTCAGACTCTGCTAATGTTATTGTCCAAAATTCAAATCTTTATCGTTTGACTTTGATGAAGGTGTAGTTTTTCCACTGAGTTCTGCATAATGACTGTCTATACTTTTAACAAGGAACGGCATTCTTCCTCCTAATTTTCTTGTTTACGTTGGCTGTCCCACTTCAGTAATTGGAGTCTTCATATCTTACTCCTTTCAGCAAGAATAGTAACTTCTTGTTTAGAAACCAACCTGATTATTAATTATCTCTCATCAGGGGAAAAATGGATGTCATAATACTTTCTACAGGAAATTATTAATCATTCCTCAGAGTATGTTTGCTTTTGACCATTTCATCCCTGATATTGCCCAGCCTTCAAAAAGTGTTTGTAAAAAGTAAAATGCTATGCAACAATCAATGTACAATGTTGTTAATTTTATTGAACATTGAAAGACATATTTATTTTTCTCTTAGTCTTTAAAATTCTTTTATCGTCCTGCAAAACCAAGAGAAAAAACCATGGTGATGGATCTTAGACAAACAAGAAAAAAATTTTCATGTCTGTTTCTATTATTTTCAGATTTTCCAAAATGAATACCATAAAATAAATCCATCTTTCAAAAATTCTATTTCCTAAACAGCTTTATTGAGACCTACTTAATATATAAATAAGTGACATTTTATGTATATAATTTGATGAATTTGGAGACATGTAAGCACCTGTGAAGCCATCACCATAACCTTGCTTTCCTTGCATCTACTAATTCTCTGTGTCCCTAGAACACAAAGACATCTGAGCTGTGAGGTTTCTAATCTTTTGTTTCTTTCTTCTTGGTGAGAAACTATTTTGTATAAAGCAATTTGTGTTATCTGGTACCCAGCCCTTCTCTGATTATCTGATCATTCCAACAAAGGAGATAAGCAAGAAAGATCGCAACCTGATAAAAAAGTTCCCAGGCACCTGTGCACTCTGTCCAGGGTTTCTATCTGGATTATACCAACTTTCAAACGATCCAGGTATGTACATCTTAGTTTTATAATAGTAAATGCAATGATTGTGGATAGTGGTTGAACAGAGAATCATTAACATCTGCATACCCAGTGCTGGATCTCTCACTAGATGATATTATTACCTGGAATCACTAAAGTTATGTGTGTGTGGCAATCTACAATTCTCTAATGCATGGCTTAATAATTTGCATCTGATTTAATACACATAAATGCTAAACAAATATGGTCTATTATGCTTTTGGTATGTTATAAACTTTTCAAGTATTGATTTTAAATTTTAGCTTAAAATAAATTGTCTTGATTCTCTGTGATATGTGAGGATACTTTCTGTTTTCCTCAACTTTTTCTGCTCCCAGCTTTGTAGCTTGTGAGAAGAGATGTATATAGAAGGTGCATCCTTACAGGTACAAAGCTGGGGCTCTAGAAGAAATATATATCAGTGCAGTAAGGGCAGTGCATCGCTAGCATCCAGGCATTGAAGAGCATCGCCTGTGGCTCTTCTGGGTGAGCACAGTATTCCTGCTTGGTATCTGGTTCTGGGCGAAACATTCTAAATTTGTACGGTCATGCTTTCGGCTACAAGAACTCTGGACATGAAGTCTAACTTGTTCTCAATATGTAAGTTTTCCTTTCCCCCTTGTACCTGGTGAAATTCCCACTCAGGGTATGCTTTAATTAGTTTCATTTTTAAGAGTCTAGCATGGGATCATCAAAGCAACGAGTCTCAACCGCACACCTTGACATCTCATTAACACCTGCGTTACAGCATGTGGCGCTTGGGCGTCTGAGTGAAGGTGGGTTAGGTTCAAAAGCTGCCACATTTTCCTGGCATTTGACATGGTACTTTAAGGAAAAATTAGTTCCATTTTCTGAGCACAGTAGATGATCAGGAATGCAATAGAATCTCTAGGTATGGCAGTATAAATGAATTACTTTGTAAATGCTTCTGAAATTTACGTTAAAACACACCTGACACCAATATATAATAGAGCACAATATTATTTGATGGAGAGTTGTCATGTTTTGGCATATTTATTACAAAGCTAACTGGGTAACTGTGATCTAATCGAGTTAATTACCTGACGATACAGTATTTATAGTTATAATTATTTTTCTATAATCTGTGCAAAAAACTTAAGTTCTTTCTTCATGCCTTAGATTTAGATGTTTTGACAAATTGCTAACTGCATTTTAAACAAATTTATTGAATAAACTGTATGTTTATTTGAGATATACTGTGTTTTGTGGGAAAAGAGGAGAATGTGAAATCCCAGTACTGCTAGTTTAAAAAATTAGGCTTATATTAGTTAAAGTCTAAATGTTAAAATGCTTTTACTTTAGCTGTTCATAAATACTTTTCAATTAGTCTACATGGTAAGTAGTTCACTGAACTCTGTAGCCTGAGGTGACCAGATGGTAGAATTATAGGATTTGGAGCTCAGAAGGACTCAGAGGTCATTTAATCCAACATCTTAACTTTACAGAGGAGAAAACTAAGCCTCAGAGCTGTGGCTTATATGTTTTAAACAGCAGTTTCTTCCTATATAAACTCAAAGAGCTTGAGACAGACAAATGAGTCTATGATGAACAGATGGGGACAAATGATTTGCTTGTGACATTGCATTTAACATTCTAAACACGTGAAGGTACAACCCACGGGGAGGGTTAGGATTCACAGGGCATTAAGGCTTGGATGTCGCCAGTTATGCAGTGACACTGCTGTAGGTAATGATTCCCAACTCCCAGAGCTAGAGTGTCATTTCCTAAGTAACTATGATTGGTTTTCACACTGAGAACTAGTATCTCAAGGTGCATACTCTGTAAAGTAGTGGACATCACCGCGGATGATTTAACCCTCAAATGTTAAACTCCACCACGATGCTTTCTCCACTCTGCTTTACCTGTTTAAAGCTGTGCAACCTCTTATATGCTTATAAGTTTTGCTTTTTAGCATCCCTTTATTTTGGATACAGCATTGTTTCCCTAAAGTCCATAATGGAGTTGCAGAGAAGTCCTGGAAACTCCAGTGATGCATAATTTGATCAAAGTGGTTTATTTATTTATTTATTGAAATTACTCTTATCCATAGGTTATGACACAGGGAGAAAGAAAAAGAGACAAATACCACAGGATGTTCTGAATTCTTTAAGGTGTATTCATGTGGTCTTTGATAATATGGAAGCAAAGAGGGAAATCTGAAGACATGCCCAAGTTCTAAGAGCTTGTTTTTGATTGTAGGAAGTGAATATAGAAAGTATAATAGTAGTTACTTACTTTTTAGTTTTTCTTTTAATTCCTTTGAATTTGTAGTCACTGTTTTATTTTCATAATGTTGTAAACAGTGTATTTTCATTTTGAGAAAGTTTTGAAAGTATAGAACACATAATTGAGTAAATTTTCCATAATTATAAATATCAAGAGTAAAACATTGTTTAATGATTTGTCTTGAATGTGATGAAAATTCTGCATTGTAATAATTTCATTCCTTCCCCATCTACCCTCTCATTTTTTTAATGTGAACTGGGATTTAGGCCCAGGTTGGTGTTATTTCTTTGAAGACTAATTTGTAAATACCATTTTGATATTTACTTTGAAGTTTATGGACTTTTAACAACTGTTACAATTATAAAATCAATCATACTTAGAAACAGAGTATTTGGTTGGCTTATTTTATTGTTATCAATTTTTTAATTCTGATATTTTCACAGCTGATGTCTTTATTTGGGGTTCACCTCTTAGTTAGCTAGATTATGTTTCTGAGCAATTTTTCAGGAAGAGAGTATAGATGTCACACTCTCTTCCTTGTCTGAAATAACTTTAATTACATTGAACCTGCAAAAATAATTGCCTGCACATGAAATCCTTGTTTCAGAATAGTTCCCTCCCCAGACTATTGATTCCTGGTATTTTGCACTGTAGAAGAGAAGTCTGACTCCAAAGTGATTCATTTTTTTACCCTTTTTAAGATAATGTGGGTTTTTTTTCTTTCCTTTGCTGTGATAATTGTAAATCTCTTAAAATACAAGACTTAATCCAAGATTAAAATATTAACTAAAGAACATAGATGCATAGTGCATGGACACAGACAAAAGTGTGATGAAGGCTGGGGAAGGAGGAAGGGGGCTGGGGGCTGGGTAGAGGTGGGCAAAGGTGTGGGGAGGAATGGGGGACAGCTGTAATAACTTCAACAATAAAAAAATTGTTCCCAATCAGTGTACCTCTAGGATTTGACCTTTTACTTAAGAAGTCATCTTACTTGGTAAAACCCCTTTTATCAGAAGAGTCATGTTTTGCTCCATTTTGGAAATTTTTCATTATTCTTTAACTATTGCTCAGCATCGGCCTGCTCTGTTGTTTCCAGTACACGTGTCTCTAAATCTCTTCTTTTATGTTTACTTGCCTATTAATTATTTTGGGGTTCTGGAAAATGTTCTAGAACGTGTCTGCGTATTTTATATGTTGCATACTATCTCCATTGTAGTTGGTACTTTACGACGGAGTTTTTAGTTTTCATGCCTTCTTCTCTGACCTCAGAAAGCAATCTGTTTTCCTAACTGCTCTCATATCAGACGCTGGAATGTTTCCCTGAGTACTATTGAGAGGATAGATCCCAACTTTCCTTGCATTTCTCTTGTTTCTTTCTTATTTTTAAGTTTATTTTTTATTGTTGTACTCATGGATTTTCTCTGATTCTTAATGTCGTTCTCTTCTTGGAAACACAGTTCTTCACACATTTTATGACTTTTTTCCTCCTCATTTTTCCATCTTGATAGGCGGAGGCACCTGCCCTTCCAGTCCTTTCCTGGCCTCCTGACCACTGACTCTGAAGGAAGCCGCACCCTACTGCTGTGGGCCTCTCATCTTCTAACTCTTCGTAGCCCAGGGTTATAAAGTGAGATTCAGTTAGTGTTTCTTTTCCTTCCTTGCCATTGACCTCTATATCACATTCTGTCTTGTTCGATCTGCAGTATATGTAGCAGGAAGTCCTTGTATTTCTGACAGATAGAAAGAATTCTAGTTTCCGTAACTGTTAAAAGTTATTGAATATTTTTTTTTTTTACATTCTAGGGCCTTGTATTTATTATCTATGATGTTCTAGCAAGATGCTTTTGTTATTCCAACATGTTACCCAAAGTACCCAGTACGTTCTATAGACGAATTACTCTTTACCTTTAACATTTGAGTAAATTAAACAGTCATCTGGCTTCTGACTCCCTGACCTTTAGCCCTCCATATACTATAATCCTTGTACTTTGCTTTCCAGCCATATAGAACCACGTGTTGTTTCCTTCAAACACCTACACTGTCATATCTCTTCCTTAAATGCCTGGCACACTCCTGAAAATGTATCCATCCATGTTCAGATCAAAGAATATCTGTCTTCTCTTAGACAGGTCTATTCTCCATTAAAACCATTATTCTATTGCTTAGTTGTTATTAACATACAGATACACCTTCCCCCTAGGATGTAGGCTTGTTGAAAGTAGGTAATATGACTTTTTCAATCCTGTATTCCTAGCTCCTAGCAGAATGCCTGGTACGTACAAGGTATTTGAATGTTTGGATGGATGGATGATTGAATGCGGCAAGCCCATCACAAGCACTTTGGAAGAGCAAGGCAATAGATCGTGTTTAATTGCTCAGTATGGAATGGTAGACTTTGGTCATCAGATCACATGAGAAAACACTTCAATAAAAGAATCCAAGTATTGCAGCCAATTGTTTATCTACTCTTAATGGACTAATGCTGGAGATGTAGACTTAGCAGACAGCTTACAGCCTCACATCTCTTCCACACCTTTCACAGGCCTCAGAACTCATATAGAACAAATTTGTATAGAATTTTAATTGTAGTGAGTAGTAATCTTGAATATATATGTATACACCTCAGTTATGGTGTACATGGTACTCAAAGTTTAACAGTCACTAAATATTTATTGGTAAAGTTTCAAACGGCCTGCCCACTGGTGCATCATTAATACTAATGGAAATAACAGCTATCCCGTTTCATAACTTTATAGTGTGCAATGCTCTTTCACACACATTTAATCCTTTGATGCCCACTGGTAATAAAATGTTTTCTAATTATTATGCATCATTGGGCAAGGTGAGCCTGAAGGCCAAAAGCTGAGTACAGGTATTAATTATAGCCGTTTACTTTCCTCTAAACTTTAATTGACATTCTCACAGGTTAGAATCCTTAAATATTCTATGCACTTGCTTCCTTCAGCTTTGCCTCTGTTGGTTTGTCATTTAAATATACCATGTATTGTCTAATTGATAAACTTCCGTGACTCAATCTAGTGTGTCTCCTACTGCAAGTGATTTAGTGCAGGCTGCTAAGAGTTCCTTGTTTTCTATTAAGCCTATTAATAACTTGTGCTGGAAAAATAATAAATAAATTCCAAAGATGGTTATTAAAACTGAAAACAAGAAAGACTACTTTTACACATCCCAGCTAATAGGTATAGTGTAGTTGGCCAATGTTGTATTGATTTGTAAATCATAAAATATATGGATTACTATGATTTGGGAACCTAATTAAATAGAAAACCAAAGAGCTTTGCAGGACTCTGGGAGAGCATTGAGTTCAGTGGCTCTTAACCTTTCCCGTCTTGATCCACCAATGAGGCTGTTGAGTCTCATCATCATGTGAACAAAAACTTCATTCTCCAAGAAGATGATTAACATTTATAGTTAATATATATATATATATATATATATATATATATATATATATACACATTTTAAAAATAATCCCATGAATTATAATGACATGAAGTTGACAGGGAGTAGTATTTAGAGTTGGTTTTATTTCTATGATTTAAAACTCAAATATACAAATATGGCCATCCCATTTGTAGTTGAACACTAGAGGAAGGTACACAGTATAAATTTCCTTATACATAGGTGCAAAACAAATAAGATCATCAACACGCAATGTTGTGCATGGTATTTGCAGATCAATAGAAAATATAATGATATAGGGAAAAAGTTCTTTGCAAATGCAATGAAAATCCTTCATCCTAGCTTGACTACTTCTGTGTCTAATTGGTTGTATATATACACGCTCTTCTCTGATATTTCCATTTCCTATCTCTTGTGGCACATTACATATTTGTTCAAAACCTTGGGACCAACCCTTCCTGTAGACATTCCCTTTGTATGTGAGCGCGGTCTTCCCATTAAGGAGGCAGTGCGTATTTCTCTGGCCCTTGGCTTTAAATTCCTCCATGTGACTTGCTTTGTCTAATAGAACAAGGAAGATGTGACAATACATCAGCTCTAGCCTAGGCCTTAAGTGAACATGCACCCTGCTCTGACCATGTCCATCCCAGATCAACTGATTTCCAGTGGACCCACAGATATATGAGCCAGCCAAGTATGAAAGTATTGTGTATCTAGCTGTCTGTCTGTCTCTATCAATAGGTCTATCATCTATCTATCATCTATCTATCTATCTATCTATCTATCTATCTATCTATCTATCTATCATCTATCTATCTATCTATCTATCTATCTATCTATCTATCTATCTATCTATCATCTATCTATCTATCTATCTATCTATCTATCTATCTATCTATCTATCATCTATTATCTATCTATCTATCTACCTATCATCTATCTATCTATCTATCTATCTATCTATCTATCTATCTATCTATCTATCTATCTATCTATCATCTATCTATCTATCTATCTATCTATCTATCTATCTATCTATCTATATCTATCTATCTATCTATCATCTATCTATCATCTATCATCTACCTATCATCTATCTATCATCTATCATCTATCATCTATCTACCTATCTGTCTATCTATCTGACTATCTATCTAATCTATCTATCTATCTATCTATCTATCTATCTATCATCTATCTATCTATCTATCTATCTATCTATCTATCTATATCTATCTATCATCTATCTATCATCTATCATCTATCTATCTATCATCTATCATCTGTCTATCATCTATCTATCTATATCTATCTATCATCTATCATCTATCTATCATCTATCCAGCTATCTATCATCTATCTATCTATCTATCTATCTATCTATCTATCTATCTATCTATCATCGATCTATCATCGATCTATCATCTATCATCATCTATCATCTATCTATCTACCTATCTATCATCTATCTATCTATCATCTCTCTCTCTCTCTCTCTCTCTCTCTCTCTCTCTCTCTCTCTCTATCTATCTATCTATCTATCATCTCTATCTATCTATATCTATCTATCATCTATCTATCTATCATCTATCATCTGTCTATCATCTATCTATCTATATCTATCTATCATCTATCTATCAATCTATCTATCATCTATCTATCTATCTATCTATCTATCTATCTATCTATCTATCATCATCTATCTATCTATCAATCTATCTATCTATCAATCTATCTATCATCTATCTATCTATCAATCTATCTATCTATCTATCTATCTATCTATCTATCTATCTATCTATCATCAACTATCTATCTATCATCTATCATCTATCTATCTATCTATCTATCTATCTATCTATCTATCTATCTATCTATCTATCATCTATCTATCATCACTA